>NC_141687.1:1600578786-1601778786 GCF_964263255.1 Lissotriton vulgaris | reverse complement strand
AGGGTGTCGTCGGTGTTGGTCGTGATGCGGATGGTGTTCCTGTGGATGATGGTGATGCCTCCTCCTGCCTGGTTGACGCGGTCCCTCCGGATGATTTTGTAGCCGTCCGGGATGGCGATGGCGATGTCGGGCGCTGAGGAGGCGTTCATCCAGGTTTCCGTGAGGAAGGCGATGTCTGGGGCTGTGGTGTCAAGCAGGTTCCAGAGCTCGACGGCGTGACTGTGGATGGAGCGGGTGTTGAGAAGGATGCACTTGAGGTGGTTGCTGGTGGTGCTTGGCTTGGTCGGTGCTGGTGTAGTGCAGGTCCGGATGCAGGTGAACTTGCAGGAGTGGCAGCAGAAGGGTCCGTGGGTGCGTCTTGGGGTGGCTCGATAGCAGCCCGGGAGTCGACCGGCGTTGAGTGCGTAGAGTTCGGTGGCATCATAGGTCCGGCGGGTGGGCTGGTGTCTGCGGAAGCCAGGGGTCCTGGCACTGGGCGCGGTCCAGGCGCAGACGGGCGCAGACGGGCTTACCTTTGGCACACCTTCGGCGCTCAATCGGCGCGCCTGCTGCGCATCAACGCTGCGCGTTTGCCACTCTGCCATATGAGGAGATTGGGGGGGGGCAGAGCGAGGGAGGAGCAGCTGGGAGGCGGGAGCGGGGGGGCGAATGGGAAGGGAGAGAGAGGGAAGGGGCCACAGGGGGGCAGCGGCTGGGAGCGGGCGGGAAACGCGACTGGGGCTGGAGGGGGAACAACGAAATCAGAGGGCACAACAAGCGGACAGCATAAAAGGTACAAAACAAAGGTACTTAGAGCTGGGGGCAACGCAGGGAGTAAACGATGGAGAATACAATGGGGGGCAACGCTGACACAAGCGACGTAGATTACCGCAGCGCAGCAGAGGAACTACCGCTCCAGCAGGCCAGGAGCACAGCTGCGGGCAGTGGCGGCAATCGGCAGGATTGGAACCTGGAAGAAAGTTCATCCACCATAGACTCTTCTTGGAAAGATTTCATGTGACCCATCAAGTGGGAGCCAAGAAAAAGGGGAGGTGCCAAAAATGCAATTTCCCCATGTAATTTTCATAGAGAATTTTAGAAAGCAGTACAGCAAAAAAGGCTGAATGGAATCACACCAAATTTGGCAGAAAGCTAAACCTTTATCTAAAAAGCATGCTTTTAGTGATTTGGTGTGACTCCTTCCCCTGTCCTTAAAATATTTTAAAGAAAGGACATTAGGGCCATTCCTTGTCATATTATGCAGGGATCCTGCAGGAGTCCTCAGGGACTCGTGAGGGATTTGGAAAATGAGTTAGAAAAAAATAGATGGGGTAGGTGTCTATGGGTGGTTGGGCACCCAGTGGGGACAGTGCTTGGATGAAGTGCTGTGTGTGTAGGTGCTTTCGCCAACCACAGGGGTGTTGGGCATGGTAATAAGATCTTACATTGAATTTTTTAAAAAACGAAAAATTCACTGCAAAAGCCGAAGGTGGAGGTGACTTTATTCTATTTTACATTTTTTTAAAACACAGAAATTAACTGAAATGACCTCAGGTTAAATGTATGTTGAATGTCAATTGTAGTTAAAACATAACAGTTTAAACTCAAATGTCAGTTCAAATGTAACATTTTGGAAAAAAAAAAAATCACCGGTTATAACTTATATTTTACTAATGAGTCCCCACCATTGTCTGCTTTATAACCTTTTAAATGCATCACTCATGACATGTTCTGTGATAATATTGATGACATCACAGATGACATCCCAACTTACATCATTATTGACAACTACAGGGTAAACTTCTGGTAGTGCTGTTTAAAATCATTACATCCACATTGCATCCACAAGCACTGAACATCACTGAAAATACCACCTGATAACTGAAAATCTCAAGAAATCTCAGGACTGCATTGATCCAACGTTCCAAATGGAATCATTACTCGTGATGCTTTTTCAAAATCCAGCAGTGCCCATTGTGCAGCCACCAAGCAAACACTGCGCCTTTTTCTAATGTTATAGGCGGCTTCAGGGAGAGTAACATCCCCCAACAACTTTATAAATAAACCAGTAAGTCTCCTGCTTCATTAAGTCTGTGACATGAGGAGAACGTACCATATTTCTTAAAAGCACTCCTAGCTGGACTCCTTGCTCTTCAGCTGGAGTGCCAGGCTCTCTTGTGGTTGTTTTTATGACTGACTTTGTGAACTGAACATTTTCACAGAAAGACTAAGAGGTATGTTGATTTTATTTAAAAAAGCCCAATATATTTCTGCATCTTTCTTTTAACATGTTTCAGTCCACAAAATGAAATAATAAAAGCTATGTGAAAGGAAACACTCACAGACATGTTTTTTATTTAAATCTTTGTTAAACATTTATATAATAATCAACATTATTAAACATTGCATTGTGTGAATGACTGAAATATACATTAGATTAAAAATATTGGTGATTCTAGGAGAAATGTGTGCTTTATATATTGATATGCTCACCCCTTGATTAGGTCAATCGGCTCACTTTTTATATTTTGATATTGTGACCTTTTGAAAAAGTCAGTAAGTCTACCTGAGTTTGACCGAGACTTGTGAGACCAACCACACACTGCAAATGCCAGAAGGGCATGCGAGGATTGGAGTTGGTTGGCTGTGAGAGGTTGGATACATGGCCTGGAAGCAAGCAAGACCCTGCAGCCAACCCCTTGCTGCGCACAGCTGAAGGCCCTGCCCTGCGTAGTGGGGGATTGGCTTTATTTGTGGTAATAAAATATTACTTTATAGTAAAAGAAAAATAGAAGTTCACTAAAAAAACTAAGAATAAATTGTGAAAATGCCACTTAAAAATAAAATTTTAAGCTAACAAAACCACTGAAGCTCATCAGTAATAGTTAGCTCAAGAAACTGTTGGAAATAAACTCATCATATGGAGAGAAGCACATAATACCTAAGTAAATTCAATCAAAGGTTGCATCAGAAGGCGAGGACTAGAAAGTAAAGAAAAAAGGTAGATTCACTGTAAGTGATATAGCTTCAATTTAAGTTTTAAATATAAAAGTGCTTGGCAACAGGATGCCACGCTTGCCTCACCTAGGATAAAGGGTTAGTCCTTCATACTATCTCTGGGGCCTTATTTATGAAGGCCTTGCGCCGCCGGTGCGTCACTTTTAACATGGGAAAAAGTGACGCACCGGCGGCGCAAGGCCTTCATAAATAAGGCCCCTGGTATCTAAGACGTGTGCCGATGGGCTACCTATAGATAAAGGCAGTGCTGTATCTCCATGTTGGCTTGCACACTGGGAGGAGGGAGAAATGTCCTACTACCACGATGGCAGATGCAAGTGTGTGTTCTAGGCTACAGAGAGGATCCTGCTATTCTCCACATTTTCAAAAAAGGGGATAGGGAGCGTCGATTCTCAATAAGATGGTGAAAAATTACATTTTATTGTAAAATATTACTGGCAAAACTAATTAAGCTTGAGCTAATTGAGCTTTTTGTCTTGCATCTGTCCTTTTGCACAACACGGATGGTTTTGTTTTGGACAGATTTTTTCCTTCATTTCATTTTGAAAAGGAATGGTGACCGATGATGAGAAAGGGGTAGGAAACTGGTAGCATCTGCAAAGTGCCCCGAGGGTTGTTCGCCCGTGAGGGGCCTTCCTTTTCACCACACATTTTTTATTGTGTTTATTTTCAAGTGTGGGTGGATGTACTGTCTCAGTGGAGCAGACATCAGTGGATGTGTCGAGTTGAAGTCTGCCCGGAATCTCCCTTTTGCAGTTACAAACAATGGTTTGATTTGGACGGTTAGGCACAGAGAGAATACACTCAACTACATATAGAGAGGGGGCGAGTCTGGATCTAAATAGTACATTTTTCCAGTAAACAGTGTTTGGATGCTTATTAGATGTTTGCTAACCAATGTCCAGGGTACAGGGTTGTTGAGTGGAGGGCTATCCCGTAGGTACCCTTATTTCCCTCTTGGCTCCTTTTTGTATTACACACAAAACTAATTAAGCTACCTAAGTAGGACAAATTCATTTAGATCGCAAATTACAAATGTCAAGAGTGATGGCAACAGTGTGTAGAAGCACAATAAATATGATGTATCAATTTTCTCACATTAATAAACATTGAGAGGTCAACAGAGATACACGGTTTACAAATAATCGAATGCATAAGGACCACAATTACAATGCACCACGATCACAGAGAGTGGAGCACAATACATGATAACATGATTAGTCACTGTTGAATATTGTCTGGTGATTCCTTCAAATTAGTTTAGCCTATTACGAACTGGGCTTAAGAGTTTTACATATTTACACTCTCTCAGAGTCAGTAATGCAGTGATGTCGCCAGCCCAGGGATCTTTTACAATATTTCAAGCACAAACCACCTTAACTCATCGGTATTATGGTTGACACTGGAAAAAGGTTTTACCAAAGGTGCCCCCGGGTTTTGCATCCAATGGAACTGCTGTTTTGTAACACCCTAGATTTGGCCTTTCTTCATGTTTGAACAAAGTAGGCAAAGTCGAATGGACTTTTAAGGCCTCATTATGATGTCGGACACCATGGCGAGGATAAACTGCCCAACCATAGGTCAGTGGTTTTGCTCACAGAATTACGATCCGACCGTACTATTAAGCATGGGCGAATTTTGCGAATCTCGCGTTCGCGAATTTTGCGGATTTGCGAACTCGCAATCCGCAAAAATCCGCGAATTCTCGCAAATTAGCAGATTTTTTTTTTTGTGTTCGCGCGGGTTTCTGCCAGTTTGCGAGGGTTTTGTACAATTTCGCAAACGCGAACTTACCTGTCGGGTCGCAAGTTTTGCAAACTTGTTGTTCCTACGTGTCCAGCCTGTTTGGGACACTCTTCTTCATCACTGCCACCCTCTGTCACCACTGCCACTCTCTGACTACTCATGCCACCCTCTGGCCCACCCATGCCACCCTCTGTATCATCACAGCACCCTCTGGTTGTCCAGTGTACATTATTGTGGCAAAGCAAAGCACACCTTCCCTGCCTCAAGTGACCTGAATTAATTTGGGGCTGATTAATGTGTCACAGAATATTTTTTTAGCTGGCACCTGCTTCCTTAGTGCTTCCTGATTAGTGATCTTTTGCACTTGCTAAGTGCTTTCATTGTTGCAAAATTAGTTACAACACCTGCCCTGCCCCAACTGACAATAATGAATTAGGGGCTGATTAATGTGTCACTGTTGGATTTGAACTTCCAGCCTGGCTCCTGCTTGTCTCCCTTAGCTGTAATTCAGGACCTTTGTGGCATATGTGTAACTATTCTGAGGGTCAGAGCAGGGTGACATAATAGTTGCAAGTAGGCAACTGAACTCTGGAGGGGCCCCTCAGGAAGCACTACAGGAAATGGCTACTAATGATGAGCTTGAACTTTTGAACCTGGTAAGTAGTTTCAGTTTTGCTAAGATCGTATTTCTGCAATTTAGCGCTTATTCGCGGGGCGCGAAGTTGAACTGGGAAGCCGCGAACTCACGCGAACAGTGCGAGCAAGCCATAAAATCCGCTGCTCGCGGATTTGAGGATTTCGCAGGAAATTCGTGAATCTCGCGGATTGCGAATTTACTGAAAATCCGCAAAATCCGCTAGCGGAACGGATTTTCCGCCCATACTTACGTACTATGTGCTGTTGGAAACTCCCATTTCTCATGGGTACTTGTGCGGCGGGCGGAAACTGCCCGCAGCACAAGCTCCCATTAAGAGATTGGAGTTTGTAAACATCCCTGCACTGTGTAGCAGGCCCCGTGAGGTGCAGGGATGTTTAGGGGCGCAGCATAGGTTCTTCCCAAGCCCAGATGCGGAGGGCCAAGTGGAAGGGGCCCTTCTAGGGGCCTCCAATGTCACTTTCCAAAACCCTTTCCATGTTGGAATTCCGAGATGGAAAGGCTTTCTGAAGCCGACATCATAATCCTGACGGCAGAAACGCCATCTTTAAGGGATTATTGTGGGTTTCCCACCGGGAAAGCGTCAGTCGGTTCTTTTGACTGCTGCCTCAGACTGCACATATCGTAATACATCGGTTGGACCATAGCAGTAGTTGCAGTTCGGACTGCAACCAACAAGCCGTCGGGTGTGGTCAGAACTACATCATAAAGAGGCCCTTAATGATAAATATGATATATGTACCGTTACAATTCATATGGTCTCTCGGGGTAAACGTTTTATTGCTTTGTTGGAAATTTTTAACCTCTATGGTCATGTCACAGGTTTCATCCTCTACATTTATCAATAAAATGCAAATTAACATATGTGTATTCATTGCAAATTACACATGACATAGCCTAATAAACATATAGGAAGAAATAGAATATGTTTTCTTCTGTTCATGAATATTCCCTGTAGTACTTCATTTAGTCAGTCATATATCTTTATTCACTACAGTTCTGTAGCATAAAAGCACAATCAGTTGAGGCACATAGAAAGTACTCAGCCACAAAAACATATTATAAGCCCAACATGCCCAACTTATGCACTATTAGAGCATAAACATATTATCAACAATAATTCATAAAATAGTTCTTTCAGTCAATCCATTATGAGATAAAAACTAATGCCCCATTATACAGTACCTAAGGCGGATTGCCCTTATATTAATGCACATATTTGTATTTTAAAAATCTGTCAATATAAACGAGGCAATTAAGCAGCATATCATGGGGAAATGTAACTGTTGCAAAAACAAGGCTGGTATGCACTGTCTAAACTTTAAAATGAGGCAATCAAACAACTACATTCATTACTACATTCCATATGAGGTGATCAATATTTTAATAATCAGTTGAATATATACCATAAGGTAAATAGTCTACCTGGGTGGGTTGCCAACATAGGAGTATACAAATCCAAAACTGCTGTTGGGTGGGCAGCGCTATTGGCAGGAACAGACAAATCAATGATGCAATTATTGATCAATTACACCAAACAGACTCTAATTCAATTTTGAAATGCAAAAATTTCAGGACATGTTAAAAACATATGATGAATAAAAATCAATTGAAGTTTCACCTAAAGAAATTGAAAAATGGAGACATTTGAAAAAAATTAGGATCAGGAAAAAGAAAACATTTCTAAAAGACACTGCAATTATGCAGAGGGGAGAATCCTGACCTTTTCCCAAAGGGTTCGTGTCATTCATAAAGAGCTAAGAACAGTGTCAATGCTAAGACAACGAGAACTGCTCCTAACTGAATAAAGTTCTGCAGTGATCTCAGACTCTAACATGGAAGAGTGTACTTCAATGACTACAATGGCTGCACACAAATACCTTTTAGATGAGTTCCATTTGAAGCATCAAGGCAGACAAACCACCACAAGAAATGCAAGAGGAAGACCAAGACGAACAGGAACAGGAAAAGTAAGAGAGCCAGAAAAAGTGGGGCTTTCAGCTCCCCAAAGGGACTATGCGACTTGTGGGAAGAAGATGGTCCCAACAAAGAGCTGCTAATAATGGATAAAAGGGGTGAGAACAATTTGAGGTATGTTCATCTTTTTCACATGATTAAAACCTATTGAAGATCTGTACGTGAATTGAGAGTATCTTTTTGTCCTAATACCGATTTACACTACAGTAGGGCTTGATTTTTCAATTCTTTTATTCTCGTAAGCTACAACTTCTGAAAGGTCACAATCTGAGTAGTAAGAAAACTGTGAATGATAGCATGATTATGTAAATTAGCTCAGCAGAACTATGCATTAGTTGTGTACAAGGGTTGATTGTCTTACATACTTTAGAACAAGGAACAGATAGTGCTGTGGGGAAATGAACAGCTCTAATAGAATTGGGAAAAGATTGGCCACAGTACCTACAGTGCATCCAAAATGAAATTGAATAGAAGTGTTTTTAATTTGAACTGCTATCTCTGATACAGATACATGTTAGGAATTGAATGTCCAATGGAGCAAATATTGTGTTGTTTATTTATGAAGATGCAGGTGATCATGTTGTTGGCTGGGTAGAAGCAATTGACAAAAATGTCCCCAAGATGTGATGTGTCTAATTTTAGGTGCACTGGGGTGAAAAACCTATGGGCTATGCATGCTGATATCCCAGATACTGTTCATTAAATCATTATAATAAGTGCCGTAAAGCACATGGGATAATGATACACACATATTGGTATTACCCATTTTCCAGCATGCGATGGGGCCACTTGCACATGGTTGGGGCAGTCATTGCACCACAGGGATTGGAAGCCATTAATCAGAGATTGGTAGTACGATGCATACCACAAGCAGGGATGTCTCATAACATCCATGTCATGCCTGAGCACAATTGGAGCATTTCCTCTTACAATCTATCATAATATATATGTCTGGCTACCCATTACACTTCACCATTTTGACCCACTGCACACATAGATCATTCACAAGATCACTTCAAGGAGGACAAATGGACTGTATTAAAATATTTTTCTGCCCCACGGAACTCCCTCCAAGGACCACTGCTGGAACCATTGACTGGCCATGTGTGGTGCTAGGACACCTTCAGGTCTGTTAAGTCCCGTTTTAGATGTGGCAAATTCAGAAGGGCAGTTTGTGAATAGCAATGGACTTACTCTTTTGTGGTGGGCACATGTACCTCTCTAAAGCCCTCCATAACCCCCCTGAACCCCTCATTACCCCTTCCCCTGAGTAGCAAGTAATATGTACTACGCAGTTTGTGAATAAGCCCCACAGTGTCTGTCAATGATAGGTATTTATTTTTCAATGTACTTTTGAAAGTGTTTAATCATTTCTTCTTTTATAACATCTTACTATTGCTTAGCAGATTCGATGTGTCTGAATAGTTAATTAGTTGCTTGGATATGACGGACATTGGAGGAGGACTTCTATAAATGATCATTAGACAGGGGACTGCTTTCTGTTTTAGGCATGCATTGAAAATGTATTTTATGTGGGGACTCAATGTATTGATAATCTCATATCATGAATCAGAATGCTTTTTGTGCCTTGTTGTCTTTAATTAATTTTCACTGTAGATTTAATCAGAGCTGTGCAAGAGTTAAGAATGCTGAGGAGTTGTTGGAATTAGTTTGAAGATTACAGTCTATTATTGATTTTTTAGGAACATTTTTTTCAACTTTAGATCTAAAGAAGGCCAAAAGATACTTGCTAATTTCAATGATGTGTTTGTTTTTTTATTTCATATCTTTGACTATGTGGACTATTTTGACTATTTCTCTTGGTTGATTGTTTGCAGAATGTGTGCATGCAATTAGAGTATTTACATCACATTAGAGTATGAATTTCTGGGCTTCTATTTTCAAGGACTGGGTGGTAAAGCCAAGAAAGGTAGTCATTCCTTTACCATCTGTATTTGCGTACAGCATACTCCAAACATTTCATTTCCCATAAAATATCAACCGAAGAGTAAATACCTTTTATCCTCCAACATTTGCTCACAGGGTTTGCTTTTTTACAATGGGGGATTTATTCTACATGTGTCCCTAAACCATGTTCAGGTAGATGATTTATAACCATAATTAGACACATCTCTTCCCATTAAAAATCAGATTTGGATTTGCAATTAAAAAAAATGAACCATGTTCTCATCCCTTTTGGAATGTTTCTGAAATCCAGGATGGGCAACCAGGTTACAATATACCATCTCCCATGTCAACAGCTCTCAGCATTGCCCGTACAAAAATAAGAGATGCCCCTTAATTCCATATGGAACACCAGCTGCTCAACCATTCTCACTTCATAACACAATCAAAGAAAATCTATCATTAAAGGTTCCAAAGCCAAGGGACTTTTTATTCAATGCCTAGATGAAATTAGTAATTATCTTTCACGCAATTGTCTCTGCTTTTCTGTCATCGGCTTCCTTTCAGACGCAGAAAACAAAGCAAAAGTTGTTGAAAGTACCATAAATGCATCATTTGTATCCAAAGCTTCCAACAAATTGCCAGTTTACCGTTAATACCTGCTGCTAGCCCAGACATCCACCCAAAGGAACAGCTATAAGTAACACAGCAGGACATGCTGTGACTCCAAAGGAGTGTGCAGCTTCCCAGTTCATGTCTGCGGATAAATGATGTGCTACGTCAAGAGTCTGGACATAGACAGTCATGGACTGCAACCGGCCTTCAGTCACAGCTTGAAAATAGAAATCTAACAGCCACTGCTCCATCACTAACTCCGGAGGAAACTGCTGGAATTATGTTATTGAATCTTTAGTAAACAAAAATCCTCATGTATTCAGTTAATCATTAACATCAATTGGCTAATTAATTAATTAATGAAAAGCACGCTTCTTAAGGCTACTGCCTTTAGTAGATGTAAGAAAATCGAGATTTTAAATATTATTTAAAGCTTAAAAAATAAGAGATAGGTAGTCTGAGCAAAATAAATCTGTGAAACCAAACACTTTAAAACTACAGGATGTTTCAATAAATGGGAAATGTAATTTTTACAGCGTATTATTCTATTCTTTCTAATACAGCAAGTAATAATACACAAAAATAGCAGCATTTATAGCTCCCATTGAAACCTATGACGGATGTTGAAACGTTGTGATGTTGTGAAGTGTTGTGATCTTCCCAAGTTTAGAGCGAGCAGGAACACAAAGGGCTAGAAAATTCAAAATAAAAAATCTATTTCTGTTTCAGACTATTTAAATATTACTTGTAAGTTGCTACTACTTGCATATATTTGAAGATATTGTCAGAACATCACACAGCTCCTTCTTCACACCTGATGTGCTTTTGTTGTCACTTGGTAATACCTAAACCTATTCAGTAAAAGGACCAGAGACAGCGGAACGGAATTCCCAGAGATTTCACAGTGTTTCAGGAGAACAGGCAGCCTGCCAAATTTCTTCAGCACGAAGTTTGCTACAAATGTTGCATGATAATGATATGAAGGGCACACAGCTCCTTTCGGGGTACATTTAAAGAGTTCGCAAAAGACAGAGTTCAGGAGTGTCTTGTCGGGTTTCAGAGCGCTTATTAGAACTCAAGTGAGATCCGTTACATGGAAACGCAATGTTCCCTTTCTCAATTTCAGAAGAGATCAAGCTAATTTGTTTGCTTTCTTTCTCCCCTCTGCAGCGCAACATGAGAGAGTGCGTATTTGTTGGACAGACTAAAATAGTCATTATGGCTGGATCAGGCATATGAAGTTGAACATCGCAGCCAGTGATCAGCTCGAGATCAATGACCCAGCTGCAAAGTGAACTTCGGATCTAAAGGACTATAAAATGTGCTTTTAATTGCTCTGTGCTCAACCCTTCCAAGCAAATTCAGAAATCGTGTGGTGGGTACCTTGTGAAAAAATGTTTTTTACTGGAATGAGACTACAATGCAGGTTGGAAGCCACTTGGAATTCATACGCGCATTAACAACTGTGGAGTTCTTGTCCCGCTCTGTGTCCGCCATTGTGTGTACTGTTGTCACCATGGCTTCCAGAAGGTGAGATCTGTGCTCGAAACAGACGAATATTTAGAGGAGTTTGACAAGTTTTTGGGAGGTCCATAGATGGAGTAACTCACAATGATGGCACCACTGTGCAGTGGCGAGGTGCTTCTGTGATTTCAGTCACATAAGGCAAAACAGTTGCTAGACTTACACCATCCCACCAAAAATCACACCATATTCTATCCGCATGGAATGCTGCTAGCGTATAAGAACCTCAGATTTATCGATAATGACAGATTCTCAAAACTAGGGAGAGACTGCCTAGTGATATCTCCTCTAGGAGTGGTTAACTTCTATGTTGCATGTAGCAGGAGGTGTGTGTTATGTTCCAGGTTGACCTGAACACTGTTATGTAATTCAATTGACACTGAAATACACGTCATGCAACTATTACTATGCACATAATAATTATCACTGCTATCGACATGTCAAAGCCCGCCAATGCAATGTAGAAATTCCAAAAATAATTTCCCTCTCAGATGCTTTGATCTTTTCTTAAAGACCTCAGCCACAACCATACAAGGATGCTTAATACTCCTTCCACAAAAACTGCATGTACTTCTAATAAACATCTACCTACTCCACTGAGTAGTTCATCTCTTTAGAGGACCTTCACGGAATCAAATATCTCCTTAACTTAATTATGATGCCACTGATAGATCTTAACACCAAGATCTCTCCAGGGCAGGAACAGGCATCAGCCCGACGGGCATACCTTGGCGTCTTGTCTCCTTGAGAATTTACGCTGCCATACATGTTCATAAGTAGCTCACCTCTCTATCTGGAAGCTCTTTGACATCTGATAAAGCAGTGCAGCACCCATCCCAACATTTCCATATTTCTCCTCTCTTTTATTAGGATCAGCAATGCTTCTGTTTCTTATGTAAGTGCAGTCACCCTCACTAATACACAAAATTAATTACAAAAAAATATATATTTTCATACATAGGGATATTTTCTGTGACTTGAAAATCCACCAAATTGTACTTTCTCTACACTGTTGTGCAATCCAATATTTTCAGAAATAGTTAGTGATGTACAGGGGCACCTCTAGGTAGCCTTTGCTATCGTTCTTCTGGGATATTTATTGGATATTATTCACAAATGTATCTTTATAAATTTACAAACTTAGTATCAAATACCTAATATTCTTATTTTTAGATCTGTCTTCACTGTCTCACTGTCTGCAAGACCTATTGTCATCAAATAATTAAAACTAGCTTACCCTTCGCGCGTTGCTGCGATCTCAGAAGAAAGGAAATTTAAGGAAACGTGTTATGATAACATTTAATGTACATTGTGTCATTTTTATTGAAACTTATTCATTTCAATATGGAAAACATTTTAAAGTGTTGTTATAATTCTGTTTATTTATTCGAGCGCTTTTGGATACATGGTATTTTTTGTTTTTCCGTCTGGTGCGTACACAAATAAATCAGTAGGTTTTCCGACGTGTGAGCTGTCCACATACAGTTGTCTATGTGAGAAGCACGGATTCTCCAAATCTAGTCCACACACTAGCAGCGATTGTCCTTGTGCTTAGTTGACGGTCATTGCAAAAGCGAGTCGCACTGGAAACTGTAAACGTTCAGTATTGGAAAGATTATGAGGGCCCTGGGGGGCCGGGGACCGATATTTAACACATTTTGTAAAGTTATCTGTATGATGGTCTGCCAATATTAGTTTGTCCTCCTCTCTGTGGGATTATGTAGTTGCACCACTTCCTAATTATTTCTAAATACTTGTATAGGGTGTTGTTAGTTGGACAGTCGGGGATTTGGCTAAATCAGGTTACATAATGGGGAAGCGTGCAAGCCTGTTACAACTAAAAACCACCAGCCTACCCACACTCCCACCCACTTTGATTGACAAAATGTTACCGAAGGCTATAGGGTTGGTTAATACAGAAATTGAGCTTATGGAGAGGCTTATCACTTACCCCTGATCTATGTATTCCAATGTCTGATTTACCCACTCTGCAAACCGCTACTCAAGTGCTTCTAGATGAACCACCCCCACCACCATCCCTGCAAGTTTCACCTAAAAAAGCTGCACGCAGAGTCAGGAATACAACCATCATCCCAAAGAATGGGAAGCGCAAACAAACAATTGAGGCGGGACACAAAAGAAAGAAACTGTGTGAGGATTTTACATCCAGTACAACGGAGGGTGAAAAGCAGGATCAAAAGCCAAGTAACCCACTGTCCACCAAAGTAGATATGAATCTTCCTACCTGGGCACTGAATCTCCTGACTGACCTGAAGACTCAATTAAGAGCTATTGTTAGAGAAGAACTGGCCCATTACATAATTGTCTAGATAACTTAGTAACAGCCGGGGAAAGTAGACAAACAAATCCCAATACAAACTTCACCCACACAATAGAAAGATGGATAGACTTTGGATGTCAAGTGGACATTCTTAACCTAATATCTCCAGACGGGTTGGATGAGCAGAAAAATGCTGGTTTCACCACAACTCAAGAGATAAGGCATCTGAATGTCAAGAATCACCAGACATGCAAAAGCACTAACCATGAGACTGGTAGCAAAAACGTAGCTCCCTCTACAAAGGATAGGATAAAAGCAGCCCCCTCTACATGGGCCTGGTGGGATTGTGAGTGCGTAGGCATTGGTAAAACTCACTTTTGACATGCCTGAAACAGCAAATCTGCTGACCATAAATGTACCCCCTGCTTGTTCCCCTTATGTAATTAAACTGGCAGGTATCCCCGAAATCAAAACCACCCAGGGGGAAACACAGCTTGACCACAGGAACAAATGCCTGTTATGGCTAGCAAATCACAGGCAGTTTGATTATGGTAGGGCAGGGGAAAGCTTAATGGTCCGTAGAGTAGGCTGGGTGGGAAATCAACAAAAATCAGACCAACGGGACTGTGTAATTGTAAACTTTAAAAATCCCATAACTGTGAGCAACTTACTCAACCAGACTACATGCCACCAGGATTCATCAACATCAACTTTTTTATATCCAACACCAAACGTCATATAGGGGCCGCACTACCTCCAACACTCCAAGATGGCAATCAAGATCTCTAAGTTAGGGCAGATGGGATGCCCCCCCCGGCCGTTACTATTTAACATACCAGTTAATAATAGATATGGAATTTTGGAGGTGGTAGATTGACACGAGTGAGCCCAACCCCTGATGGAATTCCAGAACGGAGTGGTTAGATATTGAACTGGATGAGTGTAGTGGGCTGGGTGCATTAAGTAAAGATCACCAACTAGAAATATCACAGACCACCGGACTACGAGGTGCTGGGGATATCCAAATTCGTATTACTAGTGCACTTGAGGCCCCTGATGGGAAAAGAGGCCAAGGTAACACACTGAGGGACCTATCCTGGAATCTTGCTGGGCTTAAAAGTAAACTCTCTTGCCCAGATTGGGAACTCTTTGTGCACAAACAGGATATATCTATGTTTCAAGAAACCTGGGCCAGGGAAGATCATCAGAGGTTGGGCTGTGCTTCATTCAATATCCCAGCCACCTTTGGGGGAAGGTGTAGACCATCAATTTGAGTAGTCTCACTCTTGGGCTGCAGAGCTGAGCAGCTGTCCACCCTTATGAGTGATAAAAATTGCTTTTATCAACATCTACTCCCGACCTGTTGCCATTAGCCTAGATTCTGCCACCATGGACCAACTGGGTCTTTTTATTCCTACTATTGATCCAGCAATATGGTTGGTTATAGGGGGTGATTTGAATTGCCAATTTGAACCTCTTATTGACCTAAGTAACACCACTCCATGTTAAGAAGATTCTTATTGGCTAATCCCAGACCCACAAAACCAACCGATCAAAGCATGGTCCCCGGTGTCACTACAGATCAACTCAATCACATTAGCTCATTCACTAAAAGCGTGTAATGGCAGAACAAAATCAGATACTCCAGGGCAGCTAACATTTAATAGAGTAGGCCAAGAGTCTCTGTTGGATTATATCCTAGTGGATACTAGACTATGGCAAAAGGTCTATGATTTTTCTGTCGTAATGAGGCATGACAGTGATCATAATGCCTTGATCTTGGATTTGAAGTTGCTGAATTTGGGATATACTAATTCTAAACCTATTCCTACACCTCGGAACAGTGGACTAACACGCACAATTAACAGAAGGAAATCAGTAATCCCAATGCTATCAAAAATGTGTGAGGTTGCAGTTGCAAAGGGCTTTCCCCAAGTCATTGAGAAAGCTACAAAAATACATTCAGAGTTAACATCAACATTGGCAGATCCATTTTATCCAGTGGCACTCTGTAGGGCAAGGACCCAGTCTAAATGTACCTGATTTAACATAAGTACCAAACCAAACTAAATCGGGTGCTGTATAAAGAGACCATCCCACAGGAAAAATATAAATTGGGAATTGGAAAGATGGGAAAATCCCAAAACTGCACTAACCAATAAAGATCTGAAGAACTTCTGAGCAATGGTGAGTTCAGGTGACATGGAAGGGAAGCCAGCCATTAACCCAAATATAGCATCCGAAGCTTGGGAGAATCACCTCCGTTCCCTATATACTTGGGAGGCACTTGCGACTACAAATGCCGAACCCCTAATAACATCTACTGAGTCTTCCGAGGAGGTGGTTACAGTGATTACTATGTCTGAAGTGTTAAATTTATTTTTTTATCTATTTATTTAAATTTGTAATGCGCAACAGCTACCCGCAGTGGGTTTCCTGGCACCAGGGACAGACTCAAGAAGAAAAAGGATAGGCATACAAGAGCTAGCTGATAACGACATCTCATTGATTGAAAAGCAGCGTTTTGAGTTCTTTGCGGAAACGAAACAAATTTGTTTCAGATTTTAAAACCGTTGGTAATGCATTCCAAAATTTTTAACCTAGATGGGAAAAGGACCGACCACCCATCTTTACAAGTTTAAGTCTTGGAATAGTAAAATCACCATTCGTTGAAGATCTCAGAGTGCGGCTTGGCTTGTACGGTTGTACTAGACTCTGTAGATATTTTGGGGCCGAGCCTTGTCTAATTTTAAAAAGATGACACATGACTTTAAACTTAATACAGCTTGGGATCCGGAGCCAATGCAAGTCACGTAGTGCATGTGAGGCCGATGTTCTCCTCGGGACATTGCAAAGAAGTCGAGCAGCCGCGTTTTGTACAACTTGCAGTTTGTTAATCGTAGAAGAGTCAGCTCCGAGATAAAGAGCATTTCCATAGTCCAGGCGGGATACCACCAACGCCTGGACTACAGTTCTTTGAGTAGAGGGGGGCAGCATCCACAACATTTTTTGGAGCCATCAATGTAATACAATGAGAAAGCTGAGGTTACGAACTACGGCGACGGGCTGGGGGGTAGGCCCCATGTCACTGGGCTAATGCTGGGGACCCCAAAGATCTTTATTCTTTCCCAGTATCACCACCTCGGTCTTATCCCAACTGAGTTTGAGGAGATTGCTCTGCATCCACTCAGCCACACGAAACAGGCCAAGCTTCAAGGCAGAAGTCTTGTTGCAGTCACTATTAGAGAGAGAGAAAACAATTTGGGTATCATCGGCGTAGGAAAATAGTGTCAACCCAGCGTCCTCCACAATAGTGGCCAGGGGTCTAACATAGATGTTGAATAAAAGAGGGCTAAGAATAGACCCCTGGGGGACGCCGTACGCCGATGGACAGACTGCAGATGCAGCTTTCGCAGAAAAGACCTGGAAGGTGCGTCCGCTTATAAAGGAGGCGATCCAGGCCAGCCCCAGACCATCCACACCCAAGGAGCGGAGAGTTGACAGAAGAATAGAATGGGACACGGTATCGAACGCAGCACTCAAATCCAAAAAGATGAGTGCAGATGTTTTGCCGCGATCGATACCGTGCCACAAACTCTCCGTCACTCCAAGGAGCGTGGTCTCGGTGGAATAGTGTGCTCGAAAGCCTGATTGGGATGGATGGAGAAACCCTAAACTCTCCTGGATGACATCTAATCAATTTTGACTGGGAAACTGTATACGTAGTAAACAAAGAGAGAGTAGGGGTTTTGTTCAGAGTTGAACTCCCAGTCCCCTAGGGTCGTATATATATGAAACAAAGAGAGAGTATCCCCAGGACACAAAGTCCTAGTGATCAATAGTTGATGGCAGACTCGGGACTCCGTGAGGGCAGCTAGCAGGTTTCTGGCGGGCCGCATCGTTACTTATCAATGTTTCTGTAACAGGTCCCCCACGGTCTCCATGAGGAGAAACTTTATTTAGTTTCCAATTGATTCTCTTACACAGAAGGCTGTAAGGGCGCTGAACCGTAAGTACACGGGCCGGCCTTTTGTTGAGTCAGAGAAGGGTGCACCTTAGCATGCGCATATCTCTCGATTCAACACACTTGGTCCCGACGAAAACCTTAGAAATTTTTACAAAAGGTTGAAACATGTTGACCATGTCTTCACGACAACACTGATACTTTCTGGTCAAATCACGGCAGTAGGAGTATCCCACCTGTTTTTAAACGTGTTTTATGACTCTAGAATAAATCAAATCGGGAGTACATAAAAGACACTTTTTAACTCACTCACTTACAATAAACTTTCACAAATCACAAAAACCACAAAACCAGCTCTGCTGTAGTTACAGGTGTCCAAGCACACCACCTGAGTGTGACTCGGTCACTCAGGTGGACCCCAATGATGAAGCATGTCACCAACTAGGTTGGCGAGTGAGGGGTTTATAAAAAAGAAGGAATTCTTTTTTTCTGCATCTCTCTCCATCAACTATTGATCACTAGGACTTTGTGTCCTGGGGATTCTCTCTCTTTGTTTCATATATAGGAAACTGTATATGCAGTTTAGAATGGGGATTCCACTGCTCCATGCCTTTACAAACAAATGATCCAATAACGACTCTGGTGGATGCCCTGCCTGCAACCACCAGGAAGAGACAGAGCTACATGTTATCTTCTTTTTCCCTGCTTATAGATCAATTAGGCAGAGCTGGCTTATCCAACTATGCAAGAACCTAGGCTTTGCACATTGCATTGTGGCATACAGAGTCCTAAAGTATGACACTCATGCCCCCACTTTCTTCGCTGTATTTCGTTTTTTAAACTCTATGTGGCATGCACAGCGGACCTTCTTAAATCAGCAATCCTGGCTCCACCATTTTGCACTTATTTTTATTTGTTTTAATCTGCTCTTATTGTCTAATTGTTAACTGTTTTTACTGATAACGGACCTCTGAACTTGCCTTTTCAACAGATGTTTGCACCGCACATTAATACTGGACCTGAACAAGGTCGTCGAAGAGCCTAAAATGCACTTAAATATGATTAATATGCTTTTAAATGTACAGCTTTGTTTATTGGCACTTGAAGTAATTGTATGGTTGTGTATTATCCATGACTTAATTTTATATATTGTCTTTTATGTTCCTATGAAATTTACTTTTATGGTCCTTGAAACCGAAATAAAGTTATCGAAGGGAATGGAATGGAATGGATGTCCATGACAGAGTTTCCTTTTCTTTCATCTCTCCATGCACAAAAGAGTTCCCAGGAGCACCCTCAGCCCACTCCTTCATCATAATTTATATGATTATGCTGATAATATGCCACATGCAGCACTATGCTACTGCAGAATGTATCACAGCACTTGGCTGATCCAATTTTGCGAGAGATGAAAAAAATCAGTTAAGAAAGGCTTGATGGATATTAATGAAGGGTGACTAAAGACAAGTGTTTTGTTCCATAGGAGGCATGGAGAAACACCTTCTTCCAAGTCTGTGATATAGAAATATGAAGTGTTGGTTAAAAAGATAAAGGGTGCTTTTTATGGAAGCATTTTCTAGAGATAAATGTTCTGATGTTGTTTTGGACAGGGGGAGTTGGATCAATGAAAAAAATGTCTGTGAACATGCCCTACCCCTGTTAATTGGTGGATGAGTGAAGGGAAGTCCCTACTGATGCGGTCGATGAGGGTGAGGTAGTCTTGAGGACCGCGGTCCTACCTCTTGTGAATTGGTATGTTTTTTAGATGTCTCTACCTGGTGTTAGGATGGAGGTCTTCTGACACTCTGCCTAAACCAAAGTCAGCTATGGAGGTACAGGAGAAGCGTGCTGCTTGATGTCTCATAAGATCCCATAATACACTTGCAGGTTCCTACTTATAAGATGTGTAGGTGGTTGATCGTGCTCATGTTGAATGAGTGGTAGAAGTTAATGCTTGTCTTTCTGTAATCTTGATTCAGCTAAGCCCTGTGATGGCATATTCACAGAGTGGACTGAGCTTTTTTTCACTTATACAATTAGCTGTTTTGTCTTTCTTGGTTAGGGTTCTGAGCAGTATTCTATCCTGCCCAGTGTCCCTAGTTTGCATGTTAAACTCTACCTCTCTTTTACCTATGTTTCTCAAGGTTTTCCATCACTCATGCACTCTTCTTGCATCATGCTTCAATATCCTTCATACTCTTGATTCAGCTGCCCCAATCGTAGGCTTCTGTGATGGTTAGCTAGAAAGATCTTTATATGGTTCACACTATAATGCTTGTTGTGTGGGCTGGGAGTCTGTTCAGTGGTGCAATGAGTTATCTGATGGATCCTGAAATGTGGAATTGTGAGTCATGTGGTGGCAGAAGCGCAACGGGGCAATCGCAGTAGAAGCCTAAGGAGGCTTTAAAGTTGGGGACTTTGCATGTAATGGGCCTCCTACCATGTAATGGATTCCAAAACAGTAATACATTTGAAGCTAGTCTCCTAGGTTTCGAAACCAACCAGTGAATGGCGGGGATGGCAGGCTAGTGTTAGAGGGTAGCCCCCATTTAAGAAACACATATTTAGATTCAAGCATTCGAGACCGAACCACTCTGTCTAGTTCTTTGAGACATAACCATTTATTTTAATGTAAAATTATGTCCTTGGTGATGATTTGTGAGGAAAGTAACTTTCGCTTGTGGTGTAGAATATTTATAGCATTTACAACATTTGGGTGTAACCTAATTCACAATTAACATAGAAATTTCATTTTCTTTCCATTCTTTTGAATCAATTGTATTCTCTGATTTGTGTGACATTATCTTAAACGTGCTACTTTATGATACATTTGAAAATCCTAAGCTTTGATATAAATATTTGTTTTGAAATACAAGGCTCTTGAAAACAGGGTACTTTGATAAAATCTGCCCGTTAAATGGTTTTGCTCTACTATGAAATTCTAGACCGTATGAAAAATATCTCAGGTCACCGTCAGGATGCATTTGAAAACTAACATTTTATGTAGAAAATCTGTTTGAATATTGCATTTGAGCAATCTTAATTGGGAGGATTTTCTGTTCCTTTCATGTATTCTCAAGAGAAGCAAGGTGCAGCATTGAGAAAAACAAAACTATTTAAATTCAATTTTTCTAGCATGGAAAGGCTTTCTTTCATTGGGGAATACCTCTGTTTTCCAATTTACTGATGCAGCTCAGAGAACCTACAATCTTTTGATTTGCATTGAATGCACAAACAGATATACCTTTACTGTTGGTTGATCTAGTATATAAAAGATGTGAGATTTCAAAGCTACTTCAATGACTAATTTGAAAGAGGAAATAAGTATCAGCTTGAAAGCAGCAAAACGCCAATGTGCATATAAAAGCTTTATTTTGTAGTTCATTTACTTATGGCATGCAATTGCAATTTATGTGCATTCTTATTGATTTGAAGCATACCATGATAGCATGATGTGAGCATCTAAATTCATCACGCAGCTATATAAAAAGGCCTAAAATATTTGATAATTTATGTGATTGACCTTGAAGTTCTTGATTTACCTGATTTTAGACACCTCGTACACTGCCATTGCCTTTTCAGTAGTATTAGGTATTACTTTTTCTTACTTGAGTTAGCAAGCAAGATTCTGATAATATTGCTGCTTTGGCATGAGAGAGGGTCGGCCAACAGAGCTAGAGCTCAAGAGAGAAATAAGCAAAACACTTCACTTTAAATAATACCCTTAGCCATCAATTCAGAGATTCGTTCTGGGTAGAATATATGCTGAAGGGAGGAAGTCAAAATAGAAATAGCAAATTTGATGAATATAAAAGTACTAAAACCAATGATCCTTGTATTAAGTGTTCACTATTGAATACAGGTGACCCTTCACATTCAGCCAGAGGCACCTCAAGGTAAGCAATAACTGATCAGGGACAGTTGTTTTTAACAGAAAGCATGGTAACATCTTATAAAATGAAAATAGCATTGACATACCTGTTCCCATTGATCCAGCACACTTCAGTATTCTTTATACTTCTAGGTGACTCAAGGTGGTGGCATGGAAGAGGCCAACAGAAGAAAATTCAGATGTAGAGCCTTGATCATCTGGCCCCCTAGGGACTCAGATTAATGGCCCAGGAAAAATAGGAAAGGATTGAGATCCATGGATAACATCAAAGAGATGCCTCAGAGGAGGAGGCATTATGTGGGGCATTATGAGGAGGCATTATGTGGGCAAGAGCGTGTGGACAGAAGGGGCGTGGCTTGGGCGCCGATGGCGATGGTCGCCTGAGAGCTCGGCTCCGGGACTGAGCCCGGGATTATCCTGTTAATCGGAGGCCGCGGGGCACCCTAGCCCCCGCAAATCGTTGCTCGGCCCACCTGGACCCCACTGAGACGCCCGGCGCGGCCTGGACGAGTGGTGCTTTGCCCGAAACACGAAGTTTGAGGTCCCGGGAAGAACGACCCAATATGGCGCCCGGACCCCTTTGTCCCCTTGGACGGGGCCATTAGCCTGGATGAACGCCGCTGGTCATAGCGTGCCCTCCGCTCTTGTGTTATCCAGGAGAGTGAGGAGCTGAACTCTGCCCTGTTGAGACCCTGGTATTGATGGATGCACCCGGGCGATCGGAGCTCCTACCATAGTGGACCCCGGCACGCAGACGACTGGAAGTCCCGGCGGTGGTGACGACCTCCGACGCGGCGCTTGGCTGCATCCCCCGATCGTCCCGATCCCATGGGGAGCATAACCCCCTGGTGCCACAAAGTCTCTGGAGGTGTGGGTGGCCCTCGTTCTAGATCCTCGTCAACCAGACGGACCTGCCCGGCCTGGCGCCGAGTGTCTCCGCCTCCTCCTCAGCGCTCTCAGACGACACGGTGGTGGCGCGAGCCGAACCTGCGGAGATCCACCTGGCCTTGGAGAAGAGGATCACCGGCCTTCACCCCGAGGACTCCCATTCGGGAGAGTTATAGTCGGCGTCCGCACTCGGTGGCATCTTTATCTGAGCCCACACTGTGCGCTTCCCGCGCTATGGGGAAGCCGAGAGGGGCCAAGGGGCCCACCCCGGCCGCCTCTGACTCGGAGACCCCGGACAGGGAAGGCAGCGGCAACCCGGGGGACGCTGGTGGCGCTCCGCTGCAGCAACAGTTTGATCGCGTCCTGGAAGCGATTGCGACCACACGCTCGGCCCTCCAGCAGGACATTGCTCAGGTGGCGACGAGTCTGGGCCTCCTCAGAGCGGATCATGGCAAGCTATCGGACAGGGTCAAAGAAGTAGAAGGCTCGGTGAAAACCTTGGAGCCGGCGCAGCGAACCCTGGCCGCGGCAATGAAAGATGCTCTAACCCGGATTTCTGCCCTGGAACAGCGAGCGGAGGATGCGGAAGGCCGTAACAGGCGCAACAATATCCGAGTGGTAGGCCTGCCGGAGAAGATTGAGGATGGCGACATGGTGGCCTACTTGGAGGCCTGGCTCCGAGACACGGTAGCCCCGGAGGGCCTATCCTCTTTCTACACCCTTGAACGGGCTCATAGAGTCCCAGCACGGCCACCGCAACTGGGCCGGGCGCCGCGCCCGGTGGTGGCGCGCCTCCTGCATTTTCGCGACAGGGACCTCATCCTCAATGCCGCTAGACATAATGGCCCTTTCAAGGTGGAGAACAGCCAGGTGAACATCTTCCCGGACTACACCTATGACACCCAACGTAGGCGGTACTCATTCTTGGCGGTCAAGCGGGAGCTCCGGAGCGAGGGTATTCAATACTCGCTCCTATTTCCTGCAAGGCTCCGCGTCATTGTTGATGACAAGACTCAATTTTTTGATACCCCGGAGGAGGCCTGTAACTGGCTTGAACTTTATAGGGCTGGGAAAGATGGCTTTGCCTCCACATCTCAGACAGCGGCGGAGCCGGGACAGCGACGGCGATCCACGAGGGTGCGGAGTCGCCGGGGCCGTTCAGGCGGCCCTACTACTGTAGAGACATCGACGGAGCGGAAAGGTGTATTGGAGGTGTTGTCTGCCCTGTCTGGGTCACGAGAGGACGCTATTGCAGAAGAAGAGAACCCTGGTGGCGAGGGGGCATCGACGGACTCGGAGAACTCGGTGACGGATAGTACCGGCACACCGGTGATTACACCAAACTCGGTTGAGGACCTCCTTGATGGACAGGGTTGACGGGGTGAGCTGTATCCTTTTGGGTGGGGGCCCGTAGCGGGGGTGGAGGGAGCCGATGGTTCAACATGATTACGTGAGAAGCGGGGGGGTGGGGTGCCCTGCCTTTGCCCCGAGGGTTTCCGTTACTGTTTAGGGCTTGCTTTAGTCCTGGCAGCCAGGGCATCGAGGGCCCACTGCCACCGCCCAGCCCGCACCTGGCCCTTAAGGCCTTCCTACGGTGGCGACTGTAGGATTAGTTTGGGATGAGGGGATTTCTTGAGGGCATGGTTTGGATGGGAACTAGATGGAGTTATTTGGGTCCTGTTCTGGGGGGGGTGGGCAGGGGTTTGGGTAACGTTCGATTTGTTGGGTTTTGGTTGGGGAAAATGGCCGCCATCAGTGTTGGGGGGATTGTTGTTTGCCTATTGCTGAGACCCAGATGGAGAGACTTCGCACGCACTGTATGGGACAATGGCTGACGTTGCTAATGTGAAGTGTATTACTTGGAACGTGCGGGGGCTTCACACCATGTCTAGGCGGCACAAAGTCCACGCTTATTTAGTGCGTAGGGGAATACAAATGGCGCTACTGCAGGAGACCCATCTGAACAAGGCGGAAGGGGCGGCGCTACAGCGTAGATGGAGGGGACAGGTCTTCTACACGTCGTACTCGGCGTATGCCAGGGGGGCGCTAATCTGGATCCGGGCTGGGGTTCCCTTCCAGGTCACAAACTCAGTGGTAGATCCCGAGGGGCGCTACGTGGCCATCTCTGGTACTCTGGGGGGGAGGGACCTGAACGTTTGCTGTGTTTACGCACCTAACATGGACCAGATTGCCTTCCTTTCTAGGTTATCGGGCTCGTTAGCCCACTTTTTCACGGGGCCCCTCCTGCTCGGTGGGGACTTTAATTCAGTGGTGGACGTGGAGACCGATCGCTCGCACCCGCCCCTCCCTGATTCTCCGGTTCGCCGCGTGGCCAAGGGCCGTAGAGACTGGCAGACACGGTGGGGTTTGACGGATATTTGGAGAGCGCAGCACCCCGACACTAGGGATTACTCCTACTTTTCGGGTCTCCACGAGTTGCACGTTCGGCTGGACGGGTTTCTTGGCTCGACAGAACTGGTTTCGGCGGCCAGCTGTTCCGAATACTTGACTAGGACCATCTCGGACCATAACCCCCTCCTGCTGGCCCTTCGCTGGTTTCCGGGGGCGCCGGCGGTGCCCACCTGGAAGTTACGCCCTGAGATGCTCGAGGACATTGTCTTCAGAGCGGACTTAGGTGCTAAAATCGAGGAGTATTTCGCGTCCAACGGGGGCTCTGCGAGCTCGAGGGCGCTGGAATGGGACGCTTTTAAGGTGGTGGTGAGGGGTTATTGCATCACCAAGAAGGTAGGTATGAGGCGGGTTATCCTCGATGACTTGGAGGTGGCCGATCGGAAGCTTCGGGAGTTGGAGCTCCGCCGCCCCGGGCACCCTGAGCTCCAGGGACGCACGGCGGAGGCGAAGGAGGCGGTAGCGGCTGAGGTCGAGCGGCTGCGCTGCTTCGACTACAAGGCCTATACGGTTCGGTCCCTTGCAGAAGGGGATAAATCGAGTGCATTGCTGGCATGGTTGGCGAACCCTACGCGCCAGACCTCACTGACGACATCCATGCGTATGGCGAACGGGTCCATGGTGCACACTCAACCGGAGATTCTAAGCTGCTACCGGCACTACTACGATCAGTTATATCGCAGTCGCGCTGCCAAAGACCCCGACCTTCTTGAGGATTATTTGCGTCCCCTGGTGCTCCCGGTGGTGGAGCCTGACGTGGCGAAAGCCCTAGGTTCCGATATCGAACTGGGGGAGATCCGCGGGGCCATCAAAAGGATGGCGCGGAACAAGACCCCAGGACTGGACGGTCTTCCTGTGGAGTTTTACGCGACTTATGCCGACCTCCTGGCTCCGAGACTGGTGATTGTTTATAGAGAAGCGAAGAGGCTTGGCCGACTGCCTGGCTCGATGCGTGAGGCCCTGGTGGTTCCCCTCCTCAAGCCGGGGCGAGACTCAGCCGATCCGGCGTCCTACCGGCCTTTATCGATGCTGACGGTCGATTATAAGATCCTGAGCAGCATCCTGGCCTCGAGACTAGTCGGCCACATGGCCTCCCTAGTGCATGAGGACCAGGCCGGGTTCATCCCCAAGCGCAATACAACAATGAACATCCGTAGGTTGTTCCGCTTACTGGGTGAGCCGCTAATAGATGCTCCGTGCCCAGTGGTCCTGTCGGTGGACTTAGAGAAGGCGTTTGATAGCTTGGAATGGGACTACCTACACGCAGTGCTGCGACGGTTTGGCCTCGGGGAGGGCTTCATTAGATGGACCGCGGTCCTGTACGCCTCCGTGTCGGCCAGGGTTCGGGCGGGCCCATTAATTTCCTCACAGTACCCGGTAGAAAGGGGCACGAGACAGGGCTGTTCGTTATCCCCACTCCTCTTTGCGCTGGCGGTGGAGCCCCTCGCAGTGTTACTCCGGTCGGGGGCGCATTATGGTGGTTTCCGGACCCCTTCGGGCCTACACCATGTTTCGTTATATGCCGACGACCTATTACTCTTCCTTGAGGACCCAGTCGAGGCCCTACTTGGAGCTAGGACGGCGCTCACGGCGTTCGGGGCGGTCTCGGGCCTACGGGTAAATTGGAGCAAGACATGCCTCTTCCCGGTCCATAGAGGCACCCCTAGTCCAGTCCTCATTGGAGGACTTAGATGGGAACCTGACTGTTTCAGATACCTGGGGGTGTACATTTATCATGATTCATCTGACCTCCTGGACGGAAACATCGCCAGATGCAGTCGAGCTCTACGGGGGAACATGGACTTCTGGGCTACACTGCCGCTTTCGCTGGCGGGGCGGGTCGCCCTCCTCAAAATGGTGGCTCTCCCCCGACTGCTATACTATTTCCGGGCGCTGCCGGTTTGGATCCCGCCAGCCACGTTTAGGCTCCTACGGTCGACGATGACTGGATTCCTTTGGGGCTCGGGCCGCCGTAGAGTGGCCCTTCAGACCCTGATGAGGCCGAAAGCCGAAGGGGGACTTGCAGTGCCGGATTTTGAGAAATACTACCTGGCGGCGCAGCTCCAGACTCTCACCCAGGAGGTTGCCAGGGAGTTCCGAGGCCCGGAGGACAGGAGAGGTACAGGGATGGCCAGGCATGTCCTATCTTTCATAGCTCTACGCCAACGTTTGACCTTACAGGACCTGACGTTGGAGGAAAAGACCATTCGCCTGTGTTGGAACCGGGCTCACGCCAGGGGCCAACTCCGGATACCGTATGCGCCGGAAATACCATTGGGGATGCTGACGGCGTTGCCCCATGGCGGGGATTGGTCACGGTTGGCGGACTGGGAGGATGCGGGGCTGCAGTTGGTGGGGGATCTTTATGAGGCTGGGGTACTCTTGCCTTTCCAGGAGCTCATAGACCGCTTCGAGATTCCCCCAGGGGACTTCCTGTTGCACTCGGCCCTGGTCCGTGCGATCCAGGCGCATTGGAAAGGCGGACAGGAGGAACCTCCTACGTCTCCGGTGTGTCAATACGTCATGATGTCTGCGGGCACGGTGAAGGCGGTCACCTGCCTCTACGGTAGATTGATCAATGAGGGGTTGACCCCCCTTACGACCCTCAAGATCCGGTGGGAGGCAGACATAGGCAAGGAAATCCCGGAAGCGACCTGGTCTCAACTCGTGCGGCGAGCTTGGAAGGGGACGCGTCACGCACGTTTTCAGTTGGTCCACTATTATATACTCCATCGGGCATACCTGACCCCGGCGAAAATCCAACAGTATTTCGCTACGGGCTCGGCAGCCTGCCCCAGATGCCCGGCGCCAGAGGCAGACCTCCTCCATATGTTGTGGACCTGCTCGGGTCTATCCTCTTACTGGGTGGAGGTGGAGAAGACCCTGACGGAGGTGACGGGGAGACCTCTATCGGTTGATGCGGCGGTGGGTCTGTTACATTGGTTTCCACATACCCCCAAAAACAAAATTTCCAGTAAATTTATTGATTTAGGGCTTCTCTTAGCCAAACGAGAGGTGACCAGGAACTGGAAGGCACGAGCTGGTCCGACTGGGAGCAGATGGCATAGCGAATTTTTGAAGTGGGCGGCGGGGGAGAGCACGCTGAGATACCAACTGGCTGGGAGACAACGTAACGAACGAGCACAGGAGACAGCGCTGGAATGGGAGACACTAGTGCAGGCCCTCAGAGACTATTGCGCCCCCAGCGACTCTGATAGTGAGATAGCAGCGCGCCCAGAGTCCCGATAGGCGATGGTGTTTTCTGTTACTGATACGCACGTCTTGGGTCCTCTCACGAATCCTATTGCGGTAGCTACCATACACTGATGGCGGGGTTGGGTGGGGGAGGGATTTCTTTGCAAGTTAGTGTTTTGTGGGTGGGACTTTCTTTTGGGTTTGGGGGCTTGTTTAGAAAAGCAGATGACGGACAGTGGATTATCCGGACCAGCCTCTCGCTCCTGCTGAACCCCCGCTGGATTTTATCGCCCGACTTTGGAACTGTGGGCTGGAGGATAGTGTATAAAAACGTGATGCGGGGGGTGGACGGGATGCAGTCGATTGATTTCAGTGTATTTTTGATGCTGGTCGTAATTGTAACAGTTTACTGATTCCTGCAATAAAAATATATTTCAAAAAAAAAAAAAAAAAAAAAAAGAGCGTGTGGACAGATGGGTTTGTATGTCCTCCACGGAGATGGGCGAGACCTTGAGCGACCTGCAAGATATTACTGAGGCGTTCGCAAAACACTACGCTCACCTCTACATTCCTGCAACTCCGACCACAGCTGAAGACTTGAGAGACTTTTGGGCAGATCTCACACTCCCCATGCTCTCACCCATAGACTCAGCATTCAAAGAGTGGGGTCCCACTGTCAAAGAGATATTTGTATTTATTTATTTATCTCAGCTATTCGAAGTATTCAGTTGGGAAAAGCAATGGGGCCAAACAGCCTCCCAATAGAACTCCAAAAATTAACTGTCTCCCATGTGACACCTCACCTACTCAAAATGTACTTGGGGAATAGACAGGCAGGTGAACTACCAGGGAACCAATGACTCGCTTCAATCGTAGTTATCCATAAACTGTGTAAATCGGTGGAGCACTGCGGTTCATACAGACCCATCTCTCTGCGTAATGCAGAGACCAAAATATTAGCTAAGCTTCTAGCTTCCAGACTGATCCAGAATATATCCAAATTAGTGCACCCGGACTAATCTGGTTACATACCAGGGGGAAACACGGCCCTTACCCTGTGCTGACTTATTGGGGTGGTGGGCAGAAAGGATACCATACGAGAAGTTTTGTTGGTGCTCTCCCTGGATGCCCGTTTGGCCTTCAACACGGTCGAGTGGCCATACTTATTTGCAGTCCTAGAGCGAATGGGGGTTGTCCCTAAATTCCTGGCATGGATTTAACTTCTCTACACTGGACCCATGTCACAGGTTGTGGTGAACAGGCGGGCCTTGGGCGCCTTTCTTCTCGTCTGGGGAACGTGGCTGGATTATCTTCTGTAGCTGCTGCTCTTTGCCCTGGTTCTCGAGCCACTGGCAACTTGGGTGAGAGTTGACCCACTAATACAGGGCTTTCATTGGACTGAGGGATAGGAAGATCGAATATCCCTATACGTAGATGATATTTTATTGCATGTCACCATACCACACCGCTCCACAGCTAGAATTAGGAATATCTTCAAAAAGTTTTGTAAATATTCTGGCAATTCTATAAATCTAAATCTACAATATTTATACTGCATGGCTCACCTCCCATTTTATCAATGGAGTGTGAAGCAACTATGGCGGTGGAGGACTATTGCTATTTCGAGATGCTCATTATGGCGGACCCAGATCTGTTCTACGTCCGTAATCTACAAACCCCTCGGATGCGCCTCCAGAGTGATTTCCATCAGTGGAGATCATTGCCGGTGTCCCTACTCGGATGTGCAGTACTTTTCAAAATGATTGAGCTTCCCCACTTCTTCCACTCTTTACAAAACGCACCATATGCGATTCGGCAATCCTACTTCCACGCTATTGAATGTGAGGTGCGGACTCTGCTCTGGAATGGGAAACCCCAACAAGAAGCAATGCAGACATTGGTAAGCAGGTGGTATTATGGTGGAATTTAATTTCCAAACATTCAGACATTTTACTGGGCAGCCCAATTAGCGGTTGTTAATCAATGGGTACAGCAGGTGCAGAATGAGCCAGCCTATAGAATAGACAGACAACTCCTGGGTACATGGGGCTACACACGGGCATTATACACTAACCACAGAGGCAATAAACTCACGGGCCCCATGGCACAAGCAGTCAAACTCTGGTATAGGATACACAAAAAACTGCGATGGCATAATAAAATAACACAAGCCACACCACTTTGGGAGACTGAGAGACTGGGCTGCTTGTCTAAATGCCCTGGATTTGACAAGTGAGACGTTACAGGAATCTCAAAAGTGGGAGATCTAGGGACTAGGGGAGGGGTAGTTCCATTTGCAGACCTGCAGTAGGAGTAAATTCTCACAGTGACTGAAACATTCAGAAATGTACAGGTCAGGCATGCCCTAATGGTGGTCATACCATCAGAGAGTACCCTCCATGAAGCCTCCCCGCTGGAGGAGAGACCCCTCACATATTTCATGGATCACCGGGTGATCTGCCTGGCATATAAAAAAAAATATATAACTCCCCTGACCCCCATCAACGGTTCCGTGAGCATGGCAAAGGGATATGGGGAGCTATAGGACAAGGACTGGCAGGAAGCCCTTGGTCCCCCTAAGGAAGTGGCCATATACTGGAAACTATGATTGATCCAACTCAGAATACTCATAGATCCTATCCCCCTAGGGACACTTTGGTCAAAGTGGGCAGAGAGATTACCTCAACAGGTCAGCGACTGTGTGGGAAGGAAGGTACGTTCTATCATATCATATGGGAATGTCTAAGGATAAGACTATCCTGGGAAGCTGTCATACGAATGACGCCAGTGTGTGGGGCAAGCCTACAGTCCGAGCTGAAACAGTGTCTCCTAAACGTATGGGAAGCAAGGGATCTAAGTCGTAAAGATCAAATATGGGTAACACTAGATATGACATTAGCCAAATGGAATGTGGCTCGACAATGGGGGGCACAAGTCACACTTACCCTCGGGAAGTGGGAAAGAGATATGGATTGGTCCATGATCGCTGAGAGGGCTGTATATAAAGGTAGGGGTTGCCCCAGGAAGTGGGAACTGGACTGGGGTAAATGAAATGCTCGTAGGGGTGGGATGTGCTTTAGCCCCTTTGTGCAGCCCGGTGGGGCCCTCACGGGGAACAATCTTATGGATGATCTCAATAACAAGACAGTGGGGACTAATTAGGCTTAATGTTCAACAAGGCGATCTGTATTGTTACTTGAATTGTGGAAATGTATGGCTGTTATGCTATAGTGACTGCAACCTAAGTGATATACTCACTGCAGTAAAAAAAAAAGAGGGTTGAGGCTCATTTTCATGCTAGGATTAGAACCCAGGTCACCGTTGTGAAGAACCGGGCCTAGAAGGGCCTGGCGGCGTAGGGCACGCCTGAAATCTCCGAGTTCACCTGCCTTGTTGTACAGAGACACGGAATACTCTGTTAGCGTAGAAAACCAAATGTATTCGCTGCAGCTATGCACAGTTGTCTCAGAAGTACACCAATAGTAGGTTCTCAGGAGACTGCCACTTCACGCCGTAGCTCACAGTCTTTTATAACCATACACACCCACAGAAAAACACTCCCCATGCACCAAATTTTAGCCAATAGGAAAACATTCAAAACAAGGTACCATGTAACCAGGACGTCCCCCTTGAGTTGTGTTCTTACCCAACCCCATAAGTCAATCAATGACAGCACCTATAGGTCAATCAATAATGGCAGGACGTGTTTGTGTGCTTCAAAGGACAACTTAAGAAATAGGATAATGCAGGGAAAGAATACCGAAGGCCAACAAATAAGATAAGGCAGGGAAAGAATACTGAAGGCCAACAGATAGTTGGGACAAGGATTAGTCAGTCTAGACAAGGATTAGTCAGTTTGGCTAGTTCCTTGAATTGGCTTCACAACAAGGAAGGGGGGTTATTTGACACGTAGCAGTACAAAGGGCAAAAACACTTGGTTTGCAAAGCTGCCTGAGTGAGGGCAACACAAAATGGCCACGGAATACAAAATGGAGTTAAAGCCCAGGAAAATCCTTGTGAACTTCCTAACCTACGCAACAAAGGAGAAGATTCTGAATCTTGCACTCAAAGCTAAGACATTGAAGGCCCCAAACTGCTCCTCCGAAGTTAGATCAGATCTGTCAAAAACCACATTAGAAAGGCAGTGGGAGCTCGGGCAGAGAATGGAGAAGTTCAGGGCCTTGGGGGCCACAGTGCAGATGAGGTTCCCCGTTTTTCTGAAAATAATGTTTAACAATAAAATGTATAACATCAAGACCCCTCTAGAAGCAGATGAACTGCTAGTTTCTATCAGCGAGTTTGCACAAAAGGGTCCCTAGCATCTCTCCTCTCCCATGGGATGATTTTTGACTCTACACCGACGCTTGGTCACTTTTCCACCTCCCCATTGGTCTTCTCCTTAGGCTTATATATTAGTTCATAAGATAGTCTTTACAACAGGCAGTAGGTCTAAGGGGTACGAGTACAGGATTGTTCTGGATACATGGAATAAGATGCTCAAATGAGCTCAGCAAAGAGTACCAAAAAAAAGGGGGGGGAAGGGTTATAATCAATCAAAAAAAAAAAAAAGGGAAGCACCAATAGAAAAAAAAAAGGAAATAAAAAATATATAAATAGGGGGAAGGAGAGGAATCAAAGAGTAAAAGTGTGGAATAGTAGCAGTAAGAAAGAGAAGAGAATATAATATAAAATAAAGGAATAGTATGAACCTACTTCGTAACTAAAGAGGGTATCAAATACTAAAAGTATTCTATAGGAACAAACTTTCTGCATAACTGCATAACCAGATTTATGGCCTTTTCCACTCTTTTCATCCTCTCCATACTTTTTGGCTTCTTCTGCACTCCACCTATATAAATTTGATTCCTATTCACCAGCTGGTCAATATCGTCCTTCTAAGATGGATAGGGGCAGGGTAGGGGGTATGTCGGAGATAGTAAACTGACAAGACATCTAGCCAGAGTAAGTTGGGGGGGTTTCAAGGGGGAGGTGGGTGAGGGGGGGAGGGAGAAAGCATTAAGAAGTCCTTATAAGCAGCTTTTGGTTTTTTTGCATTATGCAGATTCCAAGCACTATTCTAGCCACCAATTTGATAATATAACCCAGGTCAGACAGGAAACTGTAGGGAGAAGTACAGGGTCCCCAGGGGTAGGCAGGCCGGGAGATGGGAGGATGACCGGTAAAGATAAATGAGGGAGATTACGTTTTTATCCTGAAATGTCAATGGGTTGCGCGTGAAGGTAAGGAGACATAAAATTATGCAATATATTATGGACTCCCCCGCACAGGTCATGATAATCCAGGAGACACACTTACTAAGGCAAGAGGTCATTGATATAATGAAGAAATTGAAATGGGTGGACAAATTTCTCAGCACTGTCCACAATGCTAACATTTGTGGGATAGTAATTATTTTTAAAAAGGAAGACAAAGCTCAGACTGCGGCTTACAGGGTGGATCCGAGCGGTAGATGGTTGATAGCCAACGTCCAGCTTGATGGGAGGGGGTTCACTCTGGTTGGGTACTATGGCCCCAACCAGGATGATCCTTCCCACCTTGATACAATACAGAACCACTTGATCATGACTCAGAACCCTGTAATATGGATGGGAGACTTCAATCTTGTCCTAGACCCGAAATTGGATAAATTCCCCAGCTCTAGAGCAGTACCACACAGCAAAGCGAAGGCTACTCTCTTGACTTGCATGTTGAATTTGGGGCTCGTGGATTTTTGGCGTTGAGAGAGCAGGCAATATCTTGGGGGTTTTGTTCCATAATTACAAATACAAGCATAAATCTCACATTGATTATGCCCTATTCAGCTTCACCCTCAAAGACTCCATAAAAAGCTTGGTCTACCTTCCCCTACATTTATCTGACCACTCGGCTATTCTCTTTTCATTAATATTAGGCCAGAATGTCACTCATACCTCATGGTCCTTCGATCGCACCATTCTACTGGAAGAAGAGGAGAGGGAATTTCTTATATGTGAGTCCGCTGCCTTTCTGGAGTGCAATTTAAATTTTTCCTCCCTGGTCTCTGTGTGGGAGACTTGGAAGGCCTATCTAAGGGGGTGCATCACCAACCGCGCCTCTTATAGAATAAAGAAATATAGAGAGGAGTTATCAAATATAGAGAGAGACCTGGCGCTCATAGATTCGGACGACCCCATATCCCCAGCGAATTCGGAAAGAATGTCTGTGCTAAAAAACAAATTAGATGCTATATTGCAGGAGAGAGTGAATAAAAGGTGGCAGGCTAGCAAGCTATCCGAGCTCGGCAGCGTTGGGTAGGTCGAACTGCAGGAACACAGGAAGCTAGAGACACACCTGAACGTTCTTCCCTGATGTTCACACCCGCCGAACACTCATGTAGCATATAATTCCTGACCCTGAGGCATAGGACAATACTACAGAGGCATAGGACAATACTACAGAGGTAACCAAGACCCATAATGTTTGTATTTCACACATGACACTAGCATGCTGTTGAATGATTGTATTTTCTATAATTTCTACACTTGATAGGTCCTGATGAATCGCGGGTAATTTCCTGATGCGAGAAACATGTTGACCAATTCCTTTTCCAACCTCATCTAGGGCCATCGTATCTAACTAGTTGGCACCCAGTGAGTTGGATTCACGTTTTTAATCGTAGCGGGAGACCCCCAGAATAAAGGAGTGTCCTTGGTACTCCCTACTACATTTGAATCACTTTCTAGGCTATCTGCTCTATTTCCCACATACCCGCACTTCACCATAAGGCAGTTGGATTCAAAAGATCTCCGCCAAAGAGCCCCTCTTTGAGGTGAGCCCGTCGGGGATTGCACCGCCTCCCCGGCGAGGAGAAACGCCAATGATGAAGCATGACACCCATTCGGGTGTGTGAGGCAAATACATCCAACAAAATGGATGCCCAAGGGTGTCATATTTACACCCCCGGTCACGCCAAATACACATAATTTCCTCACCCAGGAACGGTTCAGCAACCCACTTTGCTTCCCTAGGCTAGCAAGCTTTCCCACTTCGAATATGGTGAGGCTGCGAGCAAGTTGCTTGCCTGGAAAATCAAAGCATACCAAGCCAGAAACTATGTTAAAGAAGTGAGGGTAGAGGGCGAAACCAACAACAGGAACTCAGACTTGGAAATAGGGGATGCCTTTCGGGCCTTCTTTCAGAATATATATATATATACGGAAGGAATCAGAGTTAATGCTGAGGAGAGAGATACGTGGTTGGAGAAGGTGAGCCTCCCAAAATTAACTAAGCGACACAGTGAACATCTAGACAAAGAAATAACAGAGGCAGAAGTCACAAGAGCTATCAAACAACTGAAGCAGGGAAAGGCCGCAGGGCCTGGTGGCATACCCGGCGAACTGTATCGGGTGCTAGACTCGACTATCATCCCAGTCTTGACGGACTTGTTTAACAACATATTAATCAGTGGTGAGGCACCGCCTAGGTCATGGGGTGAGGCAAATATTGCCCTAGTTCCAAAATAAGGAAAGGATCCAGCTGAGTATGGATCTTATCGTCCGATCTCGCTCCTAAATAATCATTATAAGATCTTTGCAGCAATTTTGGCGGCACCTTTGGGGAGCGAGATCGGTACGATCATCCACCAGGACCAAAAGGGCTTCATTCGGGGTCACCAGTTGGCCAACTTGACCTACGATTTGGTCGGGGCAATAGATATTGCCTTAACTTTTGCCCTAGCTCTTGCGATCATGACACTTGACCAAGCAAATGCATTCGATAGGGTCGATTGGCCCTATCTAGATGCAGTAATGAAGAAATTCCAATTTGGTCCCAAATTTTGTCGAGTAATCAGCCTGCTATATAAGGATCCTAGGGCTAGCCTCTTAATTAATGGCACCCGCACAGAACCTTTTCAAATTCGTAGGGGGACAAGACAGGGGTGTCCGCTTTCCCCCCTCCTGTTCAATCTCTATGTTGAATCGTTTGTTCAGACCCATAGGGATGATAGCAACATTCCGCCCTTCTCCTTTTTTGGCTGGGAGAAAAAGTGTCGGGTTGTATGCGGATGATATTCTCATATATACAACCGATCCCGACCAGGCTTTTCCCAGGGTTATAAAAAGGGCCGAGGAATTTGGGAAGTTCTCAGGCTATGAAGTCAATGCTAGGAAAACCGATCTCATGGCTTGGAAAATCGCAAACCTTCATCTCCCGGTGACACCCTCAATCCGCTATCTGGGAGTTAGAATTACAAACGACATAGGTATTTTGGCCCAGATTAATTTAGATCGGATTTCCCGTAAATCTAAGGCACTGATGAAAGCATGGTCCTTTCTCCCTCTTACTATTTATGGGAGAACGAGTTTAGTGAAAATGACTATCCTTCCTAAATATACATTTATCTTTAACACCATCCCGTTGGCATTTGATTCTAAGCAACTTTTTAAATGTCAACAAAACATTAACTCTTTCACCTGGGGTTTTAGATCCACCAGGTTGGCATGGAAAAAGTTAAGAAGAAGGAGGGAGAAGGGGGGCCTTGCACTGCCAGACCTGGAATATTATGCATGGGCTTTTCACCTGTCCCACTCTAGGATGTTATTAAAGACCCCCCGAAGACAATTCAAATGGTTGCATGTTTAAGGCAATGCTCTCTGGCTCTAATCTCCCGCTTGACGGATTTTTGTTTAAATTTGGGCACCAGAGATATTTCAAGAGAGTGAGGCTAAAGACCCTATATTTGCTTGTAAAAGAATGGACTCAAATTAAAGCTAGGGTTGGGTTGGCATACTTTTCTGATTTTGCTCCTATTTGGGATCTTCCGGGGCGCTCTTCGCACCTTGTTGATAGCTTTACATCTGTGCTATTGGAGGCAAAGATATCAAGATGGGGAGAGCTGGTGGCAGGAGGGATTTTAGTAGAATGGGATGCTTTCTCTGAGAGGGTCGGCTCACCTTTATCCTGGTTTATATATATACAATTGTCAAGCTGGTTTCGAGAACAGATAAAGAAAAAGGTTAAACTCGGGGGATACATTTCCTTATAGAAAAATTTCGTAGAAAAAGTAAGGGGTGGTAAGGAAGTTGCTTTTTTGTATTGGAACATTATGGAGGAAGCAGATGGAAACTTCAGCCTCCCGGAAGAACTGTGGGGAGGGAATGGAGAAGTTCAGGCGGAAGAATTATGGACAAGATCTTTTAGTCTCCTGTATAAAGTCATCAAACCTGCCTGGCTGAGGTGCAATCAGCTATTTACTTTGCATCGCGCATACTTCTCTCCCCAAAGACTGTCTAAGTTCCAATCTGGGAAGTGCTGCAATAAATGTCTCCTCCCAGCAGCCTCAGATGTTCACATGTTCTGGGAATGTCCCAACATTAGTAGCTTCTGGCAGGAAGTCAAGGCTTCTCTAGAATCAATCCTTAAAACCTTGATTCCTTTTTCTTGGTCCTTAGCTATTTTTGGACTAAGTGAAAATATTGGGGGGTTAGAGAGGTCATTTTTGTTTTATGCTATTTTGATAGCAAGAAGACAAATTTGTAAAAACTGGGTCAATGTCAATCCGCCGACTCATGCAGAGTGGTTGACATCACTTTATGAAATATCTAAAGTAGACATGGCAAGGTCTTGTAGTCCCCGTAGTTTGGGCTTTTGGAATTTGCTACTTAAGTGGAGATAAAACGATCAGAGAACCCAGGTTTTTTTTTTCCTGGGTCCGATGATTAGGCCCAGTACTCCAGATCCAACGGGAGGCTACCCCATGCCACGAAGAAAGTGGGCCGATAGCCTGTATTAGGCTTTGATGGAGTAAGATCGTCCAGAGGGTACCTCCCGCCAAGATATCTGGTCTGTTCCTGGGATGAATGGAGCTATTTTCTAGATACCTACCCTTCAAGGACTTTTCTTGGTGGTTGGTTATTTCTTGGAACGATAAAGTGGCTAATGAGGACAAAAAAAAATTGAATTACCTCAGTTGGTGTACAGAAAACAGGGCCCATTCAACAATTGGACTCCCCCACCAAACCCAATTTATACAAAGAGGTAGGCAGCCTGTTTAGGCCTCCAGTAGAGTGGGCAAAGAAGACAGCCTGGTTGGCAGAGCTATAGATATAATTTTTACTGCAGTTGCAGTCACACTGTGGACAGAGGCGTGAGGGGACAAAACCACAAATATGGATTTTTACGCTCCTTCCTTGCATTAGGGCCTTGTGCAGCCTTGCTGTGCAAATGTTTCTTTGGGCATTGGACAATGGTCATAGGGAAGGAAAAATGGAAGCAGATGAGATGAGACTCCTTATCTGGGAATCAGAAAGATAGCAAGGCAAGTTGAGGATCCATGTTTTTTAACAAAGGACTAAGGTGACTGCTCACTTCGCAAGTCAGTAGCTATCATTAGTGTAGCAGGTGAAGTTGTACTGAAGGCCCAAGGGTGTGAGAGGCCCATTACATCACAATTATCACTATTTTACTTTACAAAAGGGGCATGGAGGGCTTGCATGCAAAGAGAGGGGCATCATATGGGGGCTCATTTTTCTTGAAGGGACAGAGAACCTATTTAATGACAGGAGTGATTGCCAGGCTTAGTAGGGAAGGTGTGAAAGAGAGAGCGGTGACAGCCTGTGGCTGATGGCTGCATCTATGTCAGAACATAGTTCCTCAGGAGCACTACCCTTCAATGCCCACCTCTGGCAGAACCAACTGTGTGATTTTTATACACCAGAGGTTCTGAGTGGCTGAATGAGGGGAAGGGTTTTGGAAAGGGTAATTTTGGGAGGGAGACCTGCAACAGGAAAATGAGATGAGTAATGACAGGTTCTGTTCTAAAGTGCAGTTTCTCAACTAACACACATATATGATATTACTGACCAACCTTACCTGTGATGGATTTAGCACCATAGTTGTGCTATAAGCACATCATGCTCATTGCAGTCTTGGTATCAACTTTATGTTCTAAACACATAACACCCGAGAGATGGGCTCGTCACTTATGATGTCACCTTCGAGGCCCATGTTGAGGGCGAGAAGAAGGCACAGTATGCGTAACATGAAAGTGGCGAAGAAGCTGCAGAGCGTGAATGGAGTCCAACAGCTCCCAAGAGTCTTCTTCCGGGCCATAATCTACCATTGCTTGCCTTAGCAAAGTTGCACACATTTGTTAGCCTGTACCTAATACTCAAGGTGATTGCCCATCATAAGGGGTAGGGGACGATAGCGTGCAGAGGGAGGTGGTGGTTTTTAGAAAATGAAATATTGGGTGCATTTCCATGGATAATTGGAGGACAAGCCATGCTGCTACTGGGTTGATTACATCAATCAATGGAAAAGGCTCTATATCGAGGTTGAAATTGTGTGGCTGTTTAAGGCGGGTGTACTTGGTGGACAACCATACTTGATCTCCCGTGTGAAAGGCTGTAGCTGGCTGGCCTTTCTGGTTAGCAAATCTTTTTAATCTTGCTACAGCTTAACACACATTGGTACGCAACTTGGATGCCAATGATGAGATCTGTATTAAATGTTGGGATGGCGTGGGCAGATTTTTTGCATTTGTGATAAGAAAAGCAGGTAGTGGGGATGGTGCCCATAGTTAGTAAAGAATGGTGCCATGTGAGTTGATGAATGATGTAGGTTATTATTTGTTAACTCAGCTTCCCCAGAAAGCAATACCCAGGTAGTCGAGTAATTTGACAAGTTACATTGAAGGTACTGTTTTAGATCCTGATTGACACTCTTGGTCTGCCCATCAATTTTGGGGTGAAAGCTGGTTGAGACACAACTTTGAATTCATAAAGCAGAACACCAGACCTCCCAAAACCTGGACGTGAATTGAGTGCTGTGGTCTGAGATGATGGTTTTTGGTAGACCATGGATAGGTACAATATGATTTAGGAGTAAGGCAACTAATTCCACAGCTGTTGGGGGTCCCTGAGCATTCCACAAAATGTGCCATTTTCGAAAGTCGAACAATTACCACTAATATAGAGTCTTTGCTTTGGTCCTTAGGAAGAGCTGTAATCAAATCAAGTGAGGTATCCTCCCAGACTCGCCGTGGAGTGGCGAGTGGATGCAATAAGCTCCTTTCATCAAAGGTCAGTAGGTATTGCATTGTTTGTTTTCTCCAACTTGGCCAATAGAAGTTTCTATTAACCAGTTCCAATGTTCTAGTTTGGCCTATATGTCCAGCTAGTGGACTATTGTGGCACCACTGCAAGATTTGTTACTGTAACTGGTTTGTGGGTATTTAGAGAAAATTTCCTTGAAAAGGCAAGTCTTCTTTTATGCTTCTAGTTTGTTCTTGTTATTGCCATTAATCATCCATGGCAAGGGCATGGCTTTTCTGATCATGCCAAAGAAAGTATTTGTGAGGGTAACATCAATGATCTGGTCTTGGGGAACCATTGGTACTGATTGTGCCTCTGTTTTTTGTACTGTTATGACTTCTCTAGACAGAGCGTCTGCTTTATTGTTTGAGTTTCCGGGGCGAAAGGTGATAACGAAGGCAAACTATGTGAAAAACAAAGCCCAGTAGAGCTAACGCGGCATCCCGGCAGGAGCACACCGAAAGAATTAAAACTTGCGATGATCAGTGAATACAGTTATCGGGTTCTAGGTTCTTAGTGGTGCCATTCCTTAAAGGTCAAGCAGATTGCAAGCTGTTTTTTTTCTCCTTAGGTATAATTACATTCAGCTGGATTCATCTGTTTGGAAAGGTATGCCACAGGATGTAACTGGCCTGTATTCACATCTCTTTGAGACAAGATTTCTCCTATGGCACAGTCAGAAGCAACTGCTTCAAGGTTGTGTTGTGCCTGAGTGTCAGAAAACTGGGGCAGAGATGAAGATCTCCTACAGAAGCAAAAATGTTTGCTTGGTTTTTGGAGTCCACTGTACTGTTATTCATTTATCAGAACAATCTGATTAAGGGAGCCTTTTTGGATGAAAAATGTTCTGAAAACCTGTGATAAAAGTTGTCAAAACCGAAAAAACTTCTTTCAATTTGGGGGCATTAGCCAGTCTTTGATGACTTGCACTTTGTGTTCAGCCATGCGGAAGATATCATAAATGTAAGCGATGACCAACCTATCAAAATAATTCTTGCAGTACATTTTTAACAAAAAATTGAAATGACCCTAGGGTGTTCCAAAGCCCAAAGGGAAGCACACAATACTCAAATAATTCACACCAAGTGAAGAAATCGGTCTTAACATGATTGGGTTGGACATGTACCAAATGGTATGTGCCTTGAAGGTCCTGGTTGGGGTAAATTGTGGCAAGCATACTTGTTTATCAAGATATTGTGATGAAACTTTACCTGCAGGCCAGCACCATGTTGTTGTAGAAATTATAGGAACCCCCCTCCTCAAATTCTACCTGTTGTCCGGGAGGTATGTTTACTTCATGAATTACAGGCAAGACTCAGGGAGGAGGGCCTTCCAGGATGTCATCTTCCTGGCTGCGTTGTCCTGTTGGCGACCTTCAAAAAATGGGCAAAATTTAGTGGGTGTTCTCTATATAGTTTGCCCTGCACCACCACCCATCTGCACAATGTACTGTGAATTGTGAAAGAATTATACATGTGATCAACTGGAGAGCAGTTCTATGGATGAGTGAGGACGCGATTGTACTAGTTTCTGTTTTGTACTAATCTTTGTCCTGACCGGGAAGGTACTCAGTAAGCACTGGCAGCATCACATACATTGTAACATGACCACAACCTGCTATATTGTATGTACTCAATATCTCTAGATTACAGTGTTGGTTGCCCGATGAACTCAGATAAATCACAGAAGTTATGTCACTCCTGTTTAACATTTTTCTTTTGTGGTGCGCAGTACGCGACAATGAACAGTAAGAACAAGTCTCAGTAGTTCTGATAATGCTTTGCACAAAAACAACAATCATCCTTCATTAAACCAAGCTCTGTGTGCTTTTGGCAATCTAGCAGGGTGAAAGCCGTAAAGAGTTAATTTTTGGTTTGCATAGCAGCAAGGTACTTGCTTCACTATTCCTTGCCAGCTTCTGGTGCTTGCATTAGTGAGCACTCACTTGCTGCTTGCTGGAATATTTCCGGGGTACGGAACACAGAAGAAACTTGGCACCGGTGATGATGGGACTCCAAAGCCCTGGAGCCTAGATGCACCCTAAGTGTCGAAAAGTTGGACAGGAAACTGCAGCACCGGAACTTGGAGCAGATCACGAGACCACCCAGGATGGCGGTCTCAATCCGAAGTGTCTACGAATGGTTTAAATAGACAAGACCCACACCAACAACCATAACCCACATGACGGATGGCCAAAATCAGTCTTGCAGGATTTCAGGGAGCTAAAAAAAAAACACCCGAATGTTCTGTTAGTAATCTGTGCACACTTCATAGTCAGTGCCAGAGGGCTAGGATAACAAAGCATTACTGCACTGGGGCTGATATACTATCAATAAACACAGAAGGGAAATAACATTCAGCATAGGAATTGTTTGAACACAAAACCAACCACGAGGACGAGCATGCACCTAATAATATATTCAGGACTACACATACAGTATTAAATAAGCTATACCACCTACTGTGTACAGAGTGCTGTAGCTAGAGACACTGATCTAAGAGGGCGGGTATGAGAAATAGTGGGTATTTGTTCTTGATGATGATATTATTTAATGCCCTATAATCAATGCAAACACTTAGCTCGCCATTCCTCTTCAGGACAAAAAAAAGAGGCAATTCAACAGGCAACTTTGAGAGACTAATAAAGCCATTTTGAAGGTACTTATCTAGGTGGTCCAGCAAAACTGATTTTTTTGTTTAGTAAGAGCGTAAATCCTGCTGCATGGAATCTTTGCCCCAGGCACTAGATCAATTTCACAACCATAGGTCCTTTGAGGAGGCAGATTCTTGGCATTAGAGGCATTAAATGCATCAAAGAACTCCTTGTAGTCTGCCGGTAGTTCGGTGTCTTATTCCACTGTAGTAGCAATGGACTGACAGAGGCTATGAAATGACATGGGTCAGTATCTACTTTGCTAACCTATTTTAAGGAAAGACATGTTTATGAACACCAGTCAGAATCAAAGATCATAATTCTCTAAGTCCATTCTATGTATGAATTGTGGGTGGTGAGCCAAGGCAGATGTAATAAAATACCAGACTGCGGAGCCACTATCACATCAAACCTGATTTGTTCTTGGTGTGCTATGTTACACTGATTACTACTTAGGTTTATGAAGCTTGTGTGATGGATGACGAGCCTGAAGTTAAAAGAGTGCCATCCATGGCTTGTATGATTTCAGGTATTTCCTTGTGCTCTATTAGTCCTTTTACCTTGGCATACTAATCAGTGTCAATAAAATTGCTGACCGCATTAGAGTCAATCATCAACATGTCACATTGGGTCTCTTAAGATTGTAGAAATGGAAAGAAAACACATTCTAGATTATAGGGTCATGCCTTTCAATAATTCACATTTTCTTAATTCATCCTAGATTGACTATCTTGAAAAGTGTCAGTGTCCTGACTGCTAGCAAGGTCCTAATTTGTTAAACTTGTAAGTGGAAGAGAATACCATATCAGTATTTTCTGAGTGGTTGCTGGGTCCTTCTTGACTGGATGTAATCCTAATTTTTGCCATACATTGTCAAGGAGAACATATGTTATAGTTCCTCTCATGCTCTAACTCATGCGTAAGTGCAACACAGACCTTTCGTCTCACAATTATAAAGTAGTGAGTTGTAAGTTGTTCATCTGTACACCCCAATACATCGTTCATTATCCCCACAACTGTGCTTCATTTGCAAGGTCAGCTCAGAGCTTTTTTTTTTTTTCTTTTTAGTCCTCATTGTGCATCACTTATAGTAAGGGTTTATCGAGGTTGCCCCTTTCTTCCCTTCGAAATGTAATCTGTACCTACCACCGTATGTGGACCGTAAGGGAAAAAAGTTGGGGGCCCCTTTCTTTCCATTACTATTTTAGAAGGTTTTAATTCTAGGTGGGTTGAGCTAGCCATCATAGCTACTCTAATAGGCCTTCAATCCTATTATGTGTTGCTTGCACTTAATCATAGGACGTACTTATAAGAAAGACAAGACCAGGAGAAAGACCAGAATAAAACTATCAGACATTCTTAACTTATATACCCCGAAAGTGATTTTCCCACAGTTCCCAGAAAGAAAATATTTTTGAAAATGGTTTCTTTTTTTAAATCTAATTTATAGGTTCTTATCACTGAAGATAACCACTCCTCATGAAGCGGAGCTATTGGCATGATCCATTTTACACATATCTCTCTTCTGGCTAATAAGATTAAAAGAAACACCAGACTCTCTTCCCGTTTTGCTAATCTGTTTGCTGATGTAGACCCGGAAACCCCAATAAGACTCAGGTAGTCGAGTAAGACCACCTCCATACTCACTGTTAGCTGTTTTCCCAAAACCTTTTCTATGGTCTTACCCACCGCCTTCCAGAAATCCTCGAGATGGGGGCACTGCCAAAACATATGCAGGTCATTGGCCTTCGGTAAGCCGCATTTTGGACAGGACTTCACCGTAGATCCGATGAATTTTGATAGTTTTTCCGGCATCCAGTAAGCCCTGTGGGTTGTATATAAGTGGTTTCTTTTTAAAGCCGCAGAAGTTACTATTGACCAGCATTTGCTCATAGATACTTGCCATAAGAGGTTTGTATCCAGCGTTGGCAGATCTTTCTCCCAAATTCTCTCCGGAATCCGAAATTCTTCCTCCCCTGATGTTATGAGGGCCCAATACCAGAATGATATCTCTTTCTTGAAGGGCTTCTCCAACATTTTGCTTTCTAGGGTTGTATTGCCTGTTCTGGTTTCCTTGAATGATTTTGCCCAACTTGAGAGTTGATAATATTTAAACTTAGCTAGAGAAAAGTTTGTGATTTCATTTAATGTTTCCCAGTCTAAGATTTTATTCTGGTATAGAATTTGCCCCCATACTACTACTTCTGCTGATTTTAGGGGGAGCGACAAAGAATCTTTAAGACATTCCGGAGTACTAGGTGAGTCCCAAATAGGGGCTTTATCGCTATGAAGAGGGATATTAACAGTCGACCTGATGCAGTACCATAATTTTGCAGCTGCTCTTAGAGTCTTCAGCTTAAGTTTTTTTTAAAATTTCGGGTGACCGAATTTAAAGAGGAAGTGACTGGTGTTATTTGTCATTTTTTGCATATACAATGGATAATTTTCATATGGACCTAACAAGATTCTGTTATTTTTAAATTGAAAAGCTCTACAATATTCTAAAATGTCTGGGGTTGCTAATCCTCCCTGGTTTTTTCTTCTCCTTATTTTAGTCCAAGCTATTCTGGGGTTTTTCGATGACCAAATGAAACTTGATAACTCTCCCTGGATTTTCTTAATAGACTCTCTGTTGAACTCAAGCGGGAAAGCTCCGAAGATGAACGTAAACTTTGGTAAGACTGACATTTTAAGGATGTTTGATTTACCCAATATAGACAATGGCAGACTACTCCATACTTTCAGTAATCTTTTAACTTCAACCTGGACTCTATGGAAATTAATCTGTGGAACTTTATCTATATCTTTAACTACGTCTATACCCAGGTATCTAATTTTTTTGTTTGTTATATGGGCTCAAGAAGACCTCGTTCCAAGTCATAGTCTCTGTTTTAGATTTGTTGATTTGATAACCCGAGATTTTCCTAAAGTTAATTAGAGTCTCTTCTGTTGCTTCAAGAGCTTCTTGAAGATGAGATGTAAATATCATTAGGTCATCTGCATATAGTGCTACTTTTTTATGCCAACCTTGATGTGAAAAGGGGGCAATGGCTTGGTGGTTTCTAAGACACTCTGCTGCTGGTTCCATATATATGGCGAGTACCTCTTTGTATTGAAAATTGATCTGTTAGCTCCCCATTAATTAATATTCTGGCCTTCGGAGTATTTTAGATGTTTTTAACCATATTCAAGATGTTAGTTCCTAGGCCAATTTTTTTTAATACTTCACTCAGGTAGAGCCAATTGACTCTATCAAATGCTTTTGCTGCATCGATAGTACTTATAGAGAGGGGCTGCTTCTCGCAGATAGCAATGTCTATAGCTCCAATGAGCTGGTGGGTTAAATCGTGCAAATTTCTACCTGTCACAAAGCCTTTTTAATTTGAGTCAATTAGGGAACTCATCACACAACCAAGTCTTTTTGCCATTATTTGGGTAAATATTTTGTAGTCGCAATTTAAGATAGATATAGGATGATAGGATTTGCATTTCTTAGAGTCTTTACCCGGTTTTAGGAGGTTAGAAATCGTTGCGTCATTCCAAGAGTCAGGAGGATTTTGGTTTTCAAGAAAAACTTTGTTAAAGAGAGTAGTAAGGGGGATGACAAGAGTATCTTTTAAATTAATATAAAGCTCATTTGGAAGGGCGGTCCGGACCAGCAGCCTTACCTCTTTTTAAGTTTCTAATAACTTGCTCAACTTCTAGATTTGTAATTTCTGAATTTAATTTACCTTTCTCTTCTTGAGTTAGTTTTGGAATATTTTGAGCCTCAAGGAATATGTCAATCTCTTCCTTAGAAGGGTTACAGTCATCAGAATAAAGATCACCAAAAAAGGCTAAGAATTCTTGCTTTATAATATCTTCTTCTGCTCCATTGTGTGTTGGGATATTTGGGTCTATAAATAGAATTTTGTTTCTAGACCTATCTGTTCTTAGTTACCAAGCCAGTAATTTTCCGCAGCCCTCCCCATATTCGTAGTGTGCCAGCTAGCTACATTCCCATCTTTCTTTCAATTTATCTTCTAAAATTTCTGAGAGCCTATTTTTTAGATTAAGTCTCTATGCTACCAAGAGTGGTTCTTTTGGATCTGTAAATATTTGGTGGTCTAATGATAAGATGTTTTCTTCTATATTTTGTATTTTTTTTTAAGCTCTCTTGATTTATGGGAGGCTAGGTTTAACAGGGTGCCCTAATCACCGCTTTATATGTATCCCAAACTATGGGGCCGATCAGGATAGCGGTTTTTCCGCATCCTCGGGGCCGGCGGAAGCCACCGCCGGCCCCGAGGATGCGGAAAAACCGCAGCGGACTGACCAAGGACCCACCGCCACATTAGGATGGCTGGTGGGTCCTGGTTTCCGTCCGCAGCTTTTCCGCCGCGGTTGGCTTACAACCGCGGCGGAAAAGCTCTAATATGGTGACGGTGTCTCTCAGACACCGTCCACCATATTAGGATGGGCAGTGAATTATGCTTTTCCGCGGCGCGTTTCCCGCCGTGGAAAAGCATACGGAACTTCACTGCGGGGGCCCGTTGCGGGCCCCCTAGGTGAAGGGGGGGTGGGGGGTGCACATGGGGGGTACCTATGGTACCCCCCTGCATTTGCATGCAGAAAGCGGCAGGCACCGCACGGTGCCTGCCTCTTTCTGCATGCAAAAGCAATGCGTGCATTTTTAACATTGCCGCGGGTGCAGCTTGAAGCTGCACCCGCCGCAATGTTAAAAATAGAGGATGTGACCGCCAGGGTGGCGGTCACATCCTAATTGCACAGGAGGGAACTCCGCATGCCCATGCGGAGGTTCCCTCCTGCTCTGGGGTCGCGGACGGACGCAAGTCCGTCCGCGATCCTGATCGGCCCCTTAGTGTGTTGGTGTCCCTTCATTATTGATCTAAAAAAAATGTTTTGTCTCTTCCCTGAGTTGGTTGACAATCTCAGAATTTAAAAGAATTGAGCGATCCATCGTCCACCTTAAAGGTTTCACTATATCTTCTAATGCGACTATCATTTGTACTGCTGAGTGATCTGAAAGGTGAGCAGGGAGATGGGCTACTTTTATGTTTTTTTCCAGTAGGCCCTGATCTATTAAGAAGAAGTCGATCATAGACTGTATCCCTAACTTCTTGTTCTTAAATGAGAACTTCTCTTGACCCTCACCCTTCTGTTTCCAAATATCTATTAAGTTTAAATCCCTTTTATACATTTTCAACCATTCTCTCATTTTCGGGAGGTTAGTTTGTTTCCCCTTTGGGTATCTGTCAACTTTGGGGTCTGGTATAATATTAAAATCTCCACCTATAATGATGGGGCTTGATATTGTGATCAGATTGGAATATAGTGATTGAAGGGGATAAGGGTCGTCCAAATTTGGGCCGTAATAGCCAACCACAGAGAGGGTTTGGTTAAGTAATATAATATTAGCTATTACCCACCTTCCTTTATGATCTATTTCTGAAGACTCTATCCTTGCCCTCAGAGATTTCTTAAATAATATAGCTACCCCCTTGATAACACATTCTTGGTCCGTACATATATATGAATCCAACCAGTTCATATTTTTCACTGCTTCCTCCCATTCTTTTTTTAACAAGTGAGTTTCTTGTAGGATAATGATCTCACTATCACATGATTTTAGGTATTCAAAGATCTTCCTCCGCCTACTCTTGGTGCGTAGCCCATTCACATTCCAGGTAGTTATCTTTATTTGTCTCATATTCTGTTTCATTTTCTTTTCTTGTTCTGCCTGCCCCAGAATTTCTCCTTTCTTCTATATCTATTGAATTGTAGAGGACATTTTTTTTATTTTTTTCCCTATCTTGCTCCCTTCCCCTGTGCATTTTCACAGCTTTTTTTTCCTTTCTTTCCTTTTTTTGAGTTTATAGGTTAAAACTACAGTGAAAATAGTGAAAAGAAACAAAACCAAAGTGAGAAGATACACCCACCCTTCATGGGGGAACCTCCCTGATTCTCCTTTGGGCTCTATTCTTGGCCCACTTTGAGCTCCTTCCCTCTGTTTAATTCTACTTTTAGCTCACTGCCACCATCTTCCTTTTCAAACAGTTAAATTTGCATGTTTATACTTGGGTCAGTGATTGAATTTTTATCTGATCTCGTATTTGTTCAATTAAGGATTCGACTTCTTTTGGATCTCTAATATTGTGCATTTTGTTTTTCCACATTATTCTGAGGGAGGCTGGGAATTTCATTTGGACAGTGGCGCCTAATGTTTTTAATTCCGGCATCAACTGACCCAGTTCCCATTGCCTATCCTGAGTCACTTATGCGATGTCAGATCTAATTCTAAAGGTCCAATTATCCTTACTGAGATACCCTACTTTCAGTGCCTCACTCAGTAATTTCTCTTTGAGTGTGTAGGTCTTAAAATTTATTAAGATTTTCCTAGGGTTTTTTCTTTCCTTTGATTTACCAAATGGATCCCTATGTACCCTTTGCATATCTTCTGTAAGACCGTAGGTTTTACTCCAAGTGAAACACTCCTCCAGTAAGGATACCACAAAGTTTTTTATGTCTGAACCCTCTTTTCCTTCAGGAACATTGAGCAGTCTGAGGTTGCACCTTCGAGATTGATTTTCCAGCGCTTCCAGTTTTTCTTCAACACTTTTATCTTTGACTTTCAGAGCTCTTATCTCCTGGGTTACTTCAGCATTTTTATTTAACTCTTCCACCACCTCTTTCACTACTTTGACTCTCCCAGTGCATTCATCTTAACATCCAGCAGCTCGAATCTTTCTTGTATCTTATTTTGGTTGTTTTCCGCGATCTCAAACCTTGATCTAATTTCTTCCATCATCTTTTCCAGCAGGGTATCTGTACTGCTTTGGAGTCTATCCGGAGCGAGTCTCAAGTCAGAAACTTGATTTTTAGACACAGTTATTAATAAGTCGGTGGACGTGTTTCCACGGGGGCTTTGTGCTGAACTATGAGGCGGAGTTTTGTCTGAACTGGGTGGTAAACTTCGGGATGGACTAGAACTTGGGCTGGAACTTTGATTTTGAGAGGAAGTGGGCATCTGCGTAAGTGCGGCCTCCACTTCATCTATCCTCCCCTCCGCAGCTCCACTAACTTCAACAATTGTGCCGGGAGCCAGGTTATCATCCATTTCCCTTCTAGACAAAGCTGTTTGTTCCTTATTTTTCTCCTTATTACCTTGACTTTGTATTTTAAAATACGATCTTAATGATGGGGTAACTTTTATTTTGGAGGTCTTGCCTTCCTCCCTAGCCTCTGGACTGTCTACTGTTTCTTTCTTGTTACTGCCTTTAGTCGTTTGGAGTTTTAAGGTTTTGTGGGTAACTCTTCTGGTAATCCTAGGGACAACTGGTTGTTTCGTGGTGGATGGAAAATTCGCTTTCAGAAACTATCTATTCCTAAGACAGTAGGAGGACCTACTTTTGTTATCCGGACTTACCAAGGGAGCCCCTTCACCCAATATTCTCTCACCTTGTGGTAATTGTGGTAATTCTCTAGCTGTGGCATGTTGAGACTCTTTATTAGAACCTTGAGGTTCTACGGGTAATTTACCAGGGGGGGTTTGCCCTGTATGTAACTCCCTCCTTTGGTTTTCACTCCCCCCCTTTAAGACCTGCGTCGTCTATATAGGCTGAAGGTTGGTGTAGTTCCTTCACAAGAATCTGACTTGGCCCCTCCACCTTTGCTGAAAGTAACCTCTCTATAGAATTCTTACCTTGTTTAAAACAAGATAGAGGTGTCTGGACTATCAACCGATCTGGTTGTGTAATAAGTATTGGGGCAGGCTCTTTATCCAGTGAGGGTTCAAAAAATAAATTTGCACCATAAACTACCGTGAGGCTCTCTCCATCTTCACCTGTCAATTCACCTGTCAATTTCTGTTGATTTGGAGCAGAAATGCTTTGTACGCTTCGTGTAGTTTCCCTGACTTCTCTGACCTCCTTAGCTTTCTTAGCTTTCCCCCTAAAAAAGGTCAAAATCCGTCTTACTGCCTTCCTGCAGCAGCGTTGGGCTATACAGGCCGCCTCCCACCGAAAGACCTGCAAGCTGCGCCCAGAGCTATCACTGCCGCTATGGAGATTCTGTGAGGCAATGCTCTCCTGCCTCGCGTTGGCCACTGTGCTCTGTTCACGTCCCTCATCGCCGGGAGGCATCCCTTATCAACGGTGAGTTTTTAAAAGTCACGGGGTATAATTTTCTTTAAAAACAATTGACTTTGTTATACTCCGTGCTTTCAGTACTTTCCGTTTTACCCGTGTTTGTGTCTCCTCACCAAGCCGATGCCGATGCTGCACGCAGCGGGCTGTAGGCTCTGCTGGCTCCGCTTGTTTCACGGGTCCCATAGAGGTGAATAATTATTTGATTGTATGACTCCGGTTTCACTGATTCATTACGTGGTTCTCTCTCACCGGAAAAAAAGGGAGCTTAGCGGCCCATACTTGGCTCCGATCATGACAAGGCAAGGAGCTCCTGACCGGATTAGCGTCCGGCCACCATCTTTCCCCTGTCATCAAGGTCAGCTCAGAGCTTGCACACAACAGGATGTGACCTCTTCCGAACTATATGGCCGTTCAGTAAGGCAAGAAACATATTACATGAACTGTGCAAACAAGTATTCTTTCTTATTACTAACCCATTTTGCTTTAGCAATAATGTTTAGTACTAGCATAACATTTTAAACACCCTCTACAGTATCACTGAAAGATTATTATGACATCACTACTTGGTATGCTCTAATTTAGTCTTCCATGCCAGCTTTGGCCACTGCCTTCAATTTCTTTCACTGTGAATTTTGCAAACTACACCAGTAGCCTTTAGGTCTAGACTCTAGATGTTTGTGGTTGTGTTCTTGTTCTTCTCCTCTGGGTCCATTTGTGGATGAAACACCCTATGACGTAAGGCACAGTTGATTTTATTTGATACTCCGCTCTCCTACAGTTCAAATGCGCTATTTCCAAACACAGTCATTATACATGCGGAGCACCCTATAGATGTTTGCAGTATTTTCGAGGGCTTTTAGAAAGATAAAGAAGATCCTAAAGTCCTTTGCTGCAACAGTTGTCTTTGCTTTTATTTTTGTTTTTTCTCCATTCCGTAGATGGTTCACTGAGTTTCTTTTTCTGTACTCTAATTGTGTTGTTGAGTATAGTGAGGGTGCCACTTCTTACTTATTTTCTTCAGGCATCCTCTGTTTGGGCCTTCTGTTGCTTGCAGTGCACTCATCGGGATGTTTCTTTGGATTTGCTGAACACTCAGGTAATGTGCATCTGTCCAGTCGTTCATAGTGCAGGAATGCGTTTTCAATCTCTGAGTTACCTATTCTACTTTGTATCCTCCCAAAACCTGCCAATTTCCTAATCAAAAAATTTGAAATCTGCATCCTTTCCATGGTTTACTGTCCTTTGCCAACTGGAATATAAGAATATGTAGGACTATCTCAAACTCCAAAAAAGTCTGAAAATCTCTCTGGTATATCCAAGGCTGCACTAACAACTGCATAACATGGGCGTCCGCCGAAATGTTTCCAGGGGGGGCAAACTTTTAACTTCATCACTCGCCTTCCAGGGGGGGGAAACATTTTAACTTCCTCACTCGCCTTCAAGGCACTTTTAATGCAGACGACCCCTTGTCATTCTTTAAGTGATGATCAGCAGCAGAGAGAATGACAATGGGCCCGTCCACAGTCTGCTCGAGGTCGGGGAGGGGCTGCTGCAGCCTCTAGAGTTCAAAGAGAAGTGCGAGAGGCCCCAAGTGAGAGGTCATTTAAACTCCTGGGGCTTCTCGCAGGGGAACAGCCTGCTGTAATCTTGAACATTACGGACCAAAAGGAATGGGAACGGTGACCCAGGGGGGGGCAAGCGCACCCCCTTGCCCTCCCCTGCGGACGCCCATGCTGCATAATTAATGTGAGAGTTCTGGAAAGCCACCGCCATCCTTGTAGATACTCACACCAAATTTGGCTCCAACAACCTTTGTTTCCATTGAAATTTCACCCAAATTGACAGTATGTTTTGAAAGCACACTATTTCACTTATACAATGCTGGAACACCCGTACCCTCAGCCAAATCAACAAATCTGATATAACCTAGTCTGGAGCACATCTCTGGTCTTCCGTTTTTCCTGCACAGGTCAACTCAGGTACCTCTCTAACCACTCATGTCTGTCCCTTACCTTACCAACTCCTACTTGCTGTGAAAGCAGATTTATAGGAATCAACACAACCGGGGCACGTCTATGGCCTGCTGAACCACATATTACTCTTCCCAGATTGGATACACTCACAAATGGGCTTTCCCAGTATCCCTTGGCACTTTCGTTTCTCAACTCAATCTAAAATCCATCAGCTTCACCAGCATTCTAAGCTTCAATGACAAATCTATTATCTAAAATCTCTGGCACTCACACACAGCTCTTCATGCGCAAGGCATGCTCTACCCTTCCACTCACACACCTCTCTAGCCACATATTCAGGCTCCAACATTCAGCTTCTGCAGCACAATGGAACAGCACCTTGATGGCACACCAGCACACCAGTGGTGGAGTTATTCTAAACAAATACTATATAATAACACATAGTGCTATCCTATATGATGGACCAGCTTTCATCTCCTTATTGTACTTTTCTGCAGGCGTATGCTCTTGTAGTAAACAAGGCAGATGGGTTACTATATTACCTTGCCATGAAACAGGACAAGACAGGTGCAATTATTTTTGAGCACACCTGTACCTTCATCTTATGGATAGACCATCTGCACCAGCATGCCTCAGGCACTGCAAAAGAATAATGTTCTATGTTCCAGTTCATCCTTTGCTGTTATGAAATTGCCATACAGACAATGCTCTGCTGAGTGGACACTCAAATTGTGTCTTTTCATTTTTATTTGAGAAAGTACCTTTTCTAGAGTTGTTTATTTATGAGTGACTTTTATAAAGTGAAAGATCAACCAAAAAGGGGGTTCTTGGTGCTAGAGTTGACGATGAACAGATCTAGATGCAATGGGTGAGAATTTCTGATGGTTGACCTATGAATGAAATCGGCAAAGTTAGTCAGTCCCGAGGTCCCATGAAATATTATGCTAAACTCCTTTTTTTCCAGAAAGGGGGGTGCATGATCATAGATAGGTCCATACCTAAGAAAAAATGTGACACGGTGGGTATGCCGGAATGTGAAGTCAATTGCGTTTTTTAGAGTACGGCAGTAGTGTGGCAGAATTTGCTGTGCTTTGATATTGCCATGGTGGTGCACTTGTCATCATATACAGCTGTGCCCGGACCAGGGACCTACTTTTTCTTATTTGGAGAATGTTTTAGGGTGCGTCTTTCTCATAACAGTAGACTCTTCTTCAAATGTTATATTTGCCGCTGTGTTCTGACTGTCTGGACTTGATTTTCTAAATTGCCTCAATATTCTATTTTTTCCCATTTCCAGAACTCTTTACTTTCCCAGGACTTTTTGTCACAGGCACCTTGATTTTCACTTTTGCTCGACTGGGCCAGAAATATACCCAGCCTATTCAAAACGTGAAATGTTTTTATCAAAAGCATAATATACATAAAATCATAAAATCCTACAGTAGATGTCGTTAAGAATTAAAAAAAGAAACCAGATTTTTGGAGGCAAGCCAAATAATAGGAACCTCGCATCACTTACTAGGAAATAGCAGAAACCAAAAACAGATTAAAATGTTAAGGATTGGAGGTGCAGTTTAAATCGAAAGACAGTCAGCACATTAAAACGTTTGCCACGTGTTAGAGGATCAAATAAACTCAGCCATTTCTCTAGTAGTTTGGTGAGCAGCAAAAAGTGACTGGACATGACTTAAGGCTCAGGGAAGAAGCAGCGACTAATTAAAGCTGACACAAGCAAGAACTCCAGAGAAGGAAGATCAAGTTAACAGCTTAGTCGTTAAAAATATGAGTCATTGTTTCAGAAGAAATCAAATGTTGCTGGTGACTAACATATGCCTACCCTTAATTTTTTATTGAAGCACAGTCTTGCCACACTATCTACTCTTTAATGATAATGTTACATATAAATGCCCACAATACAGACTTACTTTTAGGTAACCTGTGCCCCTCGCCTAAGGTTAAAACTAATATAACACACGATTATCTGTTTTAATTTGGCTTTACTTTTGGTGATGAATAATATTTTACATGCCTCTCCTGGAGTCATTTTATGGAGAATACTAGAACAGCTGTAATTATCTAGCTTGTACATAATCATACCGTTGGAAGATTAATATGAAAATAATCATAACCCAAGTTTCATGAAGACCTATAGACAGATTTACTAAAGGATTTTCCAATTGCAAACCTTGCCACTCACAAAATCACTGGGGGGCATATTATAAAGGGGGTTTATCTCCGCTTTTTTGGCTTTAAAAGCCAAGAAAGCGGAGATAAAATTATCTCCCTATTACCTAGCTGTGGCTAACACCAGTTAGCGACAGCTAGTAGGAGATAGCAACCATCTTGGGCCCCACTTTGCATGTCAGTGATATTTATAACTAATGACATGCAAAGTGGGCGTGCCAAGATTTTATCGCATTTGCGATAAACCTTGGTAATACCAAGGTTTATCTGCGATAAAAATCGCCGCAGATCAGCAGTAAATTTTTGTCTCTAACCAAGCAATAGCGATAATTATCGCTATTGCTTGGTAATATGCCCCACGGTTTTCAAAGGCAAAATGAGTATTTCTTATGTACAAAACCTATTTTCGAAGTTGGAAAAGTTCTTCCAACTCGTAAAATGAGTTTTGTAACCGATACCAAATCTCAGGACGTTCCTTCCAGATTGCAATTTTGTACGCAATTTATCAATGGTTTGTGACCACAATTACAGTTGCAAACCATCTAAACTGCTTCCACCATCTTAAAGGAGGTGGTAACTGGTTTGCATAGGGGAGCCCCTTGTTCAGGAATTGTGTTGACAGCCTCAGAGTGGATAGCAGTGGTAGAGGAAAACACTTTCTGCTTCTCCTGTTTTCCTTAACTGAAAACTTATTTTTTTGAAGCAGCACTTTCAGGTTCATTTAAGGACATTACAATGGGGCACGAATTGGCACCTGCCTCATTAATATTTATTAGGCAGGTTGTTCTCCAACTTCTTGCAAATAATCATGTTTGTGGTACAACCCATTACTACGTGTGTGTGTCACTTCTCAAAATCAGAGTCTGTTCGCAAAACGTCAGTGCCTAATTCGCTTCTACGTTTTTGTAAACGTACTCTTTGCTCTTTCAGGATTATCAGAGCTTGACAAGGACATTTTTGGAGGAAGAGCATGTAAATAAGACTATATATTTTGCCTTGTTCTTAAAGTGGCATCTTTCCTTTTCAGCACATCATGTTCCTCGTTTGTCTAAGTGACGCGGCTGCTTGGACTGTATGTGGCGTTACAATGGTGTCAATAATTAGTTGCAGTAAGAAAATACTGTAGGTTGCAGTATAAGATCAGGTATTAAAATGCATATTTTGGTTTGAAATCATCATAGGAATCATCTTTCTCTTACATAAAATGCTTTAATAACCTTGGGAGCCACATCCACCTTATCACAAGATGGCGGCCGAGGATGGCCAGTAAGCCTTGAGAAGCAATCCATTTTCAGCTCTTGTGCTCCGTCCGTGGATGACGCTGTCAGAAATGAAGCCAATAATTGCCTAAATGTAGCTTTTAATTTATTTTATCAATGCGATTAGCTGTTCACTGAAAAGTGGAGTGGGACCAGAAACGGATTCCACGCATGTCAGGCCCCAAACAACAACCATGTGGCAATGATTTGTCGTCAAATCCTACCAGGCCCATATTTACCCTGGCATCCTTACACAAAACGCTTTGCTTCTCTATTTCCTGCTTTTCTCACTAATCAGGGACACCGTTGTCTTCCCCAACGTGATGAAACTGGAAAGGTAGAAGGTAATTTGATTAGTGTGGGAACATATTCAAGCTTGTCAAATCCCCTTGGCTTCGTGTTTTAATCATTTTATTGTTTTTGCAGAACCAGATATTATTTTCCCAGAAGAATCAGAGGAATGTTTGGGATTCAATGTTTCTGAACTGGAGCAGAGATGAGGCATGCTCTCGTTTGCACACATGTCCCTTCTCTCGCAGCAGAATCCCTGTACTTTTCCTATTGGCATTCTCAGCTGTTCCCCCATGTGAGCCATTGCTGACGCTCTTTTCAAGCAGGCCACAATGGTGTGGCCACCTGCCAGACCACCTGGGAATTGGACTAGGTTAAGTATCGGTCCATGAATGAGAGGAATGAAATTCTAAATTGCCATCACATGTTCTGCTTCTCTCTCTCTTTCTTTATGCATTTACATAATTTATGTCAGTTCAAAAGAAAGGCGCTTTCTTGCCAATGAACATGACAATTAGAAAAAAAAATCTTGGTCTTCATGCATTCTCATGCACTTTATTCTGAAGGGGATAATGATCCAAATCTTTTGGTCTTTGCCAATAAAGTATAAAACCCAGGCCTGAATGTGCCCGCCTTGCTAATCACGCCCCCACTATGCGAAAACTGGATGCATATGAATTTTTGTCATGTTTTATATGGAATTAACTGGTTCGTTCAGCTGTTTTACAGCATCTAGATCCCTCAATCCGCTTTAATTGTGTACGTTTGGCCTAGAGGCTGGTATTATTTTTGCGAAGTGCATTCACCTTGTTTTAAGCACTGTTTTCAAAATAGACTTCTAACTGAAGTGCGTCCATGTTAATGGGCTGCAATTTAAAGGTGGACATTTGTGGGCTCGAGCAAGAGAAGGGGTGGGAGGACAGCACCAGCGCTGGCCTGCGCATTTATTCCATTGGGCATTTACCCAGCGGGATGGAGTCTGTAGAGGCTGTTTTTTGACAGCAGAGGGACATTTGCTGGCACCTCTGCCACTTTCTCCAGCTTCCCCAGGTTAATTGCAGCAGGCACCGAGGGTGCATTTGGAGAGAAAGAGGAATACAAAAGGGGAAAGGGGTGGGGGAGGCGGAGGGGGGCAGAAGCCAGCGGGACTCGTTTTAACATTTTTGCCTAGTCTGCATTTGCAGCATTTGGGGGCATATTATCAAGGGGGTTTATCTCCGCTTTTTTGTCTTTAAAAGCCAAGAAAGCGGAGATAAAGTGATCTCCCTATTACCTAGCTGTCGCTAACGCCAGTTAGCGACAGCTAGTAGGAGATAGCGACCATCTTGGGCCCCGCTTTGCATGTCAGTGATATTTATCACTAATGACATACAAATTGGGCGTGCCAAGATGTTAGCGACTGGAAACAGTCGCTAACATCGCTATCTCCTATTACCAACTTTTGGAGATATTCACGCTAAGTGCGAATATCTCCAAAAGCTAACACCTGCCCTGAGCAGTTCTTATCCATGTTATCCAATGGGAGGTGGATAACATGGCTAAGAGCATTAGCTCGGAAATGCATGAATATCGCTGACTTTTCAGCGATATTCATGCATTGCGGCCGATTTTTATTGCATTTGCGATAAACCTTGGTAATACCAAGGTTTATCTGCGATAAAAATCGCCGCAGCTCAGCGGTAAAATTTTGTCTCTAACCAAGCAATAGCGATAATTATCGCTATTGCTTGGTAATATGCCCCTTGTTTCATAGTGCAGCCTTCTATGGCACTGCTTCCATACCCCTTTGAACTTCATACACCTTCAAGCTCCCCTCTTGATAAGCTGCTACCTAAAAATTGCCCTAGTGGTGAGGAAACAGCCTCGTGGTACTGGGAACTAAAATGAACACATGTGAAACGTGACATCAAGAGAACTGCTGCACTGTGGGGAATAAGAAAAATTATGTTCTGCGTGATCCTCTTGGTTGAACCTCATACAAGATGATAGTGTCAATGTCCTGCAGTCAAATGGGAGACCTCAAACATTGTTTTCCTGAATGGAGTTTGAACTCTCTTTCGCCCAGCAGTTCCTTTTTCATCAGGTATGGTCAAAGCGGTTTTCATCACATTTCTATCCCTATTCCTGGTTTGCACAGTCAGATAATTACTGTCAAGCTCCTCTACTCTTACAGCAGTACTGCTATCCTTCTTTAAAGTAAGGAAGCTATCGATTCTCAATTTTTACAACCCCGCCCTATTAAAAACACAGGCAGAGCATGTGATTTGGAGGCGTTCCTTCAGGTCTTTCGGAAAAACAGCATTAATCTACAACATTGATTTTGATGGGGATTTAGGTCTTCATCCTTATAAAAAAAATATCCGATGGAGAAATATCATTCAATGAGCCACAATGTCAATGACATACATCTTAAACATATGCACCAAGGGCCATATCACTCCTAGATACAGTGGCCAAGCTGCTAGGCCAGATGGAACTTAAATGGTTAGCACTTTGAGCGTAGCAATACCAATTGATCTCCGACATCCAATATCAATTTACACCTATTATCAATCAATAAACTGTAGCCAATAAGGAATCAATTCACATGGCCTCATGGACCTCACTTCAATGTTTGACAGGGTCTACAAAGACAAACTGTGAAAGAGCATGCTTTTGCTGGGTGGTGTACCATGATATAGTTAATTTTAAGAGAACTTTACCTGAACATGTCCGCCTTATTGGGATACGACTGGGATGGGTGCACTTCTTGGGCCTTTAACATCAAAAGTGGGGTTATACGAGGTATATCCTTGCTACAATTATCTTTGTCTTTATGTATAAACCAGCTTGAGGAATCTCTGGTTGGGAGAGAAGGGATATGACCATGCAGGCGTGACCCACCACAACCTTACTCCATGTGGATTATGCACTCCTAGTGTCCACAATCGCCATATGTTGTACCTGGCTCTCTTTGCAGGGTCACCCCCACTTTTTGCTGAATTCGTTTTTGTTGGCTCTAATGCTCTGGGTACCTTACCACTACTATCCAGTGCTCGTGCGTATTCCCCTAAAAATTGTTAAATTAGCTTTTTTTCCTGATAAGTCCTTTGTATAGTGGTATAACATTTACCCTGGGCCTATAACTTAAATTCTACCAGTGGGACTCCAGCACTTATTGTGCCACCCACTTAAGGATCATCCTAAAACATGTTCCAGGCCTGCCACTGCAGCATGATTGCCATGTTAAACTGCCATGTTGACTTGGCATGAAAACTCCCTTGCCAGCATTAGCCCCCCCCCCCATTATTACATATAAGTCACCCTAAGGCAGACTCTAGGTAGCTCATAAGACAGAGTACTGTGTACTTAAAAGTTTAGACATGTATTTTAAACTTTTGCATGTCCTGGTAGTGAAAAACTCCTACATTCCTACATTTGCTTTCCACTATTGTGAGACCTACCCCTCCCATATAATTTCATTAGGGATTCCTCATTACATTTAATAAGCTGCAATTTGCAATTGGGAGTAGGTAGCTGTATCATATTTGGTATCTATCAGATTGTAATGATACATTCTCTTTAGTGGTGAAGTCCGATTTTTCATTACAATTTTGAAAATGCCATTTTTAGAAATCTGACATTTTTCTGCCCTTAGCCCTTTGGGCCTGCAACCTGTCTTGGGTCACATGACTGGGGTTAGCTGACAGACTTTGTGAATTCCTCCCAGACAGTCGCACAATAGAGGGATTAGGTGTGCCTGAATGGGCCATCTGCTGGTCAGATGGAGGGTGGAGCTGAGCTGAGCTGAATAGGGTGTGTTCTTCCTTCACACAAAGAGACTAACACCTACCCATTGTCACTGCAGCCAGCTTGGAGCCAGGGCAGGGGAGATAGGAAATTCCATACGCTTATAAGAATCTTTCTAGAAACATCTCCCACCTTCCAGAAGATGGTAACTGAATATAACAATAGACCCTGCAGACTCACGCCTGGACCAGCAGAAGGGCTCTCAGAGGACTGCCTGCTGCTGTGACTAGCTGTGCACTCTACAAGACTGCTTTGCTGTACCTGCAAGGACTGCTTTGCTGCTTGGATCCTGCCTTGAACTCTCAGAGTTCAGCCCTGCTGTTGAGCCCTGCATCTTCATCAAAACTCAGGACTACCAGAGTGAGTCCAAGGGCTAGTTCGTTGACCAACTGTACAGAGCTACAAGGACACAAAAGGCTCCCACCGTTTTGAGCCCAGACTTGGACCCAGCCCTAATGAGTCTTGAAACACAAGAGGGGTCACACCAGTCCTAGACCCTTGGTTGTGGTGCTATAGTTGCCCAGATGTCCAATTTCCAAAACTGAGGAAATAAACAAAATTTGGCCAAAACGTGCTCTGAGACCCAGGAGGCGACCTAGACCAAACTGCTCACCTATCCACCTGAGGTGTATCACCAGTTGGATTGAATTCACACCTTCTCCCCCTATGTTCTTCTCCACAGCAGAAACTCTGTTTCATCGGTTCTTCGCCAAAAGGGTATCCAACCTTGTGAAACTGTCTTTGGCTACAGCCTTCTACTTCAACCTGCTGGAGTTTTTCAACTTATATTTCAGCGACTAAGTCCAAACGAAGAAATATTCACTGTGGCTTCAACCAAAGGCACTCCGATGATGACACATCCTCCTCAGACACCTTTTGGTGCATTGGCCTACTGAACTGACACTCTCAGAATTTCTTGGATGTCTGTAGGTAAGCGCTGACCGGGCCCAATTCGCTTCTTGAATCTGAACCATGCTCCATTGTGGTCTGCCATATTTTTTTACTTTGACCTGGTCTTGCATGACTAGATGTCCATTGTTGGTCATTTGATCTTTTAGGTGCTAGTTTTTACTAAAAATTTTAAAAATTCATAGCTAGGGTTCAACTGATTTTTGTCATTCTGGTGTCAAATTATTAAAATGTACTCTCGTTTTTAACTTTGTTTCATATTTTGTATGTGTTGTGTTTCACTTTGTTACTGTTCGTATGCTGCATAAATACTTCACACATTGCCTCAAAGTTAAGCCTGACTGCTCTTTGTGCCATGCTACCCTAGGATAAAAATAGGTTGATTTGGTGAATTTTTGTGGTTTACTCTGCAAGGTATTGTGGTTGTTGCTTGACCAGGGCTCACAAACCAGTCAACCAACAATCCTATTTCTCACCCCATGGGTCTACAAAAACTACTTAATTAATTTGTAGCTTTATATGAGTGCACTAGACTATATACACAGGGTCAAGTTTGTATCTGGTGCCTAGTACGGCAGTTACATCTGGGCTTACTCAGAGCTTTCAAAAATACAAATGAATGGAACATGTTTTGGAGGCACTAGCTGTCTCTTCCTCAAAGAACTCCCTCTTTCATTATTTATGATTAATTGGGGCAGGGATACACTTCATATGAAGTGGCTCTCTGTCTGCTCACCAGATGGCTTACAGTACAGGTCAGGAAGGAAACAGCATTTAACTGGGAAATCCTTTTGGATTGCCTTTGGCTGGACTTGTCATCTAGTATACAGTGTCTGCATTATATTGGGAAGAATATAACTGCCCTATGCCACCCAGAGCGATTTTCCAAACCTGACCTTAATGTCATGCAAGGTTTCTACTGGGTGAAAAACCCCTTTTACAAGCACAGAAGGGATCCAAGAGCTCCAAAAATCATTGGTTCGCTCATATGTTGTAGGGAAAAGTAATTCATACACAGAGGCTTACTCATCTGTTACCATTCGTCAATTAGAGCTTTCTCTTTATTAGACTCTGGTTAAATCTACTTTATTTTTTACTGGCAGTTACGAAAGGCTAGCCACAAGTTAAGACCATGGACCAGTGCAACAACAAAGACAAATGAAAACAGGATACCATTCACTTTACCATGTTTTGTGGCTACTATAAGCTGCTATAAGCACCCTTGAACGTTTACATTATAAATTTCCTTACTGAAGTGCTTACATTTCCTGCGGTTTAGGCCTGCTCTTTTGTTATCTGTAATTGCTAGGTGATGAATGTACTTGGTTTAAAGTGGCTTGCTTTTTAAGCCCCACTTGCAATCACCGACTCAAATTAAGCACTGGTCCCACTGGTTCCTGCGTGTTTGAACTGAATGAAAATAGCAACTGTGAGGTTCTTCGGTTTTCGACTTCGTCCCATATTCGGCTGCCATTTTGTGTCCCATTGCCATTTTGTGTTGCCCTCACTCAGGCAGCGCGGCGAACAGAGTGTTTTTGCCTTTTCCAATTGCTACGTGTCTCTTCTGTTAAAAAGTAACTCCCTGCCCTTGTTTACGAAACCGATGTCAGGGTCTGGCCGAGTCCACTAATCCATGTCTAGGTTGATTGATCCCTGTCTCGACTGATTGTTTGGCTTCCCCTATTCTTTCCTTACTTTATCTTATCCGACTGGCCTTCGCTATTCTCTCCTTGTATTCTCTTGTTACATAACTATCCTTTGAGGCACACAAATACGTCCTGCCACCTGCAAATTGGATTGTAGGTACTAGCATTGATTAACTTGTGGGGAGGGGTGACACACAGGGTCTGAAATAAGGGCGTATTTTGGACACTCGATAGCTTGTTTTCCAACTTTTCCTATTGTTTAGCCTTGTATGTATTGGGAGTATACGTTGTAAATATGTATGCTATAAAAGATTGTGCACCACAGAATAAAGTGGCAGTCTCTTGAGAACCTACTCTGTACTTCTGGGACAACTGTGCTTAGCTGCAGCTAATAAACCTGGTTTTCTACGCCCAACAGAGTGTCTCGTGCCTCTGTCTGACAAGGCAGGTGATCTCGGAGATTTAAGGCGTACCCTGCGCCGCCAGGCCCATAAGGCCCAGTTCTTCAACTGACGCCCACGTGGGGCGGCTTCAGTGGTAGCGGTTCAGCCCGAGGGTCGTGAGGAGCCTCGCAAGAAAATTCCAGAGGATTCGCGGACCACGTTAAGCGACCCCTGTATGTCAAAGTGGACTGAAGGTCTTTTGCAGCGCGACTACTCCTTTCCGACGGCTGCTGACAACTGCTGCCCTGACTGTCGCCCTGCCTTGGCCCAGTTGTGATGACTGGTATTGTGAGACATTAGACGGACCTCTGTTGACGTGAGAGAACACTTAGTTAAGTATTCGTGGGTAGTGCCCACTTCTTTGTTTTGTTTTTGGGTTTGTTATTCGACCATTGCAATAGCCGAAGCCAAGGGGTGAGTACGTTTGTGCTGTGTTATTTGCTTTAACCCCTTGAAGGTTGTAAACAGACCAGTGAAATAAAGATGCCTGGTCTTAGCAAATTTAGGAAGTTTTGTTGTCTTGGTTGCGATAGGGATTCCCGGCTGGAGGACTCTCGTCCGATTCCTCCAGTTGGAACTCCTACCTATGAGCTCTATTCGAAACATGGTGTTGGCCCCATTGCCTTTAACGAGGTATGGATCCAATACACAAAGAAAGATGGTGTTCTGCAGTGGCCACAAAGTGGTAGCTTTGAGCCTAACATATTAGTCAATCTAGAAGCAATTTTGTTCAAAAGAAAAGCCCGGCATGCAATGTTTGACTCTTTCCGTCTCTGGCGTAAGGAAGCCAAACAGAGAGAAACTAAGCAGCCAAAAAGAGATAAGAAAGCAAAAGGTATGACGAATATACAGGCTGCCCAGCAGTTTAAAGAAAATGAGATTGATTAGGCGATTGAAGTCTCAGAAAGACAGCATCGTATGGCAATAGATAGATGTTATCCTGTGTTGCCTACTTTTCCACAGAGTAAGGATCTTGACGAAGATCCCTTAACCCCTTCGATGCTCATGACCGAACGGTTCGTCATGAGCGTCCGTTGGCCTGTGCTCATGACGGAACAGTTCCGTCATGAGTCCATAAACCCAATGGAACGATCAGCACAGCGCACGAATTTGCGTTGCGCTGATGAGGTTAATGTCCCATTTGTTGAGATTGCCTACGCCCTATGTACCAGGTGCTAATGCACCCCCATTGTTACCACTTGTCCAGCAACCTGTTGTTCAACCAGTTGATCCGGCTCTTCCACAATTGCCCCTTCCAGTATTGCCACCCCTGCCTCCTTTGCCACCGACTTCTGTACCTCAGTCTCCTTTACCCTCGGTTTCTCTTCTAACTGTCAGCCCCTCTCCTGCTGTGCTTAATACCTTGTCTCCCGCTTTACTGTCAGATTCTCCCACAGATCGTAAATGATTGCTCGATCCTGTTTCTAGTCTTTTCTCCCCCCTCTTTGGGTCTTTTAATCTGACTCCTACTCTTTCTCAACGGCAATCCCGTAGTCAACTTCCAGGATCTGATGAGAGAATTGCATTGGACTCTCTTGCTCATAAATGGATCATGAGTGGTCCACAATATAGTGTGCACAATATCATGAGCACTTTTCTCCAGTGGAAAGCGCCCACACAGAGATATGTTTTTAATGTTACGTGTGACAATCTTGTCAAAGGATTGAAGGATATCGATTTCGGTTTAGCTCCTCAAGGTTTGTTAGATGTGCAGGCTAAATTTGATAAAGGACTTATTGTGGATTCTGAAGTTGAGGACGCTGTGAGGACACGTGTCACTTTCAGGTCTTTATTTTCTTCTCAGACTATTCTTGAACCTGATCCTGCAGTTAGACAGAAAATGAAACATTTTCCGATGAGGGAAGTTCCTTCAGTATGGAGAGAAGAGGTTCCACAGGTAGGTGCTGCCCTGCGAGTCCCTGCTCATTTCCAGCGTATATGGGTACATGTCCCCTGGAAACGATCTGAAGTTTTAGCGCTTAAACAGTCTTTACCGGAACCTCGTAAAAATCCTGTTGAGTATTATAAAGAGCTGTCCCAGACTGTTGATGCGTGTATCATGAATTTGGCCGATATTGATATGCTGATGGGAAATGTAGTCCCACAAGCGTTATGGGCTCGGATTCATAGGAAGGACCACGACCAAGCTTTAGGTGGTAATTGGGCTGCTATAACTGCTGCGGATGCAGCACAAGTAGGTGGTGCTAAACCAGATGATTTGATTGCACAATTGCCCGGTAGGATCATCAATTTAATGAAAACGATGATGCCTGCCTTACGATGTTAACTGGGATAAGTTAGCTGTGTGTAAACAGAAGAAAGATGAGAGTGTCTCCGATTTCTTTACCCGTTTCGAGGAGACTTTTATCGACCACAGTGGTCAAGATATGAGTACTGAGGGTAGACAGCGATTATTCGTGGATAAATTTGTATTTAATTTACTTCCAGAATTATCGCTTAAATTGAAATACTCCGAAAGTTCGTGGGCTGTTCCTTCGTCTGCCCAGATATTAGCCACTGCTCAGTATTACGAGAATAGGGATAAGGAGGAAAAGGAAAAAATGGAGAAGAATACTAAAGAATTGAAAACAAAGGTTGTTTTGCAACAGGCTTATCCCCCTCGTTCTGCTCAGTGCCAATTTCAACAGCCACCCCAGTTCCAGAGGTTGTTACAGAAGCCTGAACCCTTTGTTCCACGACCTTTGCTAGGTCCTAATCAATGTGTCTATTGTTAAGAGGAAGGTCATTTTAAGAATAACTGTCCGGTTTTATTACAGTGTAATGGTGGATTCTCAGGGCCGCGAGGCCCTGGTGGTTTCCAATCAGCACCCAGAGGTAGAGGGCGAGGTGCGTTGTCTCAAGGACAGCGTTCTTTTTCCCCTCAGAATTCTATGAATTATTTCGACCAGCAGAATGCTCAGTCTGTGCAATATTACAATGATGACTATTGTGGTGAAAGTGAGAATCAGGATTTTCACACTAGCTAGGACAGCCATGGACAAAGCAAGGGAGTCGTATCAGTTCCAGTGGATCAGAATGGGCCTTATGTTGAAATTGTTGCATTGGGTGTTTCAGAGCCATTTCTTTTGGATACTGGTGTGATGAGAAGTTCTATCATTCACTCCAAACTCCCTGGGGCACCTTTGTCTGGCTTAACAAACGTATCTGTAGGATTCTCTGGTGCCCCAGTTAGTAACCCGGTTTCTTGCCCTTTGCCTATCTCGATTGGTCCTTATGATTTGGAGGCCCCGCTCATTTTAATGACTTGTTGCGGCGAGAATTTGTTGGGTTTGGACTTATTGAAACATCTACATGCAACATTGTATTGTTCCCCCTCTGGTGTACATCTTACTCTAGGTGAGAAATTGGGTTCTCCTATGTATTTGTCTAAGGACCAACTCCCACCCGAATTGCGTTCTCTTCCTGCTACGCTTCAGGCTACAGGTCCGAATGATGTTGGTCTGCTCCAAATTCCACCTTACGTGGTTACTGTCAAGCCTAATATCAAATTACCACGCATCCCTCAGTATAAAATTTCCAACGATAGTGAAAGAGCTTTGTTGGCTATCATCTATGATTTAGTTCAGAAGGTTGTGGTCGAAGAAACAAGAGGAAATGTCTCCAATAGTCCTGTTCTACCTGTTCTTAAACGCACTGATCCTTTTCAGCCTCCTGTATATCGTTTTGTGATCAATCTTCGGCAGGTCAACTAAATTGTTGCCCCCCAATTTCCTGTTGTCCCAGATATCACTGCCTTGCTCACAGTGATACCTGCTTCGGCTGCCTGGTTCTCAGTTATTGATCTAAAAAATGCTTTCTTCAGCATTCCTATTGCTGAGGAGAGTAGGGATATATTTTTGGCTTCTCTCTCGGAGGCCGAAGTTTCCTATTCAAACGTGCAACTCAAGGCTATTGTGAGAGTCCCTCCATTTATAGTCAGGCTTTGATATCTCAGCTCGATGCTTTCATTTTGCCCCCAGGTGCTAGTCTTATTCAGTATGTGGGCGATTTGTTAGTTGCTGCTGATTCAGAGGATGTTTGTAAGAATGCTACTGTTTCGCTGTTGTATCATTTGTCTGACCTGCATCACAAGGTGTCACCCTCTAAACTGCAATTTTGCCGCCAAGAGGTTACCTACTTAGGTTATCTCTTGTCGAAGGAGGGAAGGCGATTGACCCCAGAACCTATTCAAGCAATAGCACAAATGTCTGTGCCATCCACACAAAGGGAGGTGCGTGCCTTTCTGGGCATTACCTCTTATTGTAGACAGTGGATTCCAAATTTTTCTTTGTTGGCTAAACCTCTGCTGGCAATTACTCTGAAAGACACACCCCAACCTCTTCCTTGGACTGATGAATGTCAGAAGAGTTTTTCTGACTTACGTGCTGCCTTGTGTTCTGCCCCTGTGCTAGGTACTCCGGATTACAGTAAGCCTTTCACACTCTACGTTCATGAAAGAGAAGGTTGCGCGTTGTCAGTTTTAACGCAACAATTTGGAGACAAACAGCGGCCATGTGCCTATTTTTCGGCAACATTGGATCCCGTAGCCAAGGCATTGCCTAGTTGTCTCAAAGCTACAGCAGCAGCAGCGATCTCCATTCGTCAATCTGCTGGATTGGTACTTGATAACACTCTTGTTGTTATGGTACCACATGCAGTGGATACTCTTTTGAACAGAACGAAAACACAGCATCTCACGAGTGCCCGCTTGTCTGGGTACGAGCTGACGCTCTTGGCTAGTCATATACACATCAAGCGGTGTAATACTTTGAATCCAGCAACACTGTTACCCATTCCAGAAGAGAAAGACACCCAAGAACAGCATGATTGTTTTCTCCGTACAGAGGAGGAAACGAAAGGCAGAATAGACTTAAAAGATACACCACTCGTGGACCCGGATGGGATCCTATGGGTGGATGGGTCTTGTTTCAAGCTTCCCAATGGCGAGACGACTGCGGCCTATCCTGTTACCACCTTGTATACAGTAGTGGAGAAAGCACACATTAGACAGAATTCAGCCCAAGCAGCTGAGCTGATTGCCCTGACGAGAGCGGGTGTGTTGGCTAAGGGAAAGAGAGTGAATGTTTACACCGATAGCCAATATGCCTTTGGTGAGGCTCATAGTTTTGGTCGTTTGTGGAAGGAAAGAGGACTCTTTACTTCCCATGGGACTAAGATACAGCATGGTCAGTTGGTAACTGACCTTCTTGAATCACTTGCTTTGCCTACCCAAATAGCAATATGAAAGTGTAGTGCACATAAAAGGATCACTGATGATGTGGGTCGCGGGAATGCTTTTGCAGATGAGGTAGCGAAAGAAACAGCGAGAGATGCTACAAGTTGCATGTGTGTTGCAGCCCTGCAAGATGGGTCAGTGAAGGAGGAATGTGTGAGGACACAATAGAAAGTGTGAGAATTATTCAAGAAGAGGCTACAGAGAAGGAATTGAGTAAGTGGAGAGAAAGTAAGGGAATGTTGGAAGCGACAGAGTGTTGGACGGAATTGTCAGAACATCAGCGTTGGCTGTTACCAGACGCCTATGTACTGCCTGTAGTTACTATGGTGCATGGTCCAGAGCACACCAGTGCAAAAGGGATATGCAAACTTCTGGCTCCAGTATGGCAGAATGAAGGAATCCCTAAATGTGTGGAAAATGTGGTGAAATTTTGTATCGTTTGTTTGATGCATAATCCAGGAAAGGGAACCCCAACTCCGGCAGGTCATTTTGCTCCCCCTAAGTATCCTTTTGAGGTATTACAAATTGATTACATTCATATGGAACGTTGTAACAACCTTAAGTATGTTCTGGTGGTGTGTGCCTTTTCCAGATGGATAGAGGCCTACCCGCTAAAGGACAATACTGCTTTGTTCACTGCCAAAGTCCTTTTGAAGGAATTCTTCCCGAGGTTTGGTTTGCCGCGAATTGTCTGGAGTGACAATGGAAGTAAATTTGTAGGCCAAATTATGCAGAAGATGTGTGCGGGTCTTGGTTTTAGGCAGAAATTCCATGCGTCAAACCACCCTCAGTCAGCAGGTTTGGTAGAGTGCTATAATGCATTCTCAAGCTCAAACTGGCAACGATTTAGGTCAGCACGGGTCTTGCTTGGCCCGATGCTTTACCTTTGGCACTCTTATCTATGAGAACAGCTGTACATTCTCGCTTAGGACTCAGCCCATACAAGGTCATTTTTGAGCGCCCAGCTAACGTCTGGGGAGTCCCTCAACCTAAAAAATACTCTGATATTCCGTAACCTATGTTGATTGACTACTAACATGACCTCACCACTAAATTGCGTGTTCTTCACCAACAGGTTCAAAACCCCAGATCCAGGTCATTCCATCCAACCCAGAGACTTGGTTTGCTTGAAGAATTTTCAGAGGAAAAAGAATTTGGAACCTCGTTGGGGGCCGCCTCTGCAAGTTCTTTTAGTGACATGTACAGCAGTAAAGGTCGCCAGAAAGAAGAATTGGATCCATGGCGTGCACTGCAAAAGGGTACCTTTGCCTTTGCCTTTTGACCAGTAGGTCTGCAAGGGTGTAGGTGATAGTGAGAGCGAAAGGGTCCCACGGTTGGTACCTTTCAGTAGTGCACGTCTGGATCGGACAAGGTCTGAAAAAGAAGACGACGACGTGTTGCAAGAAGCTGTACCATCACATTTGCGATTGAACACAACAAACTCAGAGACTTTGTTTCGAGAGCAAACGGTAACTGGCAAGACCCAATACAACCTAAGACCTAAACTGATTTCTTTTTCTGGTTATATTTTTGAGAGACATTTCTTTTCACTATCCATCAAGTTGCAGGGTCACGGTAGGAGTCTTAGGCTGTGACCTGATTAGTGACAGTAGGTCTGCAGGACTTGCAGTGTCATAGGACGGCTAATAACCACAACTAAGTGATCTAGGAAGATTACCGTGAGCAACGCTTTAGAGAATGGATATTAAATTGGAAAAGAATGTAAAAAGCAAGAAATGAAAAGTAAATATAAGAAATTGTTGTTTAGTCCATGTGGCGTAACCTTGTGCATTTTAATATGTTCATGTTTTTTATTGGCTTGTGTGGTTTGGGTTGCTCACACTATGCAGCAAGCACCTGTTCCTACTTCTGTTTCTTTGTCTTTTTCTACTACTACCTCCCCGCATCAGTTCCATGCACTCCCAGAGCACGAACAAATTAGGAGAACAGAATACTTTAACAATTCATTCATCCAGCTGTAACATCAGCATCAACTGGTAGTCAATACTACTGACTGTTGGGTTTGTGGTCTCAAGCCCCATAACACAGAAAGAGGGATGCCATATTTAGTCCTTCCGTTTTCTCACGAAGGTTCCGCTTGGGCCTATTTGGCCATGTTTTCCAATGTATACCAGAATCAACTTCGATATCCTCCTGGTGGTCCATATAGTGGTGGAGCAGATTTTAGTCGTAGTTTTTTGATATAGGGAATAGTGGCCATGGCTAGAATTGCTGAAATTGGTAAGATTCCCGTTGATGAGAAACGAGCATATGATGGTTGGAACGTGACTCGTTACGTTACTAGCCTCTCGGATAAGGCTAGACGAAGGAGATCTCCATCAATTTGGACCGTACCTCATCGAGGTAATTCATGTCTACAGATAAATGGTCAAAATATTAAAACTCAACAAGAAAAGAGTGTTTGTTCCCATACATACATCTATTCACCCCAGATTTCTTCACCGATATTGTCATCTCAAGGCACATATTTTGTCTGTCATGACAGAGCCTACACGTGGCTTTCCACCTACTTTTCAGGAACATGTTATGTGGCTTTTCTTCTCCCTCCGACATACACTGCTCCTTCAGGTCTGGCAGAGGGGATTCCAAAGACACAACAGGACAAGAAGGAGGTGACTTTATCAAAGGGTTTCTACCTTTCTGGGGCCCAATGGCCAAAAGCAGAAACATTAGACAGTTAGTTCATGTTGTTGAGGTTACCATAAATGTGACTTCTGGAGCCCTGAGTAATCTAACAGCCGAACTTCAGGCGGACCGCCTTATGACTTTGCAGAACCGTATGGTTCCAGACATTGTCCTTGCAGATCGTGGAGGAGTCTGTAAATTGATCGGGTCTAGTTGCTGCATTTATATTCCTGATAATGCCCTTACGGTATACCAAGCCATCTCTAAATTGCATGTAATTTCCGAGTCTATTCACCAGGACATAGGGGATTGGTCTGTGATAGGATCGTTTTGGGGACTACTGTCCACATGGGGATGGAAGGTATTAACCTTCCTTGGAATGGTTTTGGCCATCATTTTCTCTTGTTGTCTTTGTTTACAGTGTGGCCCTGCCATCTGCGGTCTTTGTGCCACCATGTGTGTCCCAAGGCCTGTGTCACAGAAAACAGAGAACATTAAAATAATGTTGCAGCAACAGCTCGACAACCTCATGGTCATTGACATTGACTCAGACTAACTTGAGTCCTTTGTGTTTTGCTTGAGTAATGGCAAAAGGAGGGTCTGAGGTTCTTCGGTTTTTCTACTTCGTCCCGTATTCGGCTGCCATTTTGTGTCCCGTCGCCATTTTGTGTTGCCCTCACTCAGGCAGCGCGGTGAAGGGAGTGTTTTTGCCTTTTCCAGCTGCTACGTGTCTCTTCTGTTAAAAAGTAACTCCCTGCCCTTGTTTATGAAACCGATGTCAGGGTCTGGCCGAGTCCACTAATCCATGTCTAGGTTGTTTGCTCCCGGTCTCGACTGATTGTTTGGCTTCCCCTTTTCTTTCCTTACGTTATCTTATCCGACTGGCCTTCGCTATTCTTTCCTTGTATTCTCTTGTTACATAACTATCCTTTGAGGCACACAAATACGTCCTGCCACCTGCAAATTGGATTGTAGGCACTAGTATTGATTAACTTGTGGGGAGGGGTGACACACAGGGTCTGAAAGAAGGGTGTATTTGGGACACTCTATAGCTTATTTTCCAACTTTTCCTATTGGTTAGCCTTGTATGTATTGGGGGTATACGTTGTAAATATGTGTGCTATAAAAGATTGTGCGTCACGGAATAAAGTGGCAGTCTCCTGAGAACCTACTCTGTACTTCTGGGACAACTGTGCTTAGCTGCAGCTAATAAACCTGGTTTTCTACGCCCAACAGAGTGTCTCGAGTCTCTGTCCGACAAGGCAGGTGAACTCGAAGATTTAAGGCGTACCCTGCGCCGTCAGGCCCATAAGACCCGATTCTTCAACGGCTTAGGATATATACCATAGTGAAAATCCAACATACGGTTGTGTCTTAAGGATCAGTATTGCCGGGGCAGCATCCGTCATGTGAGTGGAGCCTTTCCAATCACTCCTGCCCTAGGCATTCAAAAGCAAAGACCTGTCTGGATTCCTGCTTTTTTCCATTCACAAAATCCTACTCTGCTCAAGCTCACAGAGCAGGCAAAATATTTGCCAAGGAAAGCTGAATTCAAAATGTATATTATACTGTTGAACAAGACACACCCACAATATAGCCTAGAAAACAGTGAGAAAATAGGATCAATTGATGAGTTGCCGGCACAAATCTCGGTGAAACCTGGCCACAGGTTTCCATCTTAGCACATATTTTATTCAAACAATATGTAGGGCATTATCATTTTCATTGCCAAATTATTAATGGGTGAAAATTCCATGAAACAGTAGAATCATCTCGGTACTCAGTGGCAAATTTACCAAATTTACTGCTTCTTGCAGCTTCGCTCATCAGTAGCTAAAAATACTTTAGTACTCACTACCTCATTCAGTGCTCACTGTCTATTTATAGAAGCTTAATTTATATATTTTTGAGCTGACAACAGTTGCCAGAATATATTGTCACCTAGTCTCAATGAACTTCTCGCCTGTAGACTCATGCTCTGTCTGCTTTACTGAATGCCACATTTTACATGCCTTGATGCTATGCTAAACGAGACTGAGAATCTTTTCCAGCATATTAGAGCACAGGACGGAGGAGATTTCAAGCCTCTTTATGAAGCAGTCAGTAAACTGAGGTGGTAATACCAAACCACATATTGCAATTATGCAGTGGAATGACCACCCCTTTTACTGGTCATTACTAGTAAGATGTACAACCATGTGCTCACTCTGTCATTGGAATCAAGCTGTGTATCACTAATGATTCCTAAATAGGCCAGGCTGGTCTGGGGTTGATTTTGTTTACATCTGGGGAGGGCTTACCTGGGTTGTTTGGGTTGGACTGTTCTTATTGAAGGTGAACCGAGGCTATTTGCTTATGGCAATGTCCTTTTCTAGAACGAAAATGCCTGGAATGTGGCAATGACTAATTAGTAGTAGCTGACATTAGTTCAAGCATTCCACGCATCACTTCGTGTTTCCGTCAGTATAGCTCATATTTATGGGATGCACTAAATATAAAGCTGTAGTTATCACATGCACATAAAACGCTAAGAGTGCAGTGGAAATTTAAAACGAACCAGGTTCTGGAAGAAAATGCCTAAGTCAGCTAAGAATCCATCAACTAGATTTTGTGTACCACGTAATCCCTGTGGTAGGGGACATTCACAGCTGGTGGATTCCATTAAAAATGAAAAATGTTCACCAAAATCTGTAGGGTCTTCCATTATCTCTGAAATCTAAATTGAGTCCTATTCATCTCAATGTGGGCTACATATTAGATATGATAGACTGTGACAGCGTTGTTACTAAATTTAGATGCTATATACAGATTATAAGGAGCTGTTTTGGGCAGGTAGCTATTAGTTTAATCCTTGTGAAAATTAAATCTTTTTATTTTTATCTTAAAGCAATGCAGTTGAGTGCTCTGAGGATATAGTTTAGTGTGTGATTGTTTTTTACTGTATATCATGATGCATATGTGTCTACTTCTCGCTTGTGAGACATAAGTAGTTGGCTACAATGAAAGTTCTCACTCATGGATATTAGGAAATCTTTTCCTGAAGGCAATTCATGGCAGTGCATTTGATGAATTTGAAGGCTAAACACATGACCTTAAAATTAACCCTCGTTCTTACAGGAAACCAATAGATAGGGAAGAAAGATGGACCAATAACATTTTATTTTCCCAGTATTGTGTCTAGTCTACAAGCAATGTTCTGTATTTTCAGAACCTTTTTTTTTGGAAGACCTTTATTGAAGGTATGAAAAAAGGTACAAAAAAACCCATAGCTCGCTGCCTACATCCTTATTCAGGCCGGCAATGGTATTCAGCAAATAAGAACAGAATATGCTGTACCGGTGGGTAAAAATACAGCAAACCGCCTACAACCACAGCGGGCTGGCCGCGTTCGGGGGTAATGCATTTTAGGGGTAATCAAATATATGGTATCGTATATTGTTGAATAACGCCTGTGGAGGAAAAACGAAGTTGACATTTCCATCAGCACAACATATGCAGTGAGTATATAGCTGAGGTGAAGGTGCATCCTGCTCTCTTAGTATGATGGGTGGTTTCTCCTGGTGTCCCGTGGGGTCCAGTGGCTAGTGTTCTTGGGTGGGGGTCCCATTGTAGCAGGGCATGTTTCAATTAGGGTGGGGTTGCGTCTGTGTTGCATTCCAGCAGGTACGTCTGTAGGGGGGCCCAGATATCTCTTGGGCTGGAGGAAGGGGGCTGGAGCTCAGCACCGACTATGCGCCAGGGGGGGTCGTACTCCCTGTTGGATTGGACCGTGCGGTATAGTAGCAAGAGCACATGTGCAGGGGCTCTTTGCTGCAATAGTGCGTGCAGAGGGAACATGATGAGGGGCTCTAGCGGGAATTCAGGTGTGATGGCTTTCACATCCTGGTGCAGTCTAATATAGTAAAATCGCTCCTGGAGGGTAGGATTAGTGTCGCCAAAAAATTCTTCACTTGTGCGAAACTTGCCGCCTGTGTAGAGTTGCCCCCACGTCTGTATGGACAATTTGCAAAGGAGCCGGCGGCATTTGTCGTCTTGCGTGACCGGGACAAAAGCGGAGAATACATTAATGTGCATTGTGTGGCCATGGTTAAGTTGTACCAGGCACTAGTTGTGCATTGTACGGTAGTAGAAGCAAAGCAGCGCAGGACAGCGGGGGTACTGAGGTATGCGGTGCATGGGGACCGGGGCCATGTATCCATCTTCTATTGCAAGGTGGGGCATGTAAGGGGGGGGTTTCATCCAGTAGGTGTCAAAGTGGGCTTCTGCGCAGCTATAGTATAGTTCCATATCGGGTATTCCAAACCCTCCTGTGCAGAAGTTGCGCATGAGGGTGTCCCATCGTAATCTGGCCTGTTTCCCCCCCCAGGTAAGTTGAATGAGCTGTGTTGTAAGGGATGAGAAGAAGTAGCGGCTAGGGGCGTAGGGAATGTTTACAAATAGATATAGAAGTTTGGGCAATATGACCATTTTTATCAAGGCACAACTGCAAGCCATGGACAGGGTATGTGCAATCCATCTCGCTTTTTTCTCAGTTATGGAGTCTAATTCGCAACCATAATTAGCCCTCATCAGTTCCTCACGATCACAGGATACTGTTATGCCAAGATACGTTAGTGTGTCATCACACCATTTGAGGGGATAATCAGGTGTGAATTTGGGAGTGGAATCAGTGAGTGGATATATCAGGGACTTGCCCCAATTTATGTTAACTCCTGAGAGCTGGCCAAAGAGGATAAACAGTTGAAGGATAGGGTTCAGACTGACATTCGGTTATTGTGGATAGAGGGTGAGGTCATCTGCATATAGGGAAATAAGTATTTGTCTACTAGGGTAGATGATGGCATGTTCGCGGTGGTGTTGCCTGATCTTAGCGACAAGTGGCTCAATGGCCAGGGCAAAAAGGAGGGGGGACAGTGGGCACCCCTGTCTTGTGCCTCTGGCCAGTAAAAAAGCGGAGGAGCGCCTGCCATTAATAAGCACCATAGCCTGAAGTCCTGTGTACAGTAACTGTATCCAGGCTAAAAATGGGAGAGGGAAGCCCATACGCGTGAGTATGAAGGATACGAAGGAATCAAACCCCTTAGTCGCGTCGAGGAAGATGGCTGCTGCATCCTCCTCAGGGTCAATATTGTGCCGTAGCGCAAAAAGTGTGCGTAGATTATGGGATGTACCCCTAGTTGGGACAAATCCCGACTGATCTGGAAGGAAAAGTACTGGCATAAGAGGGGTAATTCGATTTGCAATTAACTTAGCCAGGATTTTAGCATCTACATTAATGAGGGATAGGGGCCAGTACGAGTCTACTTGAGTGGTCGGTTTTTCGGGTTTGGGAAGGGAGATGATGAGTGCTTCGCGCATTGTCTGGGGCAAGATGCCTGACTCCTGGGCCTCCTCAAACACATACCGCAAGATCGGAATTAAGAGGTGAAGAAAAGATTTATAGAACTCGGCCGGGAGGCCATCTGGCTCGGGGCCTTGCCCGATTGTAACTGCATAGTAGCAGAGATGATCTCTTCATCTTCGTGATGCTAATGGTTGAATATAATGTTTTATAGAATCTCTTAAACGCATCCAAGATGTCTGAGGTGTTTCTGTGTGTGAAACCGACCGTCCTCATCCTCGATTTCGAGGACTGTATTGGCAAAGCGGGGGATCGGACAGAGGAGGCCAGTGCCTTTCCCGGTCGTTCCCCCTCTCCATACCGGCGGGCCTGGTGGTATTTCCCTCTAAATTTACATTCTCGTTCCGCCGTCTCCTTATATTCGGTGAGCATGGTGCACAGATGCGTTTGAAACTCAGGGGAGGGTGCGGACTGTATGGATATCTCAGTTTGCTTGATGTCGAGCTCTAGCATCCGGAGTGTGTTGCTGATATCTTTCAAGACACCTCCGCTCTTAGCTATGCAATCTCCCCGCATGGTGACCTTGAAGGCCTCCCATATCGTGGAGTATTGCGGAGTTGAGTCGTTATTGCGAAGAAAGAAGTCCAAAATTTCTTGCTCTGGCTTGTCTTTGAAGACGTGGTCTAAGAGTGTCTGTGGGTTGAGTCCCCAGGAGAGAAAGGGGGGTCTTCATGGGGTGGTGTCATAGCGAGAAGTACTGGGGAGTGGTCAGAGTTTGTACGAGTGAAGGTGTAATGCGTGTGGCGATCAAGTGGCCAGTCCCCTGTCAGTGAGCCAGATATATATGCGCGACCAGGAGGAGTAAGCGGAGGAGTAGCAGGTTCCCTCCTGCTTCTGTGGGTGGAGATACCTTCAGGGGTCTATACGGTCATGGCACTCTGCAATGTGTTTCAGGGTGCGTTGCCCGTTCGTGTAGTGATAAGATGTGGGTGCGATCTGTCCAATCCTGGGTAAACGGTTACGTTGAAGTCCCCTCCCCATACCAAGTGGATGGATTCTATGTCTTGTATCTTTCCCCACAATATCCGGAAAAATTACAGATCATCAGTGTTGGGCCAGTAACAGGACACTAATGTGAGGGTCTGTGCAGATAGTCTCCCCCACAGGATGCTGTATCGACCTAGTGGGTCCCTGTAAGATCCGATGGGGGTGTAAGGGAGGGTGCGCTTTACCAGGATGAGGGTCCCCCGTGTGTATGAAGAGTAGGAGGAAAAGCATCTGCTGTTTGCCCATCGAGTAGCAAATGTGTGAGGCGGAACGGGCGGGGGCGAGGTGTGTTTCCTGGAGCATGGCACAATGTATATTGTGGCGGTCTAAATATGCCAATATATGGCGACGCTTACGGGAATTCCACAATCCAAGGACATTCCATGTTAGAAAGTTATATTGGAGAGTTTTAAGTCGGGACTCCATGGAACAAGTGAATAATTGCGGTGATGTGTAGTGCAGTGTAAATACTTATAATGGGATGCATCATCAGGTATAAACAAATTGGTAATGTGCATAATGGTGTGTGAAAATCAATTCCGCTCCCTCCCTCCCCAACCATGTTCCTATTACATGCTGAGGCGTGTGTGTTTGAGATTCGAAGTGTAGACCTTCCCCGATCCCTCCCCGCACAGCGGTGACCCAATCTCACCGTGGCCCAACCCACCCCCTCCCCACAACATCTTCTTTCCATCGCCCCAACAGGGGGCAATGAGGTCAACAAATTTCCCAGTAGTAGTGAAAAGTTCTGAGGGCTTGCCTGGTGGGTGGCTTCTAGAAGGCGACTAGTCTCTCCTCGCTCGGGCGAGGGTGCTCAGGCGGTAGCTTGTGGTTTCATCCCCAGGTTACTTCAAGAAGAACTCTTTAATGTTGGTTGCAATTGCTGCCGTGCCTCCCATTTGCAAATGATATCAAGTGCAGTTACATCGGTAGTGAGATGACTGTCCAATGAGCAGCTAAAAGGAATTCTCCTGACCCACTGGCCCATATCGTACATGGTGGGGTGGCGGCAGACTCTCCAGCAGTTTATTGTCAGCTACACCAGGCAGTGGGTTCTACCCGTCTCAGTCCAGAGCAATTCCTTCTGCATGTTGTTCTACCATTATCTGTAATACAGTAGGGGGTTGTCTGCTCTAGTTCAGTCTGCACAATGAGAGCTGGGAGGCCAGTATCGGTCAGTATATCGCATTTCTAGGCAGAGCAGCATCTATTCTTGTGTTATTCCATATATGACGTGCCTTCCCCGTCCTGGGGGCTGCAGGCAGGGGACTTCCCTCCCGCTGAGGCCCTAGGCAGAGATTTGAGGAAGTCCTGAATGTGTTGCGGGTTGTTAAAGAAATGGTGCTTCCCTGAATGTGTAATCTTGAGGCGGGCCGGGAATTGCATGGCATAAGGGAACTCTTTCTGGGCAATACGCCGCTCCAGTCTCTTACCGAGTTCATACTGGGACCAAGAATTAGAGTTGAAAGGAGATTTTGCATCTGACTGAGTATTGTGGACACGCTGTACACATCGGAACCCTAATGTGGGTCGGAAGTATCATCACATTTCAAAATTCACTGATTTGAAGCATTTAGCTTTGAGGAAGTTGCAGGACTACACCCCCAAAAGCGACGAAACACGTGTTGGCTGTGGCTGTTGACAACTGATACACAAGAACACGGAAATAAAATGGAAAAAAGGACCAGACGGAATTGTTCATAATTTGTGTTGCATGATGATGATATAATGACTTGTTCTCAATCATAATAGGGAAACCAGTTTGAAATTTGACGTGTGCTGGGGAGTGAAGTATATCGTGTATAAAGTTGAGACTCAAAATGTATGGAGTTTTTGTGGTTCTCTACATCTTACAGCACCGTCTTTCATATATGTTATAAACCCTAATTAACCTGTGTGATTCTACCAAGAGGCGCCGTAATCCTATTTGTAATACCATGTTTCGGAGGTTTTTCATTTAAAGGTTGGGTGAGAGGAGTACATGTTTGGAAGTCTCCAAATAGCTATAACATTCTGGGCATAGGCTAGAAATAAAAGAACAGTATTCAGACCTATACTGAATGTTCAGAAATTGACTTCCTTTTATTCATGTGCAAAAAACGATAAATCCGTAAACTGACTAAAACACATTGGTTTGTAAAAAATTGTCATCAGTGATCTATCTAATTTTTACTACACTAATTCATACATGAATGTTGTAAATAAATTCACATATGCCTTTGTCTGCCACAAGTTGCCCCTTCTATCCTTTGGCACCAAGTTAACATGTATCCCTAAACCATACAAACAAAGTATTACTTTCAATAAATGTATTTGAGCATTTGGTTAGTTTAGGGCAATGCGCTGTCATTTCAGTCCCCAAATTTTTCTTTCCAGTAATTGTCCTAGTTTTTATTTCATACTCCATTAAAATTCAATGATTGCATTCCAACGTGCAAATCCGACCTACTCTGCAGTAAATGTTCATGAGGAAATGTAAAAAACAGAAATGGCAGTGACACCCATTCTAAGAAATTGGGAGCTGGTGAGAGAGAGGTATGATGGCTCAATTGCTGAGGTCAATCTGCAACAATGTGCTGACAGAGAAAATAAAGGGGTTAACATTCACACAGTTATTTATGCATTGATATTAGCCTAAAATAACGGCCATGGCAACGACTAATGAGCTGATTTTGAACACTAAGGGACCAATTCTAAGAAATTAGGAAATCTCATGCTTATTTCCTCATAGAGGAGCAGATTCCCGATTTTCAAGAATTCACAAATATGTCCAAGAGTGCTCACGGAAAGCTGCAACAGTTGTGGGGTTTCAGGAGTACGCCCGAAAACTGCAAATTACATTTTCAAATGAACAACTACACATCTTTATATGATCTAATGAGAAAATAGCTCAGCAATGTAAAATGTTTTCCCCTACATCCCAAGCAGTTTTGGGAATGTTCTTTACTCATTCCCCCCCTGAAAGGAGATTTCTTCTCACGGATAAACAGTGGTGGCCGGGATGATTTGCGGGTGGTGAGGCGGGGCGGGCTCAAGGGGTGTCTTCAATAAAACAAAAATTGGAAAAATAAACTTACATTACCACCGGGTCCTGCGTCTCTTCTCCTGCTCTCCTCGTCGAGCTCAGGGAACAGTAAGCACAACCAGCATTGTGATTGGTCTGATCTTCCTGGTTCGAAGCTCAGCCAGGGAATGGGGGCCTGGGTATATTCTCCATCCAGGATGTAATGTAGCCTCCATAGAGAACAGGGAAAGTGCTCATGACTTTTTTGGGTGGCCAGAGAGGGCAGGCAAAACAGTCATGCGCCCTTAGGAGTGGGCAAACCACTCCTCCGCTGCCCTGCTCCGAGAGCAGAGCAGCCCCACCCACCTGCACGCCCGCCCGCTAAGCAGCACAAGCATAAAATTATAATAACTAAAATGTATTATCATTTTATGTTTCTACTTCGCACTGCTTAAAAGCCATAGCGGAGAAGCCGTCACTGCGGCCGAAAGGAGTACATTTCTGACTGCTTCAAGAGTGGAAATCGGTTGAGAACAGGTTTGTGATGATCCGCAATAAGTATGTTAGTGAGTGTACACAAATAAAAAGGGCATACCTTGCCTGGATAGCCACCTTTCCATCTATGGGAGCAAATTAATTCACACGAAAATCTTTGTGTAAGCAAAACATTTACAAGTAAAAAAAGGTGATTTGCACCAGAAAATTAAAAAAACTTTAAGCTTTGTAAATGTGTGCTCATAATATTTTGTTCCAAGACCTTAATTGTAGTACTCCTTGACTACCTTGTTTCCAGGACCACTAGCCATCTCCAATAACACATGTGCACTGCTTTAAAGAATGTGTACCTTAGATTATCATAATTTGAAACTAGTCGCACTTTCATTACGTCTAAAGCACATTTTCTTGCAGTTTTGGGACCACAGAACTTCTGGTAGTTACAGTTGCAAGTCACTCTGCTATGTGAACGCTTAATGTGATCGTGCACAGGCTCGGAAATTATGTCAGTGATCTTTTCATTTGATTTTATATTAGCCCTCGATCTCAATATTGTCGCCGCAACTACTAAGTCCACAAGCTTATTTATCTCCTTGCTAAAGTTCAGAATCTAATTTCTAGCCCAGGTTACTTACGGTAATAAACTGTGCACGCTTTAAACTGACAAGTTGAAAGATACCATTTTTTAGAGTTATGAATTAATAGCCATATATGTCAAAGATTTTGAAAAGCGGTAACTTTTTCATATTCACAGATATATTATTGAAATGATAAAAAATGAAGTGATGAAAGAGAGAAGAACTGAGCCCAACTACATATAATGAATCAAACATACTTAACAAGACATACTGATAGTTTAGTGAGCATCGCTTTTATTACATTTCATTAATCAAGTGCTGTTGAAGACATCCATCCGAGAAACGTGTCACAGTCAAATTCTTGAAAAACATGCTTTTCTAAAAAGTGTGATTCTTGACATTAGTATCTGCTATTTCCTTTTAAATGACTGTCCTTAGCCGAGTGTATGTGTGTATCTCCATGTTTCCTTGAAATTAGCTTTTTGACAAACAATTCTATTTGGTCTGGACACATCTTTGTATAAATATAGTATTTCAGAGATTATTGATTTCATTCAATGCCACCATGATGAGATATTTAGACACTTTATATGTCGGCAGAAGGAAAAGTTTTTGAGCAACATTTTTTGTAATTGTGATTCCAACCCTTGGAGTCTGGTGTGGTAAAAAATATGATAAATGGTCACATGAGATTCATAAAAAAGGGACATATAACATTCATCAACAAATGTTGAAATGATTTTATTCATTAACTTATAAGTTCAGCACTTGATGGACGCTCACTGTTCGTCTGGGAGGCAGTCCTCTAAACAAATAATTAATGAATCCACATTCATCAATTCATATAATTGATTTATTTCAGCTCACACTTTTAGTTTGTTATAAACATATGTACTTTTAAGGAAAGATTATATGTTTATCTTTGAGTAAAGTATATCGTTCTATTCTGAATCAACTGTATGGGTCTCAAGTCAAGACTGTGAGCAGGCAATTGTGTAGGTCAAGGTAGAGTCAGTGGAGTTCTTGAAAACTGTCCATAAGACTGCCCGAGAAAAGATGATGTGTTACATCCTTGGTGAGATGAAAATGATAGCTGATAATGTGCCAATCAAGCATGTTGATGGTTGTTTAGGATAGTTATTTGGTGTCTGAATAATTGATAATGTGTACCTGCAATGGACTAAGAAGGGTGAAAAGTGGAGCAGATCACAAGAGATGGTTGTTCCATCTCTTAAAGACTTTATGATCGCTCCTTCTATTCTAAAATGATTTTGAAGGACATTCAAAAGTAATGATTAGAGAACATCAATGTATTAGCCACAAAAATTGACAGATGGTTGATTGGTTTTAGGTTTCCAACTACACGTCTACTACGGAGTCCAATGACCATCTGTGACAGATCACAGACGGAAGCAGCAAGAGATGCACACAACCATGCACACATGTACACAAGTGTTCATGAAGCTTGAGGTGCCAGTGTTATCCACTGGAATGTGATTTCTGATGGACAACTATCCGTCTTGTTATTGTCATCATTGTGCAAATCATTGATGGAAACTCACACATGTTCCTGCCCAGAGTCTGGGTCTTGACCATATCGCATTCTTGATGCTCAAGGGTCCATAGGCCATGTAAAATCCACATCTGTATGCTGGATGATAAGCAGAGGGTAGTGGTTTAATTTAACAAGGGTCAAACAGAGGCCATTGATGGTCTAATGTAGGTACCAGTGCGGTAAGATTAGAGTGACTTGAAGTAGAGCAACCTTACCGTAGCTTGGTATAATTCTGTGGTCTATTGGAGGGTGAGGGAAAAGAGCTATTAAGTCTAAGGGCCTTTGGCAGTGTGGCAGCAGGCCACAACGCCAGCATGCCACTACCCCACCGCAAAACCCATAATAAGAACGACTGCCGGATTCCAACAGGAATCCAGGTCAAGCAGTCCTGCAGCGGCTGGCCCACGGTGGTGAAGTTTTAAGGCTCATACATGAGCATTAGCACTGCACTGCAATGGGAGCTCCATTGCACATTTCTGCAGGGCATGGACTGTAAAGTTCTTGCCTGAAGTGTGTGCATACAGGGGGCACACCATGTGCCCCCCTGCATGCATCTCCTGACGCAGAGGCACCAGATGGTCCTTTAGGGTCCCCTGTGTTTTCTCACCATCACACTTTTCATGGCAGAATCACTGCCATGAAAACTGTGGCAGTGAGGAAACTCCAAATATGCTTGTCAGGCACCACCAGCATATTAGTGGCCTCAGGCTGTTGCGAGACCTCCAGGGATCACGGATCTCTAGCGGCAGCAGCGGTCTCGTGCGTGGTGGTCCAACTGCCTCAACTTGTTATAGGGCGGTCGGACCACCGATTCGGCAGTAGCTGTACCACCATCGTGGGTTTGACGGTACATCGGAGCGCCAAGCTCAAAATTAGGCCCTTGAAATTGAAAAGTTAGAAATAAACCTGACGTTAAAAAAAAAGTTTGAAAAAAATAGGAAGGCTGAAAACAAATCAAAAAGAAAAGCATTTAGAATGTACAATAGAAGACTATAGTTAAATTATGGGTAAGGAATAGGGTTAAGGTCAAGGAGTGCATTAGGATTAGAAGTAGGGTTAGTGTTATGGAAATGCTATTAGTCTGGTTAAGGCCTCAAGAAAGGATTAAGGCTTCCAATGAGGTAAGAGGGGGTAGGAGATAGAGTTAGGATATGTTAGGATGAGGGTTTAAGCATAGTATTGGGGTTAGAGATGGGGACTTCTAAATCATGCACACAGTTGTAAATTATAGTTAGGGAGCATAACAGCAAAAGGTTAATGTAGTCAGCTGTAGTGGTGGAAATATTACAGCAAGATTTGGATCCTGGTGAAAGGATTGAGAAAACTTGACAAATATTTGAACTTTTAACTTGTAAATAAATAGACTAAATTAAAAATCAAAGGTTTTGTTTTTCTTTCATGCACTGAACATTGTTTTTATTCTCACTTTTTACTTTTAAAATTTTAACCTGTGTTCAAGGGGTCTAATAGGCAGAGGAGGGACCCCCAAACGCATCGTTGCCAGCTCAGATTAATACAAATACTCCCCCCTTCCACACTTTGTAACACATAGCCTTATGTTTTAGCTCTTGTAACATTCCAAAATGCAAAAGGTTGTAAACTTAAGGAGGTGTCCCAGGATTGAGAGACTAGAACAAGCATAGCAAGAGTGAAAGTGTACTTAAAGCAATTGGAAAATGGCAGACTAGAAGTGGGGAGCATATTGTTTCAGAGAAAGACAAGAGAGAGAAAGTTCACAATTTAAGTTTTCAACCTTATGAGGGAGAAGGGTCAGGTAAAAAAGATCCTAAATCTGTAAAAAAAAAACAATTAAAGAGCATCCCCTGCATCACAATTAGAAATCCCATGGCTGATTGTTGAAGAAATTACAGAACTATTGAAGGTATCATTAAAAGCCTGCTTAAAGAACACTGCACAGGCGACTGTTGCTCAAACTTGAGCCAAGATAACATTCCCCATCCTATCACCCTCAACAAGTCAACAAGTCAACCATGAGCATCTTTCCACTTGAAGACCTCTGAATATGATGGAGAAAATGAAATCCATTAATGAATAGGAAGATGTTGAGGAAGAAGGATGCTATGCGTGTGGATTGTATGGATCATTGAAATTCTTGGAGCAATGATATTCTGGGATCACTGACATAATATCAATCACAACAAAATCGTGATACAGAAATATTGTGTCAAAAATATCGATTACAAAAATATTGTTTCCCTATACTTTGAAATGTAGGTACAAAAATATGGAAAAAAACATTGTTTCACACTAATATTTTAAAAACATACAGCAATATCTGTTTTAATGTATATATAATTCAAAATAGTGAATATTAAATATTTTAATATATGGCATTAATATAAATTATTTGAAATAAATGTAAGTAACATTTAATACTATATACAAATATATACTTGCAAAAACATACATACATGAATAAATATGTGTGTGTATGTTTACATATACACATATATAATATGACACTATTAATAAAAATGTATTGGACATTATATTTATTTTGTGTTTTTTAATTTACTACTATAAACAATATATTACATAAATATATGGATATATATGAATATATACATACATATACATAGATTTAAATACAAAAATATTAACAAACAAAATTCAAAATACTAAGTAAATTACTTAATTAAATACATATAAAAAATGAATGTACTAAAAATGCAAAAATAAATATGTAAAAAATATTAATATATATATACATGTAATATAAAATGTAAACAAATAATAATATTACATGTATTTCAACAGTATCAAAGTCTTGGAATAATAGATATACTCTTCCCACTCCAGTCTGTGCAACAGTAGGGAAGCATTAGGTGCCGGAGCGGGAAACATTTACTATTCCCACTCCAGTCTGTGCACCAGTAGGAAATGCGCTGGACTCCAGAGGAGTAACATTTACTATTCCCACTCCAATCTGGCCAACATTAGGGAAAGTGTTAAGCTTCAGAGAGGTAGTATTTACTATTTTCACTCCAGTCTGCGTAACAGTAGAGAAAGTACTTCACTTTAAACACATAGCATATAAGAAACATAACCCCATTAATACAAAACTCTTAATAGGAACTTTATATATATTCACAGAAAAACCCACAGGTTTCAGGGATGTTATAGTTAGGCTGACAATTCACTCATACAAAACCACAGAAATTTGTCTTTTTTACTTAGCTGAGCTAACCATAACTTGCGCTCCCGCAATGCACTACTGATGACATATATACATTACAGCTGGTTCACACACGATGCTAAGTGTGCCCACTTAGTATTTTTCAATCTGGAAATCTTAAAATTCAGAGACAGGTGTAAAAATCCTCTCTGGCATTTAACCCTGATGGATATTTAGTACTCAGTTCCAATATAAAACGGGTTTCTAGGAGGCGTAACTTCGCCTCCCGATTTCCACCTCATTTAAGAAGTGGAACGGTATCAATTACAAAATATTGGAGAAATGTAGGGTTACTCTCATGCTTTTTTTTTTTTAAACCTTTATTTGGAGACAAGCAAAAGACAGCAGTGGTACAATCATAATACATACAATTGGTGAGAGACAGTGCAATGTGGCAATATGATCAAAATGTCCAGGCTACATGTCAAGGTATAGTACAGTGCATACAGTAATGGAAAAGACATATAGCAGCTGTAAATGTGCATCGTGGAGCGCATCCGAACAAAGCAGCAGGTGATGGCAGGGGTATAAACCTGTAGCTCACAGTCGGTAAGGTAGGGAGATAAACATCGACCCAGTGGACGACCAACCACCATTCACCATGCGGTCAGAGGAGGGCCCCCCCCAACCACCATCAAGAAAGCAGGTACTGGCCCATCATACCTTACACAGGGACATCACAGTATGACATACATATTCAGCACAGCAACAGAAGAAAGAAATGACCACAATCCCAACGGGGCATGAGATCTGGCAGGTGCCAGCTCAATACAACAAACCTCATGCTGTTTTTAACCAACCCCAACCCGGTCTTCACTTTCAGAATCAGAGTCCTGCACCGTCCTAGTGAGGAGGTACACCTGCAACGGGCTCCAAAAATCCTTAGGCCTACATCGCACGGGCATCAGCTCCGCATACACGTTGTATTGGTCCTGACAATAAGTGATATCACGTAACCAGTCCTTGAACTGCGGTACCCTGCCACGCCCCCAACAGCAAGCCACTCTCCGTTTGGCCAATAATAAGGCCACATCAGCAAATCTACGGTGGAGGACAGGCACCTCCTTAGTATACCCCAACAGGAGGACCAAGGGGTCGAACAACACTCCATCCTCGGTCATAATCTGAAGAGCAGCATGGACCTGCACCCAGTACTCCAAAACGACCGCACACTCCCATGCCAGGTGCAGGAAGTCGGCACCTACTGCCCGGCATCGGGTACATCTATCGTCCTCCGACAATCGAAACCGAAGTTTCCTGGCTGGGGTATAATAAAAACTCTGGATGAATTTGTAGTGTATAATTTTCAAACGGCAACTGGAGGAGACATTAGCAGTGTTTCCCCTCCCCTTATATCTCCTACATAGGTTTAAAATTACCCAGAACCGGCGAGTAAATCCTTGAAATAGAATGAGACAATAATTATGGTGAAGTCTTTGGACAACCTGGAGGTATATTATATCTGTCCTGCTTATAAAACATCCAGTAATAGGCTGTAAGTAGGACATAATTAAAACCTATCTCTTTGTGTTTCACATAGTAGGAGATTTTAACCACCCCCGCTAAATCAAAGAAACACCAAGAAATCAACTCCGCAGCGCTGCATACAAGACTGACAGACAACGATATCCTGCTTTTCATAAGCAACAGATAAGGTAATTTTGTAAGCGCAAAATAAATAATACTGCTAAGCGCTGAAACAGGCAAAGATATAAAGCCTATCTTGGTTCCATTTAGATACACAGAATTGGACTCTCGGCCCTCGCATAAAAGTAAACAACACTTACAGAGTGGAAGCCGGTTGCCTTCATTATTAAGGTATTAACAGATACCTATAGCATGTTACATCTAAAGTCCGAATGGGATATTTATTACACTCATTTCAAGAAAACCCTACTATTGGCTAGTCCCTTCATTTGGTCCCATTAGCCATGTGAATTTCGAAGTGTAACACTAGTGCTGCCATCTGCAAGCAATATACAGTATTGTACAGTATTCCAAGAATTAGCAAATGTAAAATAGAGAGACAATGTACATACTGTATATGACAAGATGAAAAATAATGTACTGAAAGTGGAAATAAAAGAAAGTAGATAAGCGTATACATGATAGCATCTAGCTTTAGATGACCCACAGCGAACTTGGGAGTTTGCGTAACTGAGGTAAAAAACATAACATTGTGTAAAGTTAAAATAGAATGAAGTAAGCTATTAGACATGTGTATATATATCTGTAAATAAGAGAGATACTAAAGTATATTCTTTTCATCATTTTTTAGCCACGCTAACTATAGTACAGAACAAGGCAGATTTCCTGAAGAAGGCGACAGCCGAAACGCGTTGAAGGAATAATTTCTGCATTCACTTAAGTTTCTTACAATGATCGTGTGGTTATTTTAAAATAAGCAACTATTTATATGACAATTTTTTGTATGTTTTGTATATGATAATGTATTTGATAAACCAGAAAGTATATATATGAGCAAAAAAGATAGAAAAAAAGGAACCTAAAATACTCTAAAACCAAATAAAATAAACGACATCTATCAAAATTATATGGGTGAAGAATTTCTTACTGCTAATACACATGTCTAAATTACTCTCAAACTAATAATACACGAAACCCGGTGTGCACTTTCCTTTTAAAAAAAAACATTTTTACCTTGCCAGGGTTTATCCTAATAGGCAGGGGCCCCATTTTTTCCAAATAGGAGACATTAGCAGTAACACCGCAACAGTACTTCCACTGTTCGTCAGAAATAGTAATGCCCAGCTCAGCGTCCCATTGCTCCCGCACCCGACTAGTCGGGGCAGCACGCTGCCGTCTAATGGCACCATATAGCTTCGAAACCAAATGTCGCCCATCGGAGACCAACAGTACGTGGAGTAGTAAGGTCACATCCGGCTCCCTAGGGAAATCCGGCAGTAAGGTACGTAGGCCCTGTCGCAGGCGGACATAATAAAACAACTCCAAAGGGGAACAGACGACATCACCAAAAAACTGGTCCCGGGTACGAAAAGTGCCCTCGTGAAAAAGGCTTCCCCAAGTAAGTGCCCCAAGACGCTTGCACAGACGCTGAAACCCTGTCTCCTGCAATAGAGACAAAGCAGGATGATACGCTAGGGGTAGTGCAGGTGAGTAGAGGAATGAAAGCCCCAGTAATCGCGCCACCCGTTTCCAAGCATCCACCGTGCACGTCACCGTTGTCTGGGGGGTGTCCACATCGTCCACATTGCCCAGTACCGTACCTTCTAACGGGAGCGGATGGTTGACCCATTGTTCAGCCGCAATTTGTGGCATAAGCGGCGTGGGACGCATCCAGTGGTATGCATAGTGTGTCTGAGCGCTTAGATAGTAAAGTTCAAAGTCAGGAACATCAAAACCCCCATCGACATAGGGTAACGTTAAGGTAGCCCACACCACTCTCGGTTGTTTACCCCCCCAGATCAAACAAATGAGCTCTGAGCGGAGACGTTTAAAAAAATAAGCTCCAGGGTGATACAGAATGTTTTGAAAAAGATACAGAAAACGGGGTAAGACCACCATTTTGATAAGGGACGCCCTACCTGCCATGGACAGAGGTAATGACATCCATCTCGTGATGTTATCCGCCAGTTTAGTGATAGCTACGCCATAGTTAAGCCTAATAGTCTCCTCTCTGCTCAAAGAGACCACAATACCAAGGCATCGCAGCTCCGTGTCACACCACTCCAAAGGGTAGTCCAACGGAAATCGATGAACCGCCGCAGTGAGCGGAAAGAATTGGGATTTCTGCCAGTTGATATGTATCCCAGAGACACCCCCAAAAGCAACTAGCTCTCGCAAAAGCGCATTAAGATTCGTCTGTGGATCCTTCACATAAAGTGTGACATCATCCGCATACAAAGAGATTCCCACTTGGCGTTGGAAACAATTAAACGCACTCTGTTGGTGCAACTGGCGGATCCGGCAGGCAAGGGGCTCTATGGCAATGGCAAACAGGAGGGGCGAAAGGGGACATCCCTGCCTGGTCCCTCTAGTAATAGGGAACTGGGGGGAAAGCACGCCAATCACTACCACCCTCGCCACCGGGTCAGTATACAGCAGTTTGACCCAAGAGATAAAGATCTGAGGAAACCCCATTCTGCATAAAACATCAATAAGGTAACCCCACTCCACTGAATCAAACGCCTTAGTGGCGTCCAGAAAAACGGCGGCTACCGGGAGCTCCGGAGCAATGGTCGGGATAAGGGAAAACAATGTACGAAGATTATGGGAAGTCGCCCGACCAGGCACGAACCCGGACTGATCAGGCAAAACAATAACAGGCATGAGCTCAGACAGCCGAACCGCCAATACTTTCGCCAGTATCTTGACATCACAATTAAGTAATGAAAGGGGCCTATATGAACCCACGTCTTGGGGGTCTTTACCCGGTTTAAGTAACAAGGTAATAGCAACTTCCCTCATAGAACCCGGCAGCCGTCCTTCCTCAAGGGACTCTTCAAAAACCTCGCGAAGAACAGGAGCCATAATATCCACATAACATTTATAGAATTCGGCGGAAAGGCCGTCCAGCCCGTCCAGCCCGTGGATTTCCCGTTGTTCAGAGACATGATGGCACCCCTGATCTCCTCCTCCTCAAGAGGTCTGCCCAGGAACGCCCTATGATCGTCTGACAGCCAGCAAAGCGCTAAATCATCAAGGAATCCGCCATATCGCACATCACCCGACTGCTGTGTAGTGTACAATTGGGTGTAATGGTGGATAAATGTCTCCTGAATCTCTTTCGTGTCTCTACAGTGAGTGCCATCCGGCAAGACCAGCTCCAACACGTCCGAACTATACCTTTGATGCCTAGTAAGTGCAGCAAGTACCTTCCCAGGCCTCTCCCCCTCACAGTATCTCCTCGCCGTCCAGTACTTCCCCCTATGCTTAGCCTCCCTGGCAGCCTCCTCCTCATACTCTGAAAGCTTACTCCTAAACTAACCCAAGAGGTCGGGATCAGAACCAGCCTGCAATCTGCGCTCCAATTGTCGTAAATCGGCCTCTAAGCCCTCGAGAGTTCGAACAATAGATTTAAGCATTCCACAACTCTTGGAGATAGTGACACCCCGGATCGTAACCTTAAATGCCTCCCATATCACCTCCACACTATCAACAGATCCTTTATTCCTTGGAAAGAAAGCTTCCACCTCCTCGCCAAGTTCTGCCTTAAAAACGGGGTCCAATAGGGCAGAGGGAAAGAGCCTCCAGGGTGGGCGCGGCCTGTGCAGTCCGGGCACCGAAAACACAACTTTAACCGGGCAATGATCAGAGTACGTTCTGGCCAGGTGTACCGCTTCTCGCAACCCCCGCTACCAGCCCTCTGGAGAGGAAGACATAGTCCAGTCGCGCCCATGAGCGAGCCTGTGCAGTGAAATGCGTGCCCTCTCTATCAGTCGGGTGAGCATACCTCCAGCTGTCAATCAGCCCTGCCTCTTCCACAATGCCCCGCAAGACATCCCTGGCTTGTGTATTGTACTGAGGGCTACCCTCCGATCTATCCTCCAGAGCCTGAACCGCCAGATTGAAATCCCCCCCCATACAATATGTGAGGCCTCTACAGCAAGGACATGGCCCCAAAGGGTAAGAAAAAAAGCAGGCGTATCAATGTTAGGTGCATAACAGTTCACGAAGAGCACAGTGACCTGCCCAAGCCTCCCCCACAATAACACATACCGCCCCCCAGGATCCACTCGTGACCCCAATTCTTGAAATGAGAGCAATTTCTTAATAAGTATAACAGTTCCACGAGCATATGAGGAATACGATGCAAATGTCCTCACTGTAGCCCACCTCCCACCAAACGTAGGAGCAGGCAAACGCCGCAGATGCGTCTCCTGCAGGAAAGCCACTTGTATTGCATGTCTATCCAGATACTGTAGTACACTTCGACATTTCCTGGCATCATTAAGCCCACGCACATTCCAATACAAGATCGATATCTTATCCACAGTATCACTCGACATCAGCCATGATCAAAGTGCCACGGGGCACACGGAAACAGTGCACTGTCCCAGACTCTTAACGCAAGGCAGCGAAATGTCACTATCGCACACCACGGCCTCTCCAACAACCTCACTCCACATTCATCCCAGCCATCTCCAATCCAAAAAAACAGATACCCCCCTCCCAGTCCCAAACAACACCAGCCGTGCAACAGGCACGCAGGCAGTACAAAGTGCAACGCGCAGCACACACACCCTGTCCCCTCCACACCAACCATGAGTGTCCCAGGTGTAGCCCGCCCCTGTCCACCCTCTCCTCTGCAACAATGGCCACTATACGCAGGCAAATCGGTCACATCTTCACACTCAGTAGAACAGTACAGGCCCGGTACGGCCGAGGACAAAACAGAGCAGCGGTCACAGGCCAATGTCAGGACAAGCACACAGCCGTAGCCAAGTCCGCCACAATCACAAGGAGCAAGCCGAACATGCGCTGCCAACATAGCCCCCCCTCCCCACCCACCTGATCAACCCCCAACTATCAGGACCCCCAGGTACCCTCCCCCCCTCATTCATCCGTCCATTCAACCAACAAATCAGTCGCACCAAGAAACTGAATAATAGTGGGGCATACCCGATGGGGTGCCCACCAGAGGTGCATATCACCACTCCCACACACCACGCCGCACTCCGAACCACAGGGCTCACACACGGCTCAGGCGCAGTGTGGGGGTGGGTGCCCGGAGCACAGCAATGTCATCAACCATCGTCCCCTCACTGACCCCCCTTAGCGGCCACCAAGACCGAACCGGTGACCATCACGTCCATCTCCAACAATACAAGGCTGGGAGTGCCTAGGCCACAGGAGCAGTCATATGAATGTCCGCGCACAACGTGCGCCAATGTCGCCGCGCTGAAGAAAAACCATATTCAAGCGTCCTCCTCCTCTCCCGCCGATCGGTGGTCCTCCTGTTCCCGCACATCCTGCCGGTCCTGCGCAGATCGCACCCTCCTGAGGCGCTTCACAAAGTCCTCCGCATGCTGCGGGTTCGTGAAGAAATGCTGCTTTGCCTGATGGGTCACCCTCAACTTAGCAGGATAAAGCAAAGCATAGTCCACTTGCAGATCACAAAGTTTTTTCTTGACCGCCAGGAATTTACGACGTTGTTCTTGCACCATCGGCGTGAAGGCAGGGTAAATGGTGAAGTTGACCCCCTCAAAGGAGAGGGTGCGATTAGTGCGAGCCGCCTGGAGTGCAGCGTCCCGGTCCCGATAGTTCAGGAGACGCGCAATTATAGGGCGCGGTGCAGCCCCCGTGGCCGGCCGCGGCCCAAGGGAACGGTGCGCTCGTTCCACAATGAACTGCGTAGAGAAAGCCTCCGCACCAATAGCACCAACCAGGAGTCTCTCCATATACGTCTCCATTTTCCCCACATTCGTCGTCTCCGGCACACCTACCACGCGTATGTTGTTGCGCCGACTCCTCGCCTCCAACTCCTCATTCTTAGCGGCAATTACCCGCAGGATATTGTCCATTCTCGCCAACTGGGTGGTATGTGTGGCGGCAGTATCGTCATGATCAGAGATGCGCTGCTCCGCCGAGGTCAGGCGCTCCTCATGCACATCTAGTTTCTGTACCACTGAATCCATGCGCGATGATAGTTTGTCCACTTTATCCACAATAGTGGCAAATCCCTGCCTCATCTCCTGCATCATCTGCTGAAAGTCCGGGGTGTGAGGCTGTAGCCCAGCATCAGCGACAGGCGAGGGGGGGACCGCGAACTCCCGGCCTCCTGCACCAGGCGTGTACCCCTCCTGGCCGCCACCGAGTCGAAGGACAGCTTGGGCTGCTTATTGTCCGGTTTCCCCATGATAATCCGCTCCTAGCGCGGGGCAGCTCACAGAGCGATAGCAGTCACGTCGCAGGCAACTTCCCAGCGAACACCAAAGCACCACAGTCGGGGGCACGAGCAGGCGCGAACACCCCGCCACTCCCGCCGGAATAATGGCCGCCGCTCACCTCGGGCCGAAGGCGCGGTCCCCTCGCGCTTCACCATCAGGACTCGGTGTGTCTCCTGCGCCACTGCTCCACGCGAGCGTCCCCAGGTCACAGGTAGCTGTCACAATCGCCCGCTGCGGTGGAGTGCCCAGCAAAGTGCCAAGCCGCCAACAGAATCCAGAGGGTGGAGGGGGACAGGGCCTCCACCCCACGTGCGAAGCCGCGGACTGGAGTAGACAGAGACACCGGGCTACGGAGCACCCGACTTCCAGAGCGCCAGGCAAGGAAAACTTCAAGCCCCCGTAACTTCAGTCAGCAGGATCCGATCGCCACAGGGGTTGGACCAAGTGTGGTCAGCAGCTACCCCAGCAAGAATCCGGGGGCAAATCAGGGATTAGCGATGGCCAAGAGGATCAATACACGGATAGAAGCTCCGGGCGGCAGGAGCCTCACGGCAGTGCGGCCATTCTGCAGTGCGCCCTCTAGTGCCCCCCTACTCTCATGCTTTTCTTCAAAATGCGCTGGAGTATCCTTTTGTGGGCTGACAGCTTGGTACTGCCAATGTACTTCAACCCACAAAGACACTCCAGCACATATACTGCAAACTCAGTTTTACAGGTCAATTTCTTGTTGATCATGATAGGGTCTGATTTAAAGGGGCTGTTATACTGTGTTTTGTTACATCCAAATTTGCAAGCCTTACAACTTGGACACTTTCTGAACCCCTTGCACTGTGCCATCCAAGTAGTTGGAGCAAGCACTTCAGGGCTGCTGCTCACTAGGGCATTGCTCATTGACGTTGATTTTCTACAGGTCACGGCTAAATTAGCTGGAACAGACATACCGATGACTGAATCGACTTGTACCAGATTCCAGTTGCGGTAAAAGATTTTTCTAAGTTCCTGGTGTTGACTATTGAATGTCAATATAACCCTAGGTTGAATTCCTATAGTCGTCAAACTTTCTGCTATCTGCTTGATTTTAGGGATAAGTGCCTCCCTTCTAGACAAGCTCCTTGTTTTTCTAATGGCACTGTCTATGATGCTGTGAGCATAGCCTCTTGCCAAGAATCTCAGCTTGCTAGACTCCTGTGCAGCCTCACATTCCAAATCTGTACTGTAAATCTGCCTGATACACAGCATCTCACCATATGGGATGCTGCGTATTAGGTGCCGCGGATGGTGACTCGTCGAATGCAGGACAGTGTTGCCTGCAGTGTGCTTTCTAAACAATCTGGTGGCTATAGAATCCATATACATATATATATATATAAATGTATATATATATATATATATATATATATATATATATATATATATATATATATATATATATATATATATATATTTTTTTTTTTTATTTTTTTTCACTGAAAAAAACATAGGTTATAGACCATATATAGTTAGGGATCAGCATTTACAAAACCTTATTTTACTCGCACAAAACCATTGAAATTCGCATATATAGTTAGTTGCACTAACTATATATCGTGCTCCCGCAATCCACTGCTGATCATGTCACATATTACATCATTCATGACATGGTCAGTGACATCACTGATGACATCACTGATGACATCTCAAATGACATCACTGATGACATCACTGATGACATCTCAAATGACATCACTGATGACATCACTGATGACATCTCAAATGACATCACTGATGACATCACTGATGACATCTCAAATGACATCACTGATGATATCTCATTTGACATTACTGATCACATCACTGATGATATCATTTATGTGATAATACAATGAACCTCTTCAGACTCTATTATAACCTTAGATAGAATCAGTGTAAACAGACACTCACAGACTGTCACTCATCCATGGAGTTACTCACACACCTAGTCAGTCATGCAAAAAATCAATCACACCTCCATTTCCTCAACTATACAATTATACACACCTTACTTATTCAAACATATACTAATACATATTTACTCTCTTATACAATCCCCGATACAAGTTTACAATGATCCATACAGCCACTCACACATTCACTGGCTCTTATGCACAGTTATTTATAAATGTCAACTCTCACATGTACTGTGTTTTACATATGTGCTTACTTTGACATGTAGCACTGAGATATCCATTCACTCACCAATACACTCATGCACACAGTCAACCGCCCATACAGCTGATTCCACATGCACTTTTGAACCCATACATCTAGTGAATCAACTGCTCACACATCTATGCACAGAGTCACACACCTCCCAGCCATCCACACACACACACTCACTCTCCCATACAAATACTTGGCAACCAATCAATAACCCTTGTAGTTACTCATATAGCTACTAATTAACACATGCAGCAGTTTACAGAACAACAGACATAATGATGCACAAATTAAGACAGTTTAGTCACTTACCCATGCACTCAGTGAGACACATTTAATCACTCACTCATACAGTCAGTCATGCACCTACTAAATCCTTCATCCAGACACTTATACATCCACTCATTCTTCAATATGTAAGACATATTTTAACTCTACAGAAACATACAGTCACTGGATGTTGTCATCAGTGATGTCACTGACCATGTCATGAATGATGTAATATGTGACATGATCAGCAGTGGATTGCGGGTGCGCGATATATAGTTAGTGCAACTAACTATATATTAGCCCTGGGCGGAGTCGGCGGAGTGGGGCTTCGCGGAGCTACGTGAAGTGGGCGAGAAACCACGCCCACCTCCGCACTCCGCGTAGCCCCACTCCGCAAACACCACTGGCCGCCAGCCCCGCCACCCGCCTCCCTCCCGCCCTCCCCCAATACTTTAAATTAAAGGGGACAAATAATTTAAAATGCACTTACCTTGCCCGCCGCTGCCCGCCGAGCCCCCGGGGCTCGCTATCTTCCGTCTTCCGTCTTCTTTATTAATTCGCATGCGCGGGCGGCCACGCATGCGCATTTCTCACGAGAAAATGCACATGCGCGGCCGCCCGCGCATGTGCATTAATAAAGAAGACGGAAGACGGAAGATAGCGAGCCCCGGGGACGCGGCGGGCAGCGGCGGGCAAGGTAAGTGCATTTTAAATTATTTGTCCCCTTTAATTTAAAGTATTTAGGGAGGGCGGGAGGGAGGCGGGTGGCGGCCAGCTACGCTCCGTCTGCGGAGCGTGCGTAGTGCCCCCTGGCTACGCCCGCTCCGCAAAATGCGGAGTAGGCGTGTTGGACCCGGCCCTTTTGGGCAGGTTCACCCCTAGACTTTTTGCTTTTTCCTAGCCTGTTTCTGGAACCTGGTGTTGGTGACTCTAGGCCTCTGCGCACTTTTTTCACTGTGGTACAGTGTAAAGCGCTTGAGCTCTCTGTATGAAGAGTGAGTGACCTGCCCTCCCATAGGAATGAATGGGGGATATGTATGCCCATGGTAGTTCCTGTTGTGTGGGGAGTGCAGGGGTCGAGTTTGATATGTGTGAACTCGTGAGAATGAATGCTGCAAAATGATGTATGCAGCTTGTTTGTACCTAGTCTGGAAGTACTACTTTTGGAAGTTGGTATAATTGTGTAAGTTGGTGCTAGCGTGTGATTGGCTGGTGAGTCTGCCCAGGAGTGCCTGGACCTGCTGGTGGATGGACTGTCCGGTTTGAGTAGGACAGGGTCTGCAGGGTCTGCAAGGCTCCAGAGGAGGGGGTCTGAGACAGCCGTGGATGAAAGGCCCCTCTGCTGTCAGGGATGGGAGGCAAGAGCGTCTGGTGGTGCCGGGCCGTGCCTGTCGGCCACCCTGCTAGCTCTCCTTCCTGACGGCTCACTGTCACCTCTGGCCCTGCAGCTGTCAGGAAAGACGTAAACCAGAAACATTCCAGCACTCTGGGTCCCTTGCACAAGGTTCTTCAAAGGCATTCCTGGGTATAAGAAGGAGCTGTGTCTCCCTCCAACTTGTTCTTGTTCTTGCTCTTGTGGCTGACTTGGATCTACCCGGGGTGGGCGCTGCCCAGCCCCTGGGTGCCTGGATTCCTGGACTCCTGGGGGACCCTCCTGCCCTGCCTGGGCTGAAGGGGGGACTTGGCTTTGCCCCTGGGGAAGCTCTGGGACCTTGGCAGCATGGAGAGGCTGCCTTTTCCTATGGAGAGCGCTGGAGTGGAGTTCTAGCGCCTGGAGGCACTGTGCTTCCCCCCTAAGCGCCTGGGAGCGCTCTGCCTGCTGTCTAGAGCTCTGGGGCGCTTTATTTCCCCCAAGCGCTTGAGAGCGCCTTCTCTGGACTTTGTAGCGCTTGGGAGCGCTTTTCCTGCTCCGTAGCGCTGTGGATCGTGTTTGGCGCTTTGGAGCGCTTTGTCTGGCCCAAGCGCTTAGTAGCGCTTTTATGCTGCATTTAATGGAGGCCGGTGCCCACCCGGCATTGCCCCGTGTTGTCACCGCTGCGGCCCGGGGGCCTGAAGACGATCGGGAGCCGAGGAGAGGAGAACGAAGGGGCCGGGACCCGATTGGTCCCTTGCTGACAGGAGCCGCGCTCTGATTGGCCGTGGCAAGAGGCCTGCCCCCGAGAGTCGCGCTAGGATTGGCTGTCTGGCCCGCAGAGGCTCCGACGTCACGAGGAGGCTCGCCGCGAGAGCCGCGATGGGATTGGCCCATCGCTCGTGATCGCCGCCGGGCCCAGGAAGAGGAGGAAGGCGCGGAGAGATGGCGGCCGGTTAACAGGGCTCCCGTGTGCCGAGGGAGCCCTGCAGCGAGAGGAGAGCGTCTGCGCGGCCCGGCGGGGCTCCGTGGTGGAAGAGGAGCCCCGCGCTGGCCAGAAGAAGAGAGCCGCCGCCCGGAGGAGCCGCCCCTGAGGCCCGGTGAGTTGAAGGGCTGGGGGGCTCCGTGTGGACCGGGTGAGGCGGGGGCAGTGCTGTGGCTGCTCCGTGAGGGAGCAGATGGGTCCTCGTGGTGCCGGTCGAGGCACCAAGGAAGGGCGGCCCCGAATGGCAGTGGGTCGCCCCACCGTGACTTCAGAGCCCGCGAGGGGCTCTTGCGAGCGCGCCGGTTGGCATTACGAAGCCACGAGGGCTTCAAGGGCGGCCCCAGTTGGCAGTGGGTCGCCCCAACGCATTACCAAGCCTTCAAGGGCGGCCCCAGTTGGCAGTGGGTCGCCCCAACGCGCATGAGCCTAGAGAAGCTCAGAGGGGCCGCATTATGTTTACAAGCCCGTTTGGCTCCCGAGAGGGCCATATTCGAGAGGGGGGGACTTCGGGGCATATTGTCGGTGCTCGTCCCTTCCTGCCCCCGAGTGTGAGGGCTAGAGTCCGGTGAGGCTCATGGGGGCACCAGTGTTTTAAGAGCCGCTGTGGCTCCAACGTTTGGCTCAGTGTTTCGAGAGCCTGTGTGGCTCAGGTGGCGCAGTTCTGTTGTTCTCCAGGTGCCCAGCACTTAGTGGGCACCTGCCACGTTTAGGCTTTTTGAACTTCGAGACTGGCGCTGCATGGCAGCGCACCCTGACACTGAGACTCAGGGCGTCTGAGCCCCAACAAGGCCGTTGGCCTAGGGACTGCCACAGGTGGTGGCTTATGTGAGTTTGTGCGCAATCATCTGGTTATTGCACCTCTGAATGTGATTTCTTGCATCATGTGTTATTCCTGCACCTCTGAAGGTTTTTAGGCCTCATGTGATTTTTGCGCTATTGCTTTACTCTTGACACCTCTGAATGTTTGATGCATTATGTGTCTTTCTTTTCATGCGCTGCACCTCTGAATGTTTAGTCATCATGTGTCTTCTTGCGCTGCACCCCTGAATGTATTGTGATTACATCATGTGCTCTGTCCTGAACACCGCTGAATGTATAGGTCTATACATCATGTGTTATCTTTCTTTACTACTCCTCTGAATGTATATTCATGCATCATGGGTAGTGTGTTCTGAGTTATACCCCTAAGTGGATTTCATCCTTAGGTGGTTGTTCTTTCTAGTACAGGTGGTCCTAGTGAGGTCCTGGGTACCTGCGTGACATGCTCCTAAGGTGTTTAGGGTTGCGTAGGGCGTACTTACCTGTTCCCAGTAGTTACTGGATGTGATTCATAACTGTTACTTTGTGCTACAGTGATTTCATATGCTTATTCTAATTTCTGACAAGTATTTCTATTTCGGAAAGTGTTGAATATGACAGTGGCCCATGTGGCCCTGTCTTGTGAATAATCCCATGTGAATATTGTCCGTGCCAATTGGCACCATGTATATGTGTGATTTTATCTGATGTGCTTTTACAATACAAAGGGTATTTTTATAATAACCTTGTGTGGAGTCTCTTTTGTGGTGTACCTAGTATGTTGTTGCTATTGTGCGCTGACGCAAATGCTTTACACATTGCCTTCGAGTTTAGCCTAGACTGCTCGTGCCAAGCTACCAAGGGGGTGAGCAGGGGTTATCTTGGCGTGTGACTTCCTTGCCCTGACTAGATTGGTGGTTTCTGCCTGGCTTTGGCGTCAGCCTTAGCCTACCAGAAATAGCCAGTTCTAACATTGGTGGGTCAGCGGTGCGGATTTGGACTGGTGTTTGCGAAGTGCCATAGCGACAACTGGCTACATTACAAAACTCTGCAATTGTTTTTTTCAGATAGTCACATGTTTGGGATTATTGATTTTGATTTTTTTTCCTCGAGTGTCATTTTCAAATGTGTTTCTGCGCTTTATGTTTAGCGGCAGATGAGAGAAAGTGACAGGGCGGGACGCCAATAGAGGGGAGGTTCCCATAGATTAGGAATCCCTTGCTGGGTCCCTTGTCCAATCCCAAATCCTGTACCTGTGTGGGTAGATAGGAGAGAGAGGGAGTGTGAGGAGAAAAGACTAGCTCAGGGGGGTAGTTGTTCCCTGGGTGTAGTGTGTGTGTCTGGATTCCCCAGTGTGGTAGGATCCAGTGGTGGCAGCTTTAAATGTGTCCAGTGTGTTAACTCCCATTCCCCGCTCCCAGAGTTTGGTACCTGTGTCACGTGTGGTCAGGTTGAGTGATCAGGGGTGGTAAAAACTGCCTTACCAGTCCGAGGGGGGGGAGTGTGCGCATGAGTTATGTGCTGAACTGGAGGAGTTGGTGTGAGTTTTCTTTTTGTTAAAGAGCTTGCATGAGAGGTTTACCTCTGGTGGTGTGCACGAGGTCCTGCAAAGGAACTGGACAAGAAGGTGGATGTCTGGCGGTGTGCTAGATGTCTGGCTGAGGCTTTAGGAAGTGATTTTAAAAGGAGTGGCTTGTGTATCTGATGATCCTGTGTAGGTGAAGAGGTTCATGTGTAGCCCAGCTAGATCCCAGTAGGATGGTAGGGGTGTAGGGGCTCACGTCCGGTCTCAGTGGAGGCGGAGTGAGTGTGGGACGGTGTGTCCCACGTTGGCCTGAAACCTTATCTCAGGGCCCGGAGGGTTCCCTAAGGGAGCGCCAGGTCAGGGGCCTAGGCTGTACATACAAGTCATTTGAGGAGGATCTTCCTGTGTCTAGAGGACGGGGAGTGTCTGTAACCAGACCTCCGGCGGTCCTAGTGTTGGGCAGCACCATTCCTAAGTGGAGGGTGCAGAAGTCCTGGCTCGCTGAGCATTTGACCGTCTAGAGTGCTTGACCATTAGTGGGGCCTCTGGAGGTTGTTCCCCGAGGAGGGGGGAAAGCCAGGTTGGGGTGTGGCCTGACCTGGAAGGAGTACTGGAGGAAAGTGTGTCACTGATACGCCGCTGGCGTGTGCTCTGTCTAGCCTTGGACATACTGAGAATCACCCTGTGATAGGGAGTACTGAAGGAGAGTGTGTCACTGATACGCCGCTGGCGTGTGCTCTGTCTAGCCTTGGACATACTGAGAATCACCCTGTGATAGGGAGTACTGAAGGAGAGTGTGTCACTGATACGCCGCTGGCGTGTGCTCTGTCTAGCCTGGGACATACTGAGAATCACCCTGTGATAGGGAGTACTGGAGGAGGGTGTGTCGCTGATACGCCGCTGGCGTGTGCTCTGTCTAGCCTGAGACATACTGGGCCTGTAGTCATGGAACTGGAAGGGGGTGCAGAGGGACAGTGTCCTTACTTCTGACCCCGGTGCAACCTGAGGGTTTAGGTCTTAGGTTGGGAGATTAGGAAACTTCTAGGTCAAGAGGAATCTCTGCCCAAGTGGATCAGCTGAAGAGACTGAGGGGGCTGCCCTAGCTGTGTGATCTGGGGCTCACCTGTAGTTGTTGTTTCCACTAAGGTAGAGGAAAGGGGGCTTTGCTGTGGACTGTGTCCCCCCACCTGCTTGAAGAGGAACTGTTCTGTGTGCTTTGTGCCTCAGGAGTGAAATAGTTTCCAGGTGGTAGACCAGTGACGGAGTGAGGTCCTGATCTGGTAGGAGAATTGTGTTCTGGTGAATGCTTCTCTGTGAGGGTGCGGAAACCCAGAAGTAGAGGTAGGGTGGGGCATTCTTACCCGAGACCTCTGGTCAGCTTGGGGGGTGTGGACCCTAGGTTGCTGGATCAGTGGTAGTTGTAGCTACACTGAGAGAGAGAGTGGAGAACGGCTATTGTGTGCCAGGGGTTATTGCCCCCCGCTCTGTGGATTGGTTAGGACCTGTGATTTGGATGGTCTTGGCTGTGGATGACTAGGGAGTCCCAGTGGGGTGTCCTAGTTGTGTCAGAGAGTTATTGTTTAGAGGTAACCAGGTAGGTTCAGAGTGGCGAAAAACCAGGGGGTTGTCCCTGCCGGGCAGGTCCGTGTCCGTGGTTTTTGTCGCCCAAAGCAGTGAAGCCCATCAGTGGAGTGATTGGTCTACCCTGCGTTTTGGCTGGAAGGGGGCTGTGTTGGACCCGGCCCTTTTGGGCAGGTTCACCCCTAGACTTTTTGCTTTTTCCTAGCCTGTTTCTGGAACCTGGTGTTGGTGACTCTAGGCCTCTGCGCACTTTTTTCACTGTGGTACAGTGTAAAGCGCTTGAGCTCTCTGTATGAAGAGTGAGTGACCTGCCCTCCCATAGGAATGAATGGGGGATATGTATGCCCATGGTAGTTCCTGTTGTGTGGGGAGTGCAGGGGTCGAGTTTGATATGTGTGAACTCGTGAGAATGAATGCTGCAAAATGATGTATGCAGCTTGTTTGTACCTAGTCTGGAAGTACTACTTTTGGAAGTTGGTATAATTGTGTAAGTTGGTGCTAGCGTGTGATTGGCTGGTGAGTCTGCCCAGGAGTGCCTGGACCTGCTGGTGGATGGACTGTCCGGTTTGAGTAGGACAGGGTCTGCAGGGTCTGCAAGGCTCCAGAGGAGGGGGTCTGAGACAGCCGTGGATGAAAGGCCCCTCTGCTGTCAGGGATGGGAGGCAAGAGCGTCTGGTGGTGCCGGGCCGTGCCTGTCGGCCACCCTGCTAGCTCTCCTTCCTGACGGCTCACTGTCACCTCTGGCCCTGCAGCTGTCAGGAAAGACGTAAACCAGAAACATTCCAGCACTCTGGGTCCCTTGCACAAGGTTCTTCAAAGGCATTCCTGGGTATAAGAAGGAGCTGTGTCTCCCTCCAACTTGTTCTTGTTCTTGCTCTTGTGGCTGACTTGGATCTACCCGGGGTGGGCGCTGCCCAGCCCCTGGGTGCCTGGATTCCTGGACTCCTGGGGGACCCTCCTGCCCTGCCTGGGCTGAAGGGGGGACTTGGCTTTGCCCCTGGGGAAGCTCTGGGACCTTGGCAGCATGGAGAGGCTGCCTTTTCCTATGGAGAGCGCTGGAGTGGAGTTCTAGCGCCTGGAGGCACTGTGCTTCCCCCCTAAGCGCCTGGGAGCGCTCTGCCTGCTGTCTAGAGCTCTGGGGCGCTTTATTTCCCCCAAGCGCTTGAGAGCGCCTTCTCTGGACTTTGTAGCGCTTGGGAGCGCTTTTCCTGCTCCGTAGCGCTGTGGATCGTGTTTGGCGCTTTGGAGCGCTTTGTCTGGCCCAAGCGCTTAGTAGCGCTTTTATGCTGCATTTAATGGAGGCCGGTGCCCACCCGGCATTGCCCCGTGTTGTCACCGCTGCGGCCCGGGGGCCTGAAGACGATCGGGAGCCGAGGAGAGGAGAACGAAGGGGCCGGGACCCGATTGGTCCCTTGCTGACAGGAGCCGCGCTCTGATTGGCCGTGGCAAGAGGCCTGCCCCCGAGAGTCGCGCTAGGATTGGCTGTCTGGCCCGCAGAGGCTCCGACGTCACGAGGAGGCTCGCCGCGAGAGCCGCGATGGGATTGGCCCATCGCTCGTGATCGCCGCCGGGCCCAGGAAGAGGAGGAAGGCGCGGAGAGATGGCGGCCGGTTAACAGGGCTCCCGTGTGCCGAGGGAGCCCTGCAGCGAGAGGAGAGCGTCTGCGCGGCCCGGCGGGGCTCCGTGGTGGAAGAGGAGCCCCGCGCTGGCCAGAAGAAGAGAGCCGCCGCCCGGAGGAGCCGCCCCTGAGGCCCGGTGAGTTGAAGGGCTGGGGGGCTCCGTGTGGACCGGGTGAGGCGGGGGCAGTGCTGTGGCTGCTCCGTGAGGGAGCAGATGGGTCCTCGTGGTGCCGGTCGAGGCACCAAGGAAGGGCGGCCCCGAATGGCAGTGGGTCGCCCCACCGTGACTTCAGAGCCCGCGAGGGGCTCTTGCGAGCGCGCCGGTTGGCATTACGAAGCCACGAGGGCTTCAAGGGCGGCCCCAGTTGGCAGTGGGTCGCCCCAACGCATTACCAAGCCTTCAAGGGCGGCCCCAGTTGGCAGTGGGTCGCCCCAACGCGCATGAGCCTAGAGAAGCTCAGAGGGGCCGCATTATGTTTACAAGCCCGTTTGGCTCCCGAGAGGGCCATATTCGAGAGGGGGGGACTTCGGGGCATATTGTCGGTGCTCGTCCCTTCCTGCCCCCGAGTGTGAGGGCTAGAGTCCGGTGAGGCTCATGGGGGCACCAGTGTTTTAAGAGCCGCTGTGGCTCCAACGTTTGGCTCAGTGTTTCGAGAGCCTGTGTGGCTCAGGTGGCGCAGTTCTGTTGTTCTCCAGGTGCCCAGCACTTAGTGGGCACCTGCCACGTTTAGGCTTTTTGAACTTCGAGACTGGCGCTGCATGGCAGCGCACCCTGACACTGAGACTCAGGGCGTCTGAGCCCCAACAAGGCCGTTGGCCTAGGGACTGCCACAGGTGGTGGCTTATGTGAGTTTGTGCGCAATCATCTGGTTATTGCACCTCTGAATGTGATTTCTTGCATCATGTGTTATTCCTGCACCTCTGAAGGTTTTTAGGCCTCATGTGATTTTTGCGCTATTGCTTTACTCTTGACACCTCTGAATGTTTGATGCATTATGTGTCTTTCTTTTCATGCGCTGCACCTCTGAATGTTTAGTCATCATGTGTCTTCTTGCGCTGCACCCCTGAATGTATTGTGATTACATCATGTGCTCTGTCCTGAACACCGCTGAATGTATAGGTCTATACATCATGTGTTATCTTTCTTTACTACTCCTCTGAATGTATATTCATGCATCATGGGTAGTGTGTTCTGAGTTATACCCCTAAGTGGATTTCATCCTTAGGTGGTTGTTCTTTCTAGTACAGGTGGTCCTAGTGAGGTCCTGGGTACCTGCGTGACATGCTCCTAAGGTGTTTAGGGTTGCGTAGGGCGTACTTACCTGTTCCCAGTAGTTACTGGATGTGATTCATAACTGTTACTTTGTGCTACAGTGATTTCATATGCTTATTCTAATTTCTGACAAGTATTTCTATTTCGGAAAGTGTTGAATATGACAGTGGCCCATGTGGCCCTGTCTTGTGAATAATCCCATGTGAATATTGTCCGTGCCAATTGGCACCATGTATATGTGTGATTTTATCTGATGTGCTTTTACAATACAAAGGGTATTTTTATAATAACCTTGTGTGGAGTCTCTTTTGTGGTGTACCTAGTATGTTGTTGCTATTGTGCGCTGACGCAAATGCTTTACACATTGCCTTCGAGTTTAGCCTAGACTGCTCGTGCCAAGCTACCAAGGGGGTGAGCAGGGGTTATCTTGGCGTGTGACTTCCTTGCCCTGACTAGATTGGTGGTTTCTGCCTGGCTTTGGCGTCAGCCTTAGCCTACCAGAAATAGCCAGTTCTAACAAGGCGGCACTACGCACACTCCGTGCACGGAGCGTAGCTGGCCGCCCACCCCTACTATATATGCGAATTTCAATGGTTTGTGCGAGTAAAATAAGGTTTTGTAAATGCTAATCCCTAACTATATATGGTCTATAACCTATGGTTTTTTCAGTGAATTTTCAAGGTTTTGTAAATGCTAATTCCTAACTATATATGGTCTATAACCTATGGTTTTTTCAGTGAATTTCAATGGTTTTTTAATAGCAAATATCAAAAGCTGTAAAATTTATTCTTATTCTAATTCAAAAATATATTTTATATTTCTGTAATATAATTTTTTTATTTATATTTTTTTTAATTATTGTTTTTTTGTTTCGCTGCCGGTCCGCGAACCGGGCAGCTTCCCGTTAGCTTCATTTTGTTCCGCGACCCGGTCCGCGAACCGGTAAACGTTCCGTTAGCGCAGCTACCGCGTCAGAAAGCAACATCGTGACGCGTCGCGTAAGCGCGACGTATCACGTTACCGCGTAATGCGTCTCATGACGCGCCGCGTTTGTGCACCCGGAAGCGCTCTGGAATGCGCACCGAGGCGTGAAGCGCAGCGCCCCGGAAGCGATCGGGGCGCGGTGCGGAGCGCGTAACGTAAGCATAACAGGTCATGTGACTTGTTTATAAAACTTTTCATTGGTTCATTTTACTTTTGGTTTCCTAATGATGGAAGGCTTGGTCATATGACCTAAAAATAACACTTTTCTTTGGTTTAGAACATTTTTTTTTCCCAAATGATGAAAGCCCCACCTTTTTTCCTCACTCTGGCTTTCATTTTTATGAGAGAAAGACCTTTTTTGAATACCATAGAAATGGCTTCATTGATTGCTGCAGCTGGTGGACCCCCACCACCACCACAACCTCCTAGGAAGAGAGGACCACCTCCTCAGGTCATCCTACAACAAGAGGAGGAAGAAGAGGAAGAGGAGAAAGGGACAGGGAGGTTTTTGCCTGAAGAGCCAAGGAGGTCCCATGTTAAAGAGAGTTATATTTGGCAATTTTTTTCAATACCCGCGGAACAAAAAAAGGTAAATGCCCGGTATGTTACCTGCCTGATTTGTAAAGATGAACTGTCCAGAGGAACAGAAAAGAAATACAGTTATGGTAATTATACCATGCATCGCTATATGGAAAGGTGGCACCCTAAAATTACAGTGCTGCACAACTACGTGATCTGGTGGATAACCCCCGACCTATGGCCAGTACGTCCACCAATGAAGATGCAGAGGCGAGGGAGATGGTCCCAAATATTCAAATGAAATTTGGCAATGTGAAGCATGTATGCATTTTTTGTGGCCAACTCATTTGCTTCAGAGAGAGCAGCATAAACCTAATTAATAAAGCAATTGACAATCACAAATGTCCAAAACGCCCCAGGAAATAAATTATCTTTTTTTTTGTTGCTCCTGTTGAGCCCTTCATAATGAATCATTTTTGTTTCTCTCCTCCATCAAAAAAAACAAAAAAAATATAAAACCGTTCAAAAAATACAAAAAAAAAATGTTCAGAAAAATAATTAAAAAAATATAAAACAACAAAAATAATAAAAAAAGTTCTTTTCAGAACTACCTCCCCTTTATAAGAAATTGCTAGAATGTTTAGCACTCTGACAACCTCTATTTCTTTTGGTTCGCTTCCCGGTTCGTGCGCCGGTACGCGAACCGGGAGCGAACTCCCCCCAATTTTTTTTTTTTTTAAAAAGAAGGGTAAGTAAACTGAGAGTAATGTTAAAAGAAAGACAGTTAGAGGGAGTAACACAGAGATACTGTTTAAAGAGGGACTGAGAACAGGAGTGGAAAGAGTAGAGTAAAAAAAGTAATAGAAAAAAGAATGAGGGAAGTAGCAAAGGCAGGAAACATAGGGTTAAAGAAATTAAGCAGTGGAACTAATAAAAGTTAAATGTAAAAGAGATGTAACAGATTGAGTACTAAACACTTACCTTATAATTATCGTTAACTTAGTCACGTGTTATTTTTATACTTTCAATCTGTGAATGAGAGAACAAAAATTTTAAAATTGATAGAAAGTAGTAAAAGATGAGTGAGCATGAGACAAGATGAGTACATATTAAAAATCACAATTCAAAGTACAGGATTAATTATACATATTAAATGGTTTATTTTTACTGTTCTCAGAATATATCAAATTTCACTGAAAACAGTTTGTTGAAGGTATTCATCATATAACAGCGGGGAAAAAAAACACAATCAAAATGATTGTCTTTAAAAAACCCATATAATATAATCAATCAGAAATCAGAACTCCTCAAAAGTAACTTACTTTCCATGACGTCAAAGGATGTCCTATGAACAGCTTATACTCTGTTGTGCTGTTATTATTTTCTGCCCGCCACTTTCTGAAAGATAAGCTCTATCGTTTTAAGAAAAATGAGACATACAAAGCAATTTAAAACAGCACACTAAATTACAACAACACCTAGAATCATTATAATCCAGTTACCTACCCTAAATTCTCACTTCTGAAAACAAGTCAAAAGGCAACATTGCTTCATAGTCAAATTCTAATCATTGCCGAAAGACCAGCCTTTTTTAAATTTCGAATAAGCTGTGTAATATCTTGAAGTTGTTAAAGGACCATCATGTCATATAATAGCTGCAGTTACAAATGTTCTTCCTGAAATCGACGACTGTGCAGTGCAGACAAAACATTTTTAATTAGACTTGACAACTTATTTACATCCGGTTTATATAGTTGGAATTGTAAAATGACATTTCACCGATAAGTTTCTATAAATAATGTAGACAGCATTACAGACTTACATCACCTCTACTCCTTCTTTTGATCTGCTGCTTGAATTAGCTTATTAAAAAAAACTATTTTCGCTCTGTGCTACACTTATCGACAAGGCTATATAGTGTAGGAGCCATTAGAACCTCTTGAAATTCCTCAGAACAAATCCTGAGATTCCTTTCCTAAAATTTTGGTTGTAAGAACACCAGGTAAGAATTTTGAAGGTGAAAAGGCAATCTTTTTTTGAAAGTTAAAACAGAATCATTGCAGAATGACCAGCCATTTCCAGACTTCAAATAAGTTGTGTAATGTCCTGATGTTGTTGAAGGACCCTCATGATATATAATTGCTGCAGTTAGAAAAGTCCTTCCTGATATTGACAACTGAGAAGCCACAAATTTTTTTATTAAAGTTGTCAATTTTGTTCCATCAGGCCTACATCGTTGGAACATTAAAATGACATACTGGCCATATCTTCGTATAAATAATGTGGACAGCATTGCAGACTTACATTGGCTACACTCCATGTTTTGAACGGCTGCTTTTACTAGCTTATTAAAGGATACTGATTTAGTGTCTGGCAAAGTTAAATATATAAATCTTTCTGAGTCTACACTAGTAATACTTGATAACGTACAATTCTCGCAGTCATGCTGCCATTGATAAGAAAGGCCAAACAGATGATCTACATCTACACCTTCATCTTGCAATACATTAAGCATATACATTAAAAACTCCTGACAATCTTGCTGAATATTTTGAGAGAATAGTGTTTGACCTGAACATTCGTCTAACAGATTTCGAATTTCAGACACACTTTCTACTCTTGTTCTATCAGCACTACATTTCTCTAACACAGAATTCAACAAACAGCAAAAACTTTGATCCGAATTGATCACAATCTGTTCTTTTAAAGTTTCTAGAGAAAAGACAACATTAACCACTATATAAGCATAGCAGTTCACACCAGAACTATTTTCAAATTGAAAACCAACAACATCTTCAACAGAATTCATTTTCTTTCTGCTTACAATTTTGGGTTCATCGACTTTTGGTCTTTTTTCTACAACCTCCCTACTATTAGTGACATTTCTTCGTTTCCGGCCTACCACACGTTTCTCAAACAAAGGATATTGAGGCAAATGTGGTGCATACTCTCTTCTTAACCTATTGTATTCCATAACACAATCTAGATCCGCACAAATGTTTGTGACATCACACTCAATCAAGTACAAACCCTATAAAGTTCTGACTCGTGACAATGTTACATAAGCCATACCCTCCTTGAACACAGAACTGCCAATATTCACCAAAGCACTGTCTACACTTAAACCTTGTGATTTATGGATTGTCACCGCATATGCCAAGCAAACAGGAAATTGCTTACGGCGAACATATATGTCTTTTACAAGCAGAAACCTAGCTGTGCAACGACCAATTAGCTGTACTTCCTCAATGCCATCAAATTTAATTTTTAAAAATTCAATTCTATCCCTATTTCTGTATTTCTCAAAATCAACAACATTACCCATTGATCCATTTACCAGACCTCTTTCAACATGTAAATTTCTTCTCAAAATGATGCGGCAATTTAAGCACACATTCAGAGTCTTTTAAAACCAGCAGTTTTAGATATAGTCTTCTCTAATGAATCCAATTAAGATTTCAAATTCTCAGACAAAACAATTGTTGCACCCATATGCTCTATTCTGTCAATAGCTTCCAGTTTCACAATCTCTTGGTTCTCTAAATTCAACATTTTGTTGTTGAAGATGGAACATTCTGCAAGAGTTGGCATCAAACAGATTCCAGATTTTTTCTCAGTAATTTTATGAAAAATATTCTCTGGCAGAACGTCTTCTTCTGGAAACAAATTTGACAGTAATCGTGCATGTAAAGCTTCTTTCCCACGCTCAGTCACTTTCCCAATTCTAACATCTTGTAGAATATTCTTGTAATCTTCATCCTTCGCCTGACGCATATTTTCACGAAGCTCAGCATAACTGAAGTTTAACCATATGTTAACGTTGCCAATGCTCCCTAGGCACTTCCTGGTATCTTCATGCGTAAGCAGTTTAAACACTGGTTGTCCTTTCACTGGTGTCAGCTGCAGAAGATCACCGAAAACAATGATGTGTTTGCCACCAAATAACACATCATACTCTGTTTTAAGAACTTCCTGCATTCTCAAATGCACAAAGGCAAGCATGACATTTGAAACCATGCTTACTTCGTCAATGATAAGAAGTTTCATCTTCTTCAGGACTCTAGATACTTCACAACAAGCATCTCCCGATAACTTGTGGTATTGTAATTTTTTATCATGCTCCACTGGCAGCATCAGTAGACGATGCAAAGTAATACCTTTAATATTATGTGCTGCCAGTCCAGTTGGAGCGGTGACAACACAAGACAGCGATGACTCAGTCCTTTTCTGCAAATAACATGAAATTGCTTTAATGAGGAAACTTTTTCCAGTTCCTGCTTCTCCACTCACGTACAATCGGATAGGCTTCAACGACGTACATGAGCACTGTTTCTTCTCATGACTTAATCCATGATCAATTTGGTTGGTAACTTCATCATATATTTTCCTCTGCTCAACGTTAAGTTGTCTTTCTAAATCTTCTAAGTTAACCACATCCTCCTGAGAATGTGCCATGGCTCTTTCCACTTCAATCATGGCAGTGGCAGCTTCATTTTCAATAACTGGTCCTCCTAGTGGATCCTGACTCAATGAAACAGAACTCTGACTGTTCTGAGAACTGTCTCTAGCAATCTCTTGTTATTGTTGCTTCCTGCTCGATTTCTGCATTCAACATTTCTAGATATTTTGGGAAAGCAGGACATTCTATGGACTCCTTGGCTGCATTGAAAGAGTCTTCGTAACAGAGGAAATCTCCAAGCAGTTCCTCTTCTGCACGCCAAAGTTTAAAAAGTTGCAAAAGAGCTAAATAGAAAAACTCTTTTCTTTCTGAAGATTCGCAATCCAATTTTCGATAATTTACCAATAGACATTTTTTTTGCTTGACCAGACATCCCTCACTTCCAATTACAGCATACACTCCTTTGTCGATATATTCTGTGATGTTCCTCTTGAAAATGTAATTTTGTAGAACCTCATACAGACAAACATTCTCCAAGTGACTGCTTCTATTTGGATAATATGTATCCAACATGTTGGTCTTCAAAATATCTGTACTGCTTGGCTCCTTCTACGCCAAATACTCAATTTTCCGTATAGGTTTGAGAACTCGATTACGCGTTGCAGCAAGACCAAGACTTGCCCAAATGATACTCCTAGATTTGGCATAGAGACTTGCTGAAGATAACTGGTCAGAACATTCATAAGCTCCGATTTCTCGATGTGACAACATCTTCAGACTGAAACTGTACAACTTCTTACTGAGGCTCTTTTCATGGGAAATGTCCTCCCACATATCCTTGAGTTCTGTCTTTTCTTTTTTTGTGATGTAAGACGTCACATACCGAGCCACAGCCATACAGTTGTCAGCCACAAACTGTATATCCATGTTAGCATTCCACATGGACAAAATCACTGGGTTGTAGTCATTGATGTTCTTGGACTCTTCGTTTCTCTTCAAATTGTATGTATTTTTGGGTGTTTTGCTTGTCACATTATGTCGCAGCGAAGACATCAAATTGCTCACTCTTCCTTTAGATATCAACAATCGTGGAAATCCAAAACGACATTTTGTGTAGTACTTGTTTTTGTTTCTGAATTTACGACGACAGTACTTTCCACAACGATGGCTTTGAAATCGTAAAACTTGTTCTCTTAGACTTTTGTCTTCCTTTGTCTTTGGAACAGCACATGTAGAATACTGTTCTATGAAATTCATCACTAAGTCATCCAAATTTGGGTGCATCTTTGATCCATAGCAGCATATGTATATGAGGAGCACCTCTTGCTTGATACTCCTTTCTCCAGAAGAAATCCAACACCTCTCCAAAAGACATCATAGCTTCAAATCTATGATTGAAGTACCTGAATACATTCACTGGATCCAAAGAGCACAGTTCTTCGGGTGTCTTGAATTCAATATTTTCAATGTTTCCATTTGCCTCTCGTAGAAATTCAAGTAAGTCTTCCCAGCCATACTCAGCACAGCTGAGAGTGAGGAACCATGTGGGAGTTCCTAAGTTCCTCAGCATACATTTTAAGTCACCATGACGACGGTACCAATACTCATTAGTACCACGCTGACATGCCATCAGATTAATCAGGTGAGAATCCAAAATACTGTCTTGCACATTGACTTTATCCATAAAGTCCCTTGCTGAGATATTTCGCAGTTGTAAACCACTTTTCAGGATGTGGTTCACTGCATAAGACAGTCCAGACAGATCACTTTCAAACAGCAGATGAAACAAATAGGGAATGCATTGACGAAACCTAGGATCTTCTGCATACAATCGTAAAGTCCGTTATTCAGAAGCAGGAATTTGATCAGGTCGCTCCTCATATCGTCCTCCTCGACCTGTGGGAAATAACTGTGGAAAACACCGAGCTTCCAAACTTTCCTCCCAAACACTAATGGGACTCCCTTTGGCTTGTTTCATTTGAAACAACTCAATAGCATTCCCCATGACTTCCTTGGAATGCAAAGGATGAACACTATAATGTTCATATATTTCTTCATTTTTAAAGGCTTCTACTTTCTCAATATGTCCAGCACACAATTCGCTGTCTTCTTCTTCACTTACTTCCTCTTCAGCTACACATACATTCTTGTAGTACTCATTGTTTTTTAACAAATACAATGTTGCCTTTTTGACTTTCCTAACATCCACTAAATCTTGCCAGATTTTCTTACTCTTTGTCGGAACACCATTAACTAGGATAACCAGAGGTTCCTCTTCCACTTTCTCTACTCCAATTGTATTAATGTTTTTCTTCAAATCTAAAGGCCAATAAACAACTCTTCCCTTTAATCCTCTCTGTAAATCTGATGGAGGCAATTTCCCTGTCTTTGGCTCCATTCGTACAATAGCCTGAAAGGGATGCACAATTTGAATCAAAATAGATTCATAAGTATTTAAATCCTTCAATTCAGAAGGAATGTCAACCAATTCCAGATTATTATGAACCGCTCTAGCAGGCATCCGGTTTTGGTTTAATTTGTTAAAACAATAAGTACACATACGTTGGTCCGATCCCAAATCAAAACAGTTTTCTACCATCAAGTATGTAGCAAAATCCTTCCATTCACTATTGTTTTCCATTTCACTTTTTGCATATAAATCCACTAACTTAGTCTGGTTCTTATAATAAGTCCGTCGACAACACACACAAGTGAAATTAGGCCTCTCACTTGATTTCACCTGAAAGATGGAAATTTCCTTGTGAAACTTATCTATATTAGAAATCTGTACACTCTCTTCCACATTACCTTCTTCTACTGAGTCAATTTCAACATTGTTCTCTTTACTAGCAAAGTAACAGAACTCAATTTCTTCACAAATATTCTTCACATGTAGTTCTGAACCATGCAAAAGAGCACTGCTCAATTGTTTAAGCATAATTGCTGGACTCTTAGCATGATACAACATTCTCACTAATTTCCTCACTTTATTATGATGCACTGCTAGCATCCTGAAATGATGAAAAACACTCTGGCATACTCTTCTGGAAAGACAAGCCAGGGAATGCCCATGCAAACCTGTTACTTCTCTCACTCTGCAAGGATCTAATTCTTGCAACAACTTCATTTTCTGTTTTAAACTTTTCTTATTAAATGCACGTTCAAAATCACAAAACAAATTGATGGAATCCTGTCGCACACTGCAAATAGAACTACACTTCCAGGTGTAGACTGGTCCCTTAGGACGTCTTCCTAAAATCCCATCACCTAACAACTCTTCTGCATCTGCAGATACAAGTTTTTCTTTTTCAACCGGACAACCATCTTTTACCTCATATGCTCGACCACTGGTGTCAACTGCATGCACCAAATCATTGTCTTGAAAGTAACTCTCCTCATTAAAAAATGCCTCACAACTTGAACTATGCATCTATTCTCTTGAGAATACTTCACAAAAATTTGTACGATTAACTACTCTCTTCCATCTACTATTTGATTTGAAATCAGAAATGACCTTGTTTAGTTTCCTAATTCTATTGATTACCAAAATAAATAACTTTCGCTTAATTTCGAAAGCCTGATCAATAATTTTTTTTTCTACATTTTTCTTTTTCTTATAAAATGTCACTTTCTGTTGGCCTTTCTTAAAATTTTTTAACAAATTGACAATTATCCTGTTGCGGAACATTCGCCTACGAATGTTCCTGAATTGAATATCCCTTCTACTGCCATACACAGACTTTTTTTTACGGGCCTTTCCTTTTCCTTTAAATTGTCTCTCTTCTTCTGCACTAAAACATGTTCAATACTGGTATTTTTTTTGTCTGAAAATTCTTTTTAAAAATGATTTTATTTTCTTACCCGGAGCTTTTTTGGCAACTTGATACGATTTCATATTGCAGGACTGTTCCAAATCTTTACCAAGATGGAGTGTAAGTCGCTTTGCTTCTTTTAGTTTTCGCTGCCTTGAGGGCATTTTTAAAGTTTTCTAAAGATCTTCAGTTAAATCTGTGGAAAAATATTTAAAAAATTGATATTAACCACTATTACCAAACAGTAAACTAATAATAGAAGGCAAACAATTAACACATTAGATGTCAATTCCATCTACAGTAATTTAACAACATAGACAAAGGGGGCACATTTACAAGGCACTTGCACCATGGGGGAAATAAGTTAAAATTCCAAGAACACATAGAGTCGTATTTACAAGGCCCTTGCACCAGAAAGAAGTGACTTGAAATGGCCAAGCACACATGAGGGTGTATTTACAAGACCCTTGCATCAGGGGGAAGTGACTTACAATTACCTAGCACACATGAGGGCGTATTTACAAGGCCCTTGCACCACCATAAGGTGTGGCCTATGCAGAAGTATGCTGGATTGTCTGTCTGCTATGGTAAAACCAAGAAATATCTAGGAGCAAAAAGGCAGGTCTGTCAGTCACAAAAGTTTGTTTGAGGTGAGGCCTACTCAGCGTTGCAGATGACATTTTGGCTTATTGAATAGTACAGAAGACATAATACATGTGCAGGCCAACAGATGAAGTGAGTCATGTCCACTGCACACTTCAACAAAGACCAGACCTCCTCTGTCTCCGTGGACAGGCCTAAACCTCATCAGCACAATGTGATTAGTAATGTTAGGAAACACAGGTGATGTAATTGAAAAACGTGCAAATATTTTTGCTCATTTCACAATCACATCACCTGTGTTTCCTCAGCTTAGGTATCTCATTGAGCAGATATAGTCTAGCATATCCAAGAGTATGCAGAAGGTGAGGACTGTATGCAGCAGTGCAATGTACATAATTCTCCTCCAATGACAATTACAGAAGCCTTAGCATATGCATTCCCTCTAAACAGTCCTAAATGTATTTCATAATTATCATAGTGACTATGAAACTCTACCAGTACATATTGTGAAACCTAAATGACTTCAAGAAACGACTTTTTAAACCATCAAACAAGCAAATTATTCTCCCATATTCATGTTGAGAAATAAAATATTAATTTAAAAAAGCAAACCCCTTGTTGTCCTTCTCATAAATGTGAAAAGTATTTCTTTAAAATAAAAAACGATTTTCTGGTCGTAATTTCAAAACACAAAACAGCTCCTATGTACAAGCACACCCTAGCTGGCTTCCTTATTTTCTCCAATAAGCATACTAATCTCCTTCTAAATTAAAGGAATCTTTTCTCACCTTAGCACGATTTTTAAACACATCATGTAAGGAAATTAGTCTCCCAGATTCCTGGGAGAAGTACCTTAAAATTGTCTAGCACACATAGAGGCGTATTTACAAGGCACATGCACCAGGGGAAAATGACTTAAATTTGCAAAGCACTCATGAGGGTGTATTTACAAGAACCTTGCACCACCTTTAAAGTCACTTTTAAAATGAAACAAGAAACAATCAAATAATTCTCCCATATTCATGTTGGAAAGTGAAATATTTATTTAAAAAAGCACACCCCATGTTATCGTTCTCATAAATGTAAAAAGCATGTCTTTTTCTTAAAAAACGATTTTCTGGTCATAATTTGAAAACACAGCACACCTCCTATGTACAAGCACACCCTGTCAGTACTAATACTTCCATTTATCTATAATTATAATTTGTCAAAGAAGCTAAATCTTTTTTGAAAAAATAATGAAAACACTTGACACAAAACAACATTTTAAATGTACAGCTAACTTCCTTATTTTCTCAATATACTATACTACTCTCTATCTAAATTAAATGATTTTTTTCTTACCTTAGCAAATGCTTTTTGAATTTCAAAACAGTCTCAGAAACACACCAATTTTTCTTTAGCAGAACAAAAGGTATGCACTCCAGAGGCTGGAACCAAAAAAGGCACTGAAATGCTGAAATTCATCACACATATCTCTCATGTGACCCAATCAAAACTCTTCCCTCACTTTTTTCAAATCAACACCCTTCCCCCCTCTGCCCTTTCTGGCCTTTTTCCATAGCAACTACCTCCTGCCAGAACTCTCATGTTTACAAGTTCACACAACAATGTTTCAAATGAACTCTGAACTCTCAGTACACCTGCTAATCCACTGCAATGTTTCTTAAAATCATGTTTTCTTAACCATTCAAATTACATGTTTCAAAGAACACATCCATGCACCCTAACTTTCTGTTTTCAGCAATGGAAATCCACCAATCACTGCTACTGAATCATTAGCACACAAACTCCACATTTTATTTCTTTACAAACTCCTACTGTTTCAACTGCCATTTCAATCCCACACTACATCTGACTGCAGCAGAACCTCCTCTCGCCATGTTTTCTGTCTGGATTGTTGGACATAGTTACATTCACTGGGCTCACAGGTATGCTGAAAACAGAAATTTACACAACCTCAATTTACAAAATGTGGAAATCAAATGGATTGGCCAAAGAGGATTGAGATGTCACCAATTGATACCATTGGTGAAAACCTTTTTACATTTGCCAAACCCTGACCTCATAATAGTGCACTGTGGAGGAAATGATTTGGGCACTTTGACTGGGGTAGGTCTGGAAATGCTCTTAAAGGACACCTTTGAGCAATTAATGGCACTTTTCCCTCAAACTGCCTTGGTATATTCCAATATATGCCAAAGACAGAAATGGAGGTGGTCCAATCAAATTTTTCCACAAATTGAGAAAGCGAGGAAGCATGTAAAGAAGTCTGTTTCAGCTTATATGAGAGACCATGGAATGGGTGCCATCTACAACAATAACTTGCGTTATTACATGCAAGATATCTACAGAGGAGATGGTGTGCACTTCTCAGATGAGGGCAACAGAGTTTTCATACAAAATTTAAGACTGTGTATTGGTACCTACTTATAAGTACCTAGAACTTACACAGAACCCAAAAGCTCTTTTCAGAGCTACCTTAACTATAATTACTCTTTTAAAATTTCAAATGTACCTTTTTTCACTAATTTTCACTTATGTTCGCTTCCCGGTTCGCTACCCGGTTCGCGTAACGGCAGCTAACCGCTCGAAAAATTCAATTTTTTTTTCGACATATATGAGCCTCCTCAGCCACCCTCAGAAAACCTAGGGGGTCAGGATACATCTCCCGTGCCCCCTTATACTCATTTCCACACATTGTTTTTCCGCCATCTTGTGATTAAATTCGACTGAAACTCAAAATGGTGAACTCCCGTTACGCTACCGGTAAACTACCCGGTTCGCGTACCGGGACGCGCCTCTACGGGGCACTTTAATATCCCCCTCATCAATCCTAGGGGGTCAGGAGGGGTCTACCTTGACCCCTTTCATTAAATTCACCCTTCGTTTTTCTCCACCTCTTGTCTCTCGATCCTACCGAGAAACAAGATGGCGGCCGGCCCTGACTGTTTAGAATGTTGACAGACAACGGAGAGCAAATCAGCTTCGCTTCGCGAAGTTCCGTTACGCATCAGGTACGCGAACCGGAGCGCTAACCGGAGCGCTGTTACAGATATATCTGTTTTTTAAAACGTTAATTTCTCAAAATCCACTGGAGCACATATATTGAGACATAGCAAAGGCACGTCGTGCAAACCATATCTACAATTCTGCCAAGTTTCGTGTAAATCCATTCAGCCGTTCGAGCTAAAAGTGATTCCAACCGCCCTATGGAAAAATGAATGAGAAAAACACGTTTTGGGACCCCCCTTTTTTCTCGGTCCCCCCTTGACGAAACCCCTCCCAAATTTTCTGGGGCTGCTCAGAAACAAAATGTGCCATTTTCCTGAAAATTTCAGCCAATTCGGTCCACAAACGCCAAAGTTATTCGACATAGAATTTTCAGAAATCCCATAGGAAAAAAATCCTAACTATATATACCTACTGGCGACCGCCAGTAGGTAATATATATATATATATATATATTCCAACTTTTCGTCCACTTTTCAAAGATCGACGTGACAAAGGGAAGGCTTTCCCGAAACGCGTCGAGTGGGATGTGAAATAAATCCAGTTTTGACATACAACTGAGGCTTGGACGTCGTTCTTTGAAAAGTGGACGAAAAGTTGGAGTATTTTGGGACTGGCGATCCCGTCCAAAGCCCGCCGCTGCAAGGGGCCAACACAGCTTAGCGCCAAAAACTCGGCTGGAATATATATATATATATATATATATATATATATATATATATATATATATATATATATATATATATATGTATATCGGCTCCAAGATTTCCCCCAGAAAAGAAGGAAGCGGTCGCATTCGCGTGGAAGGTTTGTGCAAGTTAGCAATTTATTTGCACACAAACATGACGCGTTTTGGCATACGTGCCTTATTCCACTGTGTCAACGTAAACAAAGGCTACCGCCATTTAATACATACAATTCTCATGTTGTTTGCTCGGAAGCCTCCAAGAACATACACATGGAAAGTGGACTAACATTTGTCATCACTGTGGGGGCCATCTTTGAGTGTGAATATATGCATTATTAACATAGATGCAATTATATATACAATATCATTATATCAATAGCTCAAAATTCATCTATTGATCAGTATCAGTTCAATAGCACACACTCAGGTCCTGCATGAATTTTTGAATTAACACAATTATGTACAAAAATTATTTTTTTCGCATATTAGTGACAATTCATACCACTTACTTTTTATGCAATTAACATAATTGAGCCCTGGATGGCAAGTTCATTCACTTAAAATATTTTTTTCTCACTTAAATCAATTATTAGGAAATCGGTGGTGTCTACCACAATTTAAGTTCTTGATTTAAGCAAACAATTTCATGTTACATCACAAAAATAAACCAATATGTTTCTGCAATATAAGATCATCTCTCATATATTCAAGGACTTCACTATTTTCAAACTTCAGTTACATCAGAGCCTACTTAACCCAAGTGTAAAGTCAATTCTTCTTCAGAATTAAGGCCAAATGGAATAATGGTATGCAGGTCGAGTATGTATCTTATTTCGAGTCTACGTAATCTTTGTTCCCTATTACCACCTCGCTCACTCATAGGGACGTTGTCTATACAGAAGAATTTGAGAAGTGCACGATCACTGTTGTGACATTCAGAAAAGTGCCTTGCCACTGGGTATGAGGGATCCTTGTTTTCAATTGGACGAGCGTGCTCCAGGATTCTATGCTTCATAGGGTGTATTGTACTACCTACCTACAATTTCATGCAAAGGCATACCAGGCAGTAAACACAAAAGGGTGTAGTGCAAGTTAAAAACTTATTGATTTTCTTCATATCTTTCTTGCCCGGAACCTGATAAGCTCAATCTTTAGAGCTGCTTCTACACGCTTTGCATTTAGAACATGGGAAGAATCCTGTCAAAGTACTCAGTTTTGGAACAAAGAGGACTGATTCGTAATGGCTCTTAACCAGATGGTCTTTAAGTGATCTACTGCGTCTAAAGGTTACCTGAGGATATTTCGGTAATTCTTTACCAACTACAAGGTCTGTTTTTAGGATATGCCAGTTACAATATAATATTTGTCTCAGTGCCCCAGCTTCACCGGAAAATTTGGTGATAAATCTACAGGAATCAGTCTCACGCTCAGTGGGTTGTCCCTTTTCTTTCAGTAAACTTCTACGTGGAATCTTTTTCACTTTCTCAAGTGTCTTGGTCAGCAAATCATTATTGTATCCTCTAGCCTGGAACCTATTGATGGCATCTATCGCTGTGATTTAAAAATCGGCATTGTTTGAACAATCTCTTTTTAAATGAAGCAGTTCACCATACGGTATGCTATTCTTTAAACTCTTTTGGTGACTGCTATTCGCCTCTAGAATTGCATTACCATCTGTCTATTTTCTAAACAGCTTTGTACAAATCTTGCCATCTCAAATAAACACTTGCAGGTCTAAAAAGGATACCTCTTTTTGGCTCATCTGTCCACTGAAGTGGAGATTAAGTGAGTTCCTATTTAGTTCTTCAATATGCCTCTGCTCGGGTCTTAGGACCTTTCCATAGGATAAAGAGGTCGTCTATATACCTGTGCTAGGATATGGTACAGTTTACCCATCCACTGTACTGATCCCACCAGGCCACCTGCTTCTCCCACCAGCCCACAAATAAATTTGCGTAGCTGGGGGCGAAGCAGGTGCCTATCGCGGTGCCACTTATTTGGCGGTAGTGCTGTTTATCAAAAAGGAAGATATTGTTATTAAGTTCAAATTTTGCAAATTCCAATAACATCTCGTTGGGTTCGGATAATTCAAGTGACCTTCGTTTTAGAAAGTACCGTACTGATTGTAATCCTTTGTCATGGTCAATCACTGTATATAGACTGGTTATGTCAAGTACAATCATCCACATATCCTGCCCCCATTTTATGTCCATATATATATATAAACAATTAGCATGATTAGTAAACAAATTCATAATTAATTATCAATTTTTTAAATTGTCATTTATTTATTACTTAACTCAGGGGATGATTATGATGGCTATCAGACTTTTGTCTGACCGCCATCCTGGTGGGGAATAGGACCACCCGACTAGCTGTTGATGGTCCTTCAATAGTAATTACAGTGCAACCACCTTCAAGGCGGTTGCAAAGTGTATCTTTTGTACTGTGGAATGTGCTGCAGGCTGCAGCACAAGCCGCAATACAAAAAACATACACTTTGTGCATATCTCTATTCTATGTTGCAGGCACCATGTGGTGCCTACCACATGGTGCAGGGATTTGTAGGTGCCATGTCATAGGTCCACGGAGAAAGGGGGGCCAGCTATGGTCACCCAAATTCTTTGTCTGCGAGCCTTTTGGTAACCGCCATGAAACTACTGGCGGAAAGAGACATTGTAATCACTGTGGGGGCGCCTGAGCAGGCACTGCCACTGTTATAGGGATACAACCCCCTTTGAGGCACCAATGGTCTCCTTGAGCATGTTGGATATGTGGTAGTCGGTCTCGCCGACCACCAGACATCCACCCGCCATCCTATGTGGCAGGCAGTACACCCTATTACGATGGCAGTGGGACCGCCATCGATGGGCTGGCGATGGTGGTCCCACCAATATTGTAATCAGGTCTTAACTTATCACACTATACCCCTTCAAACCTACCAGCCCACACTTAAAATATAACAAAAATAAATAAAAAAATGTAAAACAATTAACAACCTTATTATTCAATTGAATATTCATTTGTAATTTATTAATTAATTATCAAATAATTAATCAATAATTAACTTCCCACCTTATACCTCTACAAACCCAGCAGCCCACACCACATATATAACTTTAAAAAATGCAATTATTATAACATATATATCATTAATAATCAATTAAATTAATAAACTATAATTCATTATTAATTCATTATTATTTAAGTAACTTCCGACCATACACCCATACAAACCCAAAATCCCCCCACCTATTAAAGAACCTAAAAAATATAATTATTACACATTTGACATATTTATGGATCAAATAATTAATTAATAATACATGCATAATTAATTGTTCATTATTACCTAATTAACTTCCCAACCTATACCCCTACAAACCAAGCAGCCTGCACGTAATATTTGACTTACAAATATAATTATTACCCAATTTACATATGTATTAATCAATTAAATAATTAATAATAAAGTAATAATGAATTATTAATTTATTATAATTAATTAGCTTTTTACTCTTTTCCCCTACAAAGCCAGCGGCCAGTACCTACTATATAACTTAAAAAATATAATTATTACACAATTTACATATGTATTAATTAAATCAAATAATTAATAATGAATTAATAATAATTACTTAATAATTACAATTAATTAACTTCTTATTCTTTACCCCTACAAACCCAGCAGCTAGCACCTACTACATAACTTTAAAAATATAATTTTTACGCAATGTACATATTTATTAATCAATTGAATAATTAATATTACATTTATAATTAATTAATCATAATTATTTAACTTCCCACCCTAGATCCCTACAAATCTAGCAGCCCCCAACAACAATATAAATTACTAATAGCATTTAAATTAAGCACATATAAACTACTTAAAATTATAACATTTATTTCATATTATTATTAACAATTATATCAACAATATCACATAAAATTAATACATGAACTAACACACATAAAGATAACTAAACATTTAACAATTTTACAACGACATTATTGAAAACAATATTAAAAGCAACAATATTATTGAAAACAATATTACTTACCTGAAAAATTGATATTCTTGGCAACAGTATTTTTTGCACTACGATATTTTTGTATCACAATTTTTTTTTATATTTCTGCAACTTAGTATTTTTATTCCAATATTTTCTCCAAACACCAATAATCTGTGGATCCTTTTACGATATCTTCCTGCTCCATATCTTGTAGCAAGCATAACAGTCTTTGACACAGCTGGATTTATTCACTTGCAAATCTCAAGTTTCAACTACAAGTAGGGACATTGGTACAATTTCGATTGCAGGGATGGTGAATGAACTTCAAATATACTAAAAGACAAACAGTTTTGAAAATAAGGACCTAAGTGAACAATAAGTTAACTGGCATGTCAAGTGAATTTAACAACTGCATCATTAGACTTCCAAGCATAAGTGACAGATCAATTTTAGTGACATCCTCAGATTATATAAATTATTGGAAAGCCCAGCCCTGTACTGATGTCAGTCAAGTCCATAGAGACTGAAAACAGTGATTCTTTGACAGCACAGGGAGTTATACTCCTTATGTGAAATAAACAGTGCAATTCAAACTGTGAAGAAGGCTAGATCCCAATAGATAGGTGTGTTGTAAGAGATCCATGAAAATACCACATGGCATACCAAAGAAGACTGGAAATATTCTTATGGTTATCGATGAAATGCTGCAAATCTCAGAAAAAAGTCCTACAAGGAAAGAGGACAAATTAAATATCAAAAAACCCAATGTGAATGAACCCTTTTCAGGAGAATCATGAGAATCCCTAAAAATACAGATATGAGTATTACTCATAGGTAAAAGATAAAAGATAGGACCGAGAAATATAATATTATGAGATCCCACACCTCCACCAGGATACAAATCAAACAGTGGTTTACAAGTAAGAACTGCCTGGCTTTCTAAACATGCCTCCTCCTCCCACTTCTCATTTTCCTACTACCTCTCACTCCACCTCCCTCCTCCCACCCTTCACCTTATCCTTTCAAGCTCTACCCCACCTATCTCCCTTCGCTCCCACTCCCACTGCCTATTATCCTTCTATCTCATTATGTTCACCTTAACGTCTTCTTCTCCTAGAATTATTCATATAAGAGACATTGGTTTCTTCTTTGACTTCTAAACCATCACCTTCTTTACCTTGTTCCTATTGCCACCTAGCTCAAATCCATCTGATCTTAGTATTCCACATACCTCAACCCTAACTATTCTCAAGCACTCACTTTTAAACCCCTCATCATTCCATTCTCCTTAACCACATTCACTCATATGGCATTCAATCCTTATGTTCTCACCTGCAAATCACATGATCCCACCTACTTTGGCCCACAACCTATAGACATCATAAGAGCCCCATCATCCCACTCCAACACGATATTCACTGCTCCTGCTTCTAACATATCTTTCTCCTCAGCTACTATCACCCTCTGCCTATTCAACCTATCCTCATCCCACAAACTACTACCATTCTAGCCTACCCCAGCTGTCTTCCCTCCTTTCTAGAAATACACTACCTTCCTCCCTTTCTGCCATGTGATTGAGAATTGATTTCCCAACCCCTGGCTGTTGTTTATTGGAGGAGTCTGGTTTAATGGATAGCCAAATGTTGACTTTTCTTTGTTTACAAAAATAGGGACTGGGACACAATTTTCAATCACCAATTTTGTTTGTGGTTGATTTTGAGTTCAGAAAATATTTAATTATGTGTTTGCACTATTTTATGTGGTGTTATGTGTGATTTAAGCTCGTTGTTAGTCGTGTGAGCTTTCAAATATTATTATAGTAATTGGTTTGCATATGTTGTACCTTTGTTTCAATGTTTATGACATATTTTGTTGAAATGTTTGTAATAGCACTAAGATAAAAGGTGTAAAAAAACAGAATAAAATGTAATCACTTTAATTACCTTTCGTGAACACTGACGAAAAATAATTTTGTTATAACATCAATGTCTGTTATGGTTCTTTGTGTATTTTACTAAAATGGCATTTTCAGAATTTCAATTTAAAATATGACTTCACCATAAGTAAGGATTATAAATTGTGATGCCAGAGACAACGAACATGAACTGGTTACCCATTCCCATTTGGAAATTACAGTTATAAAATGTAATGAGGTAACTCCAATATTTTTCTCTGGGAGAGGTAGGCCATACAGTAGTGAAAAACAAATGTAAGAGTTGCTCAATACCAAGGCATGTATAACTTAAAAGTACATGTCCAACTATTTCAGTACCTTGAACCCTGCTCTCTGGGCTGTCCAGGGCCTAACCTAGGGATCACTTATGTGTACTAAAAAGGAAGGTTTAGGCCTGGCAAAAGGTTTATTTTGCCAGGTTGAAACAGCAGTTTAAAGTTGCACACCCACAGGCTGCCAGCCAAGATGTGTGTATTATCTTGAATTGAATTGGCTCCTTCAAGTAAGTCAACTACAATAAAAGTGAAAGTGTGCCCGGTGCATATTTGGAGATGAGTCTATTCTATCACAACTTGCACAACAAATTGCTTTATTTTTCTTTGCTTGTAAGAAGGACACCTTCCAACATGCATTTTTCAGTCCAATAAAGAAGAAATGTTATTCTCGAAATATCGTTACAGATCATGTTTTGTATATGACAAAAAAAACTGATCTCAAGAATTGCCAACACACTCTTCGGCGTATAAGGGCATACAACCCATGGGCTTTTTCAAGGCTAATAAAATATAGGAATATACATACAAAAGTAAAGATATGTTTCAAAATGATGATAAATCTTATTGGTGCTAAACCCTATTTGTGATACTCATCTCTACAGGTGATTCCTTGACTGATTTAACCTCCAAGACTAAAAGTACTGCATAGTAAGAAAATCAAGTGAAACAGTGAAGACCATTGGTGTCAATTAAAAAATGAAGATAGGAATACAGATTGAGAGTACCATAAACGTTGCCCCTTCAGTATAAGTCTGACTATTGACATGGCACAGGCAAAGTCTAACTTTTTAGACTGATATAAATGGTTGTTACCTGTCTTTATTCCTTGTGTGAAGGAAAATCCCAAATCATTCTGGGACCCTCTGTCCAAAATATTAAATAACCTCAACAAACAGGGGTTTAATGGGCAATTTGTGTATAGGAGCATGTCAAAAAAGTCTTTATTGTATAGTTAATTAAAACCATCACAATATTCCAATACACAAACTATGTTTTATCTACATGATAAAATACCCCCGTTTCTTTAACGTAAAAAGAGAGAAAGAAAAATTTGTATACACAGATTATACACCACCGTCATTGTTCAATACATTAACGTTTGATTCATTATTTCTATTTACAACATTATAACTGTTAAAAGACAGGAAGGGTCCACTAGCCAATATTGTGGCCTGTATCACTGTTTCGTTAATTTCTCATAGCAGATAAAAAATGTTATCAATTGGCAGATTAGTTGCAGGTCCTTTGAGTCCAGACATTTTAATATTGCGGATCTGCAGTTACGGGTGCCTCTTTCTTTGAACTGTCTCCTCAACAGGTGACGGTGGTGGAACCCTAAGGCTGGGCAGATAGATATTAAATGTATGAAGTCCTGTTTTGTTGACCCACATAGGCTGCATGATTTTGAGCCCTGGTACTTCCAGCTGGGGAGGTCGGCGTTGGAAGACAACTTCCCCATGCGCAGTTCTAAGAACTTAGGGGGCCATTAGGATGGCGGGCGGACTTTGCCTCCCCTGCCATCCTCGCGGTACTTGGGACCACCCGCAATAAGGGCAGGGGTCCCGTGGGGAGTATTAGGATGCACCCGCCACAGTGGCAGGCGCATCCTGCATTTTTAACATTGTGGCGGGTGGTGCTCTCAGCACTGCCCGCCACAATGCTAAAAATGCATGTAAACATTTGCATACACAAAGCGGTGCCTGCCGCTTTGTGTATGCAAATGCTGGGGGGTACCACAGGTACCCCCCATGTGCACCCCCCACCTCGCCTTCACTTTGGGGGCCCGCAGGGGGCCCCCGAAGTGAAGACCACCTGCCTTTCCGTGGCGGCGAAAGGCATCCGTTGCAGCCCATACTAATATGGCTGGTGGTGTCTGATAGACATTGCCACCATATTAAACCTTATCCTCCCCGGTCACAAGGTGACTGGGACGGAAAAGCAGCAGACAGTCTTTCCGTCCGCCGCAGACCTCCCAGCCATGCTAATATGGCGGGGGGGTCATTCTGGTTAGGATGGTGGGCGGATTGCCCCCGCCTGGCCGGCAATGGCTACCGCCAGCCTGGCGGTGGCAATCCGCCTGCCATCCTAATGGCCCCCTTAGTTTTTAAATGAGGGGAAAACGCAAGGCCCAGGTATACCGCTGGCTCGGGCTTAACGTAGGAATGTAATATCATCCATGCGTGAGCTCTTCGACTTAACGTTACTTTGTTGTCTGTTAGCGAGTGCCTTTTAGCCACCTTTTTCATAATTAGCTGGAATGATGTCAAAGGTAATTTCCGTGCTCCCTCTCCTCATAAGAGTAAGGTTGGAAGGCCTGGAGGTGCATCGGATTGCCGAGATTGCACTGCTCAAATCAAGTTGCTTAGTGTGTAGTGCCCGTGTGGTCTGCCTTCGCTCATTGCACAGACTCTCTGCGATTGCTGATGGTGCAGCCCTGTTACACAATAAACTGAAAAAGGGGCCTGCCTAAATACACCTTTACTCAGTCTGGAAGGTTTACAAGAGTGACCCTGTCAAGTGTAGAGTGTGGCATTGCCTGGATACCTGACTTTGTAACCTGCTCAGAAGGGTGTGTAAAATGGGGAAGCCGGACAAGTCTCAACCGCACCTGAACTTCGAATTGTGTAAGGGCGGCAAAACTAGCCAAAGCGCGCCTCGGACTAGGAAATAGACTTGACTGCTCAAGGCTCTACGGCACTGGAGAAATTGCTTGCTGCCATCCAGGCCAGTCTTCAAGCTATAGATGGCAAGACAGAGGCCCTCAAGCACAGGATGGATCATTTCTCCGTGAAACTCGTTAAACAGGCAGCGCAAATCGGTGAAGCCGGACAGCGGGTAACGGATACGGAGGGCCGCCTGCAGCAAGTAGCGGCAAAAACTTCAGACATCACCAAGCTCCTCGCAGTCATACAGGCGAAGAATGAGGATATTGAGGCGAGGTTGAGACGCAATAACATTCGCGTTTTAGGTCTTCCGGAATCCACTGATGTGGGGCATCCAGAAGATTATATGGAGACAATGCTGCGGAAAGTCTGTGGGCCTGGTGGAGTGTCACCTATGTTCGCTGTCGAGAGGGCCCATTGATCCCTAGAGCCGCGCCCTCCTCCTGGTGCTCTGCCGCACCCTATAATTGCTCGGTTGTTAAATTTTAGAGATCGGGACCCTATATTGCGGATAACCAGACAAAAGGGCACGATCACCTATCAGAATAATGTGCTGTCATTCTACCCGGATTTCACAGCGCAGGTGCAGGCGGCTTGGAAAGAATTCCAAAACGTCAAGAAGTTGCTGCTCAAGGAATAGGTCCCGTATGCCATGCTCTACCTGGCGAGGCTGCGCATTGGAGAGCCAGACGGTGGTAAAATCTTTTCCAGCCCCAAGCAAGAGATGGAACATGCTAGATGCCTGTGGCGTTGATGCAGATCGCCTGATCTCACCTCGGATCTTGATGAATGAACAGTAAGAAGGGCGCAGGCCCTGTGACAATGTGTGCACTAGACTGTAAGATACATTGGCTCGGTTGGTTCATAATTTCCTAGTGGAGTGCATGTAGCTCAATTGCTCATTTATTTCTTTGGAAGTATTAGCTGCCCATTACCCCAGTTGTTAGATGGACATGCATTATGTGTTCGTACTTTGATGGGTTTGGGTGGATCTGCTATACTGAATGGTCGGATGTGCGAAAATGAGACTACATGACCGGGAGTCCATTTTAAAGGGGTGTCTGGTCACATAGAGGTTGGTCTCAGTTGTGGACTTTTTCCAATTTGACCGGTGGCCCCCTCCCTCTTAGATCTGCGAGTGGACTTTGCCACTATGTCCCCCGATGGGCAGTACCCACCAGTTGCAATGTAGACTACTGTTGTTGTTGGGTTGGGGGGAGGGTGGATTATGTCTTTGGCAATTTCGGGATGAGAAGTGGGTGGAGGGTAGCAGGGGTTGTTTATTCTTCCTGTATATTGTATATGGTATCTGGCAATCCTACGAAGTACTGATCCGGTTCTCACATATGTATCTGTGTCTTAGAGAAGCTCACTGTACTCATAGTTCCCCGCTGGGTATAGTTGATGGGTGAGCTGTACACCTGCATCACTTGGAATGATCATGGCCTAAACACACCCAAGAAGACGAGGCATATGCTAGCACAATTGGATAGGCATAAGGTTCAAATTGTTCTTCTACAGGAGACCCATTTAAGTAGGCATACGGGGGGTTCGGTGGCACGTAGATGGCCATCGTATTGTCTGAGTTCATCCTATTCCACCTGTGCGAGGGGGGTCCTTATCCTCATCAAGAAGGGAGCCCAGTTTAAGCCTATTGAGACTTGTGTCAACACTGAGGGCCACTGGGCCATGGCCATGGTGCATTGGAAATTTCGGAGAGTGCTGGTGACTATTGGGATCATTTATGGGCTGGTGATTGATGATACAACATCTTTCCTGAAGCTGTGTAATGTACTGCGCACCTGGCCGGAGGCTGTGATTTTATGTGGAGGAGACCGTAACACACACCTTGACCCACTAGTAGATAAATCCAACCCCACTTGGGCGCGACCGGTTGAGGTGGCGCAGTGTATAAGCGACTTTATGGAAGAGATGGGCCTGGTGGATGCCTGGCGGCTGCGCAACAAGGGGGTTCTGGAGGGCACACACATCACTTCCTAATTCAATAGTTGGTCTCGACTAGATTACTGGTTGCTAAATTGAGAGGCTAACGGTTGGGTAGAAGAGGTCCACACATTACTGAGAACCTTATCCGACCATAATCTCGTTGTCCTCACCATAAACATACCCCTCACCTCCCACCAACCCTTTACATGGCGCTTCCTCGCGGATTCCCTGCTAGACCCAGTATATGCCAAGACAATTCGGAATGCTATCACACAGTACTTTTAATTAAATACGGGCACGGTCGACAGCCACGCAACCCTATGTGAAGCCTCTAAGGTAACGATCAGGGGGGTCTGCATAAGCACCTCTGATGGAATTTTACGTGACCTAAGGGGGCAATTGCATCGTGTGGAAGAAAAAATTAGGGCGTTGGAATCCCAATACACCACTTCACCCTCCATTAAAACGCTGGCACGCATTAATGAATATGTGGAAGAGTATAATTCATTAGCAGATACAGAACTAAAATACCTATCTAAACGGTATGTAGCTAGAGCATATGGTGAGGGTGGTTGACCTGGTAAGGTTCTGGCTGGTAGACTTCGAGGCAGAGCTGACAACCCCCCGATTGACCATATAATAGATGGTGTCGGCAATGACCGTTATTGCCAAAGCAGCATAGTAGAGCAATTTAGGTCTTTTTATGAGACTATATATACATCCTGGGGAGGTAAGCCCGAACCTGCAATTAATGACTATCTAGCTGATACGGCCTGTGCTTGCTTGTCCGATGTACATAGAAAGTACCTCAGTCTCCCCATCGATGAAGAGGACGTCAAGGAGGCCATCCTCTCATTGCCGAATAAAAAAGCCCTGGGTCCGGATGGACTATCGGCGGAGTTCTATAAGGAATTCGTCAATCTCCTTACAGTGCACATTTTGGCAATGTATGCAGAGGCCCACGATCTGGGCTATCTACCACCATCTCTGAGGCAGGCCCTGATCGTCGCCTTATTGAAGAAAGATAAGCCCCCTACGCTGTGTGAGTCCTATCATCCGCTCTCCCTGATTAATCTAGATGCAAAGATTTTGGCCAAAATACTAGCCACTAAATTACACCCTTTGATGCCGCTCCTGGTGCTGCCGGACCAGTCTGGATTTATACTGGACCGCTCTACCTCCCTGAACTTGCGTACGATTTTTGTTATGTTCCTCATGCTCAATCCGGAGTTGCCTGCAGTTGCGGTTCTTCTAGATGCAGCCAAGGCGTTCGAATCTATAGAGTGGAACTATATGATACATATCCTTAATAGGATGGTTTTCCCTCCTGTTTTTATTCGCTGGATACAGGTACTTTATACTGACGCTTCCGCGAGGATAAGGGCGGGAGGGCTCACATCAGAACCGTTTCGCATTGAACGCGGTACCAGACAGGGTTGTCCGGTGTCCCCTTTTCTTTTAGATATTGTGTTAGAACCATTGGCATGCAAAATCCGAACACACAATTTTATCCCGCATGTGGCTGTGGAAGAAGGGGATGCACATCCCGTGCCATTGAAAGCATTATCACCAACTCCAATAGACAGACGCCCAAGTCCGAGATAAACACACTAGACACCACCATTGCAGCATGGCAGGAGACCGGGTGACTGGCCAGTAGGCTGCCCCTTTATGCTCCTGCTTTGGCTATTGAAGGGCATGTTGCTTTCTCAGTGGCTGGGGAGAGAGGCCCGATTACGGCCCTCAGGGAGGCAGGCCTTACACATATGAGTGACTTATATGTGGATGGGAAATACATCACGGGTACAAACCTGGACTACATAAAAAAATCCCACGCCTCTCTTTCAGTACACCTGCAATAGACTTCGAACGGCGGTGCATGATCACTACACTAGTTTCCCTGAGGAGCCGGTAATGCTGACAGCGCTGCAAATGGTCATTGTAGCTGCATCGAGAAATAAACTGCTGGCTAATTATATAGGGCAGTGCAGGAGGAAACAGTTCGCCAGGGGGATAAAAGTCTGGAACGTTGGAACACTGTACTAGATCCACTGATAGTGGAGGACATATGGGAACAAATATGTATTTTGACAGGGAGACTGTCGTCCAATAGTAGCGTACGCATTATTCATCTGAAGTTCCTACACCAGGTGTACCACACTCCCACGAAATTACACAGGATGGGGCTTAGGGATACAGATTGCTGCAAACGCTGTGGGCAGGGTGGAGCTGACTTCCTTCATCTCGCTTGGCAGTGTAGGCTGGTGCATCAATATTGGGAGGAGGCTGTCTCTTTATACATACAATCACTGGCCAGATGCTCAACTGCACGCCACTGGAGTGTTTGCTGGGGTACGTACCTGGACTGAAAACTGTAACGGGTCATTTTGTACGTATAGCGTTTCTGTTGGCAAAGAGTAGAGTGCTGATCACATGGGATAGTCGCCAGCGCCCGAGTACTGCTAAATGGATAAAAGACATTATATATTGTTGTGAGCAACTGGAGCTAAATGCCGAAGAACTTCCGATGGCCTCCCGCCCTAAAGACATTTGGGATCCCTTGTGTGAATATTTGATGGCGCAAAGTGAACAGGGTGAGAGTTAATTCCTGACTAAGCGGTGTTGGCTAGGATTGTCATATCACCAGATAATGCAAATAGGTGGCAGAGGTGCCGAGATACGGTCATGTACACTGCATCAACATTTCAATGTTATGCCTGAACGCTAATCTGCTTTCTTACAGGAAGGGGTTATTTTGGGGTTTGTTATATCTTGCGCAATGTCATTACAATGTATCATCAGGAGATGTATGAATACGCGCTGTTGAAATCAATAAATAAAATTATAAAAAAATAAAAAAGTTTGTTTTAGCGAAGTTGGCTAACTCGTGAATTGATCTTGACAAACTAATTCTCGTGTGGCTTAGGAAAACAACATCATCCTCGTAAGACAAGTGTGTTAATGGCAATTTGCCCATACGCAGTGGATGTGAGTTAACCCATCTAGCTTTGGCATTAAATCGGCCATGAATAGGTTGAACAGATGTGGAGCCAGGACACATCCTTGCTTTAGACCCTCGTTGGTTTTGATCTTCTTGGTGAACCTCTGGCCATCGGCGATTTTGACCTGCATTCAGGTGTCTGTATAGAGATCCATAATTGGATTCAGGATTGAATCTGGTAGACCCTACTGCTTCAGTTTGGCCCACAGTGTGCATCTATTGACACAGTCAAATGCTGCCTTAAAATCCACAAAGCATAGAAGAAGTGCTTGACGCTGTCTTAGACTTTTTTTGGCAATTAGCCCTATTACTAGTGCATTTGTGATTGTACCTGTGCCCCGTCGAAAGCCCGACTGGTTGAGTTGGATTTTTTTGTTCTCGCTGGACAAACTTGTCAGGTCTGCTAGAATCAAGGATGCATAGTATTTGGCCTCTGCATCTATTAACGCGATTAAACGGTAATTAGCGGGTCTGTGTGCTCTCCTCCCTTGTATATTGGATTCATTATTGCTAAGCATGGGCGAATTTTTCGAATTCACGATCCGCAAATTTGCGGATTTGCGAATTCGCGATCCGCAAAATTCACGAATTTGTGCGAATTTGCGGATTTTGGTTTTTTTGCGTGTTCGCTGGGTTTTTTGCGTGTTCGCAAGGATTTTTGCGTCTTCGCGAGCCGCTTGCATAGCGATGTTACCCATGCAGTCGTTTATGGGAGAGGGAGAGAGAGATAGATAGATAGATAGATAGATAGATAGATAGATAGATAGATAGATAGATAGAGAGAAAGAGAGGGAAAGAGAGAGGGAGAGAGAGAACGAGAGAAAGAAAGAGAGGCCGGATCTCTGAAGGGCCAGATTCCTGAGTTGCCCCTACAGAACATACAGCTTTTGATTTTTAGCAAAATGCATATGAAAATTGTGCTGTAAAGGTCTCTTTTAGTTTAACCCCTCCTGACAACTCAAAATGGGTGTATTTGCCATCCTCTCCCTTCTTCCTGTTTTTTATATCTGTAAGGGCTTCCTGATGAGGTTTAATTCCTTGGACAGGTGCCTCGTTGCCTACTTGTAACTATTCTCTGACCCTGCTTCAAGGGTCAGAGCAGGGTCAGAGAATAGTTGCAAGTAGGCAACGAGACACCAGGAAGCAATTAGCAGCAGGTGTCCAAGTTGAAGTTAATTTGTTTGTAACCCTTTTGTAAAAGGTTACAAAGAAATTAGGTTCAACTTTTGCACCTGCTGCTGTAACCCTTGCTTGGCTGAAAATTCGTCCCCGCTGATTCGTGGATTTTACCGCGATTTCGCGAGATTCGCGGATCGCGAAATCGCGGAAAATCCGCAAATTCGCCCGCGAAACGGATTTTACACCCACCCTTAATTATTGCACCTCTCCAGCTTTCCGGGATGCGACTGAATGTACCAATGAGCTGAAACAGACAGTGCATTTTACTTGTCCAGTAGTTAGGATCTTGTTTGTAAATTGCTTGTGGTACACCGTTCGGGCCTGGTGCCCCTTTGATCTGACTTTTCTTATCATTTGAAAAAAATCAACTTCAGAGTAAGGGGTGTACGAGTGTGATGTGCCCTTGGTCTGTTGTGTGCCGTTTCCTGTTACTTTGATGATTGTAGAGAACTTGTCCCTCATTATGTTCTGCTTGTTTAACCCCTTCGCCGCGGGTGTAATTCCCCCACTGTGCTGGACTTTGATGGTGGGCCATCCTGAGAGCCTTTCTCAGTTGTTTTCTTGTGATTTGTGCAGTTTGACTGAGATGACTTTTTATTTGACTGTTTGGTGGGTGCCCCAGGAAGTGGTAGACTTTACCAGGAAGATGGTCCATGTTTCAAGCATCATGTTTTTTTTTGTGAATCAAGGGTCACCATTAGATCTTTGGCCTTTGAGGCTATTTGTGGTATTGTGGTACTTGTCCATCGCAGACATTCCAGATTTATTGTCGACATTGACCTCTCCACTACTGGGAATTCTGTGTGTCTGTGAAGGGTGGTATTTAGTTCAAAGTGATGGGCCGAGTGATTACTGTTGCTGAAGCATTTGATCTGAAAAAAAATTATTTGCTCTAGGAGCGGGAGGGTTACTATTGTGTAATCCAAGACTGAGCTTGAGCAAGGGCCGTTGTACGCGCATGTAGCTGGACTGTCCCATTTAGTGTACGCATCCCTAGATGTTTGAGGTCCATTACGAGTTGCTGTCCTACTTTGTCCTTACGTTTTTGGGTGTGATAGAATTGAGGTTCTACTGTCCAAATTTTGTTTGTTGCGGGCATGTTATCTTCCTCGTCTTGGGTGTACAATAGATTTGAATTGAAATCTCCTGTACGAATAATTTCCCAGTTTGGCTGTTCGAAGCGGAATTCCGCAATATTGGCAATGAGTTTTTTAAATAGGTCTTTTTTGATCTTTTGTTTTGGGTGTGCGTAGATCTTAATTTGGATGATGGTGCTTACCCCTGAATGTGAGCCCAGCTCCATTTTTATTATTTGCATTGCGCATGTGGTTGTTGACAACTGAATTGAAGATATTTTTAGTGCTGTTGAAATGTAGATGGCGAGGCCGCCTTTCGGTCTTCCATATTGCCTCATTTGTGTTGCGTTCACATGGTGAAAGATCCGGCCTGGGGCCTCTCCTGGCATTGTTAACCATGTTTCTTGGAGCTCGATTATTTCGTAACTATCCCAGTTCTCAGAAGCCCCTTTTTCCTGTAGGGTTCCATTCGCTCCTGCTATGTTCCAAGACAGGATTTTGATTGGGGGTGCTCTGAAGTGCGTGGTGTGCTAGCACGCCATTCTCCTTTCAGACCGAGCGTATGTGAACTTTGGTGTGCTGTTTTTTGCTGATTCTGTTGTTGTGAATTTATACCATCTGCGCTATTTGCTCCTCGTAGTATCGAGGAGACTATGCTTACGGTTGGGTTGTTGTTTGGGGGTGCACTTAACGGTAGGAGAGGTGACGGTTAACGTTTTGTCGCTGGAATGAAAAGAGATATTTCCCAGTCCTCAAATTTTGTGGTTTCTTTTAGGATATCTATTACTATTTCATCCGCCTTCCAAGTTACTAAGGTATTTTGCTTTCCTGTGCTTTTTCCAGGGTAGAGGAATTCTATTGTCAATAAATCTGTGCTGGTCAGATGTTCTAATGTTGGGATAATTGCCATGAGGTGCATGATGTTTATTCTGTTTAAGTAGTCTTGCGGGCCTTGTGAGGTGTAGTGTGGTATGAAGAGAATCCTGTTATTTGAGTCTGATGTAGGCTCCTTTTTATGCGGATGAGTTGTTAACGCCTGCTGGAGGCGTTATTTTCTTCCCAGTTCTTCTTGTTCATTGCAATTCGCTTCATCACTTGGCGTTTTTATATTAATCAGTAGCTGGACTGTCTTTGTACTTACTGATTGATGCTATGTATTCGAGATAACTTGCCTATCTCCTCTGTTGTCCCTGTTGTGGACTTGTAAGATGGAACCTAGGTTCTTGTGGAGGAGGCCATTTTCTTGTGTATTTGGGGTCAATTTCTGCTGGAGGCTTGCTGAGCGATTAGGGTTTTTGGCTTTATTTGACATGTCCCCTGGGCATCCTGATCTGCTCGCTGCAGGTTTGGGATCTTCTTTGTTTATACTGGTTGAAGGAAGGCCATTTTCTTGTGAGCTTTGGATCGTTCTCTGCTGGAGGCTTGCTGGTCTCTCAGGGTTTTTTTGTTTTGTTTGCAGTGTCCCCTGGGCATCCCAACCTGCTCACACCAAGTTTGGGTTCTTCTATGTTTGATCTGGTTGAGAGAAGATCACCACTCTCAAAATTCCATTTTGTTGAGGCTGGGCTGTTTGATGCTGGTAATGTCCTGTGCATTGGGTATGATGATTCAGTTGACCCTGACTGGTCTGAGCAGCCTGTCTCCTCTTCCTCCTTGTGTTTTATGTTGCCCTGGTGATACTAATAGCCGCTGCTTGCCGTCATTGAAAGTAAAGATTGGGTAGTTATCCAATACCTCTATTTTTGATGTTTTATTCGTGTGCAAACGATTTCTAGCTTTACATGCCCCTTTTTGTCTTTTTGTTTGAGCAGGGGGGGATGTTTTGTTTGGTTCATCTGTATAGATGGTTGTTGAATCGCTTGGGTGCGTGAGGCTTGGATACTGGTAGCTGGATGTAATGTGGGAGAATCTACGGAGGATGAATCATGATTTGATTCCCCACCTATTACCTTCTTTTGTGTTGGCGACAGGGTGTTTTGTTCCAATTTTTGGCTCTTTGCCATTTACTTTATAGTTTTCGGGGGGACGATTTGACCATTTACATTCGTGAAGAATACTTGTTAGTATGGTTGGTAGGTCCCTTGGTTTTTCCAGAATGTGAAAGCAAGTACAATTTGGAACCCACGTTCCTATTGCATTTTTGTTGATGACTGGTATTTGGCCCATCATGGTGTCAAGTTTGGTATATATACCAGAGATGTATTCCCCAATTACGTTCATTAAATTGATCTGGATGTTGAGTTTATCTGACTGCATGTTGAGGGTACTGATATAGGAGCATTTGGAGAATTAAAGAGTTCATTCTTTATGGTGATATATACGTATGTCATAGAATATGGTGGACAAGTTCAGACAGTAGGGTAGGGTAGAAATGGGTCAATTGCTACTCGAGCTGCAAGACAACTCCCTCACCTTAATATCAGGTCACATCTCTCTCCTGCTCTTCAGTCTTTATACCTGTATTATCTTCAAGGCAATGTACGTATCACATTGTCCTATTTATTAGGGGTGGGCAGAAGTCGCGGAAGGGACTTGCGCGCAGAGGCATGGATATTGAACAAATCTCCGTGACTCTCTGCAATATTTCCGTTTCGCGAGCCGCCGGCCCGCCTCCCACCTCCGGAGCCAGTGCATGCACATACCTGGCGAGAAAAGCGCATGCGCAGGCTCCCGCGCATGCGCAGTTTCAAAGAAGAAGCCGCGAAGGGGAAGTTTGCAGGTCAATAAGGTACGTTTTATTTAACTTTATTTGTAGCCTGTAAATCTAATTTAATAAGGCGGGAGGGAGGCAGGCGGGAGGCAGGCTAGAGGCGGGCGGGCGGCCAACTTCCCTTCTGCCCGAGAATGTGCGATAATTTTCCCCGTTTTCCGCCTTCTTTGTGGAAGGTGCAAATTATCGCACATTCCGTGGGCTGAACGGAAATGTCCGCCCACCCTTACTATTATTTATGGCTCAGTTCCGGGTTCACTCCAGCAGCAATTCCGGATCTAACATCACATGAGGCCACTTAACTCTGTAATAACAAACACAAGAGTAACAGCAAAAGACCTTGAATTTCAGTCAGCACTAAAAACATGGCTCTTCCCATGTTGATAAGTTCTATGTCATAATAACACCACCCAAAGGCAAGCATCTGAATATGTAATGTCTTTTCTCACACTGTTCTTGAACACTTGTGCTTAAGTGCAGCATTGCTACCAGTGTTGGACTAGCCTTTCAGGCAGTTTGGCACTGCCAGATGGTCCAGCTAGAAGGTGATGGTGTGTGGAGAGAGTTTGTTTTCTGGTCCCGTGGCTTCAGTACAACACTACACTGAAAGGGTGTCAAGAATCCGGATACAAATTGAAGCACTAGGCGACATTGCCGGGTGTATGAAGCACTATCCAAATGCTTAAAGCAATACATTACATCGCTCAAAAAAGGAAATCTTACATTTGCACTCTCGTGTTCTGTCCCTAGAGTGTTTCATGCCATGACGCCCAATTGATGTTTCATCTCCAAAACCGCTGAGAATGCCATAACACAAACCTGGAGTGTTGCTCTAAAGTGGTTTATAACTTTCTGCTTGTTATTTTATCTTGGTTTTAGGAGGTGTTTTGACCATTTAAAATGTATTAAGATGATGCCATTAATGCTCCGATGTACAGAATGCCCGAAATGTGCATGGATAAACTTGCACTTGGCTCTTTCTGCATTGGGTCGTATGGATTTGAGCTTCTAAAACTGGCAACTATGATGTAACTGATGAACTGTAAAATGTACAGCTACATCAACATGCAATATAAGTTCAGAAGGAGTAGGCAGCATTAAAGCCAAAGTACAAGATTTAGAGAAATGTATGCTTTGTTTTTGGAAATTGGGCTGAATACACCTCTTTAGATATTGCATTTAGAGCAATACATATGTGGTGCCACATCCGTCACAGAAATATAGAAGACAAAGTGAGTGGCTTTTTTCATCCCTTTTTGCACACATTTGTGACTAACTAGGTACACTAAGCATACACCATACAATTAGGAGCGTATTCCCTGATTCCCAGTCATTGGATGCTAAACAACAGTGGAAAGAGGGCAGGTATCCGAAATAACTTGCAGTTCTCATCCCTAGGGAGGAAATTAATAATGTATTTTCTCTCTTTTTTGAGAAATCCCGTGCTCACTTTTGTGTACTCTGAAATTGGGGATCCAGGCCCCATTCGGTCCCCCATATCTCCTGCTTTTGTTCATCTGTGGACATCTACATGCCCCTGATGCAAGTAAGGTCCCCATCTCCACCTTTACCTTTTGGGTCATTTCTTGGATGGATCCCTGTATACCCAATGGGCTGTTTTTATCTGGATTTACCTCCCACTTTCCTTATTTCAGAACTTGGAATACTAACTAGTCCCTTGTGCCCGGTTTTACTCGTGGCTCTGTTGAGGATCCCTTGGTTCACAGCCTTTATATCGTTGGGGACTATTGTTTGACCATAGAGATAGGTAAGACTGATTCCTTTTCATCTGTTCTCTCTCTGTTTGGAACCACCCGAGTGTGACACTGAGCTTGGAAGACTGACGCGAGAAATTTTAAATACAAGATTAAACCACTACTCCCTCCTTCCATTCACCCTCTCGGACTCTGCTTTTTAGACCCACAACCTCAGCACGTTTCAGCAAACACCGGCGGTCGTGCAATGATCTGCATCCTGTGGGTGGCGGAACACGGAACGGTGCTCGAGAGCCAGATTAAGTGGATCGGAGGACCCGACTGGAAGCGCTGGAGCAGGCGCTCCTGGCCCTACTAAGGGCGCACAGAAAAACGGCATTAAGCTCAACGGATAATCCAGTGAAGCACCCGCGCCCGCTGCAGCCGATGCCAGAGATCACCACCTCAGCCCGACATCAATAAAAGACCGCTGCAGACGGAGCGGCACTCATGCGGTGAGTGGGGGCGCTCAACGACACTGTGCTGCAGGAGGAGGTGACCACGCTTGCCTCCCCCTTTACCCCTACTACCTGAAGCCAGCTCGCGTGCCCTTGGCTGGAAGAACCAAATCCTTTGAACATTGCCAGTGTTGCGAGGGCCTCCCCCTCTTGCTCCAGTCTCCTGTGTGCGGCCTAAAGTTCCCAGTTGCGGAGCGGGAGACACTCACGAGAATCCTGATAGGCCCCACCACCTGCAAGCTTGCTGCCGCGTGGACATTGTACCGACGGTGCTCGCCCTACAAGTCAAACTGTTCCAAAGAGTAATCCTACACCCTAGACAGCCTGGATCGCTCCCGATCACTGGAGCGGACAACCAAACTATCACCACCACCTATTCTGCGTCTTTCTCCTTCTGTGGCCATGGTTGACATACATCCCATGGCACCTCCACTGGTGACAGCGGCCGTACGCAAACTGAGCACTGTGACCACCTTAGTGTGAGGGGCTCCCTGTTGTGGATCGTTTGATGTACACCGGTATGCCCGAGTCATTTTGCGGCATGCGGAGAGCATCTCCAGTCCCATGTGGGCTTTGTTACGTATGCTGTTTGTTCATGGGGAGAGCCTGGAGGTCTGGCTCATGCTTGTTGCTTAGGACCTGAGACTGCTCTCGAATTGCTGTGCCCGCCGCCCCCCTGCTGTGATGGGCGCTACGCGAAGGAGCAGAGCTCCAGGGCGCTACGTGAAGGAGCAGAGCTCCAGGGCTTGCTGCCCAGATGAGGTTTTGGGACTGACTACTTAAATCATCAGAGTGATGCCCTGGAGATGATGATATGAATCTACAGCCTGACTGTGGCATGAAGGGCACAGAGCAGTAAAGCCGGCCTGAAACAAGGTAAGCCGTTTTGATCTTGGATGCTGCAATAGCAATCCCTTGCCTGACCCTAAGATGGCTGCCACAGTTTTTCCTACCACCGGACTCCGATCAGACCTTGATCACATCCCCCATCGGCCTAATTGGCAGCCCCAGCTCCTTCTCTGGTTTGTTTGTATTACCGCCCCTCTACCTCCTTCTTTACCTCTATCCTCTAGTGGGGACATGCTCTTCCACTACTTGACTCTGTTACTGTAGCCTATGTATCTATTCAAATTGGTTTTGCCCTAACGTTGAGACCTGAGCAACATGGCTGATGCCCGGTGGAGCTGCTAGACAGCTAATGAGGAGATTGGCCCTGGTTTCTCTCTCGACCGTCACCTACCCAGTCGGACATTGGACACAGTTCTTCCTTGTCTCCCTGCTATGGATCCTTCCTCCCCTCCTTTCCCACAAATTCTCACAACCTCGTTGTTTGTTTACTACACCTTACTACGCTATTGTAACTGATGTAACTTGTAACACAATGTTCCTCTGGTTTAGCTCTCTGATACCTCCGGGTCTAGCCTGCACTTTATAAACCTTTTTAGATGTACATTGTATAGCAACGATCCTCTGGTTAAGCGCTCTGATACCTCTGGGTCTAACCAGTGCTATATAAACTTCTTAAATCAAATAAATTCAAAACTGGTTTTCCTGAACACTGAGACCTAAGCAAAATGGCTGATGTCTGGTGGAGCTGCTAGACAGCTAATGAGAAGATTGGCCCTGGTTTCCCCCTTTACCGTCACCTATCCATCTGGACATTGGGCATGGTTCCTCAACGTCTCCCCGTTATTACTCCTTCCTTCCCTCCCTCCTACGAATTCTTGCGACATTGTTTATGTGTACTGTACCTTACTATGCTCTTGTATTTGATGTAACTTCTAACGCAACAATCCTAAATGTAAAGCGCTCTGATACCCTCTTGGGTCAAGTTCGGGCTATATCAAACTTTATAAATAAAATAAATAAATAAAATAATTAAGTTACCCCCCCGGATCTATTTTCTTTTCTTTTATTTCCACACTGTGTATTGCCATTTGGCTCCACGGTCTCACAGAGGATGATTTTTCGCCCACTTTCTTATTCAGGTATTCTCATTTTCTTTAGTGTTATGTGTACAGCATGTTAGTCTGCCTTGTATGTGGTATTTGGTGTTGGGGTTGGTAGTACTACTTTTATACAGTACTAATTTATTCTTATTTTCCTTTTCTTTTTAGTATATATACGAGCAAAATGATGTGTTACATCACAATGAGTCGAGCACCTTTGGATGATTGGTTTTTCTCCCCTAATTTTATGCACTTCACATGTTTTTTAACCATTTATGAATACAATTCTTATCTTTAATCAGTGGTCCTCACTGTTTAGCTGGTCTGCATCTTACCTATAAGTAGCACTTTACGATGTCCCATTGCAGAGAAACAGCTATTGATATATAGATGTTTATCCCTCTAGGCGCTTTCCTTCCTGTACGTTGTAGTTACTCGCCCTGACGAAGGTGAGACCCATACACAGGGTCTATCACCGAAACGTGCTTCGGTTCTGGAGTAATTTTGTTTGTCTGTTCCCTGATTGGAACCTGTCAACAACAGAAAGTTCTATCTGTTAATTAAAGTACATTGTATATGACACATCATCTTTTCTTATTATGCCTATTATATATATTCTTTTTTAATTATTACAGTTAACTAGGACACTGTTGTGAGAAGTTGGCCTGGCATAAGATGTCCACTATTCTAGTGGGCACCTTGGAGGAGTCCAAACAACCCTTATTGATGGTAGGTTTAGACAACATTTTTAGAAAGCTATCCTAGTGGCAGCTGTTGAGAGCAGCCTTCAGACTAAGTCTTAAAGGAATGTAAAGCAGCTTGTTTTACTAGTCTATAATCTCTTGAATGATCAAATGAAAGTACACCACACCAGGTATATATCAAATATATATATATTTATTCTAAACACAACCCCTCTAGTCTCTTTATGAGGCTAGAGGCAAAAGTACAATACAAGGACTTAAATAGCACACAGTAAACTAGCACAGTATACGTTTTGTCCTAGAAGTGAGGCCTAGGGCCTGTAGAACCGCTGGGGCAACAGGAACCACCCAAGGTAGGGACGCAGGAGACCCACGGGGACGCGTGCAGTGTCTAGACACAGCCGCAAATCACCATTGACTTCTATGGAGGAAAAGCAAGTTACAATTTTAAAGATTAAGGACACTTCGGAGTGAACTACGAGGTAACACCTTTAGACTTAGACACTTCGATAGCGAAGACCCATGGGAGCACTGGAGTACTTGCATTACTTCACCCAAGGTAGCCGGGTGCATAGGTGTCTTTTGGTGTCTGGTTTCGTCGTCGATTCCAATGGAGAGCTGTGAAGAAGTGCTGCAGGCGACCAGAGGAAAAGTATCCGGGTGGATCCAAGGGTGGATCAGAGATCTGAAGAACCTAAAAGCAGAGGGGAAAGAGTCTGGGTCACTAGCTAGTGACCAGGATGGCGACAGGAAGATGCCAGCGTATGTCGGGTGCTTTCACGTGAAGTAGGTGAAGCTTGACTCTTCAGCCATGAGGACCAGGAGGCGTTGACGACAACCCAGAGCTGGATTCCAGCTGTCCCACAAAGGATGTCGAGTGCTGCAGTGCTGGTATCCGGATTGGACCCAACAAGCCTTGGCAACAGCAACCCATGCAAGAAGACAAGATTGACTTCGGTGCAGACCAGCAAGGTCTGAGGGACTCACCCTTTGGAGGGGAGTCAGGGCATGGCTGGATCACACAGGAAAGCCCAAAAAACAAATGATTGTCCTTTGTGGGGACCCACTAGCCAACAGACTAGAAATCGCAATAGAGCCTCAAGCTGCGGTGAAGAAAGTGGACTCACAGGACACTTGTAGAGTGCAGGTCTCTCAGCTTTGGTGCAAAAGGTGCTCAGGGCAAGGGCAACAAACAGCTTAATGTACAGCTTTGGGGAACTTTGGGAAGTAGGTGCAGTTTCAAAATTGCAGAATGTCCAGGAGTTCCGGTCCCACGTCTCTTGTGATGGCTGCGGGTCTCAGCTTTGCTGGGATCTCGTATCGGCCTCAGAGATGTCTGGAAGTCTGTGTCCTGTGTCACAGATTCTTCGGGATCCAACCGGAGCCTTGAAAATGCAGACCAGCAAGATGCTCTGAGGTGCCTGTTTGAACAGGGGGGGTCACTCCTTGACCCCAAGGGAGATTTCTTCCATCTTCCAGTCGATATGGAATATCGAAGGTCCAAGATTTCTATTTCAGAGTTTCATCCAGGGTAATCTAAAATCCTAGGGACTGGGTTCCTATACTTATACTAAGTTTAGGGGATGGACTAACTCTAAGGTCCCACCTATGGGAGGACCTGGGGAGGGGGGGGGGTTACACCCCTTCCCCTTTGTCCAGTTTCGCGCCAGAGCTGGGGATGAGTGCCTCAGCAACCGGTTTGAACTGGGAAATGCATGGACCACCTTGTGTGCCCCAGGCAGTGTCTGAAAAGCATTCTCTGAATGCAACCCACCCTGCCCCAAAACACTAAAGCCTGTCTGGAGAGGTGCTGGCACCTCCCTGGACAGGATACCTATTGTCCAGGCCTCCCCTGCCAGAGTTTCATCCAGCAGCAGGAGGTCAGACTTGTGTCTGTGGCAGCAGCATCCATTTTGTGATGCTGAGGCTCTTTAAAACTGTTACCCGGTATACCCCTGTGTACATGTCTTCTCGCTCTAGAAGGGTGGAATGCTACCCCCACCGCCAGAACTGGCGAGGCATAGTATTACAAATAGTTTGAAACCAAACAAGACATGTTTTGATAAACCCAAACCAAAGTTAGCATCAACCGCAATGATTATAATGCACTTAAGAGTATATGGTATGGCTTTATCAAAGAACAGCTATAAGGAAGTATTTCCAAAAGCTGCAGATGGGCTCAGTTCATGCTAGGGCACCATCTGACACAAACCCCAGCACTCTGCCTTCAGTACTGTCAAGGCCTGACATAGGAGTGACTTATAGGTTAATATGTGTCTATATGTATAGGTAGTTATAGGTATACTATAACCCAGTAAGGGGTGCTTACACCACCTTACCCAGGCTGCAAGTGCAAACCTGTGGTGCCATTTTGGAAGGCTTCCAAGGGGAGGCATAATACATGTAAGCATGGGCGGAAAATCCGTTTCGCTCGCGGATTTTGCGGATTTTCGGTAAATTCGCAATCCGCGAGATTCGCGAATCTCCCGCAAAATCCGCAAATCCGCGAGCAGCGGATTTTATGGCTTGCTCGCACTGTTCGCGTGAGTTCGCGGCTTTCCAGTACAACTTCGCGCCCCGCGAATAAGCGCTAAATTGCAGAAATACGATCTTAGCAAAACTGAAACTACTTACCAGGTTCAAAAGTTCAGGCTCATCATTAGTAGCCATTTCCTGTAGTGCTTCCTGAGGGGCCCCTCCAGAGTTCAGTTGCCAGTTGCAACTATTATGTGACCCTGCTCTGAACCTCAGAATAGTTACACATATGCCACAAAGGTCCTGAATTACAGCTAAGGGAGACAAGCAGGAGCCAGGCTGGAAGTTCAAATCCATTAATCAGTCCCTAATTCATTATTGTCAGTTGGGACAGGGCAGGTGTTGTAACTAATTTTGCAACAATGAAAGCACTTAGCAAGTGCAAAAGATCACTAACCAGGAAGCACTATGGAAGCAGGTGCCAGCTAAAAAAATATTCTGTGACACATTAATCAGCCCCAAATTAATTCAAGTCACTTGAGGCAGGGAAGGTGTGCTTTGCTTTGCCACAATAATGTAAAACTGGACAACCAGAGGGTGCTGTGATGAAACAGAGGGTGGCATGGGTGGGCCAGAGGGTGGCATGAGTAGTCAGAGAGTGACAGTGGTGGCAGAGAGTGGCAAACACAAAAAAAAAAAAATCCGCAAATTCGCGAGAATTCGCGGATTTTGCGGATTGCGAGTTCGCAAATCCGCAAAATTCGCGAACGCGAGATTCGCAAAATTCGCCCATGCTTAAATACATGCTTCAGCCCCTGGTAGGTCTCTGGGGTACCTATGCCCTTGGTAACTTAGGTACAATATACTAGGGGCTCACAAGGTAACTCAGTAACCAGTCTAGTATGTACCTAAAGTACATGGTATCAATTTTGAGAGAGAACAGCTAGGCTGTGGTCCTGATTTGTAGGGCCACAGCTAGACTAAAGTAAAAAAAACAGGGAAACACAGCAAAAAGTGGGGGTAACCATAGGAAGCAGACCCTACTCTCCTACAACTGTTCTTTTCCATTTTTTGTTTGTGCTCATTGAGGGGGATAGTACTGTATTTGAATATTAGTGTTTGATGTTGTTGAAGCCTATAAGTTATAGGACGACTGTGTATATATGGGTATGTAGTGGTCTGTTTTATTGTATGGTTGCACCTGGTTCTATCTTAGTTCTTATTATTATTATTATGTACTAATTTTTGACAATTATTCTTTTGAGATATATTAAATAAATATCATATTTTTGTATGAATATTTTGTTTTCTTGCGTTGGAGTACCACTCTTTTTTTCCTGTTTGTACTCATATCAGTGATGTTCAGCATATCAAATTCGTCTTTTTAGGCAGGGTATTTTTCCTTGTTGGTATTACTCTGAAATTCCATCCAGACTTCGAATTGGCCCTGCAGCACATAATGCACAACCATATGAAAGATGCCCAACCTTCATCCTTATCCCACAGAAAGTAGACTTAGGGCCCGATTGTGAGTTTGGCAGTGTGGGAGCAGGCCGCCACGCCACGGCTCCGCTTCCACACCACCAAAGAGGACCATGGCTTAACAGACAGATTACGAGTAATTTCATGGTTTGGTGGGTGGGCGTTGTGGCGGTCCCATGGAGGTGCAGTACAAAGGCTCATATGTGAGTTTTAGAACTTCATCCGCTTCTGGACCACCAATGCATGTTCCTACAAGGCATCAATTGTGCGGTTTGTGGCATGCACACAGGAGAGAACAACATGTGCCCCCCTACAGGCACCCCAATGTACAGGGGCAAGAGGGGGCCTTGTTTGTTTCCTCACTGGCAGCAATCTCGTGGTGTGAGAACTGCCATGAGACCACTGGTAATATGCCTGTTGGTATATCAGCGGCACCACCAAGCATATTGTGCCCTCAAGAAAGTTGTGCCACAACCAGGGATCATGGATTGCAGTGGTTCTCTGGAAGCCCGACTACAGTACTCGTAATAAAGCTGGTGCAGCAGTCACTAATCGGCAGCCCACCTCAACCACAAGTTTGGTGGTCCCATGGGCCGCCAAACTCATAATTTGGCCCTTAACCTGTATTGGGGAACGTTCCTTTCTATCTTTGAGATCGAACCTGGTTTCACAGCTGTCTAATGTCAAATAAGTTGACAGATCATGCTGTAATTGCTTGTACATGAACCCCTCCAATATGTTAGAGGTTGAGTACGATGGTGGGTGTACTTATGTCCGCCTGCCACGATATCAGAAACGGAACCCTCTGACATGCTGCCCGTTACAATGTGACTCCACCACGGCTGTCACAATGCCTATGCTTTCCATTGCAGCGGGTGCTGCTGGCTGCAGCACCCACTGTAATACAAAATAGACACATCTGACATCTCCCTGAACTAGGTGGCAGGCACTATACGGTGCCTGCCACATGGTACAGGGATATGTCTCCCCAGTGTGCATAGCTAAGGGCCAGGGGGAAGGAGGGCTTGCTACAGGCCCCCAAAGTCCCTTTCTGCCTGCCTGTTCATGGCGGGTTAACCTCCATGAACAGGCGGGCGGAAAGGGACATCATAATCTCTACAGCGGTGCCTGGTGGGCACCACCACCGTTGTATGGATATGATTCCCCTCCGACGGGCTCCTTGAGCCCGCTAGGAACCATGGCGGTCAGTCTTTTGACCGCCAAGAAAATGCCCACCATTGTAATATGGCAAGCATGAAACCTGCTTACGATGGCAGTGACACCGCCACAGACCGGCTCTTGGTGGCAGTCTCACCACCATCATAATCAGGTTCTTAGTGTTGAGGTGATAATTGTCTCTCAAGTGGCCACGATCCACAAATGAAATTGGAGATGAAAAATAAACAAATGACTTAGTCAAAAGGTAAATAGGATTGAACCTCCCAAAAATGTTTCATTAATCATGGAGCATTATGAAAACTGTCAGGCCCAGTGCTGGTATAACAAATCGGTATTGCGAAAGAAATCACCCATCAATAATCATGTATTTAAAGTGTAACAGAGGATATACATGATGTGTTTGCTATAAGAGCTATGGCATCAGAAAATGCCTGATAACAATGAACTGAACTAGTGATATCCTGATGATTGGTGACTGGCTGCAGATACCATTGTATGGCTCTACAGGTGCAGCACATCTATAAAGCTAGTTGTGTGCCCACAGGGGCAAGCCACATGTGTCTGTTCTATGACGAGAGTGTGGCACCCTTTATGATTTCATTAATATCTTCTTTTGGCACCTCAGTGTTTTTTTTTCCAGAAAAAGCCTTCCTGTATATTGTGTAGTTTGCACTTACCAACGTTTGTCAAGGGTGTGGCTTTGCAAATGGTCTGAGTGACATGGACTTAGAGACACCACTGCATTCTCTGAGCTGTATGGTAAGGGTGGTCACACGTGTGACGTTACATTACTTTGTGCTGTACAGTATGGTGCAAACCACCGATGTGGGTACATGCACAATATGATTTTGTCATCAGTTCGTGCTATAATATTGTGATAATGTACGACCGTCTTAGTATGTATGAAGGTGTTTATGCAGTGAAAATTTCCGACGACCACCCATCACAATCCGTGTTTCAATCTTATCAAAATACTTTTACATGGACCAACCTCAGTAAAAAGTGGCAGTAGATATGTCATATTTATATCTGCTCACAAAAAAAATGACTGTTAAATTATATATAAATGAGACATGCTTTCTAGCTCAGTATTGCTACTGCTGTATTTTACTAACAAATATTTAATAATACATTTGTGTACGTGTTAAGATTCAAAAAGTGTGCGGCAAACTGTTGATTCTTCTCGTTCGAGGCCAAACCTTGTCTTAGGCAATTATCTACTTGCTCCACCAGCTAACCTGCTAAAAAGCTAGGCTGCTCTTATTCACATGTATCCACATAATATTTTAGCTTGCTGTTTAATCAAAACTTCAATTTAATATTAAAAATCAAATACTGTCATGAAGCTGTGAATCAAACTTGCAGCAGCGACATAATCAGTGGCAGCGGGTGACCTTTAAATTTGGTGAGACGTAATCCTGGGCTTGAATACCAGTGAGTGAGCCTGACATCCTTTCGAGGGGATTGGCTGGTTCGCTCACATATTCTTACACTCAATCTTACTCTCTTTCTCATTCTCACTCAGTCTCTTTCACTGACTCATTTGCCTTTGAACTTGCTTTTACTTACTCTGATTCACTCCGTCTGATTGGCTCACCCGTTCTCACTCTGACCCACTCAGTCTCACTCATTTTTACTCATTCTAAATCACTCAATCTCACAAATTCTCCTTCAGACTCACTCCTTCTCACAGATTCACTCAGTCTCACTCATTCATACTCAATGTCGCGGTGAATCACTTATTCTCAATGAGTCTCCATCTGACTCACTCTAACTGACTCATTCTCACTCATTCCAACCTAACTTCCCTCTCACTTACTAAGTCTTACTGATTCACTCTGTCCCACTCATTCTGATTCACCCAGTATCACTGTGACTAACGCATACTCACTTATTCTGACTCATTCCCACTCATTCTCACTTAGTCTCACTCTGCCATTCTCTCGCACTCTAATTCATTCTCACTCAATCTCACTTTTCCTTTGACTCATTCTCACTTACTGACTCACTCCTTTACTGAATCTCTCTCACTTTTACTCACACATAAAGACACACAGACATGCTCACACATACACACACTCTCTCCCAGACTCACTCCCACCCATACGCACACAACATTCCCAAGCTTCATGTACTCAACTTGCTGCCTGCGCATGTCTCATTTGGACTCCTGCTGCTTCTTTCCCCTTCCAGCTCTGGAACATTAGACTGAAACTTTAACCCGCAGAGTTGTAGGTTTGTGGTTTCAGTCTCTGTTCTTTCACACCACCCTTTCCCAACTCTGTAATGAGTTGGGAAAGGGTGGAGTGTCTGGCTGAGTGGTGAGTAGCCGCGGACATTGAAGGTCTTAAACCTGCAGCGCCCTAGGCTACTCTTAGATGTGATGGTTTAGCACTTCACTGATGGGAGAGGCACTAAGTGTGCCAGAACCCTGAAGCCAGGGCTGGCATTTTACCAGCTCCGGATAATCTCTCTGATGGCTGGGGCACTCTCCTTCATGTGCCTGCACCAGCCATCAGCCACTGTCACTAGCAGCCTGAGGCTGTTGCTGAGCAGCATTTTTATACAAAACCAAGAGTGAATAATAGATTACTATTTATTCTTGGTATACTAAAAAAGGACCAGGGCATCAGGAGGGCGTTGCCCTGAGCCCATAAGCTGGCACTGGGAATAACACCTGCCCCTGCTGCATGTGCAGGTGGACCCAACTCCAGGGGTGTGATGCACACCCCTGCAATCCTGGGGGGAGGGGGGGAGGGCATTCAGGCCAAAGTCAATAAAGCTCTTTGTGATATGGCGACTCAGGCGCACCTCATCACATTCTGCTGTGAGGCACTATCATTGAGATATGACACTGACATGCAGCTTGGATTGAGGTGTTTAAGTTTTGCTGACTGCTGAAACTCTGAAGTGTCGTTTTTGCTGTTCAGAAACCACTCATTTTTATAATATGACATGAATATGGGACGAGTTCTCGTGCTGTGTTTCTTAGCTATTTCAAGCTTCCAGGTTTCATGAGGTGAGTCCCTTGACGCAAAACTATACCATCTGGTGCCACGTTTTTCAGAGTAGAACGCCACCTGCCTACATTTCTTATTGATACTTAGGACTTTAATTAAAAGATGCTGCAGAATCAGAACTACCACCTTGCAACGAGCTGTCTGCTTTGCTGCCCGTACTTCCATCAAATCTTTTGACAGTCCGAGCATGGGTGCGTCATTAAAACCTGTAAATGTTTGCATTCGTAGGGGATGTCTAGCAGATCTCCCATTACATAATTCTGCCATTAACACAAGCAAAACCTGAAAAAAGGGTTTAAAAGTGGTCACAGACACAAACAGGGTACAGGTAAGAAATTTGATGTGCATACCTTCATTGGAGAGTGGCTTCAGGAATGAGGAGGCAAAAGCTATACCTTCAATGCACATGGAAAAAAAACGTATGGAAATATCTGGTTGCAATGTTTAGCATCTCATCAATGAATATATTGGATGAGTAATAATCGAGGGAGATCTGTTTTATGTCGCAAATGTATGGTTCAGTCTTTTTTTTTTTTGGGGGGGGGGGTTGTTATGTTAATTTGTCCTACCTTCTCTAGCCCTATTTTGAGGCTTTCTCTAACACAAGCCACACGTCTCCAAACCTTGTCTCATGCAATTGTCTTCTTGCTCCATCAGCTAACCAGGTAAAAAGCTCTGGATGTTTATTTGGCGTTTTATATGCTGTTTTAACACTCTTTTGTTAGGGGATAAGGAGGATGGTTCGAGGAAGAAATTACCTACTTCCGCAATTATGGAGGCCGGTAACTGACTGCAGTTGTACTATAACTGAGGGCAAAATGGATATTAGCACCGCTCGGCACCCTGCTGAGAAAAAAATGAAAGAGCTGAAATTCAACTCCAGGACATGGGTCCTTTCATGATTTCTTCATGATTTCTTCATCGAAATAACGAAAGAGTCTGGCAAACCATGGCTGTGAATGGAGAAAAGAGCTGTGCAGTGGTACATAAAAGTGAATTGTCACTACTATAGTGTAAGTATAGGATCTAATACTAACTTCACTGAGGGGGTAAAACAATCCCATCCCAATGCTAAGTAAAAAAAAAAACTACTAGAGAGTAGGTGCCCGGTGGAGCCACCACCCACCATAGCATTACACACACGTAAAGGACGTGTATTTTTCATGAAAAATACAAATATATCGTGAAATATGGCAGGAAGGTCATCTGCTTGAAAACTGTACCCATGACATGTAATGCAGCATACCTTATCAATGCATTAGCGACACAGCTTCTAAAGGCATGCTGTGAATTTTCTGCTCGAACCAATCACCCGAGAGTGACAAATATAAGAAAAACATACGTTTTTGGAAAACATGAAATACGTGAAACACAAGAATTGGAATTTACACACAATTTCCTAGCATGAAAAATTAACTCAGGCCTAAGGATAAGTCACAGAAAAGTCCTGGTGAATTAGCTTAAGTCGGTCCCAATGAGCTTAAAGGAAACTTACCTACATGCACAGTGATATTATTATCAGTTGTTTTAGAAGAGTTCAAACTAATGTCATTGAAGAAAAAAAATATGGTGATGTCAAATAGGTTAATGCAGATAAAACTGCTAGTTTTTGCTTTTAGTGTATCTTCTTTTTTTAAAGGTATAGGTATTCCACTTTATGGATTTGCATTTCCTAATACATCTTTATCTGGTTTGTAACTTTGGAAATTAAATGCGCTCTATTGACATGTTTGTATGTTACATTTTTTCAATCGTGCATAGGTTTCCCAAAGGTCTAACTGGAGGAGCTTATACAGCACCAAATTCTAAAAAAATCGATTTTATGAGCGTCTTTATTTTCAAGTACTTTCCTTCATTTTAGTTGCTTAGAGGTTTTCAATTCAGGCATGCATACTCTTTTTAACTCACTTCTAAAATTATACAAATATCATTAATTTCACCAGTTTATTTCCCTCTTTTTCATGACTGTCAAGTGCTATTTTAGGTTTAAGGATTGCATATTTTATTTTTGTCCCTCATTTAATTAATGTATAATTTTATTTCATTTTATCGCATCAATGTTACCAGTATAGTACATTTTAAAAAAAGTGATTTGAATGGTAATGTTTCTGCATAACTCTTCATAACAATAAAAGAAAGGTAAAAACATACAGCTAGATTGTAGGTCTGTTAAATAAATGCTCCTATTATGTGTTAAGGGCTTTGCTCATAAGTCTTGTTTCAATAGTTCTTCATTTGCTTGCACATTACCAATCTTCATGATAATGTAAATAATAGTACAAAACCCCTTTTTTCTGAAAAAAGATTGGGGCATATTAGCAAGAACCTCGTTAAAATTATCTCCATTTTAGCGGCAGGAAACTGCTGCTAAAACGGCGATAATGGGCTTGCTAATATGCTTTATAGAATTCCAATAGAAGCCCAGGTTAGATGTCCTGCACATCTAACCTGGGCTTCTATTGGAATTCTACTACACATATTATCAAGCCCATTATCTCCGCTTCAGGAGCAGTTTCCTGCTGATAAAAGCGGAGATAAGGTATCGCCATTTCTTGATAATACGGCCCATTGAGACTAATATCAACAAAGCAGCGTTCATGAAATATCATGGTTAGTTTTTCCTGCTACCAGATTTCAGCACCACGCAAGAAGTATGCATTTTACACTTGTCGAACAGTAACAATTCACCTTCACAAAGAAGTAACCTATATTTGTACATGGCAGGATAACATCAGCGACACAGCCACGCGGTACGCACCTTAACTCACATTACAATTTACGGAAAGGAGGGAGACCTAGGTTGACCTCTCTGCAGCAGGCCTGGTTCTGTTTCAAGCATATCACGTGCTAGCAGCTTGTTATATTCAATATATTTAACACACTTGTAGGAATTCTATTGTGTCAATTGCAAAGTGACAACAGTTTTTCACGGTGGTAGGGAAATATAGAATAGCAAATGATTACAAAAATTGTAGTGCGTAAGAGAAAAAGCAAAAGTACTGGATCTGGTTAAACAGTTTTCATTACTAGTAATATGTTAGTTGACCGGATGTATAGTGCTCCGGAAGCAGAAACATAAGGCCTGGCACAGTGTTTTTGTAGTTTACATTTTAGCATTGGAGAATATTACACACAACTGTTTTTCGAGTGTGAGACCATTTTAGAATTCTGGGATTGCCAGAATTTGGTTAGAGAAGACATGCTTGTGACATGTATAATATATATTTCAGTAACTGGTATGAAAGGGTAGCCGACGATGATGTGTACAACCCTGTCAAGAATCTTTGTAGAGATCTATGTGTATGTTGTGCCTAATCAAGGAATGCGTCATTTATTTCTTTTAATTGGGTTGACTGGCAGTCCATTGCTCAGCATAAAGATACTGTTATGTTCAGATGCAGCACAAGCCAATTATATCGGTTACACAATGTGGTGCGCATGCAGGTCTGGCACGTTTACGCTACAAAGGGCCTTATTTAGAGGCTGACAGATGGGATACTCTCTCAAAATCTGACAGATGTCCAGTCCTCCACATCACATGTCATTGTTGGCAATAGTGAAAATGTGGCTAGTCAACACACTGTTAGCTCAGACTTAGCTGCGCACAACTTAAGTAATATCTATCGATCAGACACTTTTTTTACTTTCTATACATATTGTTTATTCATATTAACACTCAATGAATCACCTCAGAAACATTGTGTTATGATTGCATAAACATGATTTCATCACAAATCCATTATCAAAGCAATACAATTCAAATTTTACAATAAAGAAAACATTAAACTCTTTTTTATGTGTTGTTATTCGCCCAATGCATTTCGGGACTATAGTAGGGTTCCTTCGTCAGGGGCAACACTGAAAAATAAAATGATGTACAGGCGCATGAGTAAGTTGTACAAATTCAATGGTAATATGCTTCAATTAGCTATATTAACTCCTCCACCAAAAAATTGACACCCAAGATGTGAATAGTGTGAAGAAAAATACATTCAAATAGAAACCACTCACACAAAAACACGAAAGCTGCTCCCTCTGGCTATCATGAGCTGCTTTAACCTTAAACCGTCTCCTAAAAAAACAATATAAATGTTACAATATAAATGCTAGAGTAACCAGTGTTGATCAAAACCTGTCAATGTACAGCGCTGAACGTTTAAACGCGAGTGCATACCTGCTAGTCTGTAGAGTCTGTACAACACGTTAATCCAATATCACTCAAAGGCACTTCATCTTCAAATTCCTGTCATGCAAAGAACAGACTAGTCACTAAAAATCTACACGCGGAGACAAACAGAAAGTGAGTATCACCCTGCTGCAGTGTGTTGACCAGCCACATTTTCATGTTTACATTTAGGGTATTTGGGTATACTCTATTAGTTGCAGCACACAGATCAATAGAATTGGTTACAACCCATTTATTTTTAGAAAAATAGGTGTGCTCAGAACACAACAGTTTTTGATTGTTGGCAATAGGGCACTTGTAATGCAGCGGCCAGGACATCCTGCATGTTTGTGATGGAGTGTTGCACGCGCCAAACTTTCAATAGGGCCTGGAGTGCTAAATGATTCTAAATGTGGAGGCCATGGATTGGTTTTGCAGGTAGCCAGACAAAGACCACAATACAGCTTCAATGCAATGTTCTAAAGCTGATGGTGCCAAGAACGTATCAGATAGGCTCTGTTGGTGTAACATGATGTGTAAGTAACTTTGAATATGGATTCTCTGTTGAGTTTGCCAAACAGAGCTTGCTATACAGTTTGGGGCATGTGGGGCCATAATGGTCCTTTGATTAATGGCTAATGTGATCAGTTGGTGTAGAATTAAATATGTGGTGTCTGGAATTGGTAGAGAACTATACAAAAGCATTTTGCAAATAATATAGAACGTTTCTTAATTAATTACAAGACTAGCCCCTGCATCTAGAGTTCTGTTTCATGTTAATTGGGTATCAGACCATGCCTCAGTCTACTTGGATCTGGAAAATGCCCAGTGGGTCCGTTCTCAACCAGATATGTACCTTTCCAAACTATCTAGGGCAGGAATGTCAATATGTAAATGGAGTACAGGCACATGTAATGTAATATATTGAGATTAAACAAGGGACGGCTAACATATGTACAGTATGGGATACATTGAAACGGTAAACAGACAAAATATTGAATTCAAAATATAGAATAGCATAATATTGAAGTCAAAATATAGAATGGACAAAATATCGAATGGACAGAATATAGTGGTGAAAAATATCGAATTGAAGGTAAGTAATATAATATCGATTTTTTAAAATATAGAAAGTCAAAATATCGAAGTATATAATATAGGTATTAAAATATATTGAATTTTTTATAATATCGAATTTTTTTAAGTGTTTTGTATGTTAGTATATTTGTGAAAAGTGTATTTTTTTTGTAATTTATGTTAAGTAATGAATTTTATGTTATTTAATTTTTGCGTAATTTAATTCTGTAGCGGGTTGTGGGTTTATAGGGAAATAGGGTGGGAAGTAATTTCATTATGTTAAATTAAAGATTAATTTTTAGAAATTACTCATTATTTTCAATTTAATTTTGCATTTTAGTTCTGTAGTGGGTTGTGGGTTTATAGGGGAATAGGGTGGGAAGTAATTTAATTGTAATTAATTAAATATGTAAATGAATTTATTGGTATTCATTTTGAATTAGTTGTTAATTAATTTTTAATTGGTAATTAATTTTTATTGATTGATTAATTGATAATTATGTTGATTTTATTAATTTATTTTGCATAGCGGGTTGTGGGTTTATAGGGGAATAGGGTGGGAAGTAATTTAATTGTAATTCAGTAAATTATTTGTATTTATTTATTGGTATTGATTTTTAATTTATTTTTAATTTTTTGTTAATTGGTAATTAATTTGTATTATTAGTTCTTTAGCTTTATTCGTTTTCGGTTTAAAATCATAAAAGCGTACATTTAAAAACAATCATAATGAAAGTTACATACAAAAGCACAAAATGGCAAAAAGATAAAACATTTGTCCATGCTGCAGGAATAAGTTCCTTGGTTTCATAGGAGAATTCATGGTTTTCCATACCTATGGCCAATGTGCATTGTTACGGGGTGATTGAAGGCAGAAAAGCCACGGCCGCACAATGCACGGGTGCTTCTGCCCCTCGAGTAAGCTGACTCTGCCTTTGGTTTTAGTCGAGGGGTATATACCATGCTTGGATAAAAATCGTGTAGATCCCAGATGGATATAGGGCCAACACCTTCACGGGGGTTCAAAGTTTGCAGGTAGGGAACGATTAGACTGCTTCTAAATTTTATTAGAACTAGGTCGCCATCAATATCTTTTTGTAGGGGACCTAGCCAGCCCACCCTTCTAACAGACATGATTGTACCGTCAAGATCTAGGGGCAGGGGCCTGTTTTTAGTTAACCAATACGTGACTTTATTTAGTAGGTCTTGTTCCCACTCAGTTTTTCTGAGTTTGAGTGCTGGGACTCCCGCAAGAACACACACGAAGGGTGCAGACTCCGGGGGTAGCTGTATATGAGTTGTATTATAAGGCTCTACTCTTGTAGCAGTGTATTGTAAGGGGCCAGGTTTGGAGTTAGTGAGGTTCCGTGACAATTGTAAGTGGTGCTTTCGACTCGCACGAATATGGTCGAGTCTGGTATCTATGAACCGCAAATGACGAGTTTAGTAAGTGTGCGCAGTTTCGCTGTGCTAACTTAAACCGTTCGTTTGTTACGTGGGTTTTTCATCTGTACCCACGGGTTCCATCTTAGATACGGCATCCATTTTGTCTCTTGCCCTCAAGTAGCCAGTGAACGGACGCTGTCCGCTTCGCGACCCTGGGACTCCCAAGATATTTGCGGAAGACACATGTTCTTTGTAAGTGTCTTTATGACGAGGGGGATGCTACTGTAAGGCAAATGGCGCCGCTCGAGGCTCATCTTGCCGCACGGACTTATTGTCTCAGCCGTGCATCTCATTAGGCACGTCTCTTTGATGTCTGTATCTCGTGTTTCCCGATACCTCCCCTTTTACACCCTTTCCGATCTCCCCACTGTCTCCGTCTTCCTCTGCACCTGTCTTCATTCCTATTTCGATCTACTTTACTGTCGATTGGAATTTGCTAAATGGTGGGAAGATGGTTTTTATAGTTGGGAACCGCCAAATGTTTCCGCACTCATGTTCCGGACCTCATGTGTTTCAAAGTGACCAAAGCGACCCCTCTGGGGGCTAATTGTGGGAACTGGGTTGTAAACTTTTGTGTTCAATGTTACCCTATGGGTAAAAACTGTATAAAAGGAGCGATCCACAGAACCAATTTGAAGCAGTCTCCCCAAGTTGCACGCTGTGTACTTGTCGTGATCTCTGTGTTCCCTGCAGCAAATAAACCTTGAATCTTTGACGTCAGAGGAAGTGTCCCGTGTCTCTGTGACTTGTACGCCGGAGCAGGTTACCCACGAAGGTTTTAGGTGTTGTGCCCTGGCACCGCTGGGTCCAAAAGAACCCAGTCCTTCAGTTGGCGCCCAACGTGGGGCTGCATCAGTGGTACCGGTCCAAGCCCGACGATCGTGAGGAACTTCGTGTGAAATCTCCGAGGGAAGGTGCACCCCGCTTCATCGATCCTGTTGTCGAAATAAGTGGCCCGAAGACTTTTCCCGCGAAGATTCCCGCCTCCGGACGGCTGCGACGGACTGCTGCCCTGACTGTAGACCTGTTTTGGCGCCTGGCGTAGACCTTGGTAGAGCGAGACGATAGACGGGCCTTCCTGGTGACGCCATCGATCTTTGAGTTAAGTATTTGTGGGTCGCTCCCATAGTCTTTGGTTGATTGACACTCTAGCGAGTGTTTTTGTTGTTCACGCTGTGTGAGTGTTTTTGTCGGTGACACTTTGCTAGCGTACTTTGTTGTTGTATTATTTGACGACTGCAGCCGCCAAAAACCGAGGGTTTTGTTCTTTGCTGGGACCTGGTAAATCCCGTAACCCTCGAAGTTTGTGAAACTCGGCTAGTGTGCAAGATGCCTGGTCGCAGTACTTTGTTTAGTTGTCTCAGACCTTGTGGTGCGGATTCCCTGCTGGAGGACTCGTGTCCGATACCTCCGGTTGGAACTCCTACTTATGATCTATATAGCAAACATGGGCTAGGCCCGATTACCTTTAATGATTATTGGGTTAAATATACAAAGAAAGACGGCGACCTTCGTTGGCCACCTCACGGTAGCTTCGAGGCGTCAATCTTAGATAATCTAGAAATGAAGTTGTTCGAACGAAAATCAAGGCCGGCCATGTTTGATGCCTTTCGGTTGTGGCGCAAAGAAGCCCGACAGAAAGAAATCAGACAGACTAAACGTAGTCAGCGAGATAATGTTGCTACCATAGTGAAGAAAGCAGAGCAGTTCCAGCGTGATAAGGAGGATAAGGATAAGGAAGTGTTTGAGAGATTACAGCGTATGACCATAGATAAATGTTATCCTGCTTTACCTACGGAGTCGGATAAGAAGGAAGAGGCAGTTGAGGATCCTTTAATGTCCTACCTAATGAAGTCGCCACCTCCGTACGTTCAGGGTACCGCAGCTCCTGTGGTCCCTGTCGTACCTGTTCTTCCACCTATTGTTCCTCCACCTGTTCCTCAACCTGCACCCGTTCTTCCGACTGTTCCTGCTCCTTTGTCTGTTTCTATTCCTACTGCTCCTCCGCTTCCACATACTCCTGCTCCCGCTACTGCTCCTGTTTTGTTAACCCCTGTTGCTGCTACTGTTTCTACTCCTTCTCTTGTTAGTCCTGTGTCTTATCTTTCTCCCTCTACTCGTAGTCGTAATTCTCCTATTGCAGCTAGTTTCTTTCAGTCGCTCGGACCTGTTCATGGGTCTGCTAGCTCTGATGGTCCTCAGAGACGTAGCCAGCTTCCTGGAAACAGAGAACGTGTTGCACTATATAATATGGCGATGGGTTGGATGGTAAACCCCCTTAGAAATCCACCCCGTGTTGTTCTCGAAACGTTTAATCAATTCAACATACCGACCCAAAGGTATGTGTTTGATGAGATGCGCAAGTTCCTACATGATCAGATAGCGGCCGATGCGCCTGACGAGGTGCTGACCGCCCTGTCTGACCTTCGGCTTCAGTTCGCAACTGGGCTGATAGTGGATACTAATGTCCGACGTGCTATTGAGCGGTTGCTATCTCTTCGCCCCGCTCCTATTCCTCATGCACTGTTTGTTGAGGATATTGAAAAACAAGACGAGTCTGGCCAATATCCTATGCGTGAAGTTCCGCCGGTTTGGATACCAGCTGATGCTAATGCTAATCCTCCGGTATTGGCGCACTTTGAGCGAGTGTGGATACACCTCCCATGGAAACGATCGGAAGTGCTTCAGGTGAAACAATCTTTGCCCGATCCTCGTAAAAATCCTACAGGGTATTATAAAGAATTATCGCAGCTCGTAGATGCTACGGTGATGAATCTTGCCGATATCGACATGTTGTTTGGCAACGTCGTACCGCAGCCGGTATGGGCTAAGATTCGTCACCAAGATCACGCAAATGAATTAGGTGGTGATTGGGCTGCCATTACAGCGGCAGATGCTGGACAAGTGGCTGCTACTAAACCCGATCAATTGATCACTGCTCTCCCTCAAAGAATTATTACGTTAATGAAAACGCTTATGCCAGCTATGAGAGTAAATTGGGACAAACTGTCCGCTTGCAAACAAAAGAAAGATGAGAGTGTTTCCGACTTCTTTACGAGGTTTGAGGAAGCATTCATTGACCATAGTGGACAGGATATGGGTACTGAGGGTGGACAGAGGTTGTTTGTGGATAAATTTGTGTCGAATTTGTTGCCCGATTTGAGCAATAAATTGAAGAATTCAGAGAGTGCATGGGCCGTTTCTACCTCAGCTCAGATATTGGCTACGGCACAATATTACGAAAATAGGGAGAAAGAAGAGAATGACCGTGCTGACAAAAAGACAAAAGAGCTGAAAACTAAAGTGTTGCTGCAACAAGCGTATCCGCCGCGTTCTAATCAGAATGCGCCTCAACAGAATAGGTCGCAGTCGCAATCGAATCGATCACAGTCACGTAATGATTCCTCCTTCCAAAGGTCCTCGTTAGGGTACAATCAATGCGCCTATTGTAGACAAGAGGGACACATCAAATTCAATTGTCCTGCTCTAAATGAACGTAATAGTGGTAATTCGTCTAAAGGAGGCCGTGGTGGTTCACAGCAGGCATCACGTGGTAGAGGTCGTGGTGCTCAAAATGATCGCTCAGACAACTCATCTAATTTTAATAATTGTTTCGATCAACGTGGATCGTCGCAAGGGCGATCGGCGCAGTACACTGTAGACGATTATTACGTCGATCAGGGAACTGACGACAGTAATTACTAGGACAGCCATAGACAAGGAGAGGGAGTGGTATCAGTTCCGGTTGATCAGAGAGGGCCTTACGTCGCAGTTGCTACATCGGGCGTCGTTGAGCCTTTTCTGTTGGACACTGGTGCAGCAAAAAGTTCTATCATGCATTCGAAACTCCCTGGCGCACCTTTGTCTGGCTTAACAAATGTTTCCGTTGGATTTTCTGGCGCCCCCGTTAGCAATCCAGTTTCTCGCCCTTTGCCCCTTCAAATTGGGCCACGTGAGCTCCAAGCTCCGTTGATTTTAACCACGGGTTGTGGTGAAAATCTATTGGGCCTGGATTTGCTTAAACGTCTGTATGCAACTTTGTACTGTTCTCCTGCGGGTGTGAAGCTTACGTTAGGAGAGAGGGTTGTCTCTCCTATGTATTTGTCTCTCGATAGGCTTCCACCGGAATTGAGTTCTCTTCCTGCGTCTTTGTGGGCGACGGGTCCAAATGATGTGGGCCTACTTGATATCTCTCCCTATGTTGTTCAGTTGAAATCGAATGTGCGATTGCCACGTATTCCCCAATATCGTATCTCCCTTGATGGTGAACGGGCACTGTTAGCGATCATTTATGACTTGATCGAGAAAGATGTTATTGAAGAGACGCGGGGAAACGTGTGCAATAGCCCTGTACTGCCCATTCTTAAACGTACTGATCCTACCAAACCGCCTGTTTATCGTTTTGTTATCGATTTACGGGAGGTAAATAAAATTGTGGTTCCTCAATTTCCTGTTGTGCCCGACATCACGGCGCTACTGACTCTGATTCCAGCTACGGCATCATGGTTTTCGGTGATTGATTTGAAAAATGCGTTTTTCAGCATCCCGATTGCCGAAGAGAGTAGGGACCTTTTCGGTTTCTCTCTCGGTGGGCGTAGCTTCCGGTTCAAACGCGCTCCTCAGGGCTACTGTGAAAGTCCATCTATTTACAGCCAAGCCTTGAAGGGTCAACTGGATGCGTTTCGGTTGCCGGTTGGTGCGGCCTTAATCCAATACGTCGATGACTTATTGGTGGCTGCTGATACTCAGGACATTTGTAAAATTACTACGGTGTCGTTGCTGCAACATCTCTGTGAGTTAAATCACAAGGTGTCACCTTCTAAACTCCAATATTGTTGTCAAGAAGTAACCTATCTAGGTCACTTATTGTCAAAGGAGGGAAGGAGGTTGACCCCAGAGAGGATTGCAGCGATTGCGCGAATGGCTGTGCCACAAACCCAAAGAGATGTGCGTGCCTTTCTAGGTATCACGTCGTACTGCAGGCAATGGATTCCTAATTTCTCATTGCTAGCGAAACCATTGGTGGCTCTTACGTGCAAGGATGTTCCAACTCCTTTACCATGGACGGAAGAATGTCAGAAAAGTTTTTCTGAATTACGTGATTCATTGTGTTCGGCTCCTGTGCTAGGTACCCCTGACTACAGTAAGCCGTTTATACTATATGTTCACGAGAGGGAAGGTTGTGCTTTGAGTGTCTTAACGCAACCTTTCGGTGGTAAGCAACGTCCATGTGCATATTTTTCCTCGACCTTGGACCCAGTAGCTAGAGCATTGCCGAGTTGTTTGAGAGCAACTGCGGCAGCTGCGGTCTCCATCCGACAATCAGCAGGATTGGTCATGGATAATATGCTTACGGTGATGGTTCCGCATGCAGTCGATACTTTGTTGAATCGTACGAAAACTCAGCACTTGACGAGTGCGAGGTTGTCTGGGTACGAATTGACGCTCTTGGCAAGCCATATTCAGATAAAACGTTGTAATGTCCTAAATCCGGCAACTTTGTTACCAATTAGCTCAGAGTCAGATGAAGTAGCAGAACATGACTGTTACTTGCGGACAGAAGAGGAAACGAAAGGTCGAGTGGACCTTAAAAACACCCCATTGGACGATCCGGATGGCACTCTGTATGTGGATGGGTCATGTTTTAAGTTGTCGAATGGCGATGTGACTACCGCTTATGCTGTTGTAACACTGAACACTGTTGTTGAAACTGCAAGATTGAATCAGAATTCTGCCCAAGCTGCGGAGCTGATTGCTCTTACTAGAGCATGCGTGTTAGCGAAAGGGAAACGTGTGAATGTGTACACTGATAGTCAATATGCGTTCGGTGTGGCGCATAGCTTTGGACGATTGTGGCGAGAGCGTGGTTTCTTGACGTCGCACGGTACGAAGATACAGCATGGCCAGCTTGTGAACGATCTCTTGGATGCATTGACTTTGCCTACGCAAGTTGCGATTGTTAAATGTAGTGCACATCGTAAAGTGACGGATGATGTTGGTCGTGGTAATGCGTTTGCAGATGAGATTGCTAAGGAGACTGCCCGGAACCTTAGCACTCGAATGTATGTGACGAGTTCGGTCAGGTGGCCTACAGAATCAAGTATGTGTGAAGATACTGTTGAGAGCGTGAAAGCAATTCAGAATGAGGCCACCGACACTGAAAAGACGAAGTGGAAAGAAAGTACGGGAAAGTTGGATGCAAATGGTTGTTGGATTGATTTGTCGGATCAGAAAAGATGGATGTTGCCTGACGCGTATGTACTGGCCGTTGTGACAATGGCACATGGGTTGGCACATATTAGCGCGAAAGGTATTTGTAAGTTGTTGTCGCCTGTGTGGAAGAATGATGGAATTATGAAATGTGCTGAACGGTTGGTGAAGAATTGTATGGTGTGCATAATGTACAATCCTGGCAAAGGAACCCCAACTCCCCCTGGCAGTTTTACTTCTCCTTCGTATCCCTTTGAGGTGATTCAATTGGACTTCATCCATATGGAGCGATGCAATAACCTGAAATACGTTTTAGTTGTGGTTTGCGCATTCTCCCGATGGATCGAGGCCTATCCTCTCAGAGACAATACTGCTTTGTCAACTGCGAAGATCCTACTGAAGGAATATTTTCCTCGGTATGGAATGCCTAGAGTCGTGTGGTCAGATAACGGAAGTGAGTTTGTCGGAAGTGTGATGAAGAGTGTGTGTAAGGGCCTTGGAATTAATCAAAAATTCCACAGCGCCAATCATCCCCAGTCAGCTGGATTGGTTGAAGGGTACAATGGCACCCTTAAACTAAAGTTAGCAAAGATTCAGGCTACGACTGGTCTTTCGTGGCCTGACGCTTTACCCTTAGCATTACTGTCAACAAGGGCGACTGTACACTCCCGAATAGGGCTTAGTCCCTATGAAATAGTGTTCGGCCGTCCTGTGAATGTGTGGGGGGTTCCTAGGCCAGGGATATTTTCTGATCTTGAGTATCCAATGTTGATTGACTACTTACATGACTTGACTGCTAAACTGAGGTTAATTCACCAACAGGTTTACGACGCATTGCCGACGCAGACGGAGGGTCCAGGCCACCAGCTCCAGCCCGGAGACTGGGTGGTTACACGCAACTTTTCACGAAAGAATAATCTGGACCCCCGGTTTACCGGACCTTACCAGGTGCTCCTGGCCACGAGGACTGCCGTTCGTCTTGGGGGGCGGAAAAATTGGGTACATGCTACCCATTGTAAGCGAGTCCCTATTCCTTTGCCGGCAGACCCGTGGGTAAGGAAAGGCATTGCATCATCAGAGACAGAAACATTGCCGGTGTTTGTGCCTTTCAGCGACGCACAGCCTGTTGGAGAATCCTCAGCGCAGCAGACAGCCACTGTTGAACATTTGTCAGCAAAAGACTCGAGACCAGATCAATCAACTGATCAGCAGGACGCTGTCTCTTCAACGGATCCTTTGTTCGACGAGCAGACACGTCCCGGGAAACATCGATATTCTTTGCGATCTCACACTAAGGACAAATAAAATTTTCTTACTTTGCTGAAATCGAAAACTGCATTATCCCCGTTTCCCGTGATCAGTTTTGAACATTCGTATCACTGTAATTTTTTGTACATATATTGAGCTTCCTCCGTGTACCTTTTTCATTTTACAGCAGAGAGACTTTGTGCTTGAATATACGTATTGTGTATTGAAGGCCGTAGGGCCGCGCGCGTACTTCCTTCTGGATAGTAGGTCTTGACGCTAGGTTAAAGGCCGTCGGTTCCTAGGAACCCCTAGGGATTGACTATTGCTGCACAGAACGGAGTGCGTCAAGAAACGTTGCGGACGGTCGTAGGGAATGGCATTCTCGAAGCTGAATGATTTGGAAGGAGCTCAAGACTACAGACTCAAGCTGCAGCAACTCAGTCGTACTAAATGCTTCATATTTCGATTGTTTATGTTGTTTTTGACTGCTTCTGCATTATTGGCGGGTGGGGTGTATTACACTATGTCCTACTTCTTACCAGCTACACCTACTCCTATTCCTTACCCTAATCTTACCACTACTGCTTCTCCCCATTCTTTTCACATGTTACCGGAACACGAGCAGGCTAGACGTGTAGAATTCCGCAATAATTCCTTTATTCAGCTCCTTCATCAGCATCAGTTAGTGGTTAACACTACTAATTGTTGGGTGTGTGGGTTGATGCCACATACTACAGATAAGGGAATTCCATATCTGGTGTTACCGTATAGTTCCCAAGGGTCAGCTCGAGCATTTCAAACAATGTTTCGAAGCGCACTGGGTTTCCACCCCATTCGAGAACCGCATTCCCCCTACTCTGGCCCCACCTCGTATCAGAAGCCTTTATCGATAGCAATAGAGGATATGGAGAGTGAGATCCATGACTATTCGCTTATCCCTGAGGAAGAGGTACGAGCCTATAAGGTCCTAAGTAGAGGTGAATATAGTGTGTTCACTAGTGAAAAGCAGCTCAAAAGCTCGCCTCCAATATGGGTCGTACTGTCATGTGCTTATCTAGGTTCCTGATCGATACTGTGACCTTATGCCCCTATTCGGCTATAAAGCCCTTTATTCCCTATATTGGCATAACCGTTCAAGTGCGATTTTCTGAAAAGTCATCTCTGGCCTCACACGAGCAGAGCCACAGAGCCACATTCCAGCATGACTCTCTGCTACTTCCTTTGCGACCAATTAGTGCAATGACAGAGCAGCAGTCACTATCTGATATTCCTAGATAACACTCCGAGTTCTTCAACAAGATAAAAACTTAGCAAACCTGGAAATCCCCGCTTGCTATGTTTTGATTAGTAATAGAACTCTAATGAGCAACTGATAGCTGCCACTTCCTAGTGACATCTTTAATTGACGTCTTATGTCCAGCAAACTTGCGTCAAACCCGGCACCTGTCAGGTATAAATATTACCAACGTTGCCTTAAGCAATGTGCGTTGCCTGTTGCTGATGCCAGCTGCCTGCATGACCAGTGTTGGTAAAAACTAGCACTCTGTCGCTGCAGCCTGCTATCCTGTGGTGGTGAAGCTGCTGATTACCATTATCGCCGCTACAGCGCGAACTGTGGTTCAGTACGCTTGAGGAGCCGTACAGCCGTCCTCTGCGAAGACATCCAGCCCAGCTGCCCGCGGACGCTGTCACCCCTCCTTCCTCCCGACGCGCTGAGAGAAGCCGCTGCCTTTCTCGTGCAGAGAAATCCAGTCCCGGCGCTTCCGGTTTACCCTCGCGGGTGACTGGGATATCGAGAGAGACCCCTGAAGGAGATACCAATCCTCCATCATTCTATTCAGAGGTATGGTGTTGACTAAACCCTTAAAAGAGAATTCTTGAAACAAACCTTGGCAAAACCAACTTAACTTAAGCTACTTACTTACTCCCCCTTTTCACGTGTTAGGCCTAGGTCAGGCACACTGGGGTAGGCTTAGTTAGAAGCACCAGTTGAGTATGTTAGCCTAATGTATATATGACTGTATATATGTTTTATTACTTTTAAACCATTGTATGGCTAAGAAACCATATCAATGCTTTTACAGTTCTATTTCGCAATTCTTATCTTACTGTACGTACTTTTTATAATAACAGTTATTGCAATTGTGGCAATACATTTCTCTTGTATGAGAAGAAAGACTGTTCAATAAATGTTACCCTTTATTAATACACGCCCGTCTCTCTATTCTCTACATATTGTGAAAGTAAACTGCACCAGACTGACTGAGTGAAATCTATGTCTATTGTTTCACACGACCCTAGAGATCGACTCTTGATCTGAGGAGCAAAGTTGTCATGTTGCACGGTTGTTGGAAAACTGAATCCCTTCTTGTCTGTGCCAAGGAAGCTGATCACTTCCTATGCAGAGAAGAAAGTTTCCAGTGACCTCTGAGCTAGTTGGTAACACAACCCAATTAAGTTTAGCATAGTCAGTGGAGGCCTGGAATATAGCCAGTTCCACGTCGATACTACTGTTTATGTTATTCCAATGCGCAGGGCCTAGTGGGAAACTAGGAACTACACTACATGGCGCCCAACGTTTGGTAAGGCGATAAACTAACGTAAGACTTGTAGAGTAACTCAGTCGTGCATATTTCACACCCCTTTCTCCCGTAAAAACTCCAATAGACGTCTGGAGTGGGTGAAAGGTTAAAATCCGCCCGACCTTAGTAGGAAGAGATTCCTATGTAAAGCTCCGGTTTATTCAACGTTGAAGGATACAGTGTTCCAAAATATTGTGCATCTAATCTTTGTCTCCTTGGAGACCTACTCTGCAAAAACTGCATTTATAAAATGTCAGACAATGAAGGAGCAGCTAGGCTGGCTTCCATACTAATAGAGGAAGACACGAGTCTCCTACAAGCAGACCCGGATGCTATTATCATCCCGGTCCAGTTAAGAAGATCTATAACTTTAAAACTTATAGAAAACGGACTGACACCTCAAGGTGGTACAGTAATTTTCGTGATAGAGGCTCACGAGTATCGGCAGACAGAGGTATTCTATTCATGGATAAACTTTCCAGCGGTAAACGCTATAACACAAGAGTTTCACTATTACAAAATAGAGGAACCTCCGGGAGAGTACGCTCCTTTCGAGGAGATTGAAATCCCACTTAAATTTCAAGAGCACCTGCTCTGGTTTAATGGCGCCCTAAAACACAATGATCACATAACTAGGCTCGGTCCACTAGGTAGACCAGGAGCTACGTGGCCGGTTCTAGCCAGCTACACACCACATCCTGACATTGCAAAAATGTCTAGAGAAGAGCTGTTAGCACAGCTAAATACATTAATAAAAATACATAGGCAATTAGTCCAATATGTAATACGGACTGCAACAGTCCAGCCAGCTGTTAATTCACCACAGCTGACCCCTCATCAGGGGAACACAAATAAAATTACACCACAGAACATACAGTCATGTCTTGGTAAAACACCCGTAAAACGGGAACAAATTCCTTTCTGGTTAGCCCAGAAAATCACTCAAATAGAGGCAGTATTTCCTGATACTACCCCTATTGAGAAACACAGAATCTTGACCATCTGCCTTCCTATGGGAATCGCACCACACGTGGAGGACTGCGACACTTGGGGTACAGTCTTTGCTTCCATTTACACAAAAACACACGGTGTTCCGTCTATGGCGGTAATACCAGACGTGCTAAAACAGATTCAAAATGAATTCGGTCCAGAACCAGCTTTAAATCTAGGTATGAAATTACTGAAAGACTTCAAGCAGGTCACGGCTATATTATTAGCCAATGTAAAGGGAGAAGCAGCATCTGTGGCGATTCGCCAGAAGTTGAGGGAAACAGATATAAAAGATCCTGTTGAGCTTGCAAAAATCATAGAAAAATGCTATGAAGAATTAGGTAGAGACAGCTTGGGTGGAAAACAAGTTAAGCCCCAACTGCTCGAAAATCCTGAAAAATTATTTATTAAAAATAATTTAAATACTCCTAAAAAGAGCTGGGATGGAAATAAACAATCCACTCCCAAGGAAAAAGTTTTCCAGTCCAGAGGAAGGTCTCCTCGACGGAGGGAAAGAACTCCGACTCGAGAACGCCAGTCTCCCCAACGGGAGCCCTCTGAGAAAAGATATAACCTTAGAAATAGGGATAATATAAAAAGACCTGATAGATATCAAAGTATTGATACACGTCCCTCTCGATCTCTTCCACAGAATTCGGAAAGAAGAGGACGGTCAGACCCAGGAGAGCACACCAAGTCCAAAGACAAGGAACCTGCTCAAAATAAGAAATCTCAATTTCAGAAAAAGAAGGTAGCCAGTATTAGAGTAATCAACCATGCCGAGAATACTGAGGACACAGTTGAAAAACGGGGAGTGGGCATTGACAATGTTGGACAGTGCAGCAGAGATCAGTATAGCGCGCAAGAACTTGATGAGTCATCTGGAGACAGTGGACACGAATGAATACATTCAGGTTGAAACTGCCGACGCCAGACTTAGCGAGCCCCATAAAATATACGAAATAACATTGCGTATGGAGGGTGATAAGACTAGGAAAATTAAGGGTCTATTTTGGGATAAGCTCTCAAAAGGCTATGATATTCTGTTAGCTGAAAAAGATTGGCCCCCGGAGTTTGTCAGGGAGTGCCCTCGTGGCGAAGAGGTAATTATGCCTGCCTTCTCGAATCACATACCGATTCATAAAAAATACACATATGCCAGGAAATGGGCAGTAGCCCAGGCACCTGCATTGTATAAAAATCATGTAGGATGGGATGAGGATTCTCCGCCTCACAAAATCCAACTAAAAAGTGAACCAACTGCCCAACGGCAGTATCCCATAAAGCAAGAAGCTAAAAAACAGGTCAGGGAGATCTTAGATCAACTTGAATACCAGGGGGTGATTGAAACATGCACCTCTCAAATGAACAATCCTTTGTTTCCTGTCTCCAAGCCAGACAATTCATATCGTCTAGTTTTGGACTACAGACACCTTAATACATGTTGCAAAACCTTTGCAGTACAAAACTCGCATAGTGCAGCCCTAATGAATAACATAGTTAGGAAAAAATATAAAACGACATTAGACATTTCTAATGGTTTCTTTTGTCAAAATATTGCACCAGAAAGCAGATACTTGACCGCTTTCTCCGCATTTGGGTCGCAGAAAAAATTCTGTCGACTCCCACAGGGGTTCAAGAACAGCCCAGGACTATTCTCAGCTAGGGTAACAGAGTTACTACAAATCTATGATGATGAAGCATTATCTTACGTAGATGATATTTATCTCACAGATGATGACTTGGATACTCACTTGAAAAGAGTGAACACCATTATACTTGGGTTCGCAGCAGAGGGTTACAAATTCAACTTTAAAAAGTCCCGAATTGCCCATCTGACAGTACTATTTTTAGGGTACGAATTATCAAGTGAAGGGAAAAGCCTAGCGGACAACTTCTTAGAGAAGTGCGCTGTACTCCAAGCTCCAAAAACGCTGAAGAATTTACAATCAATACTAGGTTTTCTGAATTTCGGAAGAACTTACATCCTAAATTACGCAGAGAGGGTTAAACCTCTCTACGAACTAATTAAACCTGATTTAAAACAAATCAATTGGACTCAAAAACACACAGAAATTTTGAGATCACTGCAAACAGACATGTTAGCAAAAACAAAATTAGATACACGTGACAACACACGCGATCTGGTAATCCGAGTCATCCCAGGAAGATGCGGATTCACATACCTAACCTCTAATGAGGGAGAAAAGGTACCAATTTCAATTAAATCTCACTTGTACACACAAGCAGAAAAAACATTCAGTCGCACAGAAAAAACTGTGAACGCAGTGCAAATCGCATTAGCAAATGAAAGAGAACTAGCACACGGCAAACGGATTAATATCCTCACAGCGGAATCCGCCTTCGAGGCGCTATTCAGCCCAGTAAACCTGCCTACAGTGTCACTGAATCCAAAATGGATACAGTGCATAGATTCTCTAGGAGCGGAAGATGTGAAATACTTTTTCGCCCCGCAATACACAGAACTGAATGATTTAGATTATGAAGAAGAATATCCTCTGCCAATCGACATCCTGCCTCTCCCACAATACGCCTGTATAATCTACACAGATAGCTTTGTACAGCATTTCAACGTAGAGAGAAAATCCTACGATGCAGCATGTGCGATCATTAAATGTCGTTGGCTGTGCGGTAAAATCAAACCGAAAATAACAAAAACTGAATCAGTTAAGTACTGTTCGGCTCAAAGAACTGAAATCAGATCTTTAAAGATGGCGCTCGAAAATGCAGAACGCGAATTCCCCACACTTATAGTGTGCGATTCTCATTTTTGCGTCAATTCTTTCAATAACAAACTGCAGAGTTGGATCGAAAACGACTACAAAGATGACACAGGTGCCACAATAAAGCATAAAAAGCTCTGGAACGAGGTAGCTCTTTTACACAAAGAACTACAAAAGACTCACGTGATTCACGCACAGAGTCTTCAACGTGATGGCGTTCACGTTGCAGGGAATTCATTGGCTAATACAGCCACCACGGAAGCAACTAACCCGGCTTCCGTAGCCACAAAAAAGCGTACAGATAAGTATATAGACGGGGAAACCATGCTGGCAGTAAGAACGACCGTAAAAGGCGACTGTGCAGCACTACCCGTAAACTATCCACTCAATTATGCATATATAATCGATGCAAACTCCGTTCCTTTTGCTCGAATCCCTGGAGTGGGGGATAGAGTAATTCCAAACAGGAGCAGGAGGGGCTTCCTCTTACTGGAAGCACACATGGGGTTGGGACTGAGACACCAAACAATCAAAGCCTCTCTGAAGAAATTGCAATCAGAATACTGGTGGCCAGGAATGAGTATAGATATTCAATGTTTTGCTCAAAATTGTGAAGACTGCAACAGAGATCGCAGTAATGAACAGGCCAGTGTAGTTTCAGGATCCCTTCTAGACAGCATAAGGCGGTCTATCTGCGCAATCAAAGAAGAGAAGCGCGTCCCAGTGTACAACGTTTAAGACGAAATACACTTAAATAATGAGGCCTCCAGCACTCGGCTGACGCTAGAACTGTTATAAAAGATTAGCGAGTCCATATCGGCACATACGCAATTACCACGTTCCATTCTGACCAGGGTCCTGCTTTTGGCTCTCGAGCCTATAGGGGGGCCATGGCTAGCATGGGAATTGGGTTGCGGTATTCTTGTCCGTCGCACAAGTGTGATAGAAAGAAAAAACCGGGGCATAAAGCAATCTATAACAGCGAAGGTATTAGGTTCAGGCGCTGGGTGGGTCAAACATTTAATAAGTGTCCAGACTAGTCTTAACAACATGCCAAGAAATTCTCTGAAAGGTTTCAGCCCATACGAACTATTGTTCGGAATTAGAATGAACGTTCAGGACCTCGATAGTCAGATGTCAGTGGTACAAAAAGAAACAAAGCAGTTTGAAGTAAAAGACGTTTGGCTGTTTTACAGGAACTGAATGAAACAAGAAAATCATTAAGCAACATAAAGTTAAAGCAACAGCCAAATACCACTGACGAGGCACCACCCGCAACAGCCCCAGCAAGGCCTGTCTGGATTCCAAAGATTGGGGATCTAGTCAGAGAAAAGATCGCGGTTAAGAAGGAATTTGGGCCTTCTTACAGAAAAGCAGTACCTGTCTTAGCAGTCACCGGAACAAGATCAGTTGTGCTACCGCCCCTTGCTGGTAAGAAGGAGAACAGAATCGTGTCCATCGATCTGGTAAAACCACAAGCATGTGGCCTATAATCAACAGTAGGCCCAGTGGACTCCCAAGAAACAACAGAATACCCAAACTTGCAACAATCCAAGAGGTTCAAACTGAAAGACTCATCACATTCGATCAGCCTGCAGTGCACAATGAAGGACTATGCAATAATGCCATGGAACTCGTGCCTCTTGAAACACAGATTGAAACAGTTCGTCAGGAAACAACACCAGTCTACAATGATGTGGCATCAGAAAGTGCTACCGAAAGACAAATTGAAAAAACAATCCCATCAATTGACAGAACTGCCTCTGGTTATTTCATCAACTTCGACAACTTCTCTGAAGATGAAAACGACCCCGAAGTGATGCCAGAAACAAAAAAGTCTTTTAAAGAAAAAGCAACAGAACTCTTTCATCAACTGAAGGAAATCTACTTAATTTCCCCTTGGCTAGAGTTCTGGTTCGGTCTAGGTGTATTTTTCCTCCTGCTTTGGCTCATCATGGTACTGTGTTTGGGAAAATTCATTGAAGGAAAATATATTACAATGGACACAGCAAGTCAGAACATCAACCTAGTCCTGAAACCACACAGATCATCCCACGTGAAGAAAAGAGAACTGTCAACAGTAAATGTCACAGCAATTCCAATACCTGGTGGGGTAGTATGGGAGAAAACAGACTATGAGATCTATGGTCCGGTCGAAATCCTGAAGTATCCTCATCAACTAAAGGTTTCCTTAAGTGACTTTGTTACACCAAGTACATTCTCTGATGATTGGGACTTTAACAGTATTAATGACATGATGTCTGATTTAGTTATGTCAGCTAGATTCACAGATCATGATTATTTACAAGGTTCATCTAGTTATGAGCAGTTATTCTGTTACACCCACTATGGGGATCATTACTTGCATAAATCTGCACAGCCTAGAAATGTTTTTATGTATAATCAATGGGAACATTGTTCTACACCACCTAAAAGCAGTTCTAAAGCATTTTTTGAGAAATTCAAATATTTTTCAGGGTTTAACACCAGTGATGCAGAAACGTTTTATTACAAACTGTTAGATAAAACAGGAATGAAAACAATGCTGACAAATTCTAAATTGATATATTCAGAAGCATTTTATGATAAAATGATGACATTTGGTTTTGATTATTGGAAACATAAGATTGAAACGAAAACAATTTGGGGTACAAAAGATTGGCAGGTGCAAGGCTTAGAAGCACTGTTTAGAACCTGCATGATACCAGAACAAATGTTATTTTTAAATGACACTGTACACCAAACATCTTGTCTTGGCCTAGCTAAGATCAAAGACCTGAAAACACCGTCTATACCAAAGCCAATAGCTGAGAATGCAACTGCAGATAATGAGTTAGACGTGTCACACATTTTACATTTCAACAGAACACATCCTGATTGGAAAAAGTGGTTAATCTGGCCTACAGACACAAATAACTGTCAAGATAGGTTCCTGAATAAAACACAGGGTTTAAAAATGACCAGATTAGACTCTAGATATTCCCAGAGACAACATCCAGGAATAATAACAACATACAGTGTAGGTAAACTCTGCCTAGAATGGCTAGCTACATCCACACTGGCTGAAATTAAGCAACACTTGTCTTTATTAAAAGATGGTGCTGATTTGCGCGATTTCATTCTTGGACCACGCAAACAGCGTCAAAAGCGTTTCATAGCGACCAGCATCTATGCTTCATACAACGAGGCTTGGAAAGTAAAGCAAATTGAAACTGCTGAAAAAATACGAGAAATTGATCGTATTAATTTGGAGAAAACACTTTCTGTGGTAGACAATGGGTTAATGACTCTGTCTTCCAGAATATATTCTTTGGACAATATTGTATCATCTGCCTTTGATGTGATAGACAGAGATTTGCTAATGTTACAACATGGCCAGTCTCAACTACGCTCTATTATAGAACTAGGCTGGACGCTGCAAAATCTTCGTTCAGGCTATGTGCCTTGGCGTTTAATTAACACAACGTCATTGTTTTCCATTTTTAACCTTACTGATAAACAGATCAGTTTGGCACAGAAAGGAGCAGACTATACAATTTTGAGCATCGAGAAACTCGAGAGATTACCATTGACAATGTCAGAGAGTCCTGTCATTGAATGGATAATACACGGAATTATCACAATTCCGATAACAACTTTCCGATTTAAAAAGTGCCTTGTGTACATACCTGCTGGCCAATATGAACAATTGGGTAAAGGATATTTAAAATCCGAATGGAAATTACCATACACTCATTCTTGCTATAGTGACAGCGACAAAAATGTATTTCTTAGTGGTGACAACTGTAAACACTCACTAAGCGGTATACTTTTGTGTCAGGGTATTAATTTACACGGAGCATGTGATGGAAATTCAAACAACCTTTCATGCCACCAGCTAGTCACACCTGCAACTCAGATAGAGCCCTTCTTTATGCAACTCGCAAACGGGAGTTACATTCTAAGAACGGATCACAGGTGCTGTGGCCTCGCGCCCGGACTAAGTTATCTAGTAGAAGTAACGTCCATGGTCAAATGCTGTATGCAAGCATTGTTCCCGAGCGGGCCTCCAGACATAGTGACTCCCATCTGGCCTCGTCTGAATCTCTATTCTATACGAATTGATACATTAAGCAAAATGAAATCTGTGCTTTTACAGACAACAGTGCCTATAACGTCATCTAAAGAGACGTATGATCTTCTAGTCGCAAGGACGGCTACTGAGGTCCATGACCTTTTATCAACAAATTGCCCCGTGCATTTCGTACAAATGCTCGACCAACTCCTTAACATGTCTAGTGCTACAAGCATCCCAGGCATATTTAAGACAGTCTTTACAGGACTGCTAACACCATTCCAGGCAATTTTGGGAATCTTTCCTAATTTTGTGCACTCCATTTTTGGTGGTATTCCACTATTTTTTGGACTCATCGCAGGGATTCTATTTTTGACCCTCCTGCTACGTTATGGCAAGCCTCGGCTCAGACATAGCTCCCATGGGAATGGAAGAGACAATCCTAGCAATGCGCTACAGGGACAGGATAACTAACGTCCTCGGATTGGCCAGGCTGAGAGATCTAAACATGACCTGGTTCCTTTCATTCAGACCGATATGGCAAAATTGCATTTTACCTGTGCTACGGTGTATGCTTTGCGGCAAGGAATGCGTGTTGGACATCTGTCTTTCACTTCCATCAGCAGTACCAATGGACGTCGATACTTTGCTAAGTCCAATAACGGCTCACGCATTGTGTTGTCCCCAGCGGCTACCAATCCTGATGACGGCATTCGTGGAGACTCCTGTACTACAGCCAAGTGGTAACAGTGGAGCGAGTGACAAAGGCAACATCATCCAGGTACAACGTGCTGTGAGCATTGCTGGTCCTGACTTCGATGACAGCAATCATTCTCACACCTGCCAAGTTACAGCGCTATCTAATTTGGTTGAACTATCACCTGATTTTGTAGACCAATTCTTTGCGAGCCTGTCTGATACGATGTTCTCTCCCATAGAGAAACAATAACTTTTGAAAAGCTTTCCGACACACAGCGTTCCTATGAACTCTGAATTCGGCCTTCAGTTTTGATCAACAAAAAACTGCCAGGAGCTTTGGTAAACTGATTTTTCTTTGAATTGGACAATTTTTGAAATATTGACCCTCTCTTTTTGGCACGAACAATTCTTTGCTTAACGTAAAAACTATTCTTAGAGAACAGAAGCTTCACACTTCTATTTCTAAACACTTCTAGAGACATAACAACATTACACCAGCCTCTAGCACACATGTTATTACAATACATTTTTATGTGATGATTTATCTCGCATTTCTTCTGTCAGAGATACTTCATGTGTAATTCTTTTTGCATAATCGTTCATTGATTTCATATGCAATACCTTTTGAATGATTACTATGCTTTAAACTACGTACAGTACCTAAATTCCATGTATTACAAGTACGCCTATTTCGAATGCATTTATGTATTTTGGGGTGGGCTATGTTACACAATGTTACACATGCATCTAATTGCTTAGTTTTAGTAATTTTGATGGACATGAATTCGTGGAGTGGGTGTCATGTGCTTATCTAGGTTCCTGATCGATACTGTGACCTTATGCCCCTATTCGGCTATAAAGCCCTTTATTCCCTATATTGGCATAACCGTTCAAGTGCGATTTTCTGAAAAGTCATCTCTGGCCTCACATGAGCAGAGCCACAGAGCCACATTCCAGCATGACTCTCTGCTACTTCCTTTGCGACCAATTAGTGCAATGACAGAGCAGCAGTCACTATCTGATATTCCTAGATAACACTCCGAGTTCTTCAACAAGATAAAAACTTAGCAAACCTGGAAATCCCCGCTTGCTATGTTTTGATTAGTAATAGAACTCTAATGAGCAACTGATAGCTGCCACTTCCTAGTGACATCTTTAATTGACGTCTTATGTCCAGCAAACTTGCGTCAAACCCGGCACCTGTCAGGTATAAATATTACCAACGTTGCCTTAAGCAATGTGCGTTGCCTGTTGCTGATGCCAGCTGCCTGCATGACCAGTGTTGGTAAAAACTAGCACTCTGTCGCTGCAGCCTGCTATCCTGTGGTGGTGAAGCTGCTGATTACCATTATCGCCGCTACAGCGCGAACTGTGGTTCAGTACGCTTGAGGAGCCGTACAGCCGTCCTCTGCGAAGACATCCAGCCCAGCTGCCCGCGGACGCTGTCACCCCTCCTTCCTCCCGACGCGCTGAGAGAAGCCGCTGCCTTTCTCGTGCAGAGAAATCCAGTCCCGGCGCTTCCGGTTTACCCTCGCGGGTGACTGGGATATCGAGAGAGACCCCTGAAGGAGATACCAATCCTCCATCATTCTATTCAGAGGTATGGTGTTGACTAAACCCTTAAAAGAGAATTCTTGAAACAAACCTTGGCAAAACCAACTTAACTTAAGCTACTTACTTACTCCCCCTTTTCACGTGTTAGGCCTAGGTCAGGCACACTGGGGTAGGCTTAGTTAGAAGCACCAGTTGAGTATGTTAGCCTAATGTATATATGACTGTATATATGTTTTATTACTTTTAAACCATTGTATGGCTAAGAAACCATATCAATGCTTTTACAGTTCTATTTCGCAATTCTTATCTTACTGTACGTACTTTTTATAATAACAGTTATTGCAATTGTGGCAATACATTTCTCTTGTATGAGAAGAAAGACTGTTCAATAAATGTTACCCTTTATTAATACACGCCCGTCTCTCTATTCTCTACATATTGTGAAAGTAAACTGCACCAGACTGACTGAGTGAAATCTATGTCTATTGTTTCACACGACCCTAGAGATCGACTCTTGATCTGAGGAGCAAAGTTGTCATGTTGCACGGTTGTTGGAAAACTGAATCCCTTCTTGTCTGTGCCAAGGAAGCTGATCACTTCCTATGCAGAGAAGAAAGTTTCCAGTGACCTCTGAGCTAGTTGGTAACACAACCCAATTAAGTTTAGCATAGTCAGTGGAGGCCTGGAATATAGCCAGTTCCACGTCGATACTACTGTTTATGTTATTCCAATGCGCAGGGCCTAGTGGGAAACTAGGAACTACACTACAGTACCCCACACTGGTAATTTTTGTATCATGGGTCGTGGCCGAAGATCGCAAGCCCGACTTGGAGCAAGTGGTTGCATCGAAAATTACATTTTGCCGATGTTCTCATCCCCTGTGTTTCTGGCTGCCAAGGGTACCTACTTTATCTGTTATGATCGTGCATACACATGGTTGCCCGCAGACTTCATGGGCACATGTTTTATTGCAAATCTGTTGCCTCCGACGTTCACTGTAGATGCCGATTATCATAAGACTAGAGTTGTGCGAGGCGTAATTAGCGAAGAGGACACTGCCGGTCAAGAGGCAGGAGACTTTTTCAAGGGTTTCCTCCCGTTTTGGGGACCTATGGTTAATAGTAGGAACCTGAGGCAGTTGACTCGAGTGGTAGAATCGACAGCTAATATTACTGCCAGTGCCCTTGGTAATATCACCACAGAACTTCAGGCGGAGAGGCTTATGACGTTACAAAACCGAATGGTTTTAGATGTCATCCTAGCAGATCGCGGTGGGGTATGTAAGGTGATCCATTCGAGCTGCTGCATTTTCATTCCAGATAATGCTCCTACTGTCTATCAAGCCATCTCGAGGTTGCATAAGATCTCCGAATCCATACACGTGGATGTAGGGGATTGGACGCTACTTGGATGGTTTTGGGGCCTGATGTCGACTTGGGGTTGGAAAATTCTGATGATCATTGGAGTTGTGGTAGTGTTCCTGTTCACGTGTTGCCTTTGTGTACAGTGTGGTCCTGCCTTATGTGGCCTCTGTGCTACAACGTGTATGAGACAACCATCTGTTACCAAGGGGACTCGATTGGACAGAGCTATGCTACAGCAACATCTCAAGGGTCTGATGAATATCGAATATGATTCCGACTAGTGCTTGCCTACATGAGGGCAAAAGGAGCGTCTGAGGTTCCGTGACAATTGTAAGTGGTGCTTTCGACTCGCACGAATATGGTCGAGTCTGGTATCTATGAACCGCAAATGACGAGTTTAGTAAGTGTGCGCAGTTTCGCTGTGCTAACTTAAACCGTTCGTCTGTTACGTGGGTTTTTCATCTGTACCCACGGGTTCCATCTTAGATACGGCATCCATTTTGTCTCTTGCCCTCAAGTAGCCAGTGAACGGACGCTGTCCGCTTCGCGACCCTGGGACTCCCAAGATATTTGCGGAAGACACATGTTCTTTGTAAGTGTCTTTATGACGAGGGGGATGCTACTGTAAGGCAAATGGCGCCGCTCGAGGCTCATCTTGCCGCACGGACTTATTGTCTCAGCCGTGCATCTCATTAGGCACGTCTCTTTGATGTCTGTATCTCGTGTTTCCCGATACCTCCCCTTTTACACCCTTTCCGATCTCCCCACTGTCTCCGTCTTCCTCTGCACCTGTCTTCATTCCTATTTCGATCTACTTTACTGTCGATTGGAATTTGCTAAATGGTGGGAAGATGGTTTTTATAGTTGGGAACCGCCAAATGTTTCCGCACTCATGTTCCGGACCTCATGTGTTTCAAAGTGACCAAAGCGACCCCTCTGGGGGCTAATTGTGGGAACTGGGTTGTAAACTTTTGTGTTCAATGTTACCCTATGGGTAAAAACTGTATAAAAGGAGCGATCCACAGAACCAATTTGAAGCAGTCTCCCCAAGTTGCACGCTGTGTACTTGTCGTGATCTCTGTGTTCCCTGCAGCAAATAAACCTTGAATCTTTGACGTCAGAGGAAGTGTCCCGTGTCTCTGTGACTTGTACGCCGGAGCAGGTTACCCACGAAGGTTTTAGGTGTTGTGCCCTGGCACCGCTGGGTCCAAAAGAACCCAGTCCTTCATTAGCTTTAGGGGCATTAGGGGGTGGTGAGACGGGGACTAGAGGATGAGTTTGATTGTTACTATTTGTACCAGATGCGTTGGAACAGATTGGTGTTACAGATTTTTCAATGGGAGTTAGGTTGGCCTTAATACTTTTCTCTATTCCCAGCAGCCTATCCTCTAGAGTGGTAATTTTGACAATCAGTGGAGAAATGAGTGAACTAACCTATTGTTCGATCTGGGACAAAAAATTCGAATTTAAGGAGGTTACCAGTTGGTCTATTTTTTCTTCCAAATTTAGAGGGGGTTTAGTTGCAGTCAATGGGGAGCTAGAACACAATTTATGTTGTTTTGGTTTATTCCCTGTGGGGTTGACCCCATCCCACTTCCTTTTGCTGGATAAGGACTGGGGAAGAACTGTGTTTTGTGTATTTGCGTTTTTGGGTAGTGAGGGGTGTTCCAGTGGGCTGGCGATTGAAGTTAAAATACTGGTTCGTTTAGCGGAGCATGGGGAGAAAATTTTGATTTCATTTCTAACCTCCACAGTGGCATACCTTGTTTTGCAAAGGGAATTTAACTCATCCAACAGCGAGAGGTGTTGCGCTATACCATTCGTTGGGGCGGGAGATTGGTTGGTCGGTATGCTATCTATGATCTTGGCAGGTTTATTCGTAATGGCGGTGGGCGAAGATGACCTACAAAGAACTTGTGGCCCAGAGCGTAAACCTCTCTGGCTGATAGGTATATTGGTCACCCCCTTGCGAGTCATCATGGAGTGTGCAAATGTTAGAGTATAGCAAGGCCACAAGGCAAGCTGGGAATATTTGGAAATTTTCGACTAAAATCCAGTGGGGTGATCCCTTGCAAGAATGTCAGGAGGGTCAAAAAGTTGTTACCTTAGCGGTGTGATGGAGTCAAGGGGGGTAGCCCTGTCCCGTCCTCCTCGTTACTCTGAGGGCCACAGAGGGCCCCCCCTTTGCCCGGGCTTCGCTCGGCATCCCGCTCGCGTCCCGCGACGCGTGGCAGAGCGCAGTTTTAAAGCACCTCCTGGCGCTCTCGTGGTGTGGTAAAGCAGCGCCGCCACTGGGGCAGCCGGATGATGAAGTCCCGGGGCGGCGGCGCTATCCTCAGCTGATAATGACTCCTGGCGGTGGCGGCTGCAATGGAGGGCTTCCTCGCCTCCCCCCTCCGCTCCTGGTAAGTGTATTATTAGGTAATTAATTTTAATAACTAATGTTTATTTGTATTTTTAATTGATTCATTATTACATATTATTAAATTAGTAATTCATTTTTATTATTTTTTTATTGGTATTGATATTTAATTTACTTTTATTAATATATGAAATCTTTACTTTCCCTACTGTTAAACTCACTAGAGTGGGAATAGTAATTTTTACCCCTAGGCTATCCAATGCTTTCCCTACTGTTGCACTCTCTGGAGTGGGAATAGTATTTTTTTAACCCCTACGCTATCCAACGCTTTCCCTACTATTGCACTCTCTGGAGTGGGAATAGTAATTTTTACCCCTACGCTATCCAACGTTTTCCCTACTGTTGCACTCTCTGGAGTGGGAATAGTAATTTTTACCTCTACTCTATCCAACGCTTTCCCTACTGTTGCACTCTCTGGAGTGGGAACAGTAATTTTCACCCCTACGCGATCCAACGCTTTCCCTACTGTTGCACTCTCTGGAGTGGGAATAGTAATTTTTACTCCTAAACAATCCAACACTTTTCCTACTGTTGCACTCTCTGGAGTGGGAACAATAATTTTTACCCCTATGCAATCCACCGCTTTCCCTACTGTTGCACTCTCTGGAGTGGGAATAGTAATTTTTACGCCAACACTTTCCCTACTGTTGCACTCTCTGGAGTGGGAATAGTAATTTTTACCCTCGCGCTATCCAACACTTTTCCTACTGTTGCACTCTCTGGAGTGGGAATAGTAATTTTTACCCTCCCGCTATCCAACCCTTTCCCTACTGTTGCACTCACTGGAGTGGGAATGTCTATTTTGACCCTCTCGCTATCCAACACTTTCCTTACTGTTGCTCTCACTGGAGTGGGAATAGTAATTTTTACCCCTACGCTATCCAACGCTTTCCCTACTGTTGCACTCACTGGAGTTGGAATAGTAATTTTTACCCCTACTCTATCCAACGCTTTCCCTACTGTTGCACTCACTGGAGTGGGAATACTAATTTTACCCCTACGCTATCCAACGTTTTCCCTACTGTTGCACTCCCTGGAGTGGTAATAGTAGATTTTACCCTCCCGCTATCCTACGGCAAAAATACTGTATATTTTTTATTAAAATTAGGTTAATATATATATATATATGTTTTAAAAAATAAAATTGTATGGGTTTTTTTATAACTTAAATCAATTATTTAATAATGTTAATATTATTTAGGTATTTTTAAGTATGTTTTAGTTAATTATATTTCTTATTTCATTAATTTTAAATTACTTTTAAGACATTTAAAAAAAGATATATTTTTGATTCAATATTTTTGTACTTACCTGTTTGTAGATAGGAATTCGATATTTTTGTATTCTGTATTTTTTCCTCGATATTTTGGTAATTCTATATTATTGTAAGAGATATTATGTCAGTGATCCCATTGAAACTTATGATAAGAGGTTTACTAAAGAATGTGTGATACAAACTATGCTGTTAAAGGTATTGGAGGAGAACCAACTCAGATCCCAACTTGTGATCTGGAAAATATACACGCCCAACTAATACTGTCTCAAGGGGATCTACAAACAAGAGCAGCATGGCTGGACACCATAAAAGTATGTCCATTTATCAAAACAATAGCCCATACTTCACGCTGTCAACAGATTAGGAGACACAGATATCTACAATTCAAACATGATGAAAAGACCAGCACCCTTTTAGCTACGCAAATAGACACTGCTTCTCAAAGAAGTCTATTGGTTAATTTAGCCAAGGGAGAACGTATTTCAGACCAGTCAGGCAAACCTAAGAGTTTTGATGGTCCTGTAGTCAAGTTTAGGTATTGGAACGTTGTGACACTACTAGCTCCTTAAAATGCAGAAAAGATATTAAAGTATTGTTAGACTTTGGAAATTTTACAAGTCCTTCAGGCGAGGATCAGGTATGTTTATCCTGCGCAATTACTTAATATTGAGTAATAGAAGCTATTAAATCTACTCTTTTCAGTATGGCAACCAGTGTTAATACAATTGCATCTGAGATATATAAGCTACTAATCTTGATAATAGTGCCCATATTGTTTCAACTAGTCCCTTCATTATGGCAGGGTGTAATGGAACTGAAATCATAGAATAACACTTGCAGTTTTACTAGGGCTGTGTGAAATTAGTGTAATGCACTTTTGCATAGTTACACAAAATTAGAGCAAAAGTAGTCAACATTATGCATAGTTAAGTACAATGCAAATCCATCATTCTGCGCCATATTTTAGCAGGAAATGCATCCTTGCATACAAAAGCACAGTGAGCAACAACTACTCAGTTATGTAGTTCGTATAATTATGCAAAGTGACATAGAGTCATAATTCTGGGAGCTTTGTGTAACAAGCATATTAAAAAATCCCCCAAATTATGAGAATTGGGCTGGCTTAATTTAAATTTATCCCAGGGCTAAATATAATGGTTTATAAACCAAATAAACATCCTGAGCTGATAGGATTCTGTCATATTATTTCACTACTCTGCACAGACTACAACAAATATGCCAGAATTTTAGCAACTAAGCTAAATAGTAAAATAATTAAATTGATCTCCCTTGGTAACATGGTTTTGTACATAGGAGAGAAAATACTGATCATATCACTTTACACAGAGCTTTTACTGACTGGTCTGAAATTGTACATCATAATTTTCCACTCATAGGTCTAGATGTGGAGAAGGCTTTCAATAGGGTGAAGTGACCATTTCTATAATGGGTTATTCTTTATGGATTTAAAAGGCAATTCAGACAATTTATAGGAAACGAGAAACCTCATAATTTATAAATGGTTAGCAATCAGAAAAATTATTATAAATAACCCACACAGAATGCTGATTGGACTTCTGAGACATGTTGTTGAACTGAGGGCGTAACCAGATGATGTTTTACTTGTCACGTCGAATCATGAGAGTTCACTCTTAGAAGCGCTGGAAATGGCAATTGATTTTAGCAAACCTGTAGAATATAAATTGAACATGAATAAAACCAAGGACCTCGATACAAAGTTTGGCGGTGTGGGAGGGGAACCACCTCGCCGCTGCACTGCCAAACCTGTGTGCGCACCGCCCACCAGATTATGGGTTTTTTAGTCACTGGCGGGTGGTTCTTTGGCATTCCCACTTTGGTGCCTCTGCATTGGGAACGTCAAAGGCAGTACTTGCACAGCACAGACTGGAGCAATCCATGCCAAGCAGGTACTGGGGTGCATGCACACAGGGGAGAACAACATGTGCCCCCTGCATGCACCTCATGCCCCAGAAGCAACAGGGAGGTCCCTGTAGTGCCCCCCTTTGTTTCCTCCCCCACCACTGCTTTCATGGAGGCGGACGCGCCATGAAAACAGTGGCAGAGAGGAAACTCATAATATACTTGGCTGGACCGCGGCGGTCCCACCAAGCATATTGCGGCCACAAGACCATTGCACAGTTGCTGCAGTGTAAGGGCAGTACAACCACACTAGTTGTAATAAGCCTGTCAGAAGACTGTCACTGCCTTGCCACCGTGAGTCTAGCGGTCCGTGGAACACCAGACTTATAAACAGACCCCAAGTGTATCTCTATGGGAATTTCTGGTAGTAACTCTATATAAAATGTCACAAGTATGAGCTATTTAGTAGTTAGTATTACTAAGACATAGAAATGGTAATATGATGCTATGTTATAAATACTGATTAAAATCCGATTGATGCTTAAAAAAAATGGAAAGGACTTCCCTTTTCAATTTTAGGATTAGCAAATATCATTAAAATGCTGATATTCCATAAGTTATTGTACCTATTTAGATCTCTGTCAATCTATGTTCCTGGTCTGTTTTTTAAACAAGTAGCAAGCTTAACACTGGCATTTATATGGGCCAAAGAAAACAACATAGAAAATGCGCTGTTTACAACTACAACATGTTTGGGGAGATGGAACATTCCCAACTTCCGAATTTACTACTGGGCCCCTCTGTAGAAGGTTGACTAAGCTAATCAAAAATCAAAACTCCAATATGCTGTTTGTTGAAGCAATACTGGACCTCCCACCGTCTATTTTTGGTTCAATTTTCTATCAAAAACACCACCCAAAACATGTGCAATGTAAGAGCCTTAGGGACATATGTAAAGTTTGACAAGATATCTCTAAGTACCTGAAAGTGCCAAAAATACATGGATATATTTCCATTAGTGGGTTTATGGAAGGTCAAATAGATACACCCAAAAATCTGTGTGGGATGATATCCACTTTATTCATCAACTAATAATAAAGGCATAATTAAATCATTTCAAATTATTTATGAAGAGTTTAGCATTCCCACAGGGAATTGTTTGATATATTTAGAAGCTGTACTTATGAGTAAAAGGCGCAGCATTCAGCCTGATTGATTACCTAAACTATACACTACTCTGATAGATGAGAACCTACTAAAAATAGCAGGATACTGCGAGATATTTTTGAAAGACATACTGGACTAATTACATGTATGGGCAACCAAATGGTTGCAATCAGAGATTACACAAGAGGAAATCATTCATATATATGACAATACAAGCAAAACTGATAGCCAAGCTCTGGCTACCAGCACATAAAATCCCGTTTGGTATCTGCAGAGGACTCAATATGCCCTGGATGCCAGTTGGAGGAAACAGATTGACTCCATATGTTTGCAACATACCCAGTCATTAGATCATATTGGGGGGAAAATGCTAACTCAAATATCTATGGCTGTGTTAAATTACGATTTGGTATTAGTAATGATGGGGAAAGATGGAGCTATATCTTGCGACTCGCAAAATAGTGTTTTGCGACTCGCTATTAGGAAGGGGCGTTCCCTTCTAAATAGTGACTCTCTAGCCATTTATGAATGTTTTGCAACCGCAATTGCGGTCACAAAACACTCGCAATATACCACCCTCTTCAAGAGAGTAGTAATGGAGTCGCAAATGGGAAGGGGTCCCCAGGGGACTCCTACCCCTGTGTGACTGGCTCTAAAATATTTTTAAGGGCAGGCAGTGGTCCCAGGTACCACTACTTGCCCTTAAAAAATGTTTTTTTTTTTAAGTGCATTCCGTTTTCTTTTAAGGAAAACAGGCTGCATTTTTTTTAAACTGCTTTATTGACGAGCAGTCCCAGACATGGAGGTCTGCTGAGCCCAGCAGGCCACCATCCCTGGGAGGGCCATCCATTCCCAATGGGGTTACAAATTGAAAATGGCTCATTAATATTCATGAGCCTCGCATTTTACGACCCTAATGGGAATCGCAATCAGTGTTTTTGACACTGTTGTATATTCCAAATTGCGACTCGCAATATGCGACTCGCAATTAAGCACAAATTGCGACTCACAATTTGGAATGGTCGTACATCTGGCCCTCAGTTCCCAGACATCATCTGTGTAGTTCATCCATTTGAGATTTATTGGAATTTTTTCTGCAAATATAATTTAGGCCCCTCCAGAAGGAATTTAGAAGGTTAACATATCATTATTTAGGTCGCAATATTTGTAATGTCTTTTTCTAAAGTCATTCATAAGGAAATACACATTTACTCTGTTTCAATAGTGGTATATGTGGGATCAACCTCGATTCAGTTTAGCACAGAGCAGGGAGACCAGGATGAAATCCATAATAAACTAGAACAGTTACTAATTCTGTGTAAGGTTCAGTAAAGTCTACTCCATACCCACTATTTCTTTAGGAATATATAGACGAAAAGTTGTTATTTAGTTCAGTAAATTAAAATTATTTGTAAAATCCATCAGAATGCAGCTTATACAGATGCAAATAGGCATTTGTAAGGACCTCACACATACAATCCACTACAAAAATATGGAGCTATTCAGCTCAGAAATGAAAAGCATATGAGCAAGCGACCCTCAAGCAAGACATTGAGTGACACAGTTCAAAGGGAAAAGACCTACAAGGCTTCTTAGATGATGAAAAAGTAGGAGTGAAAATTGTTACTCAGGGGCATATTTATGAGCCCCTTTGCACAAATAAAAAATTACATTTATGAAGGCCACATTGAGTGAACCTAAGTGGCTTCATGAATCTTGACGAATGTAATGCAGCGCAAATTGCTGCGTTGCATTACTCTGCGTCGGGGAGGCGTTCCCTTGGGTGTTTTGTGGGTGTTCCCATGCAACATCCATGGATTTTGACACATTCCCAGATTTATAAGAACAGGTAATTCTGGGAAAGCGCCAAAAAGATTTGCCTCCCATGAGAGACATATTGATGAGAAATAGCTTTATTTCTTCTTGTTTTTTCCTCTTTCGGGAAGAAGATTTTCAGGATTCTTTTTGTACAGAGGGTGCCTCTTCCTGCACAAAAACAATTCTGCGTGTAATGCAGGCACCCTTGCACCATGGTCCAAAGGTGGCTACATTGGCACTAGGCAGCCTATTGTGCACCGGCACAGTGGAAAGGACAGGAATGCACCGGATTGCCTTAAATATGCAGCATTTCTGCCCTTTCCCAGAGACGCAGCTCAGCAAGGTGACTTGCTGCACTGCGCTATGCTGTCCTATTCTGCTCCACTTTCTTATAAATATGGCCCTCAGTTTCGAGGAGGATAACTGTGATGAATGTGTGACCCAACTCTTCTGTCTCTGGTAGACCTCCCAGAAAGGTGACTGTTCAGTGGTGCAGAATGTGTAGGTGCCCGTTTCTATAATGTTATTTCATGCATTGTATAACAACAGATTTTATATTGATACATTTAAAAATTAAACATATGTTGCTGGCCCCTTCACATAAGGAATGAGAAGATGGTATGTTTTTTGCAGTTCTTGCTAATGAGTTTTCTTCTTGTCTTCACGTTGGGTGGGTTAAGCAATGAAGGGGTTGGGGTACTGGTTCGTAGAGATCCTAGGGGGATTCAACTATGGGTTCACCTCACGAGGGTCACATGTAATGGGATACTTAAGTGCACAGGTTTTATATACGTTCCTGATAGTTCATGTGACGAGATTCTATCAATCCAAACATGTGTCTTGATGGGAATCTACGTCATAGGACCCTAGCAGCCTATGACCGGTGATAAGTTGCAGTGTTGACGAAGGAACCAGTTCTCCCCACATGCTAGAACCCAACAACCGGGTTATCTAATAGGAAGCAGGAGGCAGGGGGTCTCAGCAGGGTTCAGAGATCCAACACGGTACCACAGGGAATGAAAAGAGGATGGGATTTGCTGGAGCGATAGAATAGGCTACAGTGACAGGGGATGGATAGGGGCAAAAAGTGCAGGGCAAGAAGGTCCGAGGAAACAGTACCTTGAAGGGCCTGAGAAGAAGAGCAGAACATCAGAAGGAAGAAATTGTCCAAGAGCAAATGCAAGAGTATCAGAAAGCTTAAGGGAAGCAGCCCAGGTAGGACATGGCGGAGGGGGTATGGAAACTTATGGACACGCTGCAGTAAATGACAAAGGTGCAAACATAGCATGGAGAAAAAGATTGGAGGGAGCAGCCTACGTAGGGATTGGGTAGAAATTAGAATAATAGTAAAGACTGGTAAAGATAGGGGGAAATGTCTCAGGGGCAATCATGGTGTAGACAGAAATCTCCAATATAGGACGGCATTCTGTTCCACTATAGGTCATATGAAAGGCCTAAGACCACCACACTATGGAAATGAAAGCAGATATTCAGACAAGTGAAAATCTGAAAAAACAACACAATTTTGTGCTTGTACCTGGTAACGAAAATAAAATCACTCTCTATAATTGCAAAGCAGGAGACAGCTGTCAAAAATATGAGACTATTTTTGCTGATCACAAGGGTTTCCTAACCCGCAATAAAGGTCCATCCGTTTTCTAACAACCTGCTTCTTTCATATAGCTTCAGGAGCACATTAGATAGATCTTTATTAACACATTTAATACGGTGGTTTTTTAACATTTCTTTTTAAAACTAACTTCATGAAACTGTTTTAGCAGTTTCAAGACAAAAAGGTTTGTATAATAGTAGCCGGTCTTGAAAAATAGGATATTTTACCTCAGTTTAAAAAATATAAACTTTTTTTTCCCTTTCTGCGTAGATGTTAAAACACCAGGCTAACATTCGCCTTTTCCTGAAAATAGAGCAATTATAACACGGATCGCCTTTTCCACTGTTACCACAGGCCAGTAGTCAAAGCGTATCAGCAGTCACAATATCTGAGCATGTTAACAAGCTTCTTTCACTCTCTAAAGAGCCACGGAAGAAAGGGGATTCTGCCCCTGAGAAATGCTAAAACGAAGGCGCCAAAAACGAGGCTGCTGTTTGTTATAGAAAATGGCGTCACTCTGTCGGGCTGATCAAGGTGTAGCGTCTGAATCCTTGACAGACGCCCAGGCCTCATTTGACAAGCTGGCTTTTTTACAGTTCAGAAGACTTGCTTTCTCTTTCCGACTAATGAATGACTCCATGTTCGGTCGTTACCTCACTGGCTTGGACTGGTCATAGTTGTTTAACTGTTCTCCACCAGACGTTTTATGCAGTGTCTGTCAGATCTACGTTAAAATACACTCCCTCGCTTACTACACAAAAGACATCTAAACTCATTAAGGGCATTTCCAATAGAGCGATAGCAAATTGTTTTTCTTCATCCCGAGATATCAGATTTAATTAGGTGAGCACTGTTGACGGGGTGCAAAAACAAAAAAACATCTCCTGCCAGACAATGTTTAGTCCTTGCAACAGGCACCATCCCTTCTCCCACGGGCACCAACAATAATTGAGCGCTTTTTCAAAACAGAGGAATGAAAAGAATGGGGTCTGCGCTGCATGAAAAAAAACTTCCAATTTTGATTTGTATGCGTCTCTCAACAGGTGATTTTTCTTAAATCATCTCAAATGACCTGCCTCCGTTTGTTTGTCGTTATAACAATGCGATTTTTATCCAAAGACTATTGCTTTGTCGCTTTATTACTGGCGTACTTGTTATATGACCACACATTTTAATGCATAGTCCCAGGAGGCAATTATGCACACTTTTTAGAATTTTGTGATACTGACAACACACACTGAACTTTTTAAGTACAACTCTAAGAAACGAGCTAATTTACACACACCACAAGGAAGGTATTTTCGCGTTTTGTTTTAAATGAGACATTTATAATTTCACAAAATTCGTTTCTGTTTACTTTGAGGAACGAGAGCGAGTTCTCGTATTCTTTAGAGCATATAAGCAAGAATCCACCATGCCTTTCAGAAATGTCGAGTCTTATTCTGAAATAGTCTGGTTCTTTTGTAAATATAAGGCATTTTATTAGGAAAGCATAATGTTGTTCAAAAAAAATATTTATCCGATGTTTACTTAACTATGCCGCCCCTGCTGGTTAGAAGCTGACAAGAGGAAGCAGCAGTTGTAAGACTGTGAGCTAACAAACGAGTGCTAAAAGTAAGATACCAACGCGTGCATTTTTTTATTTAGTTTTTTAAAAACTTTTATTTAGCATGGACTCTAGACCCATACAAGGCGTCCTGTCCTTGTAACAACCGCAATGTATGCTACGGATATCCTTGACATTTCAAATTCTGTAACCCAATCTACAAGCGTGCAAACTAGTAAAGGGGGAAGATCATTTTAAAATGAAACACATTTTTTTTCTTTTTAAGCCCTTGTGTAGATATTAGTGGTAAATGACGAACAATTCCCTTTCTTGGGGTTTTCACACAAGTGCTGCACAGTTAGTTATAGCGAACTTTCCTGTTTTGAATTTCTGTGCAGAGGAGTTACCACCAAACTTTTAATGGAGGTCATCTTCGAGGGCCTTTCCGTAATGATGTGTTAAATGGAATGTATAAATCACAACTATCATGCCTTACTTATGTATGTAATGTACTGATTACCATGCCATTGCCCAACTACCATGGCTCTCTAAATTAGGGTTTAGGTTAATTACCACTACCCTCTGTTACCAATTGGTTCTATGCCTAAACATTTAAGGTGTTAGTTTGATTCATTGTGTATGGATCCACTACAATTTGAATTGATGGGATCCTAAAGATTGTAACAATGAAAAGCAGTCGAGGCTCTCAGATTAACAAGCACTTGGCTGTCATTGATGTGTCAGTCTCCCTTGCTTAGAGGACGGTAGCAACTGGACAAAGAGCTAAGATAAGGCTTCTGATTGTCTGTAGCAATGTTGATCTGAAAATCCATGATTTAATTATCTGTAAAGCACAAAGTGACTGTAAATGCTGTGCCTCTTTTCAGGTATTACAGTATTCCCAATTCGGGGGCGTGGCTTGGACGCGGGCGTTCCGGCAACGTCCACCTTCCGAACTGGATTTGGGGCAAATTCTACGCATCCTCAGCCGCAATGCAGCATATTCCGCGGACCGGAACGTGGGGAGAGCCTAGCGCCCTCATCGTTTCTCGGTTCTGCAGCTTTCTGAGGCTACACGACATCGGTCCGTTTTTTCGCGGCAATGGCCGCCATTTTGTGAACCGGCCGCGTTTTTCGGAGGCGGCCAGTTTCTCAATTCCTTGCTCATTTCCTCTTCTCCGCTCAACAGAGGATATTCACTGCGTGGGCAACTCATGGTGAGCTTCTATGAACTTTGACTTTGCTTTAAGGCGCTTCTCATATCGCGCTCTTTACATTGCTGATTTCGGACGCCATTTTGAGCATTCTGCGTTTCTCCTCATGAACTGCCTGCCTCATTTCGCTTTCTTCCTTCATGCACCTATGCATTACATATATTGACCTCCTGCAGCGCCTTTCAACATTTCAATATGCCTTTTGCTATACCATACTTTAAAGTTATACGTCAAGAGGCTCTAGTTTATTGTTGCCTTCAATGACTTCGCATATTCAGGACGTCCTTTCCTACAAGCTTCCTCATGCCTGCTCTCGCTTGGAAGATTGGAAGTGTACCTTCATGAACTACTCACAACGCTGGTTGTGCCTGTATTAACTCTTGCTGCTTTCCTTCCTCCACATTGTCATCCTCACTCATGAACTTTGGCGCATGGCTCATGTGAGTAGCTTCTTCAATTACTCTTGATCTCCTTCTCAACCTGACACCTGCTGCTGTGCTATCTGTGTCTCATGCTTCTGACCACTGCTTCGTGCTGAGCTCTTTTTTCATCGCTCCACACACCCTTTTCTGCCTCAGGAGATTTCAATATTTTATATTTGACTTGTGGTCTCTATCTTCAGCAATTTGTCTGCCCTACATGGGGAAACTTCACACCTTGAAACTCAACTTTCCGAAACTACCTGTTGGATCTGACTCCGACTCACCTACACAAGAAATGGAGGAGGGTAAATCCTCAAAGTCGGATTTTTCACATGGTGCCATTCCAAAGGCTCAAACTGGAGGGAAGGTGCATTCCTCTCACTCATCATTAACTTCTACCAAATGCCTGAAGAAGGACCCACCGTCTCCCGGGAGCAACGCTTCATCTTCATCCATGGATCTCATCCTCGAGGAATTACGGGCCTTCAAGCCTTTTATGCAGGCCACCACAAAGAACATGCAGGCCATGCAGGAAAAATGGATTTCTCTAGATTCTCGTGTCACGACCTTGGAACAATCCTCAGATTCTTTACACTCTGCATATTCCAGCATTCCTTCAATAGAGGCTGAGCTCCTTCTCCTCAGGCGTCAAACAGAGGATTTGGAAAATAGAAATCGCAGGAACAACCTACGCTTATATGGCCTTCCGGAACTTACAGAAGGGTCTAACCCTACCATCTTCTTTCAATCTTTCCTGGCGAAAATTCTAGATTCACCTGCCTTATCCTCTATTAACATCCAACGTGCCCACCGACTTGGTCCTAAAGTTGCATCTAAGCCAAGGGGTGTTATTATGCTCTTCCTGCAATACACTGACCTCTTGCAGGTCCTTTCAGCCGCCAAACTCAAAAAGCAAATCATTTGGGAAGGCCATCGCCTCTATCTCTCGCAGGATGTCTCCAAGGCCACCGCAGATCGGAGGAAAAAGTTCTTAGACCTTCGGCCGCAATTAAGAGCTCTCAATGCCAGATATGGTCTCTTGCATCCTTGTCTTTTCAAGGTCACCTATAAAGACAGAACAACCACATATGAGGATCCTGAGGCTCTGCAAGCCTTTCTTCGCCAACAGAGTTCTGATGTCATGGATACTTCCAAACCTGGATGACAGCCTTTACATACAGCCATTGCATTATTGACTTTACAGCATTGTAGTTTGGCTTCTATGTTGTGACATTGCTTATTCTGTTCTTCTTCCGTTCTTGTTCAACATATGTTTTACCATTTTCTTCCTTTTAATTTTCTGCATTATTAGTTTCCTTGTGTTCTCTGTTGTACACCCTTGCATCTATCATTCCTAATGTCTCGCTCATTTCTTCAGATTTGTCCCCCAGCATCTACATCCTGATTTCTCCTATTGTTTTACTATCTTTTTCATCGGATTTATGGTACTTCTGGTTCGTTGTCGGCCCCGGTTGTTATCATCGTCATCTCCCGCCACCACCACCCTCATCCCTGTTCTGGAATTTTCGTTTTCGTAAGTATGTCTCTCAGTCGTTCGTTTCGAACTTGTACTGTCTCTTTATTTGTCTTTGTTTCTGTCCTCTTTCTCTCCATTCTATTCTTCAACTTTTTCATGCAAATGTCCTCGCTCCTCCTTCTCTCTTCTTTCTTTCCTTCTTCCTGGTCTCTTTTCCTTTTCTGTCTCTTCCTTCTCATATTTCTTATTTTTTCTCCATTGTATTTTTTATGCATTACTGTGCATGTTGCACTCAGTTGTTTTTCTGAATTGTTCCATTCCGTGTAACCACATGGAATATTAAGGGATTAACAAATCCCATTAAAAGACAGAGGGTTCTCTCACATTTAGCTAGACTTAAAACTGACGTTGCTCTTCTTCAAGAGACTCATCTTGCTGAACCAGAAGCTTTGAAACTTAAACGTTGTTGGGTGGGTCATGTCCTTTGTTCTCCTACAAGTTCTCGGAAAAATGGTGTTGTACTTTTGATACATAAAAAGTTAAATGTCTCCTCGATCACTCATGAATGTGATGTTGATGGCCGTTGGCTCATTGTTAATTTACTCATTGATAACATTCCCCTTACCCTGTTTAATGTGTATGCTCCTACTGGAATCGCTAAATCCTTTTGGCCTGCTATCTCTTCCAAGTTATCCTCCCTTCCTGGAGACTATATACTACTTGCAGGAGATTGCAGCCAAGTTGTAGATCTCTTCCTTGACCGTCACTCGAAAGTTACTTTTGTTCCCTCTAGAATGCACACACAGTTTGTGAACTCCTTTCACAATAATGCCTTAGTAGATATTTGGAGATTATGCAATCCAGATGTTAGAGAGTACAGCTTCTTCTCCCCTCCTCATCAGTCCCAATCCCACATCGACCACATTTTTCTTAGCAAATCCCTCTCCCAACATGCCATTCGTTCTGAAATTGGATCCATTTTACTCTCCGACCATGCCCCAGTTTTTGTAGACCTCGACCTACTTCCATTCTCCCCTCATTCTGGCAGATGGCGATTCAATAATGCTTTACTTTTGGACCCTTCCTTTTGCACTGAATTCACTGCCTTTGCCAAAGAATTTTTTCTTTTAAATCAAACCCCTGACTCCTCTTTTGTTATGGTTTGGGATTCTTTTAAAGCAGCCTCTAGAGGTTTTATTATTAATTTTGTGTCTCGGCGGAAGAAACTTCGAGAGACCAAGTCCGAGAAAATTTTAGCTGACATTAAAGCTCTAGAGCTTGCTTATTTTGCTTCTAAATCTGACACCTCCCTTAAAGCTCTTATTGACACAAAAAATTATTTTAACAAATTTACAACAGATGCTGCATCTAACATTTTGCTAAAATGTAGTTCTAGATATTATGGGGGCAAACACAAGATGGGGAAACTTTTAGCCAACTATTTAAAGATTCGCAAGGAACGTTTAAAAATTCAATCCATCAAGACTTCATCTGGTGAATCCACATTTAAAGATAAGGATATTCTTTCTGAATTTGCCAAATTCTACGACACTCTTTATACCCCAGAACAGGTTCCAACAGCTGATGATCTTCTTTCCTACCTTCAATCTCTTCCATCTCCCTCGGTTTCACATGTTGACTTTCACTCTTTGGAACAAGATATTTCGCTTTCTGAAATATGTCATGCTGTATCCAAACTACGCCACGGTAAATCTCCAGGCCCTGATGGGTTTACCATTGAATTTTACAGTCATTTTGCCTCTCTTCTTCTTCCTAAACTCTTACTCTTATTTCAAACTTTTTCTGCTGACGGTTCCTCTAGCGGTTCTTTCCAACAAGCCTTAATTTGCCTGATTCCAAAGGAGGATAAGGATCACTCTTTGTGCAAAAATTATAGGCCAATTTCTTTGGTTAACACCGATTACAAAATTTTGGCAAAAATATTAGCACTTCGTATGGATCCCCTTTTGCCTGATTTAATTGGTCCAGAACAATCTGGCTTTGTCAAAGGCCGCCTCTCCTCAGATAATTCTCGGGTATTTCTTAATATTCGTAGCAAATCTTCTTCCTTGACTCTTCCCTTTGCTGCTATTTCCCTAGACGCGGAGAAGGCTTTTGATCGGATAGGGTGGGATTTCATGTTTCAAGCTTTATGTTGGATTGGCATTCCCCCTAAATTCATTTCTATTGTTTCTTTGCTGTATTCTAATCCTCAAGCCTCTATTTTTGTTAATGGGATGTCCTCTGACTATTTTTCTTTGCATAGAGGGGTTCGTCAAGGTTGCCCCTTATCTCCTTTACTTTTTGTTTTAGCGTTGAAGCCTTTCCTTACTAAAATACGTTTGGACGACACTATCTCTGGTTTCCATTTTGGTCCCCAACAAATCAAACTCTCGGTTTATGCCGACGATATTCTTTTTTATTGTTCCGACCCTGCTATCTCCATTCCTTCTTTTCTTCATCAGGTTTCTTCCTTCTCTGCAGTTTCCGGATATCGCTTGAACGCTGACAAATGTAAAATCTTACCTTTGAATCATCTATGTCAGAAACATCTTTTTGCTTCTACAGGTTTTTCTTGGCAACCATCTAAAATCAAATACCTAGGGGTTTGGTTTGCCCCTCTTCTTTCTGATACTCTCAAATTAAATTTTGACTATATTTACAAGAAGATGGACACAGCTATTACTCGCTGGCACCCGCTCTTTTTATCCTGGTGGCGTCGCCTCAATTCTATTAAAATGATGTTATCCCCCTTACTTCTCTATACTATCTCCATGCTTCCTTTACACATCCCTTTCTCTTTCTTCAAAAAGATTGACTCTTTATTACTCAAGTTCCTTTGGAACGGTAAGTGTCCTCGAATAGCTCTTGCTTCTTTACGTAAAGACAAAACTCACTCTGGCGTACGTTTTCCAGATTTCAAAGAATATCATCGTGCTTTTTCTTTTAAGCAATCGATTCGTTGGTTTTCGTCTAATCTACCTCACTATCCTCCTGTGTGGCTAGATATGGAATCTTCTTTCATTTCTCCTTTTACTTTCAGTGAATTCTTATCCTGTACTTCCTCTCTAACCCGTTTTCGTTCACCTATTCTTTCACATTCTCGTACTCTTCTCTCTCCTTACTTACCTTCATCCTATCCGTCACTCCTCTCCATACACGAACAGACAATTTGGAATAATAATCTTCTAAAAATCCGTAACCGTACCATTTTTGGGAAAACTTGGTATTCTCGAGGAATTTGTTGGATCTCTCAATTACTTTCTCAGGGTACACCTCTCCCTTTCAAAGATCTTCAATCTCTTTTCTCTTTGCCTACTTCTGCCCGTTCGCAATACGATTCCCTTTTACCAATCTTGACTTCCTATCTTCACTCTCTTCTACCCACCAATGAGATTCCTATAGATCGCAAATCCACATCCCTTTTGTTGGATACTTCTCCTTCTGCATCCGCTCTATATAATTCTTTTTGTCTCATTACTAATCGATTGAAATCTCGAGTTGAACTTGCATGGGAGTTGGATTTTTCTCAGGATTGGCCTGTACTTCTTTGGGACAAATTTTGGACTAAACTTCATAAGACCTCTAGAGCTGCTAACACCACCCAAACTTTGTTTTTCATTTACCACAGAACTTTATTCCCACCACTTGCTTTATCCCGCTTTTCGCCAAACACTCCCTCTACATGTTGGTCCTGCCCCTGCCTTTCTGCCGATCTTAAACACATGCTGTTTGAATGCCCCCCTACTTATCGGTTTTGGCAGTTGGTTTGGAGGCAAATACTAAAGATTTTCCAATTTCAGGTCCCCTTCTCACCATCCCTAGTATTTCTTGGTTCCCTCTCATCGGATCGTCCCCAATCTCCCAAACACTACCCTTTACTCGACCTTTTCATTGCTGTTGCCTTCCACATTATTACTTCAAACTGGAAACAGGGTATGTTAGACCTGACATCATTGGCTTCAGTCTCTCCTCCATTTTTTCTGTTTGCCTCCACTGTTTACAATGTTTTTGCTGGTATATGCTTTGGGCACTGTGCCACTGCTGATCAGTGCCACAGTGCAAGTGCTCCCTATGTTAAATTACTGTATTGATTGAATTCAATGTTTGGCTTATTTGGTTTACTGTCAGTCCCTAGTCTAGCGCACCAGGAGTGCCGGGGCTTGTAAATACAAATGCCGCTCGTGGGCTTGCAGCACATGTTGTGCCACCCACAAGAGCGGCCTAGTAAAAGTATGTCTGAGGGTCTGCCATTGCCAGACCCACGTGCAGTCTAGTACTGTCACACTGACTGCGCAAGTACACCTACTTGCCAGTCCCTAAACCTTCCCTTAACTTCATGTTAGTCACCCCGATGGTAGGCCCACGTCCAGGGTGCGTTGTAAGCATAAGGTAGGACAGGCCTGACCAAGTTGGCATATCCTAATAGTGAATTACCGCCATATTCGTTTTTCACTATCGCAAGGTAACCTGCTCTCCATTAGTTAGAATGGGCTGCCAGGATTATTAATGCTATAATCCTAGCTCGCTCGGGGAGCATGGTGCAATGTCGAGTTTGGTATCCCTGAACTCGGGGTTTAATTACGCATCCGTTGGTGTGGATGGTTTTTGGACTCTGGGTTTGAAAATAGCACTTTTAGAAAGTGGCTATTTTCTTGTCTAACCATTTCTGGTTTCTGCTGGTTTGGTGTGTGTGTGACAGGAGCTGGGTGGCTCCAGAGGGCTTAATGAATCAGTGTGGGATGAGTGGGACATTTGCGTTGAGAGTAGAGGGAGAGTAGTTGCTGATAGCCTGCCCTGCCTGATACAATGCTGGCTCCACCTCCTGCAAGGCGACTGATGGCTCTGTGCCTGCCATGGACGATCCTGGCCCCACCTCCTACCAGGAGGCCGATAGCTCTGCTCCTGCCAGTGACAATGCTGGCTCCACCTCCTGCTGGGCGTCTGAGGACCCAGCCCTGCTCAGTGAATAGGCCAGGTGCTTCTGCATGGCTCCACCCACAACAGACCCAGGATGTTGGGAAATCCCCCTGCATGGACAAAGGGATCAAAGCCAAAAAGGGGTATACGAGAAGGACCCCTGAACCAAGAATTTAGATCACTTCTGACAAGGAACCCTGAAACCAAGGACAAGAAGCCTGCTGATCCAAGAACTTGTCTACCCTTCTGCCAGTGTACTGTTTGCTGGGGGGAATCCTGCATTGCTTCTTTATTTTTGCCAAGGAACCAGGAGTGAGGAACTGTGTGTGTACTCTCAAGCTTTGCTAAGAAAATCTCCAAGGACTGGAAGAGTGCCAGTCTCCTGTTGAAATCACAGGGCTAAAGGACTTCATCTGCTTAAAGTGCTATTTGCTGGAACCTGTGAATCCAGCACCTCTGAAAGAATCCAGCAATCTCGACGCCGACGGACATCGCCGAATCCAGCTCGACATAGTGAGTAACGGCTCCAGTGTCCCGCTTCCTTGACGCCGGCCGCCGGGCCCGATCGACGCCAGCAGCAACGCCAGTGAGTAGTGAGTTCGGCTCCAGCTCCAAGGGACCTTGTGTCTGCACCGCTGCTGATCGCATCGACTTCGAAGCCCTCTCGACGCCGTGAGCGCTGCTCACACTTGCAACAGCATCATCGACATTGACGACTACGGAGGCCTGATCGACACCCACGACCCGACGCCGGATTGCTCGACGCCGCTAATCATCGTGTGCCTCATGTTCCTAAGGTACTGTGCTGTTGGGGGTCCGTGTGACTCCAGGCTCGACGTAGCGCTCCTCGCGGTCGACGCCGAACCTTTGGATTAACTTTGCCTCGACGTCGTGTGACTCCCGTGTGGGTTAAATTGTTGCCAAGAACTGTGGTTCCAGGAAGAAGAGTTGATTTTGATAAGAAAGACTTTGTGCTAAAGATTAAACTACATTTGAACTATTATTTTCCCTTCCAAGAGTATTTATTAAGATTGTGTATATTTTTGTCATTATCTGGTCTTGTGCTAAGCCTTATATAAAAATCCTTATTTTTATAATACTACTGTGTTGTGTCCATTTGTAGTGTATTCACTTTATTACTGTATGTGGTCATAAATGCTTAACGCACAGCGTCTGAGATAAGCCTGTCTGCTCTGCCAAGCTACCAAGGGGGTGAGCAGGGGTTATCAACGGGTGTGATCCCCTTGCCCTGACTAGAAAAGGTATGTCCCTATTTGTCAGAAGTGTATACCTCTGCCAACTAGAGACAGCTGGTTCTAACAGGCTACTAATATTTCATATCAGTCTTGGTGGAATGCAATTTGTTTTAATCATCGTTTAGATACCAATTATGTATCCCCCATCTCTCTAGCTATTAAACGAGATCTGATTTGGCTCCCCTTAACAACATACCTCTCTTCCTCTGCCCCAGCTCACTCCTCTCCTGATCCTGATATAGTTGAAGTTAGCAAACCTCCATGATTTTCTTATTCTTGTTTTTACCTTATTCTTCGCTTATTATGATTATCATGTTTCATTATCCTGTATATTATTTATTCATGCTTGTAATGCTTACTTTTTATGAAATGTATATTTTCTTTATATTGTTTTATTTCATCCATTCATTGTAACTCTTCCCTCCTTCTCCTCCCCCTCCCCTCATTCCCTCTATTTTCATCTTTTCCCTCAATAAATCAAACTTTAAAAAAAACAGTATTCCCAATTCAGCCATAACATATTTACAGGTAAATCCAACTGTGGCCCCTGCTGGTAAGATCGGCGGGAAGGAGGGGGTAGGATTTCGACAGATGACTACGAGGGGAAAATTGATTATTTATTTAATTTTCCCTGGTGGTCATCGGTCAAATCCCCTCCTCCCCAAGCCGACCCCCCCTACCCCACCTCTCTTACCTGCACGAGCCGCGGCTGGATAAATCTCACTTAACAGGATTGTTATCCCTAAATGCATTTGTTTGGGAAATACATGGTGAACCATCCAAATCGTAAACAGGTCTTACATAGGAGAAAAGCATGCAGAAATTGGTGCAGGTATACCAATTCCTCTTGTAGTTATACATCGTTTGATCTTAATATTGTTGCAAAAATATAGTTGTCCATTAATATCATAAGATAAATATTGCTAGGAAAGGAATATCATGGGACATAATGTTGCATGTAAGAATATCCTTTTTTTAGTAGTTATTCTTTTATTTATATAACTATTTTATGAGTGTTCCTAATATTAAGTACGGCCAGTGTGGTTATTATTTTATAGTTAAGTGTGTTACTTTTTTCAGTAGCCTTTCTTTTGTTTTGATAAGATGTAAAAATAATATATTTTAATTATCTTTGATTTATTTTATTTATTAATGGGTTAAGCTCGTAAGACTGTAGGGTGGAAAGTGTTTTTAGATACATACTTTATAGTTTTATCTAAAATCTGAATGTAAGTAAAGTCAATATTTTTGCTCACATTTTTTTGCCATGATATTTTTGTATTGTGATACTTGTTGCATGGATACTTAGTCATAGGAGCAGTCCGATCATTCCTGCATGAAAAACTGAGAAGAGTCCAGGAATTCCATGCCCTGGAATTACCATATCCTTTGATATCACCAGTTCTGGATGTGGACTTCAGGGGCAGTGTTTCCACACCTTTAATAATAATGTTTTTTGTGTTAATTTGATTTATATCTACTGCACTCTCAACTGAAATATAAGAGTACTTGTTTATTCAAGATGACTTGTCCTTGCAAGGATTTTCATTCTAATCTGAAGACCTCCAGTTGTGCCATGGTAGTAATAAGAGGTAGAATAGACATCCAAGTCTCCGAAGTCTTTGAATGAATATTTAAAGTCCTTGTCTAGTCTATTGCGCTGCAAAATAGTTAAACAAAATAAGATGGGGAAGGACACTACAGTCTATGAAAATATGTTAACAACAAAAAAGAAGGGAATTATGTAATGGCAAATAAATAAACAAGTGTATTTTAAAGACTTGTGATTGGGCATAGGAGATCAATAGATTGCCTCAAAGCACGTAGAATGAATAACATTGACTCCTTCTGTGAACCTTGCACCTTTTTGGAAATGGAAGCGCATTGATGCCAAATTGAGGAAGATGGGAAGACATCAGTAGCCACAAAGCTCAAATTGACTAAGGTTAACAACTTGAAATAACTCAACAAGTATGTTTTAAAAAAATGAGGAAGAAATGTACATAGATATGCACCCACCATCGTCAACTGACAAAAAAACACAGTAAATGAGAAAACCTGATAATGTCATTTGTACACAAATATCTTGGTCTTGAGACATAAGAACAAACGACTTGGTGATGCCTACTCAACTAATTGTACGCTCCTTACAAAATTCAAACCTATGGAAAAATGTGCATATTGGTACCATGAGACCGTGATATAAAGATTTACATTATCTAGCTACATGCAAAGAAAACCTCATGATGAGCACCATGCTATAGTGCATCCAGGTGTAAACATGGAGCAGTGATCCTCTTTTATGCAGGTTGTTTGTGCCACCATGTTAGTGCATGAACTTCGAATGAAGGCATTGGGAATGGATAAAACTATGCATATTGTTTCTTCTATGTAGCTTGTGGAACTAATGTTGGTCTCTAACCTATAGGAGCGGTTGGAGCACCTTTTCCAACATGGTGCTCCTGGCGCAGTAGTTTGAGGATTAGACAGTCACATTTTTCTGCTATCCTAGCTAGTGGCTCATTGTTTCTCTGTTTGGAGCTCACCTCAATGGGAAAGCATTCTTTCTCTGGCAGCTTAATTATATATGCAAAAATAAATACATAGAATGGGATTGTTTTTATGAGACCCTAGATGATGTCATAGTCCAGATTATAAACTTAAATCTGCCACTTTTGACAGGAAACGGCTAAAGTAGTAATTCAAGAACTATTAACATATTTATTAAATGTCCGCTTGATTTGTGAAATTGGATGTTTAATAAACATTTAGGAAAATACACTTTTAGAAAGATACTTTTTCTCTGCCTGAAGATGGAGTCATTATTTGTATTAGCCTCGTAGCACTGTCTAGCTAGTGCTTAACCTTAATGAGGCTCAGAGAGCATAACAATGGGTAATGCCTGGTAGCAGATTATTTTGGGTTTCCAGCACTTAATCCCCATCAGCCCACAAAGGACAGTTGGAGAGGACCCAGGAACTTCATTAATTCAAAAGAGACAAAAGTGGGGCCTGCCCACTCATAGCTTAGTGTAAGGGGAGAACTGAAGTGAAAGTCTTTGGCCCAAAGGCCACACTAGCCAGGCTGGCTCTGTACCAAGTGGTAGGGAACCTACCCAGAACTGCTTTGGAGTGAAGGCAGCAGAGAGACTGCTCACCTCACTGGTTTTTCCTTTTGGTGGACACTAGAGTTCTGCAGAAGTGAGAAACAGCCACAGGGAGCCTCCCTCCCCTTCCAGAAGCCAACACAGTGCTGCAATGGCAGCATTGTGATTGGCTGGGACGCCGAACACACAAGCGTCTCTGGGTTGGCCATTATCTCCAAGTAGGCTGCAGTCACCTCCCTCAGAGCTGGCAAGCCACTCCTCCCCTGCCCTTCAGCAGACATGCCCACCCGCCCGTCCCCAACCAAACCCTTCTGCTTTCTCGTAGTGTGAAAGCAGAAACATAAAATGATATTTATAATAACATTTTATGTTTCTGCTTTTCACACTGGGTGGGACACTCCTCCGCCCACATGGAGGAGTTGCCCCTGCTTCCTGGTGAAATCTCCTGGGGTAAGTCTGGGCCCCTAAGTGCTGACCCTGAGGTCCTTTGAGACTTAGAAGTGGCCTAAGGGAATTGCTTCACAAACCCTAACAATGGGGAAATTATTGGACTCCCAAAACCTCCAAAGCCATCAGGAGGACCTCGTGCAACAGTGTCTGATTTCGATGCACCTTTCTCGAGTATAGCTTCGGACTTGCCCTGTCGGAGTATTTTGAGCTTCATAAAAATGACAAGGTCAGAAAATCAAAAATTGACCAGCTTCCTTAGACTATGTTTGTTGCTTAGTGCTTTTTGGTGCTATTTAGCTTCAAACTTAAAAATTCATGTCCCCACTTCCCCTTATTGGATTTTTGTATTTTTGGTTTCATTTTGTTTATTACATTTATTACTGATTTGGTGCTTCATAATTACTTTACACACTGTATTAAATTAAATTATTCAGGATTCAGCCTGGCAAGTCAACGTCATTATTCTTTGAGGTGGCCCACCCAAAATAATAATCCAACTTCTTACAAAAGCTATTTCGGATTCCTGGAACCACAATTGCTTGAAATCCTGACACATAGGTTGACCAAGTACTATGCTTTGCACAAAGTTCACATGCTTTGGCATCAATCAAATAATTGGCAATTATGGGGATTTTTCGAAAATTCACACTTGATAAGAGCTAACTTTAGACATGAAAATTCATAAAGTTCTGCATTACCCTGCTGCTGGATTTCGCAAAAAATATGTCCCACAATTTGGTCCTGTTGTCAAAACAGTACACACATCAACATTCAATACAATACAATACAATATGTTTTTATTGTTGAATTAATAAAAATCCTTACAATAAGAAAGGTAAGATTAACCAGGTTACATTATAAAAACAAGAAAATGACAATTTTAAAAAAGAGTTAAAACTAAAGCTCTACTCAAAACCCGCCCCTTCTTACAAGATAGGGATTTATAGAGTGGGCTGAGGGGCACTTGCAAAGAGGGTGGGGCAAAGCAATATGTAAAATGATCATTGGGAGGCCTGTAGCTGCTTTCTAATTTCCATCATAAATTTGAGACCCCGACAGGTCAGGATCGGAGATGAACCTCCCAGCCAGAAAATAACGGCCTGGCGACATGTTCTTATATTCAGGTTGTTCAATATGTCCCGTATAAAGCGTCTTCTAGATACCATAAGGGATGGGCATACACAAAACAAATGAACTAGAGATTCAGTATGATATCCGCAGAGTCGACATTTTGGGCAATCATCTTGGGGTTTCCAGGAAGGTAGTAAATCCTTAGATTCATGAAGGCCCATACGGAGGTTGATAAGGTATTTTTTTAAATAGTGGCTAAAATGGGATGCCAAATAGGCCTGAGGTTGTTGGAGTGAGTAAGAGGAAATGACTGACCAGGCATGACGTCGATGGGACAATGTTTGTTTGTCTTCTAGAACAGACTTCCTTTTGGCAATAGAATTTACTATTTTGCAGAAACTTGCTTGATCAACTTTTTTATTCCATGTAACTGGCAGATCGAAGTCCACAAGACATTTCTCCAAATGAATGGCCCAGGGCTGAGTGGGATCTGTATTGATTGCTTGCCAACAAAGATTATTTAGAGTGTCAGGGTCGGCGGCACGAAGTTTGTGACAAAATTTAACAAATGTTGACTTAGCCCTGAAATTTTGATTTTGAAGCCCAAATTCTAATCTCACCAGCGCTGGTGAGGAGCATTTAGGCAGTTTGAATACTTCTTTATAAATTTTGTTTTGTAGAGTATTTAGTAGACCGGCCTCCCCTCCAAGCCATGTTACCAGCCCGTACGATAATGTGGGTAAAACCTGAGCGGCCATTACTTTTAAAAGATGGGTATAATTTGGACCATCCAGTTTTTGCAAGAGACGCCTGTATCCGTAGATTAACATCTGGGACTTAGCTTTTAACACCGCAGAGTGTTGTTTTTTTTAATTATCTTTGCCGATGGTGACCCCCAGATACCGATAGTGCAGCTGTTCCCCTATTGCAAGGTGGTTACACGTCCAATTGTATTTGATTGATTTTCGCTCTACAAGACGTATTACTTTTGTCTTGTCTCTATTAAGTTCCAGCTGTTCTTCCTCTAAGTAGAGTTGTAGAGCATTTATCAGCCTTTGCAGCCCGGTTGGAGTTTGGCTTAAAAGGACAATGTCATCTGCAAACTGAATGATTGGCATTGGGGTATTGCAGAGGTTCGGAGCATGGCTTACAACTTGACCAAGTTTTTTCCCTAGATCGGCAAGATATAAATTAAATAAGCAAGGAGCCAGGACACATCCCTGTTTCAGTCCGTCTTTGGTTGGAATTTTTGACGTGAGACTTGTGCCCTGTCCTTGTTTAACCCTTGCCCAAGTGTCCGTGTAGAGGAGCATTAGTGAGTTAAGAAGGTTTGTTGACAGCCCCCATTTCTTGAGTTTTGCCCAAAGTCTCCCCCTACTAACTCGGTCGAAGGCTGCTCTGATGTCGATAAAGCAGCCGTATAACCGGCTGTTCTTCGTTTTGGCTCTTTCTATCAGGAGTCCTAGGGCTGTGAGATTTGTTGTTGTCCCTGTCCCTTTTCGAAAACCTGTTTGATAACTGGGGATTAGATTGTTATTATCCACCCATTCCTGTATTTCCTCCAGAATGCAGGATGCGTATAGTTTGGCTTCCACGTCTATCAAAGATATTAGACGATAGTTCTGTGGCAGTCTCCTGTCCCCCTTTTTGAAAATGGGATGGATGATATTACCGTTCCATGATAGAGGCTGCTGCTTACGGGCAAAAACTTGGTTAAACAGGGCAAAGAGCTGGAGGGCCCAAAAATCAGCGTTATATTTAAATACTGCATTGGGAAGACCGTTGGGACCTGGTGCCCCTTCTGTTTTAAGTTTGTTAATAAACCTTTTGACTCTATCGCTGGAGAATGAGTCCGACTGTATCGGTAGGTCATTAAGCCTTCCTATATCTCTGTTATTTGTTGAGTTTTCTACTGCTCCATTCAGGTGGATTGAATTCGTGGTGGGATTGGAACAACAATAATTTTCAGGAAGAGATACATCCGTTTTGAAGTAGAGCTTCTTAACATGGTCTTCCCAGCTTTGTTTGCTAATGCCGGGGTCCTGGGATATTACTTCTGCGTTGTTTAATTTATTAATAATGCCCCAGAAGTCCCTTGTGTTACGCTTCTTACTGGCTACTAGCAATTTCGCCCACATTTCTTCCTTCTGTTTGTTCTTGGCTTTCCACACCATTTTACGATACTTTTTTCTCATAGTCCTAACAAGGGAGTAGGTTAGTGAGGAGCGCTCGATGTTACTCCTTATTGCCTTCCGTTGCACCTGGGCTAATTTTCTCTTTTCCTGTCTTAGTTTATTATTAAACCATGGTTCCCGTAAAACTAGTGGGACTTGATGTGAAAAAGAGGGTACCGAGTGTTGAATGGACAGGTTCTCTAACAGACTTTCCCAAGTTGAAACCGGATCTTCTTTTTGTTCCTTTTCGTGTAGAGCAAAGAAGTCGCTTGCGGTTTCGTGGATGGCTTTGGTTCCGCTGCCCCTCCAACGTAGTCTTCGTAAATTGAATTTCTCTGTATGATCAGAGAGAGCAGTTAGTTGGGCAGACTCCGGCACCCCTAAATTGATCCAAGTAATTTGAGGAAGGTGGTCACTTTCAGATCGCATTACTATTTCATAGCCCTCCAATAAGTTGATCAGTTTGTTACTGATTAAGGTAAAGTCGATCGTTGACAAAACCTTGCCACTCATGTATGTGGGAACTGTTGTCAATCCGCCTGCTGTTTCAGACTTTAAGATTGTTAATCCCAACGTAGTCAGTTGTTTTGAGATTGATGAGTTGGGCTCTGCCCGGGTGCTTTGTCTAGAGATGAAAGTATATAAATCGTCATCGTTTAGGTTTAAATTAAAGTCGCCTGATAGAATCAGCAAGCTTTGGGAGTTTGATTTCTGGAATGTTTTTATAAGTTCTGTAAGCACGGCCAGTTTCTCTTTTTTTTTCGTTCGATCAGGGTGAATGTAAATGTTTATTAATAACAATTGGTGGCAGGGTTTTATAGAGATCTTGGTTACCTGCACCCAACTTAGTCCCACATCCTGTTTTTCCGGCTCCCAATTGTATTTCTGCGAAATGTATGTGGATAACCCACCACTGGGGTGCCCAAACTTGGATGTTCTCTCGGCAGGGATGTGATATTCGGTGAAGCCAGGAATGGCGGGGTATACCAGATTCCAGGTCTCTTGTAATAGTAGAATGTCATGTTTGTTAAAAAACAATTGAGTCTCACTGTCTTGATCCATACTACTAAATCCATGAATATTCCAACTGCCGATGCCTATTTTAGGCATTTTAACCCCGTCCTTGAATGCAAGTTTTGGCCGTGTACTTTGATTTAAAAGTTCATTTTTCTTAGGTATACTTTTGATTTAAGGTTAACGGGATCCATGACCAGTCCTGGGTTTGGGACTCGCCTGGACCAGAATGCGTTTGGAATATATCATTACCACAGTTCTCTTGGGCAAGTGTAGCCGAGAGGGCACCATGAAGACACAAGGTTTGCTTGTGGTTGGTTCTGTCATCACTGCTTGTATTCTGCAAGCTTTTTACAAGCGGGAAGGGATATCTCTTGCGTATATGTTGTGTAATGATAATTCCCCAGTGTTCGAATGATCCTTTGTTTTCAAAGATTCTTGCGGCTATCTCCTTGGTAGCCCAGGTTGTAACCGAAACTTCGATGTTTGTATGATCTGTTTTTTGGCCGAACTCAACTGAGACAAGGTCTTGAGAGGATATACCTCTAAGCTCGGGAACAAATCCAAATAATTTCAATAAATTTCCTCTGTTTAGAATGTCATGCGAGCCCTTTGACTCATATTCGGGGGTAAATGTTAGCATTGGTTCTAAATCTGGTATCAAATTTTTCAATGATTCTTGAGGGCGTGTAATAGAGTGATTGAGGTTACTCACTGGATGCTTTTTTGTTTTTTTGGTCACGTTTTGTGTTGAACCCTTGTCGCTGGAACCTCTTACGGGAGAAAGGGTTAATAGTGGCTTATGGTTGTTTTTGGGTTCAATAGCGGATGTGATTGCACTGTACAATTGCGATTTTGCCCGTTTTTGGTTATTAAAATCGGGGTGATGTTCCTTTGTGCAAAACGGGTTCCTGGTTTATGTTGCATTACTCCCGGTTGGGCCATTGTTTTTTCTTTGGTACACTGCCTGTCATTCCCGATTTTAGTTATTTTGATTGGGGTCAAATCGTGTACTGAGTGGGCATGGATTTGGCCACTTCCTCGTTGGGTCCTACATGGTGTTGTGACTCCTTTTAGGTTGATTGTTAGATGCTCCGAGGGACATGTTTTTTCGAGCGGGTCACTCCCAGCTATTGGTCTATTTCCTTGTACAGGAGTCTGTTTGGCATTTGGAGTCGGACTTAAGGTTTTCACCAATGATGTCGGTTTCGGGGCGAGTTGCAGGGGTGATTTTATGTTGGTACGAGCAGTCAGTGCTTTTTGAGTCTTGCTCAGTCCTTCTGTGGATGGTTGGCCTGTGCCGCAGGACTGTGCCCACAGTTTGGAATTTTTCGTTGGAATTTTTGCCTGGATGAGGGATTGTCCTTCCGACAAAATAGTGACAGTGTTGGAAGAGGTGTTTGCTGATCCATTTGCTCTTGGCTGATTGATCGAAGTTTTTGAAAAGAAGTTGTCGATGGTGATCCCTTTTACTTTGGACCTAGCTTTCCTCGCTCTTTTCCTTTGTTTTTTTGTAAGGTTGTCGGGGGCGGAGGTTCAGGATCAGCCATACCTTTGAGCGAATGGACGATCAAGATCGAGGAAGCTTTATTCTGCGACTTTCGGTGGGATGGCGGGCAAGGATCCCCGTTCCCATCCGGACTCTCGCATATTGAAGGTTGAAAGGTTGAAGCACTTGGTTTCCCCGTGTTGTGATTTTCTCCCGATGGAACTAGATTTATCATCTGGTTGTTTCCTTTTTTTACTGCTCCCAGAATATCTTTGAGAATTGCAGGGAGTGTGGCCAGTTTCTCGATGATGCGCCCACAGTCGCAACTGGACAATGGGCTTGTAAGGCCTTTGTCGGTTAGAGCCTGTTTTTCCAGGGCAGTATCCGAGGATTGTTTGCTTGTCAAGAGAGTGATGATTGTGTCCGTTTTAGAACTGATTTGGGCAATGTGGTCTGCAATGACGTTTATCAAATCTATTTGGACCTCCATCTTATCGGATTGGTAATTGAGAGCCTTTATAGCTTGGTCCAAAGTGCTAATCAGAGTGTTCCCCCAGGACCCGGAAGGCGCTTGGCTGGAGCTGATCTTAATCTGCTCCTCCCGTTGGGAGGTCGAGCTTGTCGAAGAAATTGATATAGGAGACTGTATTGATTTTTTTTGGTAGGTGCTGCGAGTTCCCGAGGTGTCGTCGATTAAGATTCTATGAGTCGTGCTAGAGGCAACCACATTATGGGGCGTAGACGCCACTGGATTTAGATTTCGTTCGTCAGCCAGTTGGTCGTAGACCAAATTTAGATCTAGATTTAGCTTATGCGACAGATGGCTTGGGGCCGAAACCAGTGTCGCATTGACCAAATTAGGAAGATTAGATCCAGTCAAGTGGTCAGTCTGGTCGTCTTGCCTTGTAGGCCTCTGGATTGGTTGCGTTTTTAAACATCTATCCCCATGATTGGTTTTGGCCTTGTTGTGATCAAGAGCATGATTGTTATCGCCCATTATTGATTTATTATTGAAATCATTGAATAAGATTTCTAAAGAGTCCTGACCAGGAGAAATAGGTGAGGGCAGAACAAGTTGTTTACCCAGGCTTGTTTGATTTGATTTTGGAGAACTACAATTATGAATCATTGCCTGTACGAGATCTGTTTTTTTTGTGAGAGACTTGAATGGTTGCTCAATTGGTGGAACCGGTTGAGATTGGATGAAAGATTCTGAAGTTTGGTTTAAGGCCGTTGATGAATTGCCACAATTTGGGGTTCCTGGGTGGCTGGAGTTTGTCTTCTTGGCCGGTTGGATGGGACTTGGTAGATTCTTGAATTCCCTCGTTGTTGCCAACATTGCCGATACAGGGTCTTTTAAAAAAAAAAAATTGTTGATCTTTTGCTGATTTCCTCGTAACCGGCTGGGGCTGACCGGGGACGAGGGTGGGCGTACTGTCTCGCTTGTCCCCTGTCCGTCGCACACCCCCTCCTGCAGAACGACTAGGGGCAAAGCTGCTTGAGCTTGTTTTGATGCGTCTGACTTCCTTATCTTTTTGCTGCGTGATGCTTTGTTTGTTGTAGCCTGTCGTTTGGTACCTGAACGCATGTTTGTCCTTCACAATATTGAGTTGGAATTGGTGCGGTAAAGAAAGGTGAATGGCCTGCTGGTTAGGGCAAGGATGGACCGAAGTGGAACACTGAGGGAGGCAGTTGGTTCGGACGAGCGGTGCACTCAGGGGGTACCTTGGGCCAAAACGGACCTAGTCAGCTTGGCCTCGGCTGCCCCCCGGGCTCTTACTTAGCGGCTGCCTCTAACGGCAACCGCGCTCGTGCTTTGTCCCTACCCGCCCTTCACTTCCACTCGCTTGCCTCTCAGCCTCTCGATGGCAGGCCAAGAAAAGTTTGAGAAATTGTCCAAGAAAGGTCCAAGAGGGGGAGGGTTTCCCGAATGGAGGCGGCCGGGGCGTTGCTTATGCTGGCCCTGGCCCTAGAACACAGCAAAGCGGCCAACTGTAGCAAGCAACGAGTTGCAAGGCGAAGCGCAATAGCCAACTTTCTGGGCTGCCTCCTGCGAACCACCGGACACCAAACACCAAACAGTGGGCTCCTCGCCCCTTGAACTCACCGACCGCACCTCTCCTTCCTCCTCGGTGGCTCTGGGCTCACCGGAGCGTCTGGACGTTATGCAGGGGCAAGGTCCAAGGTCTTGGCTTCTCGGGCTCCCGTCTGCGCGGCTGAAGGAGAGCTGGAAATCAAAGTGTGGGGCTTGGGCCTGGGGCTGAGTCTGAATACCCTGAGAAAACCCAAAAGTAGCCCAAAGAAGCCTCTCACTGTAGCTCCCGCCGCGGCTCCTGCTCGCTCGGCGTCTGTGTCTGTCTGCTCTGCTAGAGCCGCGCACACGCTCGCCACCTAGTGGTGAAAATCCAGTACTGCCAAACTCAAGACTGGGAACATTCAAGACACAAGCATTACACACATCAAACATGTGTAACAGATGTAATTTGCATACTGTAACACCTACATGCATGCATGCACATGCACATGCACAAAAACACACACACATATAGTCTTGAAGAGGCTTTAAGGTAGCATAGTAGCACTATAATACATCAATTACTAAACATGCAGCCCAGTCAGCAAACTAGTGGTATCCCTCAAGCCTGCATTAGGGCTACACTCTCTCACACTTCCCTTCCACATCCAAAGGCCACATCTGCCCAGTAGTACCAAGAGGCCACAAACTCCCATTCAGCAGCTTGATGCACACACCTCTCTTCAGCACAACAATGCCACCTCCAAGGTTCATACTCTGATGCTCACAATAATTCCCTAAGCAACATTTTGTCTTCAAACAGCTGCATCTTATTATCATCACTCACCACTCTAGCAGTCTTACAACCCATTCCTCTTAAACACCGATTGACCTATAATAATAATAATAATAATAAACTGAGCGTATAAAGCGGCTGGTTACACTAAACCAGTGTGTCCATGCACTATAGTACCAGCCTAACACATCCTCCCTTGTCATCATATATCCCATTCCCCAAAAAACTTCTCCGGACTATCCCCTGGGAAATAAATAAGTTTTCAACTCTATAGGAAAAGCCAGCTCTGAGATTTCCAGCTGGAGTGTCAGAGGTAATCTGTTCCATTGTTGTGCTGCCAGAAAGCAAAACAAGCGCCCTCCCATTCTCACTCTTCTGATCTTAGGGACCTTAACCTGTCATGCCCCGCTAGATCTCAATTGCCGGGTCGGGTTGTATGAGGTTAACAGGTTCTGAAGGTAGTGGGGCCCTTTCCCCTGTGTGATTCGATGACTCACACATTGGGCTTTGAACTGCACTAGTTCTTCAACTGGCAGCCAGTGTAGCATCTCCAGAGCTTTCTTAGAAGAAGTTCTCTTTGGCAGCATCAGCACCAGACCAGCTGCCGCGTTCTGTATGCGCTGAAGCCTCTGGATGCACCTCACATTTGCTCCCAAAAAGAAGGCATTCCCATAGTCCAGCCTCGAGGTAACCAAGGCATGGACTAAGGATTTCCTAGCTGTCGTAGGTAGTAAATCCAGAGTCTTCCTGAGACCCCACAAAATGCCAAAACAGGTGCCTGCAACTTGTCTAATGTGGTACTCAAATGAGATCTTAGAGTCAAGCCATACCCCCAGATTCCTAACTTGTTCACTGGGTTAGGGTAGAGGGCCAAGCGTCTGAGGCCACCACGCTAAAGTCCACACTGACGGCGCCTTCCCAACAATCAGCACCTCAGTTTTATCGCCGTTTAATCTGAGGCAGTTACTGGCCATCCGGACAGCCAGTTCTTGTAAACAAGAGGTGAAATTACTGGCTGCACTCTCTGCTGGTTGTGCCAGAGCCACGACCAGCTGAGTGTCGTCTGCCTATGACACAACTTCCACCCCATATTTATCGGTAATCTCTGCCACTGGCGCCACATAAAGATTAAAAAGGGTCTGGCCCCAGTATACTTCTGCCCCAAGCCCCTACAGCCCAAATGCCCAAACCATTCAACAAGCACGGTAAAGCACAAAAATCTCTTCAGCACCAAATTGACTGACTGATCTTCTAAACTCCAAATATACCTCATGAAATTTAAAATTCAAACCTAATTTTCTGCTTACAAAACCTACCATCCAACCTTCAGCAACCAAGTGTTCCCGAAATTCCTCTAATAGCCATGGGCAAAAAATATTCCCTCGAATACTTTTTCTCTGCATGCATAAAAAAAAGAGGAAGACCACTTGCCTTGGCAGTGCCCAGTACCAAAAGTAGCAGTAAACTACCATACAAGTGATTGCACTGAACTACTTCCCAGGGCTGATGAGTAGGAGGAGCTAGATATAATTACATATATTACATACATTTTTTACATGCATAACTTTATGTTAAAGCTATGATACCTTTGCTTACTTAATTCTGCATGTTTCTGGAGTGCTTTGTCTTTCTCTCACATTAACAACCTACTTTTAAGGTGATGCTACCACTTACAATGGAAAACCTCAAAAAACTGTAATGCCCAAGTGTGGCATGCAAAGAATAACCTAAGCATATTGTGCACTGATCAAAATCTCCATTAAAATACAGTGAAATTGAATAATTGTCAATGGTTCAAGTTATTGTTAGCTTTTCCATTCCTCATTACATTAGTGGTCATCCCTATGCTGCCTGCTAACCGATCTCTCGTTGTGCACTTTTCCGCAGCTCCAGAATAGGTATCAAAGGGGCCTCTAAATGTACTCAAATCTGCTTCAGTTTTTGAAAACAGGCGTGGAACCAGACCAATGTTGCAACTTGCCTGGATCAAGTGTTCCACTGAATGAAAGAGAGCTTTCTTTGACTGACACCCTGTTATGGAAGGAACCCAATCCAACTCACCTCCTTCCAGTACCCCTCAAGACTAGTAGCACCACCATCTGCAAAATGGGAAGTAAATAATGTGTGCCTAGTATTCAGCACTGAGCTATTATTCATTTCCAACGTTTATGGTAAGAGTGATCAACCTGACACGCTTCCTACATTAACACACTCTCCCTCTCATCAAACTAAACTGTCTATCTGCTAGCGGTGACAAGAACCCTAAGGGTGGTGTGCTTAGCTCCTTGAATCTCTTCTGAACTAGACTTTCAATTACCTTATTGAGAAACTCCAGACATTTCAAACCCAAGGTGCCAGAATGTACCTAAAGCTATAGATGTGTGACCATCTAAAGCCTGCCTTGACCACAATTCATTTGCTCCCGGTGGATGCAAGAGTCAGGTTTAACAATCTTTTCACTGTACACAATGCCAACTGGGACTGGATTTCAGGAAATCTACAGTACTGGCACTCTTAGTATGCAGCCAACAGAACCTTCCGCTAGACCAAGGCACAGATGATTAGTCAAAAAAATATGAAAATAATCAAAAAAGGAGGCCGACCCTTTGCAGTGCAGGGCCCTATTGTGAAATCTGGTCAATTGAACTCACAGGAGACACCGGTATTTAGAAGGAGTACTTTCTTAGTACCACAGGATTACATCTCATCCACATCTGTCGCATCACCAACTGTCTCTTCTCTCTTGCCTTGTCAGGGAAGCTCAGCATAGAGCTCCCTGGCACCAAAATCCCAATTGCCTCGTCATGCCCTTACAACAATGGGCGAGGTGACAATGCCATTGGATTAAAAGTAGATTGGTGGGGGCGGCAGGGAGAGGGGACCCCTCTCGGGAGAAACCACACCAATGTTGTGGAATGCGAGAACCCAGGCATTGAATTGGAACCTAATTACATTCATTTTAGCAAACTTCTAAAAGATGGATTGTTCTAGCTTGCTTATAGCTGCAATCCACAGTCTCCGGGATATGACGGAAGACTACTGGATTAAGACTCTGCCTCCACCAGATGGATTCAAAGTCCCCCTCCCTTATACTACCAACTACAAGGAAGGTGCCTTAGCACTTGGCCATAACACTGTGGCCATAGCCACTGTGAAGTGATTGAAAGGTGACATGCATTCCTTTAGAAAATCCTTAGTTGAATACATAAATATACTTAAAAATATAAACAGCCATTAGTGATAACATATTAGTGTGTTTCTGTGGTGAAGGTGGGATTCCTATCCTTTCTGCTGTAACTGTTTTCAACGTTGCAGCTTTTTATTTATTTAGAATTTGTAATGTGGTATGTTGAGATTAAGGTGTTGCCTCATGGAATGAAGCCAAGAGAGGATGGATTACATGGACAAGGAAAAGATTGAGGGGGGGCTATAGAAATGGAAGTGATTAAGTGACTGTGAACGGCCAAGGAGAAAAGGTGTTGTAGCCAATACATCACAGTGCTGAATGAGCCACAGGAGTAAATCAAATAAGCAGGATATATTTTAGGTGTGGAACTTTTTGGCTCTTAATCTCTTGCCCCTTAGGTCCTCATTTACAACCATATGAAGACGGAGTACAAAGAATAATTAACACTTTATGAGATCAAATGCAATTCAAATCTGGTGGTGCCAGAGAGAGCCCCAGAGTTGTAGTACTAAAATAAAACAGTCACTGTGCACCCTTTACTTATCTTATTGAATTTAGATGTGCCATAAACAGTTGTAGAATTATGAAATAAAAAAAATGACACTATGTTCACCTTTACTTGTCCGATCCCATTCAATTGTGACAGAAAGCAGCGTTAGGAAATTAATTGTGCATACCTTACTTTACCCATTCCATTCAATGGTGCCAGAAACAAGCAGTTTCGACGACAGCTATCCACATGGCAAAGAAAGTTTGCTAAGCGGACTCCACTTTTACAGCACCCAATTGGCTAGCCATTTGTTCAGAGAAAACAACTTGCAAAACTGACGTTTGTTTCCTCAGGGCTGGAACTAAAGGGACCCAACAGAAAGGGAGCTTTACCCATTTAACATTTATTGAAGGACAATAGCCCCACCCTCAGGGGCAGACATCCATCACTGTCATCCCAGCAGTCATTTGGCAGATGAACTGGTGGGTCAGAGATTTCATTGTCAGAGCCATTGATAACTAAGTAGTTCCCTGACTTTAAATAGAGCGGATGTGCCAGGTGCAGCAGGAGGACTTCCAGTTCATGGTATTCCTCCTGATCTCCCACATCATAAGTTAGACCCTTAGAGGCTCATTTATGAGTTTTTGATGCAGGGCAGTGCAGCAAGTCATATTACTGCACTGCCCTGTGTCAAAAGGAAAGGGCAGGAATGTGCTGTATTTATGATTAATGACGTATTCCTGTTGTTTCAGCCAGTGCCAGCGCACACGATATTTATTTATTTATTTATAAAGTTTTATATAGCACAAACTAGATCCCGAAGGATATCAGAGCGCTTCACAATTAGTGGTAGCGGAACGGAAAAGATCACAACAAGCCTAAAATGTTGAAACAATATGCATAGAAACATATGGTGCAAGCATAACAGATCCTATCTAATTCAGGATTAACGCAGAGTGTGCTAGTCAATGATAAGATGATATCCACGGAGTGAAAATACATAATGGTGTAAGGGGGCGAATACAATTGTAACAAATTGAATTATTAACCAATGCTGTAGTATATACAAAGTGATATGTATATACAAAGTGATAAGTGGAGGAGTGTGGCTCAATGGTTAGAGCGGCAGACCCTGATGCAGAGGTCTGGCCCGGGACCAGGGTTCAATTCCTCGCCTCGGTGGGTCTTGGGCTCAAAAATTCCACGGACCTGATAATTCTTGCCTCGGTGCCTATTCCAATCATGGAGTCCCACTCTGCAACTCTGGGCAATAACTTGCTTAATCTCCACAACAGCCCCAACAACGCTAAGAATGCCTGGTCTCCACCTTGGGGGTGCCCAGGAGTGGACGCCTCACAGGGAAAGCCAGGATTGGTTCCACAGCGGTATTCGTACAAGCGCCTTGAGACCCTTGCGGGTGAGTAGTGCGCTATACAAGTATCAATTTACAATTTACATCGTGTTAAGGTAAAAACTTGTTCCTGAGGAATCTTTTAGCTTCCATTTTGAAAGCAACCTTGCAGGAGATTCTGCGAATTTCCGGTGGAAGAAAGTTCCAAATTCTTGGTGCAGCGCCAGAGAAGGCTCGTTGGCATGTTCTCTTTTTGCAGAGGGGTGCCTAGCGCCAACACAAGCACTTTTGCACCACAGTACAAGGGTTTATGTGTTACTGGCAGAGTTGTTTTTGTGCAGGAATGGATACCATCCTTCACAAAAACAATCCATTGATGCATTTTTCTTGTTCTATGTGCTGTATAATGCAGCACACAAGGTAAGAGGAAAAAAAGAGGAGAAACAAAAACATTTCTCCTCGTTATGCCTGCTCTGAGGAGGCGTGTGGTTTTGGCGCTGCCTCAGGTTTGAATGATTTTGCAAATCTGGGGTAGGGTCAAAATCCATGAGTGCTGTGTGAAAACACCCACCACAATCCCCATGGAACACCTCATTGATGTAGGAAACCTTACTCTGTATCTATGAGGCCAAGCAGAGCCATGCAGGATGACTTTTTGTCACCTCATGGATATGACCGAGAAGCCTGTGCCACCGTAGCATCGCAAAAAGTGACGATCTGGCGGTGCATTGATTTTTTAAATGAGGCCCTTAGAGTTATGGCTTTGAGGTCAAGAGAGGTTCAAACACAATTTGTTTCAGAGCATAAGGAGGGGCAAAAATGTCCCTTACTGGAGGTGAGAAGGAGTGACTAGGGTTTGGAGGAGCAGCATCAGATTGAGGATACAGTGGAGCCTTTGGCGAGGGAAAGGTGGGGAAGGACCAGCAGCAGATGATGGGAAACAGCTCACTTGTAGGAGGAAGACAATACATCTACAGAAAGAAATGGACAAACAGGTCGACCTGTATCCCCCAAAAATGGGCTTTTAGTATTTTAGTAGGTCAGTATAAGCACAACATCGAGTTCTTTCAGTATGTGGCTAGGCGTGAAAGAAGCCCATGCTGGAAACGTTTTGGTGCCTAGAGAAGGATTATTCTTCACCCTTACTACTCAATTTCCCTTTGACTTGTTATATTGCTAATCTCATGACTCACTCATTCCAGTCTGAATAATTGCGTGGTTGGCTACCCAGGCACACTTGGATTTTCTCCCATTATGGAGCAGCCCATTCACGGTAAAAGTAACCAGCATACTCAGTATAGAAGTAGCATATTTCAGGATGTTCCATGATTGCTCATAATGAAGATATTCTGGAACTCGCTGAGTTTCACTCCATGGAATTCCGCTGCATAAAAAATCTGCGAGATTCCACAGAGTTCTGTGAGTGGGTGGAAATCAGTACGTTGCGCTGCTCACTCAGTTTTTTAGCATCAGGAGCTTGTTCCCTGCTGGAAAATCGATGCAAATGGCACCACGTGATGTGCCGGAGCCCACTGCTTCTTTGCTGCTGCTTGAGTAGATTTCCTACCAAGTGGCAGTTTTTTCGCCACAAATGGTCGTGACTGCATTGCCCACATTGAGAAAACCTCACCGGGTGCCGTTCTAGTGCCCGAAAATTGCACTAGGGGCTGCAAATTCTCACTCACGCGCACATGAGAAAAAACTCCACCACACGACGGTTGGCAGAGTTTTGCTGGAGCTAGTGGGCAAAACGCTGCAAACACTGCCGCACAGTGGAATTTATTGCGCAGCATAATCCTTATACTCGTTACTCTTAACTTTGTCTCCATAAACTGTCTTAACAAGCCATTGATCATTGGCCTAAGCACAAAAAGAATTGAGTAAACAGTATGTCAGTAGAAACACATATAGTAAAATATGAAAGCCAACAAAAATTGTCTTCTGAAGAGTCGGAAAATATTCAGTCTTTTAATTTTCAAGCAAACCAGCCGACACGTGTTTCATCGCATGTGGAACAATCTTTCCGCGACTTCCTCAGGGCTGTATACATAAGATCAGTAATCATGTGGTTGTCGCACAGCTGGTGATAATTCCGAGGGCCCAAGACAGAAAAGTAAGCTTCGGTCTTCTTAGTGAGTCAGATGTGCGGTATCTAACTGCGTCCGGCACGTGTAAGCCCCGGATCTTAGACGAAAAAATCAAAATCTCACGACAATCGTTCAGTGTAGCTGTAACAGAATAAGGCAGTCTGTGATGCTAGGCACCGTGGGGGAAAACACGCAAGAGGAACGGATAACTCCTCAGACGAAGGTGATCTCAAAGCAAGTATGCCAGGGCACCTTCCCCACGGGCCACTGTGTTCCTTGTTATGGACCAATCCATTTTGTGACTACGAATCAGGTCTGAACTCTGCAGTCATATCACACTTTTATCACTTATGTTTCAGTTTGGAAGTGCTTTAAAATGTTAGTAGCGAAAGACTTAACTGGGAGCCAAAAAGTTATAAAGAGTTTTTTAGGCCTACAGGTAAGCCTATGATACTATTTTGTATTGCACATCGTTTAGATTTAAATGCTTTTCTCAGTAATTGTTTTCACTGACTAAAATTGCTTTTTTTTTGTAAATATTTATTGAACCATGCAATTGTATTTTATGCCTGGCTTCCGGGACAGCTTATGTTTCTTAAACTATCTTTTATGTTGTTATTGAGAGAAGATGGTGTCGCACTGAACAGGTGTGCTGTGGAAGATGGTGGTGATACCCAGAAGGGAGGGGTGATTATGTGAACACTCTAACTAAGGCCGTTTAATTTGTGGACGGAGAAATGGGTTCTTGAAATAAGTGGATAAGATGTTCCACTCCTTTGAGCAGCAGACATTAAATGCATATAGTCATTGGTGCAATGGATTTTACTTACCGCCTTACAATAATTTGTAACATACAGTTCTTCACAGGATCTGATTTAACGTTTAAGTGGCAATATAGAAACATGTTTAGTGTTATGCAAACAAACGAGATAAAACTATAAATATACTGCCAGTGTAGGGTGGGGGGAGGGGACTGCCTGCTACAGAGCTTGAATCAAGTTAAAACTATACAGAATCCAATATTGTTTTGTTTTTGAATCTGTTAGAACATGCTATGACACTCACGATACTCAAATATTTTAATCAGAGAATATGCAAATTCGGCCTAATTGTTTTTGGGAGAATTTTTTTTATTTTTGTTATGTTGAATGATTAGACAAATAGCCTCCAGTGGCATAAATAATACACATTTGTATGGTATTAATCAATTCACAGCCGTATCAATGACTAGAATAGTTAACAGATTGAAGAATGCATAATGTACTTCCTATAACAGACTGCCTAATGGTGTTTCCATGTTTCTTGTTGTTAGATTCAGTTAGAAATATTCATGTTTATATCTTGTAATATTATCTTGTTTTTGCACAAATTGCATTCACTCAGGAATACCCTCGAGCTGAGGAGACAGCCTAAAATGTCTGCCAATGGAGATCCTTAAAATAAAAGTGCAAGTGCGTAAAAGAGTTACTTTGATAAATAGTGCTTGTTGGACCTAGACCATTTTGCGTTTCTCCTGAATTTTGGCTTTAGGGCTCTAAGCACTTTACCACTGCTAGCCAGTGCTAAAGTACACATGATCTATCCCTAAAATGTAATGGTTTTTGATTTCTCCATGACTGGCATATTTGATTTTCCTAGTAAGTCCCTACTAGAGTGCACTGTGTGTGCCCAGGGCCTAGGAATCAAATGCTACCAGTGGGTCTGCAGCACTGATTTGCCACCCACATGAGTAGCCTTGCAAATGTCTCAGACCTGCCACAGTGTGTGCAGTTTAAACTGCCATTTCACCCTGGCAAGTGCACCCTCTAACCAAGGCCAAACCTTCCCTTTTATTACATGTAAGGCACCCCTAAGGTAGGTACAGCTGTGGTTTACTTGTTCTGGAAGTGAAATACTGCTAATTTCATTCTTCACTACAGCAAGGCCTATCTATCTCATAGGATAGCATAGTAGCTGCCTTGTAGCATCTTACAAGTGTATCTGACAATTGGGAGTTGATAGAACACTGGAGCTTGGTGTCTCTGAAATCTCAATTTAAAAATGCATCTTTTGGTGAAGTTGTTTTTTAAATTGCATGTGTGAAAATGCCACTTTTGGAAAGTGTCACATAACAACACAACTGCCAGTACTGAACACGATTTCTTACTTTTTGTGCAATGACCTTTTATGAACAAAACATACCGGTCTGTTTTTACTTACGTCACTAGTTTATTGAGTCATTTTTGCTTACTAGTCCGAATTTCATTTTTTCTCAAGAAAGTTTTTTTGGTGCATAAACAAAATATGTACAAATATATACAATATTAACAATGTCGAACAAAGTTATTACAAATTAACACCACATCCACAACAGCTCTTGCTCACTCCATACATACCACTCACATTCACAACTGTACAACATAAACCTCTGAGGTATGGCCTTTTGTCAACAAATCAGCTTCATTGTGGAAAGGGGCGACCACTCGGTCCCCCCGAACGTATGGTGGAGTACCCCGATCTCCCCGGGAAACCATTTTGGGCGGGAGGCGTGTCACGGCTGGTATGCCCGAAGCGGCGTAGCCGGGGCGCGCCTTTTCCCGCCCAAGAAGGGGTTGTCCTAGACACCAACACCGCCAGTCACGCCCGGGGGGCAGTTTGGAGGAGGGTCTACGCCCGCCCGACGAAGGATAAAAGGAGCGACAAGCCAAGGAAGCATCCTCTTGTTCCTGTGCTCTGAAGCTGCACCCACGCGTCACACGTGAGCTCGAGACGGAACGAAGAGCCAATTTTGAAATTTGTAATTTCTCTTTTTTCTCTTCTAGCGCTGCAAGTCTTGTCCAGGACCTTCCATCTACGTGAGGAGAATGCCGGGCAAAAGGGTCGCAAAGAAGGTTAGCACCGACCAAATGCTCCGGATGCTGGTGAAAGACATGGCGGAGATGAAGAAGAAAATGGCGGCCAGGGATGGTACAGGACGGCCAAAAAGAACCATCCCAGTGGAGGTCCCTGCCGTGAGACGGAAGAGGGCCAGGAACGGGGCAAATGACGAGGTCCCAGTTCCGGAGGCTCCCCCGGCGAGCCCTCCCAGTCCAGTGGAGGCTCCGGCGCTGGCTCCCGTCGAGGGGCAACCGATCCCTGTGGTGGTTACCCCGGTGAACAAGGGGGACATGCCCCCGGAGTTGGCCGCCCAGCTGGCGGCATGGTTGGGTAGTAGCAGCGTGGGTTCCACTGCTCCAAGGGACACGGCCGAGGAGGCCAAGCAATTAATGAGGCAGATGCGGCAATCACGGGAGGCCGCAAAACCACCTTGTCCTTTTGTTTCCCCGCAGGCGCCCGTCGGTCACCCAGGATCAGGCGTTGGTACGGCGGGGTCGGCAGTTGCAGCGATAGCTCCAGGTAAGCCATTACCGATGGTTGGGGAGGGATCGGTACCTTCAAGGAGGGAGAAAATTGTACAACATATCTCGAAGGAGGTGAAGGAGAGGATATGGGCTGATAAATATGTAAACATATTCTCCTTGTTGTCCGATCACTACGAAATTGAACATGTAAAAAACCAGAAAGAGTTCTTGCATCCAAGTGTATGGCGAGCCAAGATGGCCGGTTTTAGAGTTGATGAATCGATAGGCAATTGGGGCAGAGCGTTCGGAATGTTCATTGCAATTATGGGGGAACGTAGGCCCGATTTGTTGGGAGAATTGGCTGTGTATCAGACACGTATCATGGGTTTTTATGAAACGTATGGAGGGAATCAATGGTTTGCCTATGATAATATATTTCGTAAATCTAAGGAACATGATGCATCCTTGACGTGGGACTGTTTTGACTCCATTTCATGGCAAAATATGGAAGTGGGGAAGTCACCAGTAGTGGGGAGTGAGATGGCCGGGTATTCCCGCCATTCGTCAGGGACGCCCTTTCGAGCAGGTTCCAGCAATGACCGGAACTCGAAGACTAGTGGCAGCACAGGGAAGAAAGGGGTCTGCTGGAGCTTTAACAGGGACAAATGTACTAGGCCCCAGGGTTCTTGTAAATTCAGGCACGAATGTTCAGGGTGTGGTCAGTCCTCCCATCCGGAGACCACGTGCAGAGCCAAGACTAGTGATACGGGGAATAGGGGTAGCACCAAACAGGTTTGAAATGGTCCAGGGTACACCGCTACCGACCCCGGTTGATGGCAATGATCCCTTGGCTAAACGAGTACCCAGATCATATCTCCGCTGGGGTGTTGCAAGATGGTTTCTCATATGGTTTCCGCATCCCGGCGGGGGATTTTCGGGGTGAGGCACAATGTAAGAATCAGTTATCGGTGCGAGAGAATGCGGCGGTGGTACAAGCAAAGATTGGTAAGGAGGTGGCCCGAGGTCGGGTCACTGGACCATATGATAACCCGCCAGTTGCTAATTTTGTTTGTTCACCCCTCGGTGTAGTCCCCAAAAAAGAGCCGGGGGAATTCAGGTTGATACATAATTTGTCAGCTCCAAGGGGTCTTTCGGTGAACGATGCGATTGACCCTGATGTCTGTTCAGTACGGTACGCATCATTCGATGAGGCCGTCGCCATTTTGAATCGCCTAGGGCCCGGAGCGCTGATGGCTAAATCAGATATCGAGTCAGCGTTCCGGTTGCTCCCGGTACACCCAGACGATCAGCGTCTCCTTGGTTTCATGTTTCAGGGTCACTATTACATGGATAAATGTATGCCAATGGGTTGCTCCATCTCTTGTGCTTATTTTGAAGGTTTCAGTTGTTTTTTGCAATGGGCCTTCACAAAAATAACAGGGTTTACTCATGTGATGCATTATCTTGATGATTTTCTGTTCCTGGGGGCAGCTGGGGACATAGAGTGTACACGGGCTTTGAATGCATTTTGTGATCTCATGAGGCACTTTGGCGTGCCATTGGCGCCCGGTAAGACAGTGGGGCCGTCTACTTCACTCGAGTTTCTTGGAATAGAGCTCGATTCCGAAGAGGGGTGCTTCCGCTTGCCCAAAGAAAAGGTGGCGAAATTCGAGACATCGCTCAAAGCATGTATTAGCGCGACCAAAGTAAGATTACATCAGTTACAGCAGGTCGTGGGTCAACTGAATTTCGTCCTGAGGGTGATCCCAATGGCGCGCCCATTTTCCCGCTCGATTGCACAGGCCATGGTTGGCCTTAAGGAAGGCCACCACCGCACAAGGCTCTCGGCTGAGGTTCGGCAGGACATGCTCATATGGTTGGCATTTCTGGCGGATTTCAATGGTCGGGTCGTGTGGAGCAAACCCGGGGTCTCCTCGGAGGACTTAGGGTTGTGGACAGACTCGGCAGGGAGTGTAGGATTTGGCGCCATTTTTGGCAATCACTGGTCAGCACAAAGCTGGCCGGCGTGGTGGCACGAGAATGGGCTCACAGGTAACATAGGTTTTCTTGAGCTTTTTCCTATTCTGGTGGCCTTAAAAACATGGCCCGAGGGTTTTCGTGACCGCACTGTGGTGTTCTGGTCTGATAATATGACCGTTGTTGAGTGTATCAATAGTCAGGCTGCCCGCTGCAGATAGATCTTGAGATTGCTGAAGGAAATTGTTTTGCTCTGTATGAGACTGAACGTACACTTTTGGGCAAGACATGTGCCAGGGGTGTTAAATCAGGCTGCTGATGCGCTTTCTCGTTCCCGTATGCAGGCCTTCTGGGGTTTCCTACCCTCAGCGGACCCGGTAGCGGCACCTTTTCCCGAAGCTCTCTGGTCTCTCGGTGCCCCGGACTACAAGACCTCGTGGGAGAGAGTCTAGCTCCCAGAACAAGGAAGGCATACGAAGGGGCGTTCCGGTCCTATTGGTCCTTTTTGGGTTCTGCTGGGGGGGAGCTATGGGGCCAGGAGGAGTATGTCCTGAAGTTTCTGTTATCATTACGTCAGGCAGGCAAATCAGTAGCCACGGCACAAAGGCACCGGGCCGCTATTTCTTTCATGGCTCGAGCTCATGGTCTACAGGACCCCACAGCGTCTTTTGTGGTTCAGAAGGCGCTACGTGGGTGGCAACGCCTTGAGGGTCGCAAAGTAGATGATAGGCACCCGATAGGTCTGGAAAGGTTGGCCCTGTTGATGTCAGTCCTCCCTGCAACATGTTCGTCACAATATGAGACAGTGCTGTTTAAAGCCGCTTTTTCATTAGCATTTCATGGGGCTATGAGGGTAAGCGAGCTTGTGGCAAGGAATAAGCAGGATACGGGGGGGACTGTGCCGAGAGCACATCCGCATTGCTGGGGAATCAATGGTAGTCTCCTTTGCCAGGTCCAAGACCGATCAAGGAGCAAACGGCGAGTGTGTAATAGTCCGCCGTATTCCCGGATCGCCCATATGCCCAGTAGCCTGCGTGGAGGAATATTTGGCACTGAGGGTGGCAGCATGGGGGGGAAGCTTACTGAGGCACGCCGATGCCGCACCGCTGACGAGGTTTCAGTTTCAACGGGTGCTTGCGATGGCAATTACAGCCGCAGGGTTAAACCCGTGTGAGTTCGGGACCCATTCCTTCAGGATAGGGGCTGCAACAGAGGCCACAGCCAGGGGTCTGAGTGTTGATAAAGTGAAACAGTTGGGGCGTTGGTCCTCGAATTGTTATAAACGGTACGTGCGGTTGCACATGTTATGAAGCTAATATCATGAACTCACGCTTCTTGTTTTTGTTTGGTTTTACAGTTTCGCATGCTTACGAGGCGGGGCAGACTGTGCAGTCGACCCGACACCTGGGAACCAGCGGTCAAAGGACACCGGCTGTGGACAGAGTGGTGTGGGTCGTGGGCCACTCATACGTGAGGCGTGCCGCAGACGTATTCAAAGCAGGTGACATGATTCACATGGCTGGGGAATACGGGTACAGGGTGACCTTCTACGGAAGGGGCGGGCTCTGTATTGACCAGTTTCAGGTGTTTATGGAGGGTTTGTTAGGGTGGACGAGGTCACCGCCGTCTATACTCATAGTGCATCTTGGGGGCAATGATTTGGTGACCATTGGTCGACGAGTGCTTCTCGAAGTAATACTATCCACTGTAAGTTGGTTGGCAAAGAGGGTCCCTGGGTGCACAATTGCATGGTCCCACATGATCCCACGGAAGGTGTGGCGGGGGGCTAATTCTGTGTCTGCTTTAAATCACTCCGTGAAGAAGGTAAATAACAAACTTGGTAGATTGTTTCGTACTAACACATTGCATTCTATTCCACATGGGTGTATCAGGGGGATCAGATGTATTTGGAGGACGGGGTTCATTTGTCCCGGGTGGGGAATGATTTACTTATAGGAGACTTCATAGCTTGGTTAAAGAATTTGTAGCCATGACCTTTAAGTAGGAGTTTTGTGGGGGGTCCGGATAGCCGGTCAACTATCCGGGCCTGTGGCGGTAAGGTCATGATCGGTGAGCAGTAATTGGAAGATCCCTAGAGGTTTGGGCGTCACCCATTACGGATGGGAGCGCCCGGGGGGAGGCGGCCATTGGCCCCTCAAACGGGAGGCGGTCCCATCTAAGGATGGGACGCCGAAAGGGAAGGCGGCCATAGGCCCCTTCACTGGGTAGGAGGGGATACGGACCCCTCCTTGGAATTTCCCGGGGCCCGGACATCTGCGACGGCAGGTGTGGTAAGTTGTGTGGGGTGGGAGGGGGGTCTACGCTACCTTCTAGACACCTCACACGAGTCCTCGGACGACCACTAAGATGGCGTCGAGTTAACAGGGGGCCCCCGCTAAGGCAAGGGAAATTGGAAGTTGGCACAGAGGTACAGTCCTCTGTGCGCCCGCCCCTCACAAGTGAGGGGGGAATTGGTAGTGGGGATCTGACACCGGTTACGACCTTGCCGTTGGCCCGTAACGTTAGGATGTACAATTTCAATGTTCAGAAATGCATTTGCTGGATGTTTAGTATCGGCTAGGAGAACCTTTGTATTAGAGATGTGTTAAGGTCAGCCAAGAACATCGTACTGTATAACTGAAATTGTACATGATATGAAACTGTTATTTTAATGTTTTAATTTTGTTTCATATTTTTAATAAATACGGCCGGGAAGGGTAACTCCCTTCCCGCCTTCCAAAAACTCAGAACCGTTTCCGTCTTCCCATCCTTGGGGATTTGTGTTGAGAGGGGGTGGCGGGTATCTCGGCCATATGGAAAGGGGCGACCACTCGGTCCCCCCGAACGTATGGTGGAGTACCCCGATCTCCCCGGGAAACCATTTTGGGCGGGAGGTGTGTCACGGCTGGTATGCCCGAAGCGGCGTAGCCGGGGCGCGCCTTTTCCCGCCCAAGAAGGGGTTGTCCTAGACACCAACACCGCCAGCCACGCCCGGGGGGCGGTTTGGAGGAGGGTCTACGCCCGCCCGACGAAGGATAAAAGGAGCGACAAGCCAAGCAAGCATCCTCTTGTTCCTGTGCTCTGAAGCTGCACCCACGCGTCACACGTGAGCTCGAGACGGAACGAAGAGCCAATTTTTACCCACCCACCAGCCCCTGTTGACAGCGATTTGTTGGAATAAAAAATTGATTGACGTGAATTGGTTTCGTTTACAGGGTGCCTTGGAATAAAGTTGATAATGTGTGTATAATAAAGAATAATTTCGTTTCCAACATGTTCCCATTAGCTGAAATGTTTGCGGATAAGTTTAATGATGATGCTCAGTAGAGTTGGTTTCCTTTACAGGTTGTCTTCGAATAAAGTTAGTAGTGTCTGTATAATAAATGATGATTTTCGTTAAACATGTTTTCTTAGCTGAAATGTTTGCGAATAAGTTTAATGGTGATGCTCAGTAGTGAGATCGTTTGAATGTAATTTCCTTTTCGTTAGCTTAGTTTAAAAATGTCGTATTTATTTTTTGGTCGGGCGGTAAGGTCATGATCGGTGAGCAGTAATTGGAAGATCCCTAGAGGTTTGGGCGTCACCCATTACGGATGGGAGCGCCCGGGGGGAGGCGGCCATTGGCCCCTCAAACGGGAGGCGGTCCCATCTAAGGATGGGACGCCGAAAGGGAAGGCGGCCATAGGCCCCTTCACTGGGTAGGAGGGGATACGGACCCCTCCTTGGAATTTACCGGGGCCCGGACATCTGCGACGGCAGGTGTGGTAAGTTGTGTGGGGTGGGAGGGGGGTCTACGCTACCTTCTAGACACCTCACACGAGTCCTCGGACGACCACTAAGATGGTGTCGAGTTAACAGGGGGCCCCCGCTAAGGCAAGGGAAATTGGAAGTTGGCACAGAGGTACAGTCCTCTGTGCGCCCGCCCCTCACAAGTGAGGGGGGAATTGGTAGTGGGGATCTGACACCTGTTACGACCTTGCCGTTGGCCCGTAACGTTAGGATGTACAATTTCAATGTTCAGAAATGCATTTGCAGGATGTTTAGTATCGGCTAGGAGAACCTTTGTATTAGAGATGTGTTAAGGTCAGCCAAGAACATCGTACTGTATAACTGAAATTGTACATGATATGAAACTGTTATTTTAATGTTTTAATTTTGTTTCATATTTTAATAAATACGGCCGGGAAGGGTAACTCCCTTCCCGCCTTCCAAAAACTCAGAACCGTTTCCGTCTTCCCATCCTTGGGGATTTGTGTTGAGAGGGGGTGGCGGGTATCTCGGCCATATGCATATTACAATAACCTTCTTTACTTTTTCCTAGAACTTGTGTGCTGAAACAGAGTCAGTTGGAATAACTCATACAATTTCCTAACACAGTCCTTCTAATCTTTGGTATTGACAATGGGCCAGGAAAGGTCGAAGCGTTTCGAACCACCCTATTGCGGGGTTCTCCTCAGGGCCAACAAGAATTCTACAAAAAAACAAAAACACGTTTCTCAAATTAGAACCCTCGTCACTCAGAAAGCATGTATATTCAAACATAGCCACCAGCCGGCTAGCAACCGCCTACCTTCTAAATTCTGTAAATGGTGTCTGGTGGGGGGGGTGGTGTTCGGATGTGATCCCACTATTTCTGCACATGGAAGCATAATCACGCAAACTCGTTACACTCTGCCCATTTAAACTACCTGGTCCTCTACCTAATGAAAACTGTACACAAAATGGACTGACCTGATCGCCGTTCTGTGTGGGCCGAAGGTGCCTGGAAGAGGTAAGTAAAGGGGGAGTTGGTTGATTGTTATGAACTTGCTGCAGGCACACAGAGGAAGCCCTGACTATAAGATGCTTACCCGTGTTTCATTGTTGGGTTGCCCGCCCAGGCTGGATGAATCTATCAGCGTCCTTCGTGTAAAAGCACTGTCCATTATGATTTAATCGAGCGGAATCCTGTAATGGAAAAAATAGAGTCTTAGAATCAATCCTCGCTGCATTAACAAGGTCACTTGGATGAATCTTCTATTAGCACACCGTCTTGCGTTGGTTTATGACTTCTGAGAGCAACCACAAACAGCAGCGAGTTTGCCTAGTCTGCCTCCTTCCTCACTTTCTACATTTAGTCGCGATCACGTGATCGCATGATCCTTAAAGGAGTCGGCAATGTTTTTAGAAGTCAGCGATGTTTTTGAAGAACAGAAGCTTAATTGAGACAGGGCACGGGTGACAAATGAACAGGGGCCATGGTCTCCATTTAGATTTCATTATGTTCAAGGAGGTTGAAGGTATAGGGCATGGGACTGAACCGTGGTATATTGTGTTTGGCAGGATGGATTTGTGCAGAAAAGGACCGCAGTGTATTCTGGAGTGCAGAAGACTCACAGGAATCACAAGGTGTTTCTGAAGATTTCTGAAATCTCGTGTAACCAAGTAATGGCCGTGTCGTATTTCATTATTAAAAGCGCCTCGCGCTGTCCAAGTCTCAGCTCAATGTCGCCTCCTCTGGGGTCTTGTTCGATCTTAGAAATAATAGTCGAGCGTAGGTCCTCTTCTTTGTGTTTAAGCGCTAACCAGTGTTGGACCAATGGCGCATTGGTTACCTGTCTCCTTATTCTGGACTTATGTTGCGTGATCCTTTGTCGGGCTTCTTGCGTAGTTTTGCCTATATATAATTTCGGGCATGGGCACCAGATGCCATAAACTATATTTCTTGTTTGGCAATTCGTGAAGGTGTCATGTTTCCAGTGGATTCTGTTAAAATTGAACACTGCACCTTCCTCTGTTGACACACAACACACGCAGTTGCCACATTTGTGATGACCGAGTACCGGAGAGAGCCCCATCATCCCTCTCAGTGTAGATCTAGGTTCAAGGGGCAAAGCAGCTCGAACAATGTGATTTGCCACGCTTCTTTCTTTTTTGAAAGCAAAAAGAGGTGGTTCTTGCAAATCAAATGTAAATCTTTGATCAAATGCCAATTTTGCATTACAATTTTATGCAGTTGGTGTGCGTTTGGGCCAAATGTGGTTACACAGACAATCCTTTTCTGATCATGTCGTACTCTCTTTTGTAACAGCGTCTCTCTCGGGACCCACCAAGCCCTTTTCATTGAATGTTTTAAAAATTTCTTTGGTTAGCCTCTTTCCAGTAGCCGCTCCATCAACCCATTGGCGTGTGTAAAATATTCCTCCTTATTGGAGCAATTTCTCCGTATTCTAAAAAATTGCCAGAAAGGCATGTTCTGTTTGAGGCTTCTAGGGTGGTGGCTTGTGTAGTGCAATGCCACTGGTCACTTTTGGAAAGTGGACATTTTCTTGCTAATCCATTCTGTACCTCTGCCTGTCTGTAGAAGACACATCTGGGTTGGCTGACAGTTGGGCTCTTGTGCATTCACTCTAGACAGTCACACAAAGGGAGCTGAGGTGTGTCCTGCACATCCTGATGAGCCATCACCAGGCTGATGGGCCTTTCTGAGCTAGAGTGGTGAGAGAAGTTGTCACTGGTACCTGTAAAGGGATCTCCCTGTCCTCACACAAAGCTATTGCCACCTCCTGTAATGTGTCTGAAGCCAGGGCACTACAACGACTTTCCTTTGAAGTTTACTTGCTTCAAAGACTGAAATAGGTATAAGTACTGGACCTCTGACACCATATATCCAGATCCGATCTTCACTCTGGGTATCTATTTTAACTTCTTCTGTTCCCGCCCCACTGATCCTGCTCGCCCCATTGCAATCGATTAGGCGCTGCCGGGGTCTAGAGCGTAAGCCACCATTTAGGTGAGGAGCAGGCGAGCGGCACAGTGCTCGTCCCCTCCCACCTCTACGTCCACAAAATTTATCCCCCTCCCAGGAAGCACAGCAGACGAGCGCAGCGGGCGCATCGACGGCGTGCCAAAGAAGTGCCAAAGACAAGCCCGTCTGCGCCCGTCCGCGACCAGCCGGGACTAGGGGCAGACTATGCCGCCCGACCTACCCACTACCCCAGGGCCGATCTTATAGAGTACAATAACAACGCTCAGGGCCACTTACCAATGGAGATACTCAGTCGACTCTGCAAGTATGGCATCCTGCACCAGGGATGTCATCTGACAACCCCTGCAAACAATCAGGTACACTCTGAGCCACTTCCCCCCTCGCTTACCATTCTTTATCTAAATACCCATTCCTTAGTAAAACACCAGACTGTAATTTTCCTTTTGCTGGATATGGAGAAACTGGACATTCTCCTACTTACGGAAACTTGGTTAACTCCCGATTCCGCCCCCCGATATAATAGCGGCTCTTCCACCCAACTATTATATTATCCATGCAGACCGTGCTACGGGGAAAGGGGGTGAAGGAGTTGCGGCTATTATCCGCTCAAATTTGGATGTCACCACTCTGACCTGCCTCACGTTAGTAAACACAGACAACCTAGTGTTAAAAATTGCCACCTCTCACACAACGATAGCATGTGTCCTCTTGTATAGACCCCCCAACTCGATGCCATCGTTCCCTATGGCCCTGAGTGATCAAGTCGCTAATCTAGCACTCGACCATGCCAGGATCTTCCTAGTAGGTGACCTAAACTACTGGTTTAACGATCCCTTGGAGGGCCCTCAATCGGCCGAATTGACTGACCTCATGTCCAACTTAAACTTTACTCAATTAGTGCTCTCCCCTACCCACTGCAAGGGTCATATCCTAGACCAGGTGTGGACCAACACCTCCTGTGTAACAACCCCGACCATCCTGTCATGTCTCTGGTCAGACCATCTAATCCTCAAATTCAAATTATGTCTCGAATGCAATGGATAAAACTGCATTTCTACAGTCACTAGCTAACACCACCCCCCTCCTTCATAGTGATATTTACTCTTCAGTATCCACTCTCACAGGCTGGATACAAGCGGCTAGCGATCTTCACGCCCCATACAAAAAAGTCAGACTGGCACGGCGAGCTGATGCCAATAGATGGTTCTCCTCTTATTTAAAATCCAGGAAATCGGATCTGCGCCGTGAATACGACCTTGAGCTAAAAATCAAATATACAAGGGCCAGAAAGGAGTACATGAATGCCATCTCCGCTTCAAAGGCGGCTTACTTTTCTTCCCGAATTCTAGAATCTTCAAATAGATCTAAGGATATTTTTTCTATCCTTAATGAATTGACGAATTTGTACAATGTCCGCCCCAAGATAACTCGCACCCAGCCTCTCTGTGACTCACTTAACACCTACTTTAGCGACAAAATAGCAGACATTAAAGCTAGCATTCCCCAACCGGCGATCCCAATCACTACCGGTATGGCAATCAAGATTAGTAGTTTCTCGCCCATAACCCAGGACCAGTTTCTGGAACTACTGACAAGACTTAAATCCGGTGCCCCCTCGGACAGCTGCCCCCCCACATCCTGAAAGAGTGTTTCTCCACCCATCCGGCCCCTGCTCTTACACTCTTGAATGACTCCTTGACCTCCGGCATAGTTCCCTCAGCATTTAAAGAAGCTACGGCCATACCGCTCCTGAAAAAACGTGGGGCTGACCCAGCTTGTAAGGCTAACTACCGACCCATTTCCTTATTGCCCTATCTGGCAAAAGTCCTGGAGGCCCATGTGGCTAAATGCCTCTCAAATTTCCTTGAGGAGTCTTCCTGCTTTGACCCCCACCAGGCTGAATTCCGGCCGGCACACTCAACAGAGGCAGGAGTAACCACAGTTCTGGACACTCTGCGGGACTGCACTGACAGACGCTCCCACCACGCTTTGGTGCTCCTGGACCTGTCGGCCGCGTTCGACACGGTCGATCACAACATCTTGGTCGATCGTGTCGGACAGGCCGGCATACGGGACACGGCGGCCTGCTGGCCGAGGTCCTTCTTGGAGAACCGCACTCAAGCAGTACGCCTTGGAGACCTAGCTGACGCCAAACAGTCCATTACATGTGGAGTGCCACAGGGCTCCTCCCTGTCACCCCACCTATTCAATCTATACATACTCCCTCTGATTCAGACCCTTAGAGATGAACAGGTGAGGGTTTTCAACTATGCTGATGACTTACAGCTACTCTTCACTATCGACAATACTGAAAACTCCATCCTGCATTTCCAGTCAACCATGAGGTTCATTAAATCCTGGATGGACCAAAACCAGCTGAAACTGAACCTAGGAAAAACCGAGCTGGTCCTTACTGGGGACAGCACCAAGCTCTGGGGCCCCCACTATTGGCCATCGGATCTAGGTCAAGCCCCACCACCTTCACCATCGGCTAAAACACTTGGGGTCACCGTGGACTGCGATCTCTCATTAAAAGCACAAGTGGGCCAGGTGGTCTACAAATGCTTTTTCCAGTAAAAAAAAATCCGGAAGGTCCGGTGTCTACTCACGTCGGAGGCAATCACTCAGGTCGTGATCGCCACTGTTCTGTCCAATCTGGACTACGCGAATTCCATTTATTTAGGTCTCCCCAACTACCTATCTAAATGCCTCCAGATGGTACAGAACTATGCCGCGAGGTTGATTTTGAATCAACCGAGGTGGCATGCAGCTACTCCCCTACTCAGGAAACTGCACTGGCTCCCTGTCAACCAACGCTGTGCATTTAAAACAGGATGTATGATCTTTAAATCCCTGTACTGAAAAAGCCCCAAATTCATTGACCAACTAATCACCAGGTACGTACCATCTCGCAACCTCCGCTCACTCCACCAGGGCCTCCTCCAAACGCCCCCTTTCAAACTCAAACGCTCTGGAGGCCGTAGGTTTGCAAGACTTGCCCCCTGTTTGTGGAACACCTTCCCTCTTGAGATCCTGAACTGCCAAGACCTCCTCTCTTTCTGGAAAGTCTTGAAGACCTGGCTCTACAGACAAGCATTTCAATAACTCTCCACCTCTCTTCCACGTTTATGTTACTGTTGACCTCAGCGCCAAGAAAGTAATCGGTGATAGTGCGCTTAACAACTGCCTTATTAACATAACATAACATAACATAACATAACATGACAGTTCTTGACTGAGGGCATTCTGAGAGGAAGAAGAGCTGGATGCTTTAGGAGAGAATGCCACTCTGCCTGTTGGTTTGTTGTGCTGGCCTTCTGCTTGTTGCTTCTGTCCTGGGAGTGAATGGACTGTACTTTGCTCTCTGGTTCTCCAAGGGCTTAAGTTGAGCTTGTCTCCCTTTAAGAAGTCTCAGGTTAATCAAAGAAGTCTTCCCCTGCCAGTGCCTAGGCACTTCTGCTCGAAGTCCTGAATTGCCAAGTGGTGACAAATCCAGTTCTTGGCCCATTGGAAGTGAACATGGTGATTTTAAGGAGAAAATCCATGCATCGACTCCCAACGGCCGTTTCATTGATACATTGCTGCAAAAGATTAACGTATCAGCGCTGCCTGCACTGAAGAGTGGTCACTGCTCTATGCATCAACCATGGCTTTCACAGCAGGCCCCAGCTCCAGTCACAGCATATCAGAACAATGCTGCAACATGAGTCTCGAGCCCCTATCACCAATGTCCGCTAAGGAATCAGCACAGCGCCTGTGGAATTGATGCTGGACCAGCATTGCTGCTGTTGCATCATCGCAGAGCATCTGGATTTTTGACGCACCGTCCCTGGGCACCAATTCTTCATCACCACCAAACTGCAGTAAAGAACCGAGGCCACATGTCTGGAAACTGATGAATCACCTCCCCTGTCAGTAAGGAACCGACACATCACCTCCCCTGCCAGTAAGGAACCAACGCATCATCTCCCCTGCCTAGCAGTAAGAAACCGACGCATCACCTCCTCTGTGCAGGAAGGAACCGGCGTAATGCTTTGCTTTTTTCGGTGCCGCACCTTCCCTGTGTCTTGCCTCAGGTTAGTGCTAAAATTATTGCATCCATTGATAACTATGGCCTTGCTTAATCTTTTAAAAGTGATACTTTGACTTGAGTATTTTGGATTTTTATTGTTTTGGTCTTGTTTTGTGCTGATAAGTTTTAAATATTTTTCTAAACTGGCTTGGATTCCTTTTGTCGAGTTTTTACAGTGTTACTGTGTGTGTGTGTGCGTGCGTACAAATACTTTACACATTGCCTCTGATATAAGCCTGACTAGCTACCAAGGAGGGGAGCAGGGGTTATCTTAGCTGTGTGACTCCCTTACCCTGACTAGAGTCCCTTCTTGGACAGGGTGCAAACAACTATCACCTAGAGACCCCATTTCTATCATTGGTTGTCAGCTGTGAGGATAGGACTTGTGAATGTACTTTGCATACAGTGATTGGTGTACACTACTTCCAAATTGCAGACCACTTAATCTTGATTTACTTCAACCCTATGTGGTTGTTGCACCTGTGAGGCCTGGGCAGAATGGAAATGAACTACAGACATCTAAATATCTATACTATGAAGGAGCCGAGAGTTTTCTGAAAGGAGAGGGGTTTGGCTGTGAAGAAGAGATCCATAAGGCAGGTTCTTGAGATAGCCCTGTTTATCTATGAGGATAACCCTTGGCTAGAAACACTAACAGATAATTCTGGAGAGAACTCTGAGGGGGAGGCCCCTCTGGAAGTGTAAAGGATATAACACCTTGGAACCTCCTGAAGGACCCCATACTAGATTCCCAGGAGGGCAATGGACCTAAGGAGGAAGCTGAGGAGGAAAACAATGTATTGCAGAGGTTCCAGAGTAGAGAGTTGAACCCACAGAGAAGGAGTCCCCTGCTGGATTAACTGCTGAGAGCAGTGTTGCCTCCCATATCCTGTCCCCTGAGGAGTTCAAGGACAGACAGACTGAGAGGGACCTGCAGCTGCAGCTGGTTCAACTGGCTGCCGAAGAGATAAGAGCTGAGAATAACAAAGCCATAGTGGAGGAGAGGAGGGCTGAGGCGGAGAGAGCCTTAACCAAGGAAAGGGAAATGATTTTAGCTCATGAGTGTGCTTGAGAGATCTAGACTTGGAAGCCCAGATGGCTGAGTACAGCTCAGATGGCGGCAGCAAAAGTACTATGTCCAATGCTGAAGAAAAGGTCCATATACCCAGAGGCTTGGTTTCCAACTTCAAGGAGGGGAGTAAATACATCACTGGACTTTGGCATATGAGGCAGCTCCAGAGGTGGTCATGGTCCCTGAGGAGGATTGGGGAACTGGCATGGGGAGTCGTATTCCTGGTGGTGGGAGGGACACTCTAGTGTTTCCAGAAGGGAGTGGCAAGGAGAGGTGTACTCCCATGGTGTATACCCTGGTAAGGGAGTATGAACTCACCCCAGAGACGGGTAGGTTGAGTTTGAGGGTCATTCAGATAATCTCTCGTCAGATGGGGGATGATATGGGGTACTTTTTAAAGGCACTGGATGGTTGGGTGAGGGATAGTATGATGAACACACGTGAGGGGCTGTAAAACTTGATTGCTGGAGAGCATATGTTCAGTCACGGATTTCCAGAGCTATGCCAACACATGGTAAACACGAGTTCTCTGACCACAGGAAGCTTGCACTGGAGATGGACCTTTTGATGGATGCAAGATGCTCTGAAGAGGCATTGGGGAGAAACCCTAAGGGGAGAGGCTCAGGTTTTCCATTCAGAGGGAGAGGGAGTGTTGCAGTGGCCCAGACAGTTCCCAGTGTAGCAGGGGGAGATGTACCCCATGACCTTTCAAGCTTGGGAAGAAGGGTAAGGGTAGGTAGAGGCCCAGGATACCCTGTATCCAGCCCCAGTGCTTGGATTACTCTTAGAGGGGATACAGACAGGGGGACCTGGTCTGTATCAGGAGACCATCCACTGATGGGAGTCTGATAGTATCATGAGAACCTGGGAGAGTGGCTGCCACAAGCAACCTGCACGTTCTGTTGTCTGGAAGTACCTCTCCGGTGATGAGGGTGCAGAAGTCCAGATGGAGGGGTGAGGGATGGAGACTGTTTCCAGTGGGAAGACCAATGGATCAGGGGTTGCCAACTCTGAACCTTGAGCAACCTGGTGATGCCGCTTTTGGCTTGGGAAGGCTCTTTGATGTGTCCGATGGACAGTAGACAGGCAACCCTTGCTAGCTAGACAACTCGGCACTTGCTGAGAATGAGGTTACAGACCCTGGCTTGGGGTAGCAGTTGCATGTTAGCATCCTTGAACTGGTGGGAGAATTGTACAGGATGGCTGACACAAGCGCCCTGACAGTTCTGGAGTCTGGGGGTACCACTCCACAGTGAAAGGTACAGGACCCCAGAGGGGAGGGCAGGGCATGGCAGAGACAACCCTGGTCTCCTGTTCAGCCACAGTGTACAGACCCTGTGCTGAGTGACCAGTTTCAGGATACCACCCCTGAACAGGTGAGACGGAGAGTGGACAAAGGGTGCCAGTTACCTGGGGCTACCGCCTCCCACTCTGAGAAACCACAGAGGTTAGAGAGCCCAGGACGGCATGAGGCCTGGCTCTTGTGGCCACTGCAGGTTGCTGTGCTCATGTACAGAGCTGTCCTTGTTTTGGGGACAGAAGTTACACCAAGAGTGGAATGATCCACACCATTGTGTTGGCCATGGTGGTACTGTCTGCCTACTGGTATACATTTGTGAAGAAGTAAGGATAGGAGCTGCACACATGATCCACATGTGAGGAGAAGGATTCCCCATGGGTTAGCTTTGTCAGCCCTGAGAGTATGGACAAAAAGATCTAACTGGGTTCAGAAAGGCAAAGAGCTGGAATGTGCACCTGCTGTTGCGGGCCAGGGTCCATGTTCATTCGCACTTAGCAGGGAAGTCCATCAAGGTATTGATTAGTCTACACTGGCTTTAGGCTGTCAGGGGTTGTGTTCGACCTGGCCCTTTTTGCAGGGTTATCCCCAAACATTTTGCCTTCCCCCTGTGTTTTGTCGAACATGTTTTTGTTACTTTTAAGGACTTTGAACACTTTACCACTGCTAACTAGTGATAAAGTGCATAGATATTTCCCTAAGTTGTAATGCTATTTGGTTTCTCCATGATTGGCATTTTTGATTTATTAGTAAGTCCCTAGAACAGTGCACCATGTGTGCCCTGGGTCTATAAATCAAATGCCACCAGTGGTCCTGCAGCACTGATCGTGCCAACCAGTAGCCTTTAAAACAAGTTTCAGACGTGACATTTAATGTGTGTGTATGCAGTTTTGAACTTTTATTTTGACCTGGCAAGTGCACTCCTTTGCCAGGGCAAAACATTTCCTTTTAGTACAAGTAAGGCTCCCCTAACATAGGTACTATGTAGCCCCATGTGCAGGGTGCAATGTATTTAAAAGGTAGGACAAGTACAGTTGTGTTTTACTTGTCTTATTTCACCAATAGGTTAAAATTGGAGCAGCCTCATAAGATCTTTCGAGTGTATCTGCCAAATGGGAGCTCATAGAACATTGGAGTTTACCATATGAGTCTCTGGCTGGGGTGACGAGGTTTGGTGTACTGGGTTATCGTGTTGGTAGAGGCCTTGTACTTCCCCATGCTGCTCTTCCACTGAAGTGAGCAAGGAAAAAACCTCAGTTGTCTCAGGTGGTTACACTATGCAGCCCACTCTTCAAAACTCCTGTCAGCACTCCCCCGAAAGATTCAGTGTGCTCTAGAATCAACATAGTCCAGGGCGAGGCCAATCCTCAGGATTCACCTGTCATGTAGATTGATGCTGAGCTTTGCCTGCTTAGTTCCCTTATTTCTGTGGAGTGTGCCACTACTGGGAATGCAATCTGCTCAGCAGGCAAACTCCAATTAGCAGTTAGCGCTCTTTAGGCCCACTGGCCCCAGCAGGTGTTGTACAGGCAGGCCCAGTCAGCCGAGGCCCAGCTTTAATCCTCAAGGTGGCGTACCCCAAGAGCTGCAAGCAGGACGTATTGATCAATTGATCAATTGTAGGCCGCTCATTTGACTCCTGGTCGCGGCTGGCAATCCTTCTCCTCTAAATAAATTTTAACAAGAGGGGGGAGAGAGAGAGAGTCGGTGGATTCAGTCTCCCGAGTCATGTACATAAACAAAGTGGAATCCACTCAAGTGATAGTGATCCCTAGAGTGATGGGGAACACACAGTGTTGTTAAAATGCCCCTCACACACCAACAGGCCCCTTGGTGTCATGCTTCATCATCGGGGCCTTCGCACCCCTCTACGGGATGCGGCGTGCTACGACTCGCGAATACGCAGGAGCACTTGAAGTGACCTATGTGTGGGGGTGTGTGTGATATACCAAGATGTGAGTGAGGTGAGGTGAAAAAAGTGGATAAAAAATACCTGGCACGTGGGAAGAAAAAAACTTTATTAAATCCCCGGCTGGTATTGTTAAAATTAAAAGTGCAGGGCGTGGTTTCAAAAGATACGTGTTAGGGTATCAAACCACTGTGTTAAAAGTCGACATGTTTCGGAGGTCAAAGCCCCCTTCTTCAGGACAAGGGTGAAAAGCACTTATCCTCGCCTTACTCACATGTAAGATGTCAAAGTGAAACATAAAAATTACCACAATGTGTAATGTTCCTCACTATGTTTTTTATGTAAGTGAGTGTCGTTGCGCCCAGTTGGCGTAAGAACCTGTGAAAACAAAATCATAGATAAACATACAGGTCTCGAAATCACAATTTTTAAGGAGAAGAATAATACTTCTCTAGTGAAAACATCAGGTAGCAACCAAAAAAATGATTGGAACCTGAAAAACTAAACAAGAAAAAGGAGGACACTACACACATACACACACGCAAACCAACACAGCTCTCTGCTCAGATGGAATGAGAGCAGAGCAGTAAGGACAGAGATCTTACTTTAAGTTCTGAAATACAGGACCTCATGAGCCTTTAAACGTATATTGGGGAATCCTTCCTTTCTAATCAGAAACCTAAGGGATCAATATTAGGGTTTTAGTAGGGGAATATAATCAGCAAGGTGATGAAGTCAAAAATGCGACAGGTTCTCCTCTCTTAGATGGCCTTATAACTCACGGTTACAGCAACAGCTATTCGCCTGCCTTCCCTCAACGCGGCTCCGATGAAGTGAGCTGCCAGAGGGCTAAAGCCCTTTTATATGCTTGCCTGTTGGCAATTAGTGGGAATTGATTGAATAATGCAGGCCGGTGTATGCCCAAATACGGAGAGAAATCCCTTCGTGTCCGGTAAAGACGCTAGCGATATACGCTAGTCCCCCGCGCATGCGCATAGGAAAGCCAGGTGCACGCATGCGCGACTCAGTCGGCAAACGCGCCTGCGCAGGGCAGAGACGTTTAGCGAAATAGGCGAAGCTGTACTGAATGCCTAGTGCTGAGTAGCGATCACGGGGAAATGGATCAAAAGAGCCCTGAACGGACTGGAGGGCAACAAAGTGAGCCCCGATGTTAAAAAGGACTAAAGACGTAAACCAGGTGAATTCTGGAAAGGTGCCTGTAATTATAACAGGTTAAACTCACCAAAATGGGGGAGATAAATAATAAATGATTCAGAGGGAGTAACCTATACCACATTCTACTGATAAAAGGACCCCTACAATAACAGTAACCAGCATGTCACCATACGTGTACTGTAACGTTTTCACCTAAGGAGGTTCCAAGGAATGGAATCATTTAGTCCAGTGGTGTCGGTTCCCAACCGGAACACCCACCGTTGTTCTTTCTCAAGGAGACCCATCTCAGAGGGCAATTGTTCAATTATTGTCCACTGCAACTCATTCACACAGTGTTGACTTTCAATGTAATGGGTTGACATTTTGGTAGTTTGTTTTCTACACCTGATGTTACTCTTGTGTTCGTTCAGCCTGACCCTGACAGGCCGGGTGGTCATGCCCACATATTCCTTTCCACATGGGCAGGTGATTAGGTAAATTACATTTTTACTATTGCAGTTAGTAAAAACTCGCTGTTCCCATGTAGTCCCATTAGAAAAAGTGAGTGTCTTTGTCTTTTTTGTGAGGTGGCAGTTGTTGCAATTGCCACATGGGTAATGCCCATGTATGCCTTGTAACCTCGTCTGATCCATGACAGGGGGAGGGGGTCGAGTGTGAACAAGCATATCCCTCAAATTCCTACCCCTCCTATGTGCAAAGAGAGGTTTCTCCAAAGGTAAGCCTCCACTTGTTAGAGTGCGCCAATGTTTATGAACCAACTTCGTCACTTGGTTGCTGACTGGACTGTATGTAGTGACACAGACAGTCCTGTTTGCCGCATCCTGCCTACGTGGGTTGTCCTCCAACAAGGCATCACGGTTGTTGTTTTTCGCTCTGATAGAAGCTTTTCGGATCACGGTTTCAGGATACTTTCTCTGTCTAAGTTTGTCACTTAGATCTTTGGCTTGGGTTTTGTATCTGTCCACATCAGTGCAGTTCCGCCGTAGGCGTAAGAATTGCCCATAAGGAAGGTTCTCTCTCAGATGACGAGGGTGAAAGCTGTCAAATCTGAGGAGACAATTCTTAGCCGTGGGTTTGAAGTGTGTTTCCGTTTTCAGTATGCCGGCTTCATAGTAGATATTTAAATCCAGGAACACCATGTTGGTATTTGATGCCTGGAAAGTGAATTTCAAAAAGGCATTCTGGTTGTTGAGCCAGTCAATGAAATCTGTTATCATGGTCGCATCTCCATCCCAGATGACCAGGATATCATCTATATACCTGCGCCACATGCGAATCCTCGCCCTGTGGGGGTTATCGGGGTGCAAGATTTTCGTGGATTCCAAGTGATGGACATAGAGTCCAGCCAAGCTCGGGGCAAAAGTACTGCCCATACTGGTCCCATGCTTCTGCCAGAAAAGGGTGCCCTCATACTCAAAAAAGTTCTTAGTGAGTGCCAGGGATATGCACTCCATCACTACATTACGTGGGGTGTGATATTCCCAGTTGGTAGAGTACAATACCTCTTCAATGATTTGGATGGTTTCATCATGGGGGAGACTCGTATAGAGGCTCTCTACGTCCAGGCTTAACAGCATCTGGGAAGTTGGATCAAAGGGCTGGTCATTCAGCAGTTGTAATACTGCTTTAGTGTCTCGTAAATAGGTGTCCGTTGCCTGTACAAGGGGTCTCAAGAAAGCATCCGCAAACTTGGATAAGGGTTCCAGGATAGATGAAATTCCTGAAACAATAGGGCGACCGGGTGGGTTCGCCAGATTTTTGTGTACCTTCGGGATGGTATAAAAGTAAGGGGTGCGAGGGTTCCTCTGGATCAGGAACTCGGACTCCTTCTTTGTAATCCAGTCATGTGTGAGCGCCTCTTCCACCATACCACCTATATGAATTCTCAGAGATTCAGTGGGATCCTCCGTCAGGATCTGGTAGTTCCTATTGTCTGACAGAAGTCGCCTGCATTCTTGATCATAGGCTGCAGTTGTTTGAATAACCACCGCGCCCCCTTTATCCGCTGGTTTAACAATCACATTTTTATTCATCCTTAGTTCCTTGATGGCCTCATTTTCAGTTCTGCTCATATTCTGAAAAATCCTCTGTCTGGTTTCTAGTCCTTTAAGTTCCAGCATCATTGCTTTCTCAAAGGCCAATACTTCCACAGGAAGTTGATTATCCAGTGGAGTAAATGTAGATTTGGGTTTTAGACCAGTATCGGAAGTCTCTGTTGGTAGATCCTTATCTTTAAAGAATGCCCGTAGTTTTATAGTTCTTATGAACTCCTGCATTTCCTTATGTAGTAGGAAAATGTCTGGTCTATTGGTGGGAACATAACCCAGGCCTTTATTCAGTACCTCTTTCTGTGAATCTGTTAGGGGCCACGGGGTTATGTTGATGACTAAGTCCCCCTGTGGCTTGTTGACGCCTGATTGGCTGCCATGCTCCTGGTTACGACCCGCGGGTCTGCCTCCTCTGTGGGCTGCCAATTCACATTGTTGCCCTTCTTGTTCCGCCCTCTGCGGGATCCCTGGCCCCAGGATAAAAAAGGCTGTTGATTTTGGGGTGCACCGGTTTGCTCTGGGACCCATTGGGGGTACATTGGTCCCATTTGGGGTGGCCCAAATTGATACTGCGGGTATTGGAAAGGTGGTTGATAAGGGTTATACTGTGGTCCTTGAAAACCACGCCAGCCTCTCTGACGTGGGAACTGGGCTCTTTGTTGACGAAATCCGCCTCTTTGTTTTCTCTGTTGAAAACCACCCGATTTGTTGCTAGAATTACTGCCATCCGAGTTGACACTATCTGTATCACTCGTATTATCCTTCATGACATAATCTGCACGAGTATATGGGTAGGCTCTCTCAGGGGTAAAGCGGTCTTTGTCTTTTTTTAGTTTGTTGAATTTGCTTTGTTTCAAGCCCGCCTCAAATTCTTTCATCTGTTGGTTCAGTTCCTCTAAACCCTTTTTGAGATCCGCTGGCGAGATGAAAGCCTTAAGCTGGACTTCAAGTCTTTGGATCTCAACTTTTAGTTCAACTGATTTCCTTGCTGCTGTCTGGACTATAAGTACTAACCAGTCCCTGGTGCAATGCCAAGAGATAAGTGACCATGCCTTCTTAAAAACAAGGTCATCTTGGAAAATGAATGGTTCAGTTTTTACCAGTAGACCTTGTGGGGCCATCTTATTCCTCAGGTATTCTCTCATCAGTAAGCCATGAAGGGCTGTCCTGATTTGAATCTTGCGGGTATTCATTAATTCATCCCAATCAGCTACAGCGGGCCCTGGATCGCTACTACTGAGGCCTTCAAAGGGTTTGTCATCTGCGAGAATGCGGTCAATATCATCCTCAGTAAAAGTCAGTCCGTGTTCATCCTCCATGTTAGCAGGTGAGGATGACAGGAAGGTATTGGAAAGGTAGAGTGGTTGCGTGTGAAAACTTAGCGTGTAGGTCCGAAAGGGGAAAGGGGACTCCCACAGCTGTACGCTGTCTATAAACAAATTTTAACAAGAGGGGGGAGAGAGAGAGAGTCGGTGGATTCAGTCTCCCGAGTCATGTACATAAACAAAGTGGAATCCACTCAAGTGATAGTGATCCCTAGAGTGATGGGGAACACACAGTGTTGTTAAAATGCCCCTCACACACCAACAGGCCCCTTGGTGTCATGCTTCATCATCGGGGCCTTCGCACCCCTCTACGGGATGCGGCGTGCTACGACTCGCGAATACGCAGGAGCACTTGAAGTGACCTATGTGTGGGGGTGTGTGTGATATACCAAGATGTGAGTGAGGTGAGGTGAAAAAAGTGGATAAAAAATACCTGGCACGTGGGAAGAAAAAAACTTTATTAAATCCCCGGCTGGTATTGTTAAAATTAAAAGTGCAGGGCGTGGTTTCAAAAGATACGTGTTAGGGTATCAAACCACTGTGTTAAAAGTCGACATGTTTCGGAGGTCAAAGCCCCCTTCTTCAGGACAAGGGTGAAAAGCACTTATCCTCGCCTTACTCACATGTAAGATGTCAAAGTGAAACATAAAAATTACCACAATGTGTAATGTTCCTCACTATGTTTTTTATGTAAGTGAGTGTCGTTGCGCCCAGTTGGCGTAAGAACCTGTGAAAACAAAATCATAGATAAACATACAGGTCTCGAAATCACAATTTTTAAGGAGAAGAATAATACTTCTCTAGTGAAAACATCAGGTAGCAACCAAAAAAATGATTGGAACCTGAAAAACTAAACAAGAAAAAGGAGGACACTACACACATACACACACGCAAACCAACACAGCTCTCTGCTCAGATGGAATGAGAGCAGAGCAGTAAGGACAGAGATCTTACTTTAAGTTCTGAAATACAGGACCTCATGAGCCTTTAAACGTATATTGGGGAATCCTTCCTTTCTAATCAGAAACCTAAGGGATCAATATTAGGGTTTTAGTAGGGGAATATAATCAGCAAGGTGATGAAGTCAAAAATGCGACAGGTTCTCCTCTCTTAGATGGCCTTATAACTCACGGTTACAGCAACAGCTATTCGCCTGCCTTCCCTCAACGCGGCTCCGATGAAGTGAGCTGCCAGAGGGCTAAAGCCCTTTTATATGCTTGCCTGTTGGCAATTAGTGGGAATTGATTGAATAATGCAGGCCGGTGTATGCCCAAATACGGAGAGAAATCCCTTCGTGTCCGGTAAAGACGCTAGCGATATACGCTAGTCCCCCGCGCATGCGCATAGGAAAGCCAGGTGCACGCATGCGCGACTCAGTCGGCAAACGCGCCTGCGCAGGGCAGAGACGTTTAGCGAAATAGGCGAAGCTGTACTGAATGCCTAGTGCTGAGTAGCGATCACGGGGAAATGGATCAAAAGAGCCCTGAACGGACTGGAGGGCAACAAAGTGAGCCCCGATGTTAAAAAGGACTAAAGACGTAAACCAGGTGAATTCTGGAAAGGTGCCTGTAATTATAACAGGTTAAACTCACCAAAATGGGGGAGATAAATAATAAATGATTCAGAGGGAGTAACCTATACCACATTCTACTGATAAAAGGACCCCTACAATAACAGTAACCAGCATGTCACCATACGTGTACTGTAACGTTTTCACCTAAGGAGGTTCCAAGGAATGGAATCATTTAGTCCAGTGGTGTCGGTTCCCAACCGGAACACCCACCGTTGTTCTTTCTCAAGGAGACCCATCTCAGAGGGCAATTGTTCAATTATTGTCCACTGCAACTCATTCACACAGTGTTGACTTTCAATGTAATGGGTTGACATTTTGGTAGTTTGTTTTCTACACCTGATGTTACTCTTGTGTTCGTTCAGCCTGACCCTGACAGGCCGGGTGGTCATGCCCACATATTCCTTTCCACATGGGCAGGTGATTAGGTAAATTACATTTTTACTATTGCAGTTAGTAAAAACTCGCTGTTCCCATGTAGTCCCATTAGAAAAAGTGAGTGTCTTTGTCTTTTTTGTGAGGTGGCAGTTGTTGCAATTGCCACATGGGTAATGCCCATGTATGCCTTGTAACCTCGTCTGATCCATGACAGGGGGAGGGGGTCGAGTGTGAACAAGCATATCCCTCAAATTCCTACCCCTCCTATGTGCAAAGAGAGGTTTCTCCAAAGGTAAGCCTCCACTTGTTAGAGTGCGCCAATGTTTATGAACCAACTTCGTCACTTGGTTGCTGACTGGACTGTATGTAGTGACACAGACAGTCCTGTTTGCCGCATCCTGCCTACGTGGGTTGTCCTCCAACAAGGCATCACGGTTGTTGTTTCTCGCTCTGATAGAAGCTTTTCGGATCACGGTTTCAGGATACTTTCTCTGTCTAAGTTTGTCACTTAGATCTTTGGCTTGGGTTTTGTATCTGTCCACATCAGTGCAGTTCCGCCGTAGGCGTAAGAATTGCCCATAAGGAAGGTTCTCTCTCAGATGACGAGGGTGAAAGCTGTCAAATCTGAGGAGACAATTCTTAGCCGTGGGTTTGAAGTGTGTTTCCGTTTTCAGTATGCCGGCTTCATAGTAGATATTTAAATCCAGGAACACCATGTTGGTATTTGATGCCTGGAAAGTGAATTTCAAAAAGGCATTCTGGTTGTTGAGCCAGTCAATGAAATCTGTTATCATGGTCGCATCTCCATCCCAGATGACCAGGATATCATCTATATACCTGCGCCACATGCGAATCCTCGCCCTGTGGGGGTTATCGGGGTGCAAGATTTTCGTGGATTCCAAGTGATGGACATAGAGTCCAGCCAAGCTCGGGGCAAAAGTACTGCCCATACTGGTCCCATGCTTCTGCCAGAAAAGGGTGCCCTCATACTCAAAAAAGTTCTTAGTGAGTGCCAGGGATATGCACTCCATCACTACATTACGTGGGGTGTGATATTCCCAGTTGGTAGAGTACAATACCTCTTCAATGATTTGGATGGTTTCATCATGGGGGAGACTCGTATAGAGGCTCTCTACGTCCAGGCTTAACAGCATCTGGGAAGTTGGATCAAAGGGCTGGTCATTCAGCAGTTGTAATACTGCTTTAGTGTCTCGTAAATAGGTGTCCGTTGCCTGTACAAGGGGTCTCAAGAAAGCATCCGCAAACTTGGATAAGGGTTCCAGGATAGATGAAATTCCTGAAACAATAGGGCGACCGGGTGGGTTCGCCAGATTTTTGTGTACCTTCGGGATGGTATAAAAGTAAGGGGTGCGAGGGTTCCTCTGGATCAGGAACTCGGACTCCTTCTTTGTAATCCAGTCATGTGTGAGCGCCTCTTCCACCATACCACCTATATGAATTCTCAGAGATTCAGTGGGATCCTCCGTCAGGATCTGGTAGTTCCTATTGTCTGACAGAAGTCGCCTGCATTCTTGATCATAGGCTGCAGTTGTTTGAATAACCACCGCGCCCCCTTTATCCGCTGGTTTAACAATCACATTTTTATTCATCCTTAGTTCCTTGATGGCCCCGCGGGTCGTAACCAGGAGCATGGCAGCCAATCAGGCGTCAACAAGCCACAGGGGGACTTAGTCATCAACATAACCCCGTGGCCCCTAACAGATTCACAGAAAGAGGTACTGAATAAAGGCCTGGGTTATGTTCCCACCAATAGACCAGACATTTTCCTACTACATAAGGAAATGCAGGAGTTCATAAGAACTATAAAACTACGGGCATTCTTTAAAGATAAGGATCTACCAACAGAGACTTCCGATACTGGTCTAAAACCCAAATCTACATTTACTCCACTGGATAATCAACTTCCTGTGGAAGTATTGGCCTTTGAGAAAGCAATGATGCTGGAACTTAAAGGACTAGAAACCAGACAGAGGATTTTTCAGAATATGAGCAGAACTGAAAATGAGGCCATCAAGGAACTAAGGATGAATAAAAATGTGATTGTTAAACCAGCGGATAAAGGGGGCGCGGTGGTTATTCAAACAACTGCAGCCTATGATCAAGAATGCAGGCGACTTCTGTCAGACAATAGGAACTACCAGATCCTGACGGAGGATCCCACTGAATCTCTGAGAATTCATATAGGTGGTATGGTGGAAGAGGCGCTCACACATGACTGGATTACAAAGAAGGAGTCCGAGTTCCTGATCCAGAGGAACCCTCGCACCCCTTACTTTTATACCATCCCGAAGGTACACAAAAATCTGGCGAACCCACCCGGTCGCCCTATTGTTTCAGGAATTTCATCTATCCTGGAACCCTTATCCAAGTTTGCGGATGCTTTCTTGAGACCCCTTGTACAGGCAACGGACACCTATTTACGAGACACTAAAGCAGTATTACAACTGCTGAATGACCAGCCCTTTGATCCAACTTCCCAGATGCTGTTAAGCCTGGACGTAGAGAGCCTCTATACGAGTCTCCCCCATGATGAAACCATCCAAATCATTGAAGAGGTATTGTACTCTACCAACTGGGAATATCACACCCCACGTAATGTAGTGATGGAGTGCATATCCCTGGCACTCACTAAGAACTTTTTTGAGTATGAGGGCACCCTTTTCTGGCAGAAGCATGGGACCAGTATGGGCAGTACTTTTGCCCCGAGCTTGGCTGGACTCTATGTCCATCACTTGGAATCCACGAAAATCTTGCACCCCGATAACCCCCACAGGGCGAGGATTCGCATGTGGCGCAGGTATATAGATGATATCCTGGTCATCTGGGATGGAGATGCGACCATGATAACAGATTTCATTGACTGGCTCAACAACCAGAATGCCTTTTTGAAATTCACTTTCCAGGCATCAAATACCAACATGGTGTTCCTGGATTTAAATATCTACTATGAAGCCGGCATACTGAAAACGGAAACACACTTCAAACCCACGGCTAAGAATTGTCTCCTCAGATTTGACAGCTTTCACCCTCGTCATCTGAGAGAGAACCTTCCTTATGGGCAATTCTTACGCCTACGGCGGAACTGCACTGATGTGGACAGATACAAAACCCAAGCCAAAGATCTAAGTGACAAACTTAGACAGAGAAAGTATCCTGAAACCGTGATCCGAAAAGCTTCTATCAGAGCGAGAAACAACAACCGTGATGCCTTGTTGGAGGACAACCCACGTAGGCAGGATGCGGCAAACAGGACTGTCTGTGTCACTACATACAGTCCAGTCAGCAACCAAGTGACGAAGTTGGTTCATAAACATTGGCGCACTCTAACAAGTGGAGGCTTACCTTTGGAGAAACCTCTCTTTGCACATAGGAGGGGTAGGAATTTGAGGGATATGCTTGTTCACACTCGACCCCCTCCCCCTGTCATGGATCAGACGAGGTTACAAGGCATACATGGGCATTACCCATGTGGCAATTGCAACAACTGCCACCTCACAAAAAAGACAAAGACACTCACTTTTTCTAATGGGACTACATGGGAACAGCGAGTTTTTACTAACTGCAATAGTAAAAATGTAATTTACCTAATCACCTGCCCATGTGGAAAGGAATATGTGGGCATGACCACCCGGCCTGTCAGGGTCAGGCTGAACGAACACAAGAGTAACATCAGGTGTAGAAAACAAACTACCAAAATGTCAACCCATTACATTGAAAGTCAACACTGTGTGAATGAGTTGCAGTGGACAATAATTGAACAATTGCCCTCTGAGATGGGTCTCCTTGAGAAAGAACAACGGTGGGTGTTCCGGTTGGGAACCGACACCACTGGACTAAATGATTCCATTCCTTGGAACCTCCTTAGGTGAAAACGTTACAGTACACGTATGGTGACATGCTGGTTACTGTTATTGTAGGGGTCCTTTTATCAGTAGAATGTGGTATAGGTTACTCCCTCTGAATCATTTATTATTTATCTCCCCCATTTTGGTGAGTTTAACCTGTTATAATTACAGGCACCTTTCCAGAATTCACCTGGTTTACGTCTTTAGTCCTTTTTAACATCGGGGCTCACTTTGTTGCCCTCCAGTCCGTTCAGGGCTCTTTTGATCCATTTCCCCGTGATCGCTACTCAGCACTAGGCATTCAGTACAGCTTCGCCTATTTCGCTAAACGTCTCTGCCCTGCGCAGGCGCGTTTGCCGACTGAGTCGCGCATGCGTGCACCTGGCTTTCCTATGCGCATGCGCGGGGGACTAGCGTATATCGCTAGCGTCTTTACCGGACACGAAGGGATTTCTCTCCGTATTTGGGCATACACCGGCCTGCATTATTCAATCAATTCCCACTAATTGCCAACAGGCAAGCATATAAAAGGGCTTTAGCCCTCTGGCAGCTCACTTCATCGGAGCCGCGTTGAGGGAAGGCAGGCGAATAGCTGTTGCTGTAACCGTGAGTTATAAGGCCATCTAAGAGAGGAGAACCTGTCGCATTTTTGACTTCATCACCTTGCTGATTATATTCCCCTACTAAAACCCTAATATTGATCCCTTAGGTTTCTGATTAGAAAGGAAGGATTCCCCAATATACGTTTAAAGGCTCATGAGGTCCTGTATTTCAGAACTTAAAGTAAGATCTCTGTCCTTACTGCTCTGCTCTCATTCCATCTGAGCAGAGAGCTGTGTTGGTTTGCGTGTGTGTATGTGTGTAGTGTCCTCCTTTTTCTTGTTTAGTTTTTCAGGTTCCAATCATTTTTTTGGTTGCTACCTGATGTTTTCACTAGAGAAGTATTATTCTTCTCCTTAAAAATTGTGATTTCGAGACCTGTATGTTTATCTATGATTTTGTTTTCACAGGTTCTTACGCCAACTGGGCGCAACGACACTCACTTACATAAAAAACATAGTGAGGAACATTACACATTGTGGTAATTTTTATGTTTCACTTTGACATCTTACATGTGAGTAAGGCGAGGATAAGTGCTTTTCACCCTTGTCCTGAAGAAGGGGGCTTTGACCTCCGAAACATGTCGACTTTTAACACAGTGGTTTGATACCCTAACACGTATCTTTTGAAACCACGCCCTGCACTTTTAATTTTAACAATACCAGCCGGGGATTTAATAAAGTTTTTTTCTTCCCACGTGCCAGGTATTTTTTATCCACTTTTTTCACCTCACCTCACTCACATCTTGGTATATCACACACACCCCCACACATAGGTCACTTCAAGTGCTCCTGCGTATTCGTGAGTCGTAGCACGCCGCATCCCGTAGAGGGGTGCGAAGGCCCCGATGATGAAGCATGACACCAAGGGGCCTGTTGGTGTGTGAGGGGCATTTTAACAACACTGTGTGTTCCCCATCACTCTAGGGATCACTATCACTTGAGTGGATTCCACTTTGTTTATGTACATGACTCGGGAGACTGAATCCACCGACTCTCTCTCTCTCCCCCCTCTTGTTAAAATTTGTTTATAGACAGCGTACAGCTGTGGGAGTCCCCTTTCCCCTTTCGGACCTACACGCTAAGTTTTCACACGCAACCACTCTACCTTTCCAATACCTTCCTGTCATCCTCACCTGCTAACATGGAGGATGAACACGGACTGACTTTTACTGAGGATGATATTGACCGCATTCTCGCAGATGACAAACCCTTTGAAGGCCTCAGTAGTAGCGATCCAGGGCCCGCTGTAGCTGATTGGGATGAATTAATGAATACCCGCAAGATTCAAATCAGGACAGCCCTTCATGGCTTACTGATGAGAGAATACCTGAGGAATAAGATGGCCCCACAAGGTCTACTGGTAAAAACTGAACCATTCATTTTCCAAGATGACCTTGTTTTTAAGAAGGCATGGTCACTTATCTCTTGGCATTGCACCAGGGACTGGTTAGTACTTATAGTCCAGACAGCAGCAAGGAAATCAGTTGAACTAAAAGTTGAGATCCAAAGACTTGAAGTCCAGCTTAAGGCTTTCATCTCGCCAGCGGATCTCAAAAAGGGTTTAGAGGAACTGAACCAACAGATGAAAGAATTTGAGGCGGGCTTGAAACAAAGCAAATTCAACAAACTAAAAAAAGACAAAGACCGCTTTACCCCTGAGAGAGCCTACCCATATACTCGTGCAGATTATGTCATGAAGGATAATACGAGTGATACAGATAGTGTCAACTCGGATGGCAGTAATTCTAGCAACAAATCGGGTGGTTTTCAACAGAGAAAACAAAGAGGCGGATTTCGTCAACAAAGAGCCCAGTTCCCACGTCAGAGAGGCTGGCGTGGTTTTCAAGGACCACAGTATAACCCTTATCAACCACCTTTCCAATACCCGCAGTATCAATTTGGGCCACCCCAAATGGGACCAATGTACCCCCAATGGGTCCCAGAGCAAACCGGTGCACCCCAAAATCAACAGCCTTTTTTATCCTGGGGCCAGGGATCCCGCAGAGGGCGGAACAAGAAGGGCAACAATGTGAATTGGCAGCCCACAGAGGAGGCAGACCCGCGGGTCGTAACCAGGAGCATGGCAGCCAATCAGGCGTCAACAAGCCACAGGGGGACTTAGTCATCAACATAACCCCGTGGCCCCTAACAGATTCACAGAAAGAGGTACTGAATAAAGGCCTGGGTTATGTTCCCACCAATAGACCAGACATTTTCCTACTACATAAGGAAATGCAGGAGTTCATAAGAACTATAAAACTACGGGCATTCTTTAAAGATAAGGATCTACCAACAGAGACTTCCGATACTGGTCTAAAACCCAAATCTACATTTACTCCACTGGATAATCAACTTCCTGTGGAAGTATTGGCCTTTGAGAAAGCAATGATGCTGGAACTTAAAGGACTAGAAACCAGACAGAGGATTTTTCAGAATATGAGCAGAACTGAAAATGAGGCCATCAAGGAACTAAGGATGAATAAAAATGTGATTGTTAAACCAGCGGATAAAGGGGGCGCGGTGGTTATTCAAACAACTGCAGCCTATGATCAAGAATGCAGGCGACTTCTGTCAGACAATAGGAACTACCAGATCCTGACGGAGGATCCCACTGAATCTCTGAGAATTCATATAGGTGGTATGGTGGAAGAGGCGCTCACACATGACTGGATTACAAAGAAGGAGTCCGAGTTCCTGATCCAGAGGAACCCTCGCACCCCTTACTTTTATACCATCCCGAAGGCACACAAAAATCTGGCGAACCCACCCGGTCGCCCTATTGTTTCAGGAATTTCATCTATCCTGGAACCCTTATCCAAGTTTGCGGATGCTTTCTTGAGACCCCTTGTACAGGCAACGGACACCTATTTACGAGACACTAAAGCAGTATTACAACTGCTGAATGACCAGCCCTTTGATCCAACTTCCCAGATGCTGTTAAGCCTGGACGTAGAGAGCCTCTATACGAGTCTCCCCCATGATGAAACCATCCAAATCATTGAAGAGGTATTGTACTCTACCAACTGGGAATATCACACCCCACGTAATGTAGTGATGGAGTGCATATCCCTGGCACTCACTAAGAACTTTTTTGAGTATGAGGGCACCCTTTTCTGGCAGAAGCATGGGACCAGTATGGGCAGTACTTTTGCCCCGAGCTTGGCTGGACTCTATGTCCATCACTTGGAATCCACGAAAATCTTGCACCCCGATAACCCCCACAGGGCGAGGATTCGCATGTGGCGCAGGTATATAGATGATATCCTGGTCATCTGGGATGGAGATGCGACCATGATAACAGATTTCATTGACTGGCTCAACAACCAGAATGCCTTTTTGAAATTCACTTTCCAGGCATCAAATACCAACATGGTGTTCCTGGATTTAAATATCTACTATGAAGCCGGCATACTGAAAACGGAAACACACTTCAAACCCACGGCTAAGAATTGTCTCCTCAGATTTGACAGCTTTCACCCTCGTCATCTGAGAGAGAACCTTCCTTATGGGCAATTCTTACGCCTACGGCGGAACTGCACTGATGTGGACAGATACAAAACCCAAGCCAAAGATCTAAGTGACAAATTTGACAGAGAAAGTATCCTGAAACCGTGATCCGAAAAGCTTCTATCAGAGCGAGAAACAACAACCGTGATGCCTTGTTGGAGGACAACCCACGTAGGCAGGATGCGGCAAACAGGACTGTCTGTGTCACTACATACAGTCCAGTCAGCAACCAAGTGACGAAGTTGGTTCATAAACATTGGCGCACTCTAACAAGTGGAGGCTTACCTTTGGAGAAACCTCTCTTTGCACATAGGAGGGGTAGGAATTTGAGGGATATGCTTGTTCACACTCGACCCCCTCCCCCTGTCATGGATCAGACGAGGTTACAAGGCATACATGGGCATTACCCATGTGGCAATTGCAACAACTGCCACCTCACAAAAAAGACAAAGACACTCACTTTTTCTAATGGGACTACATGGGAACAGCGAGTTTTTACTAACTGCAATAGTAAAAATGTAATTTACCTAATCACCTGCCCATGTGGAAAGGAATATGTGGGCATGACCACCCGGCCTGTCAGGGTCAGGCTGAACGAACACAAGAGTAACATCAGGTGTAGAAAACAAACTACCAAAATGTCAACCCATTACATTGAAAGTCAACACTGTGTGAATGAGTTGCAGTGGACAATAATTGAACAATTGCCCTCTGAGATGGGTCTCCTTGAGAAAGAACAACGGTGGGTGTTCCGGTTGGGAACCGACACCACTGGACTAAATGATTCCATTCCTTGGAACCTCCTTAGGTGAAAACGTTACAGTACACGTATGGTGACATGCTGGTTACTGTTATTGTAGGGGTCCTTTTATCAGTAGAATGTGGTATAGGTTACTCCCTCTGAATCATTTATTATTTATCTCCCCCATTTTGGTGAGTTTAACCTGTTATAATTACAGGCACCTTTCCAGAATTCACCTGGTTTACGTCTTTAGTCCTTTTTAACATCGGGGCTCACTTTGTTGCCCTCCAGTCCGTTCAGGGCTCTTTTGATCCATTTCCCCGTGATCGCTACTCAGCACTAGGCATTCAGTACAGCTTCGCCTATTTCGCTAAACGTCTCTGCCCTGCGCAGGCGCGTTTGCCGACTGAGTCGCGCATGCGTGCACCTGGCTTTCCTATGCGCATGCGCGGGGGACTAGCGTATATCGCTAGCGTCTTTACCGGACACGAAGGGATTTCTCTCCGTATTTGGGCATACACCGGCCTGCATTATTCAATCAATTCCCACTAATTGCCAACAGGCAAGCATATAAAAGGGCTTTAGCCCTCTGGCAGCTCACTTCATCGGAGCCGCGTTGAGGGAAGGCAGGCGAATAGCTGTTGCTGTAACCGTGAGTTATAAGGCCATCTAAGAGAGGAGAACCTGTCGCATTTTTGACTTCATCACCTTGCTGATTATATTCCCCTACTAAAACCCTAATATTGATCCCTTAGGTTTCTGATTAGAAAGGAAGGATTCCCCAATATACGTTTAAAGGCTCATGAGGTCCTGTATTTCAGAACTTAAAGTAAGATCTCTGTCCTTACTGCTCTGCTCTCATTCCATCTGAGCAGAGAGCTGTGTTGGTTTGCGTGTGTGTATGTGTGTAGTGTCCTCCTTTTTCTTGTTTAGTTTTTCAGGTTCCAATCATTTTTTTGGTTGCTACCTGATGTTTTCACTAGAGAAGTATTATTCTTCTCCTTAAAAATTGTGATTTCGAGACCTGTATGTTTATCTATGATTTTGTTTTCACAAGTTCTTACGCCAACTGGGCGCAACGACACTCACTTACATAAAAAACATAGTGAGGAACATTACACATTGTGGTAATTTTTATGTTTCACTTTGACATCTTACATGTGAGTAAGGCGAGGATAAGTGCTTTTCACCCTTGTCCTGAAGAAGGGGGCTTTGACCTCCGAAACATGTCGACTTTTAACACAGTGGTTTGATACCCTAACACGTATCTTTTGAAACCACGCCCTGCACTTTTAATTTTAACAATACCAGCCGGGGATTTAATAAAGTTTTTTTCTTCCCACGTGCCAGGTATTTTTTATCCACTTTTTTCACCTCACCTCACTCACATCTTGGTATATCACACACACCCCCACACATAGGTCACTTCAAGTGCTCCTGCGTATTCGCGAGTCGTAGCACGCCGCATCCCGTAGAGGGGTGCGAAGGCCCCGATGATGAAGCATGACACCAAGGGGCCTGTTGGTGTGTGAGGGGCATTTTAACAACACTGTGTGTTCCCCATCACTCTAGGGATCACTATCACTTGAGTGAATCCTTCTCCTCTGCCACTGGCCCCTCCTGTCCAGTCACTGCTAGTCGTGGCCTCAACCGGCCACGCAGTTCCACATCTGCTCCTCACAATGCGGACAGCCCCAGCAAGCCCTCTGCAGGCCGCACTGCCCCTCCTCTGCTCCGAGGCTTCAGGTCGTCCGAAGTCTCCGGGCATTAGGTTCACTCCACCGGAACTTTAACTACTTCCTGGCCGCTGCTCCAGCACCTCACGCCACCAGTCCGGAAGCAGTCCCTGGCCTCAGGTTGCAGACTGGGGAGTTCACGCCCAGCTGTGCAGGATCGAACCACAGCAGCAGCAATCGGGAGCCTCTGGGGACGCCGGGGGCACACGATCCCCACACACACCACTCGGGACTCAACTAGCCCCGTCGGTCCCAGAAGCCAATAGAGCTCAGTGACACCTTTGCTGGTTCGCTGATAATTTATTTGGCTGCGGAGCTCTATAAAAGTCTAATTTCATAGACAGTTCTTGGCAGGATTATTCAGGATTCATGGTGAGTTGGCGGGAGCTCAGAGGCTCACGTCCTGTCGGCCATGTTGCCTGGCCATGCTTTCCCCCCAAGTTTTTTTTAATTTAAATTACAAAAATTTACATTTTAAATAATGAAATAAAACTCATTAACATCCTCCAAATGTTGCTTAAGTTTACATTGCTAATAAAAAATAAATTACACAGCAAATACCCTTCAAAAAAGTAAGAACCCCATTTATTCTAACTACCAGGAAACCTGGGCCCTGTCTGTATCTCCCTGGCACTTTTACACAGCTTATGAGTCGCACGCCATAGCATCACAAGCATGTGGGCATGCTTTGGGAGGTGTAGCCCTTTACGTCAAAAACAACCTGCCCGCACAGGTATCATTGATAAGTGAGGGAAAAGGAGGCCATGTTCTCATTAACACTTTAGCCGCGGCAGTTATTTCGCGGCAGTGCGATGGTTCCGCGGAGTGGGCGGGGCCGCATCGGTCATTGGACTTTCACAGCACCAGCGAGGTAGTGCTCACGATGGCCAACGGCCGACGGCAGAAGGAAAGGGGCTAAATACAAGTGGCAACAAATAGTTCAGCCAGCTCAGACTGACCAAACCATGATTCTTGGCTGTATTTATCTCCATCCCTCAAAGAACAAACGTAAAGCAACTTTAAGCAAACTGTTACCAACAATAAGTGAGCTTCACTCCCCGTGCCAAGATGGCTGAAGGGTGTTAATGGGTGACTTTAATGCTAATTCAATGGCCTCTGACCTAAATTCCCCACTAGTAGCCCTGGAAGATTTGGCTTGGGGTATCCCAGATTTATTTGACCAGTTCCAATGCAAAGACAATCAGAGCATCAAACTCTCTGCCTTTCTCAATCATTTGGGTCTCCGTATCCTAAATGGCAAAGCTGCCACTGACTCCGCTGCAGCTTACACCCACCTCTCACATTATAGATTGGCTACATTGGACTATATCTGGATTGATTTCAATCGCCCATTTCCATGCAATACAGGATTTCTTGGTAACACCCACTGCGGTAAGTGACCATGGGAAAATCTCTCGCTGCATCTTAGCTCCACAATGCAGCCGACCTAGAATCAAACTTATTGGCGAGGAAGAAAAACGGGAACTAATGAATAAAATTAGGTGGACAACAGAGCACCAAGAAATAATCAACTCAGAAGTGGAAGTTTTGCTAAACAAAGGAATCCAGGATAACAGTGAATCATCCTCAAACAACTCATGGGAACTCCTCTTGGAGGATACAAGGATAGATTAACAACGCTGTCACAACAAAGGTCCACCAAGATCTCGCTAACAAATGATTGTCTTGCAAAACAAAAATTGCTCATACAATCGATAAAAAGTAAATTAAATAATCTTGTGCGTAAAAATACAAAGCACGCATTGGGGTACAAATCCCTTGAGGCCAAGTGTAATGATATTTGCAGTGAATATAGAAAATAAGATTTTGCTAAACACGCATGGTGGAAGAAAATCCTTCGAGTAAAGCTCATGAGATTATAAAATCACGAGACCAAAAGCATTTCTGGAACTGGATTAATAAGTGCTGCAGGCCCAACTACTGCTCTACAACCACAAATATCTCCCCTACAACCTGGGAAAACAACATTGAAGCACTTTATGTGGAAACACCCAGTTATCATAGTGCAACTCCTCTTATGAAGAGCATTAGCAACGAACATTGGAGTTCGGAATCACCGACTAACCATGTTGGCCAAAAAGAGATTTCAGAAGGCAAATTTCTACATCTCATCAAAAAAATGCCCCCTGGAGGAGCACAAGGTCCCAATGGAATCCCTCTCATGGTTTTCAAGGGGATGGCAGATAAGTGGGCAAAAATAATGGCTCCCCTATTCCATGAGGTTAGGTGTGGAAGAAGTATCTCAGAGTCGTGGAAGGGATCTTTTCTTGTCCCGGTATATAAAAAAGGCTCAAGATCCAGCCCCGAAAATTTTAGACTGATTGCACTTTTCGATGTGGATGGAAAGTGCTATGCCAGCATTCTGATGCAAGAGCTGACGGCTTGGGTTGAAAAGAATACATTGATCCCCTATATGCAGACTGGATTCCAAAAGGAGGCACATAGTGAAGACAGTCTTTGTTCTATTTCTAACCTGATCAAAAAAACACCGGCAAAAAAGCAAGGGCCTTGTACCTTGCATTTATTGACATTCAAACTGCTTTGACAGTGTTTCCCATCAGAGACTATGGACAAAATAAAAAAATTGGGGCATTGACAACGCGCTCCTAACAGCACTGATTGCCCTATATTCGAACACTTGGGCTAAGATCAGAGTTACAACTGCTTGTTCCACCACCCAAATTTCTTTTACTAATCAGGCTTAAAGAAAGGCTGTCTACTGGCCTCAATGCTTTTTAATCTATACCTGGCTGATCTGCACGAAAGATTGGAAGTAGCACGAGCATTTCCCCCTAAATTGGCCAAAATCAAAATCCAATCACTCCAATATGCGGACGACGCGATACTGCTTGACCAAACTCAGATTGGTCTACAGCGACTGCTAACAGTATTATCTCTATATTGTAGGGAGAACAATTTAAAATTAAATACCGCAAAAACTAAGGCAATGATAATATCGTAACAATTAAAAAGAAAGGGCACGTGGAATATCTAAGGGAAGCCCATAGAGATTGTGACCACCTATAAGTACTTAGGAGTCTGGATAGACCTTAAAGACCAGCTTTCTGCCCATATTCTGTAATGTAAGGCACCGCCCACTCTCTGGAAGGCATTTTTTGTAGAGCAAGGAAAGCCATGATCTCCCCCGATCTTACTCCACTAATTAGATTAATGGGGGCAAAACTCCTACAGTCAGTAGTTCACAGTGCATTAGCCTTCGTAGATAAGATGATAACATGGTTGGATAGAGCACAGTCGGCCTGTTTTTGTAAAGTGTTCTTCCTGCCGACTGCCACTGCCCATGCGCAGATTAGGAGAGAATTCAACCTTTCATCCCAAAAATGGATACTGAAGGCAAGATTTATTGCATACTGTTTAAAGGCTAAACAAGCTCGGGAAAACACCTTGAAACAATATATTTTGACAATGATAAATAACTAAGGGTCCACATGATGTGATTATCTAGCCCACTGCGTTGAGGCATTGGAAGCAAATGACATCTGGTAAGCCTTGTTACCTAGATCATCGATTTTAAGGTTCTTGACAAAACAGGGGAAGCTACTCTCTGCCGAATGTGATACCTAAACGGTAAAAAATATAAGTCATGTAGTTGGGCCTCGACCCTCTACATTAGTGTGACCTTGCCATCATATCTGTCCTCCCATCTAAAACCAATAATGAAGCGACAACTTATGAGGCTGCGGTTCGTACTGATTCCACTGTTGGCATACAAATACGGGCAAGGGTACAAAGAGGCGGTAGCTATCAAGTGCCGAGCCTGCGGTGTAACAGAGGAATCATTCATTCACATACTGTGCATTTGTATTAAACTGCGTCCACTGAGAATATACTGGCTTCATCCAATTTGGAGCATTTTAAACATACGAACGTGTCAAGCCGCCTTAGTTGAATGCTTGAAATTTGAACCAGCACAGCTGGCGGCCCGGTTTTTCAAATACTTGATGGCAATAAGGACCTCTTTATACATTAATTCGTATAGTTGGGGCATGCTATGTACTTTCTTAAGGTTTTTAAGTTTATAGCAACCAATATGGTGTTTCCATTTTCTTAAACTTTTGCATAATTCTATGAAATCCACTCTTTTTATCCCGTATAATAATGGAAAAATGTTATAATGTATATTTTTATGTGATCTCATAGCTAAGATTTAATTAATTGTGCAATAAAAAACTCTATCTAACTACTGAATGTAATGAAACGAATTAATCAATAAATAAGATAACTATTTCATTTCAGCAACTCATCTTTAAAATAAACATGTAAAAAAAGAATTTCCTATCTACCCTATCCCCAGATAAGTCTGCCAATATGAATAAAAGATCATATTATGAAATGTACTATATTAAAGATAAATTACTTAAGATTATTATACAGGGATAACAATTCAAATCAAAGTTTCAGTGATTTAAAAAATCAAATGATTTTTTAAAATAACACTATAGCTCCACATTCCCAACAAACCCCACAACAGAAAAAAATAAAAGTATGAATCAATATCCAATTGAAATAGCAAGTATGTAACAAATATTTAAAAAGAAGAGTTAATATTAAACTACAAACTTAACATAGTAAAAACAACATAAAAAACATTGAATACCATGATATTTTAGTGTGCAATCAGTTAAACCTTGATAATATTGGCAAAGATAAAAATTGTACCTACATACTTTAGTTATTTTGACACTGATGATATTTTGCAATTGTATGGTCAATGGTATTATGTTACTAGTCAATAGCCACACCTAATCATAGTTAGTAATGTATATATTTAAGGACCACTGGTACAGCCAACAAGGGAGCTATTAACGGAAGCTGAATAGGAATCAATCATTTCAGTCATCTGAAGTGACACACAAACAGGTCAGATATGGGTAAGGATTCCAGTTATATAATAGAGAATCCAACAGGGGTAAAAACCTAACTCAACAAAGTAGAAAGTGGTTTGCATAAGGCCATACAACCGTAGACCACTGTGGCCAGCAAGGGGACAGAGAGTTTGAGAAAGAAGGAAAAGTTTCAATCTGTATAATAAAAATAACCCAAAGAAACGCAACGCTCAATAGTATGGAAATCTAATAGAAGTCTACGTGCTTGTAGGTCATGCCCTACATAAAGATGACCATGTAGCGTGCCTAGCGTTTCTTTGACAGAGGTGGTGTGAAGCCACATTGTAAACTTCTTTGACAGGCATAGAACATCCCCACATGCATAAATATTTCATTTAAAGCAACAGGCGTAGTATTCGTTTAAGTACAGAGTCAGAACCCCTCTATGTGTAGAGACTGTCTCATGATAAGTTACAAAGAAATGCATGAGGAGACTGGCAGGAAACTTACAGACTCATAACTCTATTACACATTCCCCTAGCATGAGTTATCTCAGTGGAGAGGCAAAAAGGGTAATTGCAGACAGTAAAGTTCATGCACATCCCCCACACAGAAGTGCGGGTCCACTGCACAGTCTGTATGCAGGACAGTCTGTGTTTATGATAGTTGATATATTCCTTATGAAGGACAGATTACATTATCACTCCTCCGTCCTTTAAAAAAATATATGTGGTCAAGTCTATGTGTTTTAAAGTGACTGGTACAGCATCCATCAGCCCTCCTGAAGTAGGTGTTTCGGCATTATTCTGGACAAAAATATAAATGTTTCTATTCAACTAAAGTATTGTCAAGTACAGTGTGATTCTAATCTGTCACACTGTGGACGTCTTTCAATATACAGAAGTTTGCAGTTTTTTTGGAAGCTGGAATATCAACAATAAGAAAGCTAAAAAATTTGACAAGTGGGCATTCCAAACATCTTGTGAGAAAAGCACATCCACTTTAGGTCAAAACTCCTTATCCTGTTAGAAACCAAGGTAGGTTATTATCCCATAAAAAAATCCCATCCCTTCTTTCATTCTATACTAGTGATGCTCAAGTCATGATGAATATACATAAATCCTATTTATACAAGCATTATGTCTGTGCAGAATAATATTGTAAATGCTCTAGACTGCACCTGTAAAGTGGTTGAGACATCATCTTTTCTCTCAATGAAGTCCTACATGGAGCTCACCTGGGATGTGTCTATTATTTTTTCAGCTGGTGGATCAGCACCAGGGCCCTGAGGTTTGAGGGGCCGACCTCCCATCAGTGGTAGCTGTTTACTGTGAACAGTAGAGGAGTAAGGGGGATGTTCTTTGCTTTCATCAGGGCAGTTTATCCCTTAGATTCACAACTGAACCTAAGTGACATTTACAGCTGTCGGATAACCTTCCCTCCATGAAAATAAACTATGAATGAAAAATAAAAGAGGTACATTTTCCTATCCTGTTTCTTAAGGCATATACTTATTATTTACTGTCAGTTCTGAAGAAACTTTAATAAGCCATTGTGGGAAAGCGGGCCGGATATACAGACGAGGAGGCTGTATATAGTGTGCCAGTTGTACGGTTTTTATTCAACAATGAGAGTTAAGGACATAGTCTCGGGTTCCACTGTTTGGTTCCTGTGTTTTCTTCTCTACAGATGTCTTCAGGTCTCCTCAGTATTCAAATGGAGTGGGCCTGGCAAGCTGTATGGTCCTTCACCGGGAGGCTCAGAAGAGACAAGAAGAATACGGAGCCGTTAGTTCTTTCCAGGGTTCCCTTTCCTGAACTCGGGTTACCGTCACCACACCCAATAGGTGATATAGCAAGAAGGGAGTGGGGGGGAAAAGGTGGGCAGGTGCTCTGAGGAGTAATATTGTTGGCTAGGTCGACAAAAGTACAGAGTGAACTTAGGCAGTGAAATATCAATGGTTGTATAGCAGTCTAGGCTTGGAGTTCATGAACCAGTTGACTAATACCAGTAACATACCACCAACAACATAAAAAAAGTTAGGAATGAGCATGTAAGTGCTATGTGGTCAAATACAGGCAAAGCAACAGTTGAGTGACCCTTCCTTAGGTCAGGAACCTCCCACCACCCTCCGGTACACTCCTATAGCTCCTGCTACCCTCCTGTACACTCCTATGCCTCCCGCTACCCTCCTGTCCCACCTCCCACGCACTCTGCACTAACCGGCTCTGCCGTAACTCTCCTGAGTTACGGCCGTTCTTCAGCCACCTCCTGTGGGGACAACCAGTCCTCGCACCACGTCTCGTCTTCTTCTTCTCCCGCTTCACCTCCATTTGCGACTTCTCTCTCTTCAGCATTCTCGTTGCTCTGGTCCTCTCGGCTTTCCTTCTTCCTCCTGGTCTCTTCGCGCCCCTCATCCGTTTCCTTTCTGATTCTTATTTCCTGTTCCAGTCCTCTTCCGAGGTTAGTCCCGCCCCCTTCTCCTCGCTGGGGAACAGTTCCGGGCGCTGCGCAAACAGAGGACAGGGGGCGTTACTGCTGATTGTCTCGGTCGGAACCTCGCAGCCACGTCAGGTAAGTTGTGATGTCGACAATGGTGTCCCAGCCTCGGTATTGGACCTGTCATGCTCGGTAACCCCTCACGCCATCTATAGAAAAAAGTCAGCCAAAAAGGGCCAGGAATTTAACATTAACCGTTTCTCTAATGGTATGTTACATTATGTTATGTTAGTACCCGCCTTTTCCTATTTGGGCATGTCATTCGATGGTCATTTGAATTTCAAACATTTATTGGAGGTCCATAGGTTCTATTGCTAATTTTGCACAAAGACTAGGATGTTGGACCCCGGGAATGATTTTAAAGATATACAATACCATTTGTTGTTCTAAGGTTTTATACGGAAGCGAGGTTTAGGGATTTATTAAGGCTAAAAATCTATAATGGGAGGACAATAAATATCTCAGGCATTTATTGAAAGTTCCTCACAGTACTTCGACATTGAGTGTTCACAAAGAACTGGGGCTCAAATATATTTCTGACTTGGTGGCAGTTACACCCCTACTCTTTTGTGTGAAGGTGTGGTCAAATACAGAGGTGAGTTTGAGCACGCACTGAAAATTTCCTGGTTAAAATACGTCAGGGATTCATTTTATAAACTAGGCCGTGTAGATCTGTTCACCAAACCTGATAAAATGAGAACCCAGGATAAGGCAGTTACTAAAGACTTGTCCATTAAGTATGTCATAGTGCAAATTGAAGGCGGAGAACTTTCTAAACATACGGTGAGAGAACACATATTAGTCAAATCAACCCAGGGTATAGAACCATACCTAACTAGTGCACATGCCAGATTTTTAATTACCCGTTTTAGATTAATTCTTATTCATCATCTATTGGCGGTACATGCAGGTTTTATTATGAATTCAGACGAGAGAGGGCCCTGTGGCTGCGACAAAATGTCTCCACAGGATACCCTACATCTAGTTCTACTTTGCCCATATTACGCCTATCCCAGAAAAATTTTCCTGATGGGCCTTTTAAGAAGAGTAAGATTTAGGCAGGCACGTGTAGCCTTGTTGTTTTTAAAATTGTCATCAGATGTTTTTACACTCTACTGTGTTTCACATTTTTTAAGAGCTGCTTTAAAGTTAAGAGCCAAGAGGGGTGTTTGAAGTCTAGAGGTATTCTTGTCATGCTGCATCACTAGGTGTAGTTCTACTGTTATAACTGATTATTTTATGGCTATGTTTTACAATTGTTAATTTGTATTAATTTCAGATGGACTGACACTTGATATCAAGTGATATAGGTGGGAGAATGACGTATATATAACCGCTGTTATTTATGTATGTGGTAACCCTTTTGAAGATTGTCTGTGTGATGTTGGTATTTGTCATAAATAATGTATCTTTTATGGTAATATTTTTTATATGCCGAATAAAGATACAGAAAGAATGTTATGTTAGGAAGATTTTTACAGTGCACTATCTCCTGGGGTATCCTGGTGCTGAGCAGGTGTGAGCCTACTTAGCAATAGGGCCCAGTGGGACTACTCAAATAGCCAGGTCTTCAGCTTCTTGCAGAATTCAAGAAGTGAGTAGGAGGTTCTTATGTGTAGCAGCAGGTGGTTCAACACTTTAGGAGTGATGTAGGAGAAAACTCGACCGCCAAATCTGATGTTCCGTGTGTGTGGGATTCGTACAAGTAGGAATTTATATGAACAAAGGTATCTGGAAATTTGGTGAAAGCAGATGCGAGTGACGAGGTATGCTGGGCAAGTGTTATGTAGTTCCTTAAAAGCATGGGTAATAAGTTTGAATTGTGCTTGACTGTGAATGGGGATCCAGTGGAGCTCCTTCAGGTGTTGATGTGATGTGAGTGCAGTATGGGATGTAGCGAGTGATCCCGGCAATGTATGTTCCCGTAGTCCAGCTTTCTTGTGGCCAGAGTGCGCATGACGGTTTTCCAGGTGCTGGTTGGAAGCCATTTGAAAATCTTCCACAGCATATTCAGGGAATGAAAGTAAAAGGCGGTGACAGCATTGATTTAAGCGGTCATGTTGAGTTTGCTGTCGATGATGATCCCAAGGCACTTGTCGTGGGTCAGTACTACTTCTCTTGGCCACCAAGTGGAGTCCCAAGGTGATGTGCTCTTCCCCAAGATCATGATCTAGGGCTTGACATCAGCTTTCGTACAAATATTGGATACAACTTTGCTTATTTCTACTTGATATCACCTGCAACATCTCTTGAAAAGATCAAGTGTGTGGGCATTTATGCCATACTGTACCTCATATTTGTGAATAGTATGATCAACTCAGGAGGGGCAGAAAATTGTTAAAGTTCACACATACTAAACATGAAGAGGATTGGGTTGCCAACCTTTTCTGCACAGTAGCCTCTGCCATGCTACAGACTCCTGATTGAAATTACTAAAATCGACCCTCAATCCTATTTACCAGGTGGATCCACACACGATGGTTTTTAAGATTAAATTATTTTTTGTGTATTTCCAAAGCAATTTGGGTTACCGGATCGCTTTGCTTATACTGCCTTAGCATTAAACCTATCTGTTTAAAATAAGTCTTCACATTCCAGAAACCGAGGGCCTCATTTATGAAGGCCTTGCGCCACTGGTACGTCCTTTTTCCCATTTTAAAAGTGACGCACTCGCGGTGCAAGACCTTCATAAATAAGGCCCCAGATTTTTTAGCGACAAGCTTTTTTACTCAAAAGAGGATCCCAGAAATCTAGGATGTGTTAAATAAAATCATTTTCCAGGTTATTTTACAGTTTTCCCAAATCTAAAATAAGTTCTCACCTCAATAAAACTATCGATTCTCATTCAAATGTGTTCACATGAAGGCCTTAGCAAACGATGAGAAACATTAAATAAAATGAAGCACATTTTGTAAAACTCCATGGACCCATCATTTCAGTAATTTTTGGTTACACTTTTTACGCGAAATTCCCGACATAATTATAGGCTATTTGTAGCAAGAATTTAGCATGAGATCTTGAGATTAACATAAATAACAAGAATACAAGTGGCTGCTGTTTGTGGCACTTTGTTTGGGCTGTTATTTTAGCACAAAATGCCTACTCTCTTTGTACAACAGTTTTAATTTCATGCTAAAATATAGTGCCAAATGCCAGCTTTGGACCATACAAAATTGTACATAGCCTTCTCTAAATTTTGCAAATTGCGCAAATGCAGATTTCGTACATTTTGCACACCCCTAATTTATATGGGCTGTTATTTTTAAATACCTTTTCATGGTCAAATAGTTTTTCCATGTACGACTTTGGCGATCTACTTAATTTTTTTTATTTTTAAGCAGATCGAACTCTGGCAACCTTGTTAGTGACTCGGCAGCACAACACTCCATCCCTGAGCCAGACAATACCTGCATAATACTGGAATTTTCTCTTCCATCTCTGCGTTACAAGTCAAATAAGGCTTTACGCGTATACAATGCGGTGCTTTCAGTAAAATGAAACGTGGCTTCATAATTTAAGGATTTTTTTCATGCTAGATGAGAATTAACTCGTTGGAACAAGCTCCTGAAACAAGCAAGCTCTGAAAGATTTATCACAGTGTTGCTCTCCACTGCAGTGTTCACATGATGAAGACGCACATTGACTTCAGTCTGCACAATAATATTAATTATTTAAAAACAAGAGTTTTGCAAGCTCCATGAAAAAAACATGTTGTACCTGCAATGTAAATGTCCCTGAGCACACGATAGCGTGGCTCCTTCGTTCAACCCACCGATCAGAGTGTATTCGCCAGTATTCACTGTATATAGAATTAGACCATTAGAAGCAGCACCTGCAGGAATTGGAGTGATGTGATCAGTCAGTGGCGCTGGAACATTTTTCGGAGTAGGGGTGATGGTCAGTGACATCTGAATAAAATTACAGAGGTTGCAAAAAAAACCATAATTTTACTCATTTAAACAAGTGAGGATGTTTAGTGTGCGAGTTAGGGGGCAGGGGAGTACTGAGAGGTCCATTCATGCATCTTTTAGCCAATTGTCATAGATATATTCACAAAATATTGAGTAAAAATGTATCTGCATTTAAAGTGAAAGTATCAGAACCAGCCGCGGCCTGTGCAGGTAAGTGCGGTGGGGCAGGGTGGGTGGGGGGATTTCGACAGACGACGAGGGAAAATAACTATTTATTTAATTTTCCCTTGTCAAAGTCTGTCGAAATCGCCCCCGCCCCACCACCTCAGCGCTCTTACCTGCATGATTCGCGGCTGATCAGAGCTAACCACTGGATTTCCAAATTAATTTTAGTTAGAAAAGAGAGGGTTCCTAAAAGAATTGCATAAGGTACGGTGGTTGGTTTTAATGCAAGACATGGAGAACCGTGGCACCTCAACATAAATTTTATTTTGCTTTCAGTCTTCCACGTTAGATTCTATCCTTTCCGACTGCGGTAATTAGTTCAAGTAAATTTATCTACAACCAGGAATTAGAGGGGATCTGGAAAGTTTACTAAAGGATCCGCAGGTATACTCTCTCTATTAGCCAGTGGATGAAAATAGGATACTGAGGCCTTGTGATATACTTGGGAAACTTTATGTCCACATAAATATGAGTAATGGGAAAGGTTGTCTCAGTTCTGCTCCTGGATTAAGGATATGGCCTGCTTGCGTATAGGTGCACGCATCCCAAAACCACTTCACCGGCTTAACACATTCAGGCATTTAAGTATGCTTCATAGGGGAGGAATGAGAACAGTGGTGCTGGTAGGAAGGTCTCACTCCCTATGTCTCTCTTTTTTATGTAGAGGAAATTAGACTTTTCCTCAGAATTCAACACAAAGATTTTGCCAGAAAAATATAGGTAGCATCACTTTAGATGGCCACTCCGATAGCAGAAAAGTTGTGGTGTCATTAAATCTTCCTACATCGACCTGGCAAGTCTCTATATAGAAGATTCTGGAAGATCTGCAAATCACCCAACCACGGACATTGAATATTTTATATGGTGTATTCATCACTCTTCTGGGAAAGACAGCGAAAACCTTATTAGTAAATATGGATCTCTTGGCTCTACAAACAAAATCACGCAATAGGTAGTCACAACCTATGATGAGCTGAATCCTCAATCATATTTGTCATTACCCTTGTTAAAACATTGTAAATTAAGGTTTTTAAGAATATGAATGGGCCTATTCTTCACAGGGAAGTTGACCAAAGATGGAAACATGTTCATGACAAACCCTCCTGCCGCTTCTGACCCTGCCTCTACCCAAAGGAATCTTTGGCCCACGTATTGTTTCCTTGACCTTGTTTTGAGCAGAAAAGATTATTTTGGTTAAAGCCACTATTTAGAGACCTGAACATTCGCTTTTGTCAGGAGGCAATCCATCAATGCTTCCAGGGCAAGAACTGCAGATTCACTGTCCATTGTGTGAAGTTGCCAGACAAGGTCACTGCAAGGATCAACCAACAGGCCAGTCCTGGGAACACCCAATTACTCAGTATTACACTCATTTTCACTCACACACCTAGCACTTTTATCATGAATTGCACCGGCGGGATACGCTCCCCATTGAAATTTCCAGACAATCGGCTTGAAGTAGTAACTCACTGGCATCTTTGCATCATATCTTTTCAATAGGAGACTGGTTTTAATGTAACTTATTTAGAGTTTAAGGACTCTAGCTCTGTTATGCATGAATTGAACAAGTTTAAATAATATTTAAATGGTTTTAATGAACTATCAAATAACGACTTACTATTATTATTATTTTTAGTTCAATTTCTTCTTTTACCTGGGCACGCCCAAACACCAAAAAAACGTTAGAAATAGATCAATCTTATAACGGCCTTCGGAAATCATTGAACGATTTCAATTGCTCTCCATTATTGATCTGTTGTTCCAAAAATATTACATTTCCCAATAGAAAGACTGTGCACCCAGTTCTCTGAATTTACCAAATCTTCTCATTCCGAAATCCAGAGGGAAACTACTGCTGATGCTGATTCAGGTATAGTATTGGTCATCAAGAAGAGTGTTAGCATAAAGTTAAATATAAAACACTGTTATTTGGGAACATACTGTCAGCCGAAACACTACTCCACATAGAAATAATGCTCTGTAATGAAATATTAAATCTCAGTGCTGCCCTTTATGACTGTGCTTTTTGGAATATTGCACCAAGAACAGGCACTCAAAATATTGGCCAGAGGCCAAAAGCAACAAACCTGATTTTTAAGGCCTATGGCTCCTAGTGCTCCCTTCAAAGGGTTGCTATATCACTCCATATCAGCAGGAGGCCCTATTACCAGTCCATTCCCGTTTCAAATCATTAGTGTCCAAGTATTATGACAATGAATTATTCTGAAAGCAAATGCAGACTACAACTCGCAGAATTATCTGATTTGTTACATGAAAGCCCACCCTGAAAAGATGGCCCCAACAATGTGGAATGTTATGGTATAAATTCTTAAAGCGCACAGTTGCTCCTAAACGGAGCGTCCCCGCGCTTAGACTGCCCTGGACCGTAGTAGAAAAGAAGGACCAGAAGCCTGCCCAGCTAGTAACATTAAGGAACAGGTAACCTTAAAGCCTGAATAGCCAAGTTTTGAGGTCCCTTCTGAACGTCTTCTCCATGGGTTCTTGTGCAATTCTTGAAGTAGCGTGTTCCGCAATTTGGATGCCCAAAAGCCGAAGAGGAGGAATGTGTAAATGTGTTGCTGGAGACCACCCTGACAGCGAGAGTCATTACAAAGAAGTGCACTTCTCTAAACTGCATTGCTGTCTCCTCCCCTTTCCCTTGCGCCAGCACTGATTACAGCTGCTGTGCGCCATGCACACACCTTAGCGCAGCAGCGCTAGGGTGTGTGAATGATACCAGCATAGGTTTTGTATAGGAAGGGTATCCATCCTGTACAAAATATTATGCTCAACACAAGGGAAATTCTCTGTGCAGCACAAAAGGAAGGAGAACTGAAAGCATTTCTTCTTCCTTGTGCCTAGTTTAAAAGGGCACATTTTTTTCATGCTAAACCCAATCTACTGTTTTCAGTGAAATTGAGTTTAGCTTGAGGAACCTTGGGTGGTTACATGGGAACGCCCATGCACCAACCATGGTACGCCCCCATGGTGCAAAGTAACGCATTATTACTTTTACATTATTTCCAAAGTAAATTATTAAAAAAAGATTTTGCGCCATTTTGCATCACTTTTGTGAAGCAAACACGGTGCAAAAGCTTAGTAAATCTCTTCCTTAATGTCTCTGTGCCTAACAAAATGAATGTGTTCGTCTGTAACGTAACTGGTGCTCATATAAAGCGCTCTGATACAATTCAATTCAATTCAATTCAATTTAAATATTTATTAAGATTTGGAACTCAAATGAGGTCCACATAAAATGCATACAAATTAATACAAGAAAATGTAAATATAGCAGCACTCATTCCACAAATGGTAAACGGAATAAAATGGAAAGATATATCCTGAAAAAGAACCTTTGGGTTTAGCTCACGCTATATAAAAATACAAAAAAAGGTTAAAAGTTAAACAATAATTTAAAATATGATGCTCCGAAACAACGGTGAAGATACAATGTAGCAAAGATATGGGAAACACACTGGTGCTCAACTAGAGCACTTGGTAAATTGGGACAAACCTAATAGTTTAAATAATGTTTCTACGATGTCCTAACTCTCGGATTTATGATTTTTCAGGTTCAAATCAGATATGATACACATTAATGATATGATACACATTAATTAACTTTCCTCCTTTTAGGTATTTTCGTCTCTGCATTTTATACTGGCCCTTTGCTAGTGGTATCACCAATGGCTTTTTCATGTTGTGATGTGCATTGCTCAAACTGTCTTACCATAAACCCACAGAAAGCAGAAGCAATGCAATCTGCAGAACAATGTTTTCTGGATAGAAGATGAATTGCATATAGTACGCCCGTAATACATTGAAATTGCCCATTATGTCACAAAATGCAGTAATTGTGGATTTTTTTTAAGTTTAAAAGCTTTATTGAATCAATAAGATATGAAAACAACACGTTGACATCAGGAGGAACAAAATGATTAGGAGGAAAAGGCAATGATAATGAATATTCAACTGCTGATGTCACAAAGAAAAACCAAGCATTTTCTAATTTTGAGGGGGGGAAAGGGGAGAAGGGAAGGGAAGAAAGGGAATAGAAAACCATGTTAAACAACAATCATACATATATGTAAGTATAAAATAAACAATTATCGGCATAGAAAAGCAAAAACAAGTGCACAATGATTATAAGCACAAAATTAAAAGCAGAAGGATACTTATAACTTATGTGAAATTTAAGGAACGAAACTGCGGACAGAAGTACAAGATATGTTCAAGGGGGCTTAAAGTTGTCAGAGGAAAGTGGAGTATAACGTTTGTTGACAGACTGATCTAAATACAAAGTAACGGGTAGCCAATAAAGCTCAACATTGTGAGGAGGTTTGCAAGAGGCAGCAAAAGCAACATCAAGTCTGTGGGAATTACAGAGAAGATTCCACCAACCACGAATGGAGATATTGGTAAGGGACTTCCAATTGGAAGCAATGTGCTGAAAAGCGTGGGCTAGCATGAGATCAAGGAGACCCAATGAGTGTGGAGAAAGATCCAAAGAGTCTGAAAGACTTCCTAAAAAGATAAGGGAATTGGAAAAGGGAGCAGAGAGTGTAAAGATGTGTGAGATGCGGGACCAAACTTGTTTCCAAAAGACTTAAACAGAGGGACAAAGGAAGAAAAGATGAAAGAGATCAGCGTCAGGGGTATTACATGTCCAACAGTTAGAGGAAGAAGAAGAAAGAAAACGAAACAAGGAAAGAGGAGAAAGATAGAGTCTATGATAGAAGAAAACGATGGACTGAGTAAGGGAAGCAGAGCGAGAGGTCTTCAAAGTTTTAGTCCACAATCTATCCCAGAGAGAGATAGGCCAAGAACAAGCCAACTCTTTCTCCCAGGATAATTCTATCTTAGATTTGGGTCGGTCAGGATAAGGAACAGTGGAAAGTATGGAAAGAAGAGGTGAAGAGGGGGGAGTTACTTCGGAAGAAGGGAGAGAATAATAGCGATCCAGGACAATTTCCATAAGTATATAATATTTCTGTGCGAATGAACGAGGGCAATGAAACTGCAACTGAAATTGAGGAAAGGAGCAAGGTGAAGAACCATCAAAGAGATGATGAACCCAAATAATACCTTTTGATCTCCAAGAGGACCAGGAGATGGGTCGATTATGCAAAAGGATAAGCGAGTTGTACCAAATAGGCAAAAGTAGAAAAGATTCACGAGAGATGATTAGTGGGGAAAGTAAGGGTTTCAGAAGAGAGGAAGTATATTTGAACAGAGGAGGGATAGTATAAGGAGATTTGGAAGTAAAGCGAGGAATCTCTTGAAATGAAAAGGGTAATGATAAAGAGCGCTCAACATGCAGCCAAAGAGGAGAAAAAGGGGATAATTCTGAGGAGAGCCATCGGGAAGCTTGACGAAGAGAGAAGGATTTATGAAAGAGTTGAAAGTTTGGAAAATTAATTCCTCCATTTGATTTGGGCTTGCAAAGATTCGCCAAAGATATACGAGGTTTTTTCTGTTTCCACAGAAATTTGGAAATAATAGAATCAATGCGATGAAAGTAAGTGGCTGGGATGTGGACAGGAAGCATAGAAAGTAAATAAATCAAAATAGGTGCAATCATCATCTTGACAGAGTCAAGACGACCCCACCAGGAAAGGAAGATGGGGTTCCAAGAGGAGAGGAAGCACTCAATTCTAGAGATGACTGCTTTCATATTAAGTTTGATAGAAGAGGAAATAGAGTTAGTAAAAAGAACCCCAAGATACTTTATCATATGTCTATTCCAAGCGAAGCCTGTGGAGGTAAAGACGTGTGGGAGACAATATTTATTTAAGGGAAGAATTTCGGTCTTGTTGGAGTTGATTTTATATCCTGAGACAAGAGAGAACTTCTCAAACTCAGCTAACAAAGAAGGGACGGAAGAAATTGGATCGGAAATAAATAAAAGAATATCATCTTCATAGGCAGATAACTTGAGTTGATGCTCTCCATATGAAAAACCAGAAATCGAGGAATTGATACGAATAGATGACAGAAAGGGTTCAAGAGCTAAAATAAAAAGAAGTGGGGAAAGAGGACACCCTTGATGGACTCCACGTTGTAGTGTGAAAGATGAAGTGAGCTGACCATATACTAAAACTGAAGCTTTGGGAGTAGAGTAAATTAAAGAAATAAATGAGATGAATTTGGGACCAAAACCATGTCATTTTAGGGAAGCGAGTAAGAAAGACCAGTCAACTCTGTCAAAGGCTTTTTCAGCATCCACAGAGATGGCGGCCAGGGGGATATAAAGAGAAGAAGCTTTATATAAAACATTGAGAAACAATCTGGAATTATCCGATGTGAGATGGCCTTTAATAAATCCACATTGTTCTTTCCCAATAAGGGATGACATAAAGGGGTCAAGACGGAGGGCCAACAATTTAGCATACAATTTATAGTCAACATTAACCAAAGAAATAGGGTGGTAATTTTTACAGAATTTTGGATCGCGACCTTCCTTAGGGATAAGACAAATAGTGGCATCTTGAAAGGAACCTTGGGCAAGACCAGTAGAGCAGAAAGACTGAAAGAGAGAGAGAAGTTGGGGCAAAAGAAGATCAGAGAAGTGTAAATAAAATTCAACCTGAAAAGCATCGGGACCTGGAGTTTTCCCTTTGGTGAGGGAAGACAATGCAGTGGAAAGTTCCTGTAGAGTAAAATCTGTTTCTATGCCTGAGAAGTGAAGTTGGGACGTATCAGGTTTAGGTAAGTTATAAAAGTAGGATTGAAGAAGATTAGGTGAAGAGGGATTTTCAGGAGTATACAAGGATTCATAAAAGGACTGAAATTGGTTCAAAATATCCTTATCGTGTGCAGGAGGACATTAGAAGGGGAATAGATGGAATCAATGAAAGTACGTTCTTTCCGTGACTTGAGGTAGTTATCAAGTAATTTACCAGATTTGCTACGGCCCCCATAGTAGCGAGCGCTGCTACGGAGAAGAAAGGAAGAAGCCGAATCAGTTGTGAGTTTGTTGAAGGCGATTTTTGCTTGAAGGAGTTCCGAAGGCATATGCTTGGTGGAGGAAGTATAAAACCGATGCTCTAAGGATTTAATGTGTGCTAAGGCAACAGTACGTTTCTGGAGAAATTTCTTTTTTTTCTTTGAAACAAAGTCAATGATGAAACCCCGGGCTGTAGCTTTGAAAGAATCCCATAAAATGTGTGGAGAAAGGAGAGGGTCAGAGTTGAGTTGAAAGAATTCAGTAGTAAAAGAGTGGAAGGAATGTGGAGAAATTAGGGTCAGTCAGTAAGGAAGAATTAAAACGGCAACGAGATGATTTAGGGGGGGAGGAGATCAAAGTCTGTAATAATAGGAGAATGGTCAGAGATGGCAATCGGTTCAATAGAGGAAGATAAAAGATTTTGAGATAGAGAAGAGGAGAGAAAAATATAGTCTAGACGAGAGAAGGAGGCATGTGGGGGAGAGAAGAAAGAAAAATCTAGGGTGTCAGGATGAGTGAGTCTCCAGGAATCAATAAGGTGGGCCTGTGCAATAGTATCCAAAAACTGTTTATGGGGTTTATGTGGGGTGAAGCGTACAGAGGACTTACGATCTATGAAGGGATCAACTACTTGATTACAATCGCCACCTAGAAGGAAGCAATCTTCTTTATATTGGATGCATGTGGAGGTGATTGTGGGCCAAAGGAAGAATCAGAGAGCGTGGGGCCATAAACATTAAACAGGGTAATAGGGATAGCATTGATAAGTAATTTAGCTAATACCCAACGACCTGCATCATCTTTTTCTTCTAGTACAACCTTGCATTTGAGTTGTTTGTGGATCAAAATGGTAACTCCATTCTTTTTTATGTAGAGCCGGGGAAAATAACACAGTACCAACCCATTGTCGTTTTAACTTTAAAGATTCAACATCAGAGAGGTGGGTCTCTTGGATAAGAGCAATGTCAGGGTTATAAGAGGAGAGGTGAGATAATACTTTCTGCCGCTTAATAGGATTGTTAAAACCTTTCACATTCCATGAAACAACTTTAAATATTAAAACAGAGTAAACAATTCAAATGCAAAAAGTGCAAATATACAGTAATAATGGAGAAAGGAAATATAAAAAAGCCGGAAATGAGAAAGTATGAAAAAGGAACACGGGAAAGGGGGAAAAGAGGGGAGAAAGGAAAGGAGGAAAAGCTGGAACGAGAAAAGGAAGAAAGAAAACAGAGAAGACAGTACAAATCTATAAGGATGACTGCAAAAAACATACCTGAAGAAGAACACAAAAAGGGATATGGGGAAGTGGTGACGCGCAACAAGACGAATCAGACCAGAAGCAGAAACAAGACCGCACCGAGACGTCACAGAACTAAGAAGGGATGACATATGATGAAGGGGATATTCGGTAAGGTACAAGTCTGCAATGGAAGGAAACAAAAACAGTTAATGAGAAAGTCGAATTGAACACAAGGAAATAAAATATAAGATATAAAAGGTCGTAAAAGAGCAGAGAATATAAAGAAACGGAATGACAGCAAATAGGAAATAGAAATAAAGACTACAGTATACTAGAGGAAATAAATAAAAGGAGAAATAACAAGAAACATAACATGCATGAAATAAATAAGCACACGAAAGAGCATATCAATTAGAAGGTAGAAGCAGGAGAATATTAAACCAGTTAGCCACTATTCGAAGGGGAGGATTCCATTCCTTCACCATTCTGCAGGAGGAGAAAGTTGCGAAGTTCACCAGGTTCTTGAAAGGTCCAAGTCTTATTTTGATGAGTGACGCTGAAGGTGCAGGGATGAAACAGACTGTACCTTGCTCCCATGGAGCGCAAAGAGGGCCGAAGTGAAAGAAATTCCTTGCATTTAGCGGCAGTTGCATTAGATACATCATGGGTTAGAAAAATACGTTGACCCTGCCAGGATATTTGTCTTTTGGCTCTAGCTGCAGAAAGAATGGATAGGAGATCCGTAAATTTCAAAAACAGGATGATGACACCCCGAGGTTTTGTAGAAGTAGTTGTACGTGGTCCAAGTCTCTGAGCCCTTTGGATGCTGATATTCGTAGAGGATGGCATGTTTAAAGGTTTTGGAAGGAAAGAGGTGAAAAAAGTGACTGGGTCATCCCCCTCAAGAGTTTCCGGCAAACCATAAACACGAAGGTTATTCCTTCTATTTCGATTTTCCAAATCCTCCGTGTGGTGTTGAAGAGAGAGTACAGTCTCTTCCAAGGAAGCGATGCGTTGAGTGTTAGTTTGGACTTCAGGGAGTTGTTGTTCAAGTGAGGAAATGCCAGCATCCATGGTCTCCCACTTATCTTTTAAAAATTGCATGTCTTTACTGGTTTCCTCCACAAATGGTCGTAACGCCCGGATTTCTTCTAAAATGAAATCCATGGAGGATGAGGATGAAGATTTATCCGGTGAAGGCGGATCTTGTTTTAGACGTTTGGAAGAAGTTGCTGGAGGTGAGGATTTATTTGAAGAGGACTGCAATTGTGAAGCTCGCTGAGTAGCAGAAGTCGCCATCTTGAGAGTCTGTGATGGAGCAAGCAAATCAGTGGGAGAGCCCAGAGGATTCTTCACAGAGGAAGGAAAAATGAATTTAGGCTTGCGTAACTTGACCATACGAAAAGGTTCAGTATTAGTGATAACACAAAAAGACGGAGTGTAGAGAACCTGTCGTCTATTGAAAATTAGTCAAGTATCGTGACCAAAGACAGGAATAGGAACTGAACTGAGACTTCCACAGAGAAATTAAGCTGTGCTCATGGACTTACGAAAAATCACTGAGAGACACAACAGTCTTGTGGAACATTGTAGAGCTCAGAGCATCCATGACATGAAAAATGGCAAAAAGGCGCAAAAAGGCTGGAACGTAATTGAGAAGGTGTCATAGAACACAACATGGAATGACCAGTGGTCCAACACAATGCAAATGCTAGGAGGCTTCTAATAGACAGGTACACTGTATGAAGTGTAGAGGTGCCAAAGTAGAGAAACTGTTATCTCCAAAGGAAAGTTCATCATAAGGAAAGTTCATAAATGAAACATAGAAGCAAAGGTTGTACACTGCAGTATGCAACAAACATTCCATAGGTCAGGAAGGAAAAACGTTGTTGAAGAAGGTGCAGCGCGAACAAACGCGCTCAAAATGGCGGCTTCCGGACAGGCGACAAGCGCAGTTTAAGTGAAAAGTGAAAATTAGGACATATTACAGGCAGCAGGAATCTCCTCGGTGCTTACCGCAAAGTCCGCAAAGATAATGAGGAAGAAAGCGGAGAAGTCCGTTGGAGCTGCGGTGGTGCGAAATGACGGCTTCCCAAAGCGCGCGCTTTCCAGTACGCAACAGACGCGTCGCAAATTACACTGAAAAACGGCTTATACGGGGTCGCAAAAGAGATGTAGGTGCTCACCACCGGTTCCGGTGCTAGCTGTTGTATGCTGCTGCCAAAACAGGTCCCTTCACATCGGGAAAACTGTTCAGAAAGTCCTTGATGCGGCGGAGTACCGCAAGTTGCCGGCCATCTTGCACGGTGTCCAAGCCACGCCCCCTCAATTTTGGATTTTTGACCAGATGAGAACGGGACATACTGAAAGCACAGAAATAATAAATATGGAGGAAACGATAATGCCAGAATTACATTTATAGAAACGCCAATTTGAAAAATTAATTAACTGGCAAAAGGGGAAAATAACAAATAAAGGAAAACATTGCAATAAAGTTAAGTTTCGTTAAAGTTAAAAGACGTAGATTGCTTAGCATTTAGTTCAAATCCTGGGTCAGTATTTTTTTTTAAAAGTCTAACATCTTATGATTTAATAAGAATAATAATTTAAATTATTTGTTTTGTTTAAATTAACTAATTCTAACTAAAATAGACTGTGAATGGTTTGGGGGACGTTCTAGGCATGAGGGTTACTTGAGTTTGGGGGTTACTTGAGTTCCCGTAGTCCTTTTCTACTTTCCACGGAATTTGCAGTGGTGAACTACCTGCATACAATTGTTTTCGTCACGAAAGACCTTATCGGATCGGTTTAATCAACATGGTACAATACATTCTTGGAGAAAAGTTAATCACAAAAGGTTCTACGAATAAGATTTATCTACTAGCTTTGTTGGGTACGGTGCAACTGTATAAAGTCAGTATCAAAACCCCCTTTCTAAGCAGTTAGTGAAAGGAAACGGCAACATTTTAAACTAATATTCTGCAGTTTTTGAGAACAGTGTGTCTCTTATTTCAGAATGTTGTAAGTCGAACATTTGAAATCTTGAGTCTAAACTCCATCATGGTTATTATCTAGGGCTGCAGTGCCTGATGATGTTTCAGCGCCCTTACCCGCCACACTCATTGTTGCACCGCCACTGAATGTGATCTCTGCAAGTCTTGCTGCATTCTACTACAGCTTCAACAATCTGTTTCTCGATTTCTGTCTCTCGCTCTCTCTCTGTGCTTTATCCCTCTCTCCATTTCTGGTATTACTCAGCAAAGCAAAATTATCACTTGGAACCTGATCACTTCTAAATAGTCATTTCTAAAATCATTGAAATATTCCCCCTCCAAAAAAGCAATTTAGAAACTGTAAGCAAGGAATAGGAAAGTAAGAGAACAGGAAAAGATATTGAGCATTGGCAAAACTATAGGGTTTGAGAATTGTATGGCAAATGCACACATAGCTTTTACCTGGCATTTCCCGGAATAGGCACATCCATTCATCAGCAAAGGGTAAGGAATAGCGAAAAGTTGTTATATGTACTTTATTCGATAAAAATATTTATCATAAAAGTATGTACATTTTCTAATCATTAAAACAATCCATTAATACATAAGGCCAAAATACAAGGCAATAAATACAATAAAAAACATACATACAATAAAAACCAAGAGTCCTAAAGTGCTACAGCAGTATAATTGAGGAACAGCAATCTGCATATGCCCGCAGTCGCCTATGTCATATTGTTCTTTACCAGCTTTGTGCGCATCTGCCAGGCACTGCCCAGGTACTTTGCTACCCCACACATGATGGTCAAAGATGTGGTATTAGTTGTTAAGATGCGTAGAGCCATCATATGGTACCTGATACCCAACTCTTTACAGATTGGTTTCAACCATCTTCTTGTAGCCACCCTGTAGGCTTTACATGCAAACAGAAAATGGGGTAATGACTCTCTAGGAGCTGAACACCCTAGGCAGGGAACGTGTGTAGAACCAGACTTTTTCCAACCCTCTGTAATTTCATTGAGTGGGAGGGTCCCAAACCTCAGCTTTAAATAGAGTGTCCTGTCTCTGGGATTTTGAATGAAGTCCAAAAAAGGTTCGAACTTCCTAACAGGTTTATGCTCCAGAAACTGTTCGGTTAAGGGACCCCATTTGTATGTATGTATGTATGTATGTATGTGTGTTCTTATATAGCGCTCAACTTACCCTTGGGCATCTCGACGCTTGCATTGGGAACCCGTCCTGGCTTTTCCCTGTGAGATAATCCGTACTGGGCATCCCCAAGGTGAAAGCCAGGCATCCCGCCGCGGGGGGCCGTAGTGGAGATTAAGCAAGCTATTGCCCAGAGTTACAGAGTGTGAACCCGTGATTCGAGTAGGCACCGAAGTGAGAATTATCGAGTCCGTGGACACTTGGGCTCAGACCCTGCTGCGTCGGAAATTGAACCCTGGTCCCGGGTCTGACCTCTGCTTCAGGGTATGCCTCCTCTAACCAGTGAGCCACACTTCCCTGTGTAACTCCTCTGCCTGCACCCAATCCCAGTATATTTTCTTGATAGTTTGCTTGGGTGGTGGACATTCACCCGTCCAAGTTTCGCCCAGCCCCAAATTTAAGTCTCAGTTTACTTAACCACATGATCTTGTTACAGCTGTTTAATTAATTAAGTTCGTCAAGGACAACCGCATACTTTGCCAGTTCAGGTGTCCTTCTCAAGCGCACCCAGAATAGTAATGGGCGAAGGCGAACTATATCTTTGATCGACCGTTTACCCATATCCTGACGAAGGGGCTTTAAAGGGGTAGAAACTGGGAGAGAAATCAGATCTCTAAGGAACTTATTCTTAGATCTGACCAGGTCAGTAGTATTCTCGAACCCCCAGAGTTCGGACCCGTACACTGCTGAAGACAGAGCTTTCCCCTCATACACCACAAGGGCCGGAGCTATTGGTCTACTAGTGGACCCCCGCTGTTCTCTTAAGATTGCTCCTGAGACTCGCTAGTGATTGAGGAGCATTTTGGCCATATGGGAGTTCTTTTTCATCCTGTTGTTGACCCTAACTCCCAAGTAGTCAAACGCCTCAACCACCTCTAGTGGAGTTCCATTGAGGGTGATGTTATTCCTAAATCTTTTTGACGGTGACAGGATCATTAGCTTTGTTTTGGAAGTGTTGATGGTTAGGCCCCTTTCCACACAGAACAAGCTAAACCTGTCCAGCAGTTTTTGAAGGCCCGCTGGGGTTTTAAACATCAAAAGGGTGTCGTCGGCAAAGAGCAGGGTGGGTGTTTTCTCCCTCGACAGGACTGGAGCGTCGGCTGGGTCCTCTCTCAAAAGGTCCATCACCCCATTAACAAAGAGAGAGAACAAAGTCGGGGCCATTACACAGCCCGGGCGAACCCCCCTGTTCACAGCCACCCTCTCTGTCATCTGTCCCTGATTCCCCCATCTGATTTTAGCATAATTCCCTTTGTGTAGTTTCTTAATAAATTCAAGAAGATAAATGGGAAGGCCCAGATCTTGCAGCACCTGCCAAAGTTTATCGCGGGGCACCAGATCGAAGGCGGGCTTTAGGTCTATAAAGGCCAGATATAAACTGCCTTTCCCGATGGACACGGTTTTCCAGTAGACTGCAAAGAATCTAAATATCTGGTCCATCTTGTCCACCTTCTGCCTAAAGCCCGCCTGAAAGTGTGAAAGAATGTTCCCTTCATCCAGCCATGACCCTATTCGAGAGACAATGACCCTGCCAACTACTTTCTGAACAACGTCGATTAAGCTAATCGGCCTGTAGTTGGCAGGGTCCTCTCTGAGCACCTTTCTTATATATTGTTACAACCTCGGCCCCCTTCCACGAATCAGGAATAGATCGCCCCTTTGCAATCAGATTCATTAAAAGGGAGATAAATTTGGCCCAAAGCATAGGATCATATAAAAGTAGATCCCCCGGCAAGCCATCGGGGCCTGCGGCTTTTCCCAGGGCTATATTCTTGATAGCCAGGTGTCCCTCTTGGATTAAAAAAGGTTCTGCTAGAACAGGATTCTCTGGTCCGGGTCTTGCAGGAACACTTTGTGGGGTCAATGGTTCTCCCTCGTCACAATTTAAGTTAAGAAAATGGCTGTACCATTGATGTTCTGTAATGTGGTTTGGGATAGGGTCAACTCCCCTTCTTTTGGGTTTATTAATTAATTCCGAGAATAAAGTTGAGTCTTTCATTTGGGCCGCGGATTTGAGCTCCTGCCAATGTAGTTCCTCCCATTCCCGCTTTGCTAGGGCTATAGTTTTGGTGTACTCCTTTCTGGCTAGTCTTACTAATATCAAATCTTTTTTGCGGAGGGATATGGTTAATGCCTTCCACTTTTCTCTGCACAAAGCCGTGTACCAGAGATTACTAGATTTTACTGGGTTACTTTTATGCATTCTGGACTCCTTAATAGTAAAAAACGATCCCAGCTTCACTATTGCATTTTTATCAAATATATTCAGATGCAAATCCTGCATTTTTTCCTGGGCTGTATTAAACAATTCCAGCTCTATACTCTTCTGCTCTATGAGCTCCCTAATACTGGATAATTTATCCTGAAGGCTTGCTACCTTATGCCATTTCAGTCTGCGATTACAATTAGATGGGACTACCTCTATCATATGGTTACTGCGTTTCTATATATTGTGTTAAGTTAGCATGAGTTTATTAAATATTTAAACAACATATTTTCCTTCGGCTTCAGTTTGCACACGACACCTAATTGTTATTGTAGCTTTCAACCCAGACGAAAGATGTGATTTATTTGAGAATAATATTTTATTGCTCTGATATCAGTTGTGCTTGGTACGTTTGGTACAACTGTCTGCACACTGAGGACTGCACTCTCTAAGAATAACCTAACACAAGGTTGCTGGAGGCCTGATCCTTGCACCACATTAGACATAACACAAATAATGTTGCTGCTAACATTGGGCTCTACGCGGGTTTAAGATAGAGTTACAGGGAATGAATCAACACACTTGATGCTTCGCATGCAGAGAGCTGGTAGCGGGTGATGTGATCTTCTACTACTGACATTTAGAGGTATGGGCCCGCCCTGCTAAAAACCCAAATGAGACCTTCTTAGATATAATATAGTATGCTAAATAGGGTGCGCGAAATATAGGTGATACAGATTTCTATAGATTTTTGCATTATAACATGCTATCACCATTTGCTTACTATGGATTAGTGACTATGCTGATAACTCTGATTTTTATAATATGTATGTTGGTATTATATAAGATACTGCGTTTGAGAACCTTGCATTGAAAAATAAATATTTCAAACTTGCACGTGTGTTCTTTGACTCCCAGTTTTGGTTTGAAATGATTATATAACGAAAGAGTGTTCATGTGTTCCACGATACCTGAGGTACCCTAAGTTCATGTTCTGGATTGTCGAAGTCATTGGGAGTTTATTAGAACCAATGAGACACTGTAGCTAGCTCGGTAAGGGGATTTCTGATACTAAGGTGAGTTTTGGGTCACCCTAACTCACCCAGGTTCTAGATCTCTGTGCACAGTTCTGTGGGAGAACGGAAACCCTGCTACATGGCGCCCATATGTTGTTGGCCTTATATCATGACACTCGAGTAGTATATCATTCAATCCTTAACACCCTTCATTCCCGTTTCCGGTAAAGGGCAGTGTCGGAAAAACCTACCTATTTTTGAAATAGGTCTTTTCAAGCTTGAATCTATCTAAAAACGGTTTCTTTGAATTACTACCCAGTTGTGCTACAAAGTATTCTTTGTTTTTTTGAGTTCCTGTGCTACCATGGCACAAGCCGGCGTGGACATCCCGCAGCATAGTCGCATTGCGATGCGTGACCACTTGCGGGCGTTTAATGTTCCTGTGAAAGGCTTGGCTGTGGTTCTGGTGGTGAGTGCGGAACATGCTTACCCGTACGAACTGTTTTATTCGTGGGTGACATTTCCGGCGGTGGACGCTAATTCTGGAGTGTTCCATTCATACACTGCTTCAGCTGTACCGGTTGCGTATGCTCCGTACAGGGCACTGGAGGTTCCTATTGATGCTTGGCAGCATGGAGTTTGGTTTGGTGGCGCCCTACCACACGCTTTAACCGCTCCGAGGTTAGGTCCTTTGTCCATTCTGGGCACAAATTGGCCCGCTTTGGCTGGATTCACTCCTCACCCTAATCGCGCCACTTGTAACGTGGCTGATCTGCAGCGACTTCATGAGGTCGCAGTGTCTGTGATTAGAGCGCTTGTTCATTACACAAGCCGTAATGTTCAGGACACAGCCCCTAGGGGTGCGCAGCTTCGAGCAGAGCAGGCTGGTTTAAAAATCAATCCTGTCATGGTGAATTCCGTAATGGGCAAGAAGCCCCAAGATAAGGATGATTTTCCTTTCTGGCTTGCGGAGAAATTCGGCCAGCTGGAAGCTGTGTTTCCTAATACGAATCCTGGTGACAAACACCGGATTCTTATGCTTAGTTTACCGAAAGATTTGGCCCTTGAACTTGTTGACTGTGAGACCTGGGGTAAGACTTTTGCAGCGGTCTATTCGAGGTGCTATGGCACCCCGTCTGTGACCAATCTGGGTGCGGTCCTTAAACGTGTTCAAGATGATCACGGACCGGAGTCAGCGGTTGAGTTGGGTATGCGCCTGTGTGGCACCTTTGATATAGTTTGCGATCTGATCCTTGCAAATGTCAAGGGGGTGCAGTGAACTTTCAGGTTGCTAATGCTTTAGCGTTAATTCCCGAGGCCGAGAAACCTCGTCAGTTAGCAAGGATAATTGTGGCGGCTTATGAAACAGTTGGCCGCAATGAAAAGGGTCTTAAGACTTTTTCTGATAAAGAGAAAAAGCAGCCCCAGGGTCAGTCTACGGAAACTAGTGGTCAATCTAAGTCCAAGAAACAGAATTGGCCTAAAAAGCAGAATCAGGGTAAGCAACAACAACAACAAACACAGGTTTCTGCTCCTGCGTCTCCTTTGCCTGCGCAGTCGGATCGAGTTTATGATTTGCGTGAACGCGCGATGATTAAATCACCTGAAAGGTTTCAGGCATCTGACCAACGCTCTCCTCGTTCCTTTCAGGACTCATCGGCTCCGTCAACCGGTGGTGGAGGGGGCGGCAGGGGCCGGGGTGGCCAGCAAGGACGTGGTCAGCCCCGCCCGCGTAACGGTGGAGATCAGCAGGAAGGCGCTACGCCCAAGAGACCATAGTTTGCCACGAAGGAAGTCGCCGCCCTGACAGCGCATCGATATGCCCCAGATAGTGAGAACGCGGCTTCGGAATCTGACATGGGCTCTGACCTTGCTGGACAGCGCGGCGGAGATTACCATAGTGAGAGAGGCCCTCCGTCCACTGTTGAAGGTGACAGCGACTGACACTTATGTTGTAATTGAAACTGCTGATACGCATGTTGCTCCCCCTGAACGTCTTTTTTAAATTGTCCTGTTAATCGAAGGTGACATGCAGCGAACTGTAAAAGGGGTATTTTGGGAAAATCTTTCGTCTACGTATGACATTTTGCTTTCGGAGGCTGACTGGCCCCCACCTTTTGTTCTCGCAGCTCCGCGAGGGGAGGAGGTGATCCTCCCCAGTTTCGCGCACACTGTATCGAGAGTGGAAGCGCTGCATTTTGCAGAAGAGTGGGCTCTGGCGCTTGCGCCGGCTGTGTACCGCAATCAGTGTGGCTTGGATAAATTGTCTCCAAGCCACGAGATTCCTTTACGGTCTCATCCGCAGCCTCAACCTCAATAAAGCTTCACTCGCGGCTATCCTTGAACAATTGGAATATCAAGGTGTAATTGAAACGTGTGTGTCACCAATGAATAACCCCTTTTTACTGTGAACAAGCCGGACGGCTCATATCGTTTGGTTTTGGATTATAGGCATTTAAACTCGCATTGCCGTAACTGCGCAGTACAGAATACTCATGGCTCTGCTTTAGTGAATAGTCTTGAGCGTAAACGGTTCAAAACCACGCTTGACATTTCCAATGGTTTTTATGCCCATAGATTAGATGGTCTAAGTTCCCAATGGACCAGCTTTACTTGCGGCGGTGTGCAAAAAATGTTTCGGCGTCTCCCAATGGGCTATAAGAATAGTCCTGGAGTATTCTCCGCCCGCATAGTCTCTCTTTTGGAGGGTATCGACCCAGTTGTTTGTTCGTATGTGGATGACGTTTGTCTCACAGACGACGATCTTTGGGAGCATCTGTGTCGAGTTAATAGCATAATTTGTAACTTTGCCGACATAGGTTACAAGTTTAACTTTGCAAAATCGCACATTGCAGAGTACACAGTGTTGTTTCTCGGCTACGAGCTAAACAACGAGGGAAAGAGGTTGGCACCTCACTTCCTGGAGAAATGCGCACAGTTGCGTTCTCCGACAACATTGAAAAAATTACAATCTTTACTGGGCTTTTTGAATTTCGGGAGAACTTACATTCCGGAATATGCCCAGCGTATCAAGCCTTTGTATGCTTTGATACAACCATCTTTTTCCAAATCATGCTGGCTGCCTGAGCATTCAGCCATTCTGCAGTCTTTGCAGGCTGATTTGCTCGCTTCTGAATACTTACAGACTCGTGATAACCAGACCAACCTGGTGATAAGAATTATCCCTGGGGCGGTGGGTTTCACGTACCTGACTTTTAATGAAGGAGATACAGTACCTATTGCTTACAAGTCACACTTGTACACTTCGGCTGAACTGCGTTTTTCCACTGTGGAGAAAGTTTTAACGGCTGTACAGATGGCAATTCTTAAGGAACGTGCCCTGTCACAAGGAAAACGCATGTTGGTTGTTACCCCGTGTCCTGCCTTGGAGGCAGTTACGAAAGCCAGTGTACCTAATTCCAAAGCTTTGCACCCTAGGTGGATTCAGTGGGCTGCATCCTTGACATCCCAGGATGTCACGTTTATTTTTGACGCCACTTTACGGTCGCAGGAGTATTTACAGTATGAATTTGTTCATCCTGCTCCTTTAGCAATGCGGCCGTTGGAGGATTTCCATTGCATCATTTACACTGATGGTTCGGCGCAGGTTGCGCATGGCTCTAAACATGCCTACGTTTCCGCATGCGCCATTGTGGTCGGTGCCATGGTGAACGATGAGTTCAGGTCCAGTGTCGTGCACACGCAGGCGCTTGGGGACTGCACCGCACAATTAGCAGAGCTTCGTGCTCTGATGCTTGCATTGGAGTACGCAGATCCTAGTGTGACGACTTTGATCGTAAGTGACTCTTACTACTGTGTCCAGTCTTACAATGAAAACTTGTTCTTTTGGATTCAGAATGAATTTCGTGATTCCAAAGGTAGCACAATAAAACATAAAATTATCTGGGTCCGAGTGGCGGAACTTAAAGAGAAGTTGCCACTCGTGTTTGTGATTCATACTCTTGGCCATAGGCGCGTGGGGGTCCACGCTGTTGGTAATTCGCTTGCTGATGAAGCAGCGAAGTCAGCGGTATCAAAATACTTAGTTGCAGCAGTCACGAGGTCCAAAAGCAAGATAGATGATGACATCTTGGCAGCTGTTGCTGCCACCGAGAAGGGAGGTAAATATCCTGCGGGGTTCCCTTCTAAATACACATACCACTTAAGTCCCAATAAGGTTCCTTATGTGAAAATTCCTGATGTTGGCGAACATCTAGTTCCCAACTCGGATCGCAGGGCTGCTTTGATTGCAGCGGCTCATGAAGGTGTGGTGTCTGCGCATGCGGGCGTCTCAGCCACTGTAACTCAGCTACAACAAAGGTTCTGGTGGCGGGGACTGTACAAACAGACGCGCGATTATGTCCTTCAATGTGACATTTGCCAGCAGATTAAACCTTCAACTGCTGCGCGTCCGCCTCAGACACAGTTGTACATCTCTAATTAACCGCTTGGTTGCGTTTATTTGGATCACTGCGGTCCATTTTCTTCTGATACTGCATACAAGTACATCTTAGTAGCAGTTGATTCATGCACACGCTTTGTGTGGGTATGGCCACATCGGAGCGCTGATTCACGGACTGTCATCAAGGATTTGCGAGTCTTTATAGGGATTTTTGCCTGTGGTACCTTCCATTCGGATCAGGGTCCGGCTTTCGCCTCTAAGGCATATAAGGATGCTATGGTTTCGTTGGGGGTCCAAGTCAAGTTTTCGAGTCCGTACAGACCCGAGGGTAATAGTGTAGTGTAACGAATGAACCGTGACTTAAAGCAATCTTTGACAGCTCGAGTTATAGGCACTGGCAGAAACTGGTTGGCCCACCTCAATGGCGTGCAGCGTGCGCTTAATAATCTCCCTAGAAGGTCTCTGGGTGGGCGGACCCCGTACGAAATGCTCTTTGGTATCAAGATGTAAGTCCCTGACCTCGACAGTCTAGACTGCAAGGCCCAGGCCACGGCCTTTGACGTAGATGAACATTGCAATGTTTTATAGGATCTACAAAAGACCAGAGACAGTCTAGCTAAGGAACATTTGCCCTCCACATCGGATGATGCGTTGCAGATCCCGGTTGTTGGCTGGCTACCCCAAGTTGGAGAACTGGTTCGAGAGAAGATCGATAACAAGAAAGAGTTTGGTCCCTCATATCGTGCACCGGTTCGAGTTCTTGGAGTGAAGGGCACAAGAACAGTCATTTTACCACCACTTCCAGGTCGTAAGGAAAACAGATTTATCTCAATTGACAATGTCAAGACACACAGGGTGGCCGATTCTTCATAGCATGACACCGGCTTTATCCTGTCCTTCCATGGTGAGGCACTCTGTGCTGGCTATTACTTCTGATGCAGAACCGGAGGTGTCCCTCGAGATGCCTGCAATTTCCAGTCCTTTATTAAATACTATTCCTGTTACTAACATTGATGAGCTGAACTACACCTATCCTGCTGATTTATCAATGCCTGATTTACAGACTCGTTTGGCAGAACAGTCCAGATTATCTTTTGACTCTGTTTCGGAACTTTCAAAGAAACCCTCAACTATTGCGAAATATGCCACATTGTTTAAAAAACATTTTTTAATTCCCCCTTGGACATACATTTGGTTGATTCTATTTTCATTTTATCTTTTTATGTCAATTGGTTTTGTGTTTTATTTTTTCCGCCTGATCGATGGTCATTATGTCAAAGAAAGAACAGGAATTCGGTACCTTAATGGAACATTGGCCCCTCTTTCCTCCTCGCATTCAGCACACAGACTGAAACGAGAATTGAATACAGTCAACATTACTGCTTGGCCTGTCCTTGATGGGATTGTGTGGGATGCAGTTAGATTTCAAATACATGGCCCCACTGAAGTGATTAATGTTCCGAATGTGCTTAGAGTAAACATGGGGGATGTGATTAAACAAAATATACGTTCTGATGATTGGGATATTCAGGCCGTAGAAGCATTATTCTCTGATTTAAAATATTATGCAGCTTTTGATGCTGAGGACTTATATTTAGATTCTGTTAATTATGGTGATTTGTTTTGCTTCCAACATTATGGTAATCATTTTCTCCATAAGACGAATTCCAGGAGGGTTGCTGTGAATTACACGCAGTGGGAGCACTGCCCAGCTCCTTTAATAGGAAGCTCCAGTACGTTTCTGAAAAAATACAATTATTTTACAGATTTTAATCAATCAAATCCTGAGTCATTTTACTTCAGAATGACAGAAAAGTCCATGTCCAAAGTTAGACTTACCGATACAAAGTTGCTGTATTCGAAGTCCTTTCTGGACAAGTTGGTTGTAGATGGCTACGAGTTCTGGAAGGGAATAATTGACCTTAAATCGGTTTGGGGTACCAAAGATTGTCAGGTACAAGGCACTGAGGCTTTGCACCGTGCATGTCTCATCCCGAATCACATGTTGTTTCTAAATTCTACTATATCCCAAACAACATGCTTTGGATTGGCTACTTCTAAGAAATTAAATACACCAATTATCCCCGAATTAGAAGAATATTCAGGTTGGGGTAATTTTTCTGAATTGTCTATTCGTGAGATACAGTCTCTAATACACAATTCGTCCTTTAATGTATCCAGTTTGGATCCGAAGGGTTGGCTGTTGTGGCAAAGGAGTTCTAGCTGGTCGAGTGCCTTGGAGTTACATTAACGTCTCATCACTATTTGCCCCATTTAATTTGACTGACAAGCAGCGCATGCTTTCCATGCGAGATGCATCATTTTCTATGTTACACATTGAAAAATTAGAATCTTTGCCCTTTTCTGTTGCTGAGGCAGCTGCTGCTACATGGCTTACCCATGGTATTATTACTTTACCATTTGCTCTGTATAAATTTACAAATTGTATGCGATATATTGCTATAGGGCGATATGAACCACTAGGCAGTGCTTTCCTACATGAGACATGGTCTTTACCATACACATACAGATGTCTGAAAGAAGGAAAGGAAGTGAATCTGAATGGTGAAGAATGCACACAGTCGCCTGACCGTTCACTGATATGCAGGCACATCCAGTTGCATGGTTCTTGTAATCAGGACCGGCCTAATTTAGCCTGTGTTTTAAAAGGCACACCGGTTCCTGCAATAGTTCCCACATTCACTTTATTGACTAACGGTAGTTATTTACTTTTGAATAACGAGGAGTGTTGTGGGTTAATGGTCGGTATCGCCTATGTGGTTACTGTATCAGAACGTGTGGTATGTTGCAAGAACGTGTTATATCCACCCACGCATGGGAATTCAGATGTTTCCATCTGGCCGCGCATCCCAACCTTGAGAGCGGAGTTCAACGGTTTGAGACGAATAAGAGCCCTTTTGTCTCAAAAAGAAGTGGCCCTGAGCTCGGTCCGTGAAACTTATGTCCTTCACATAGCTAACACATGCACAGAGGTGCAGGCACTTTTAAATACTGATTTGCCGTTTCATTTCTGTGAGCTGGTTCATCAAATCTTTAATGCCTCCTCCACGTCTGGGCTCGCACATTTTTTAAAATTGGTTAGCAGTGGTCTCGTGACTACGTTTGAAAAAGTATTTGGTATTATACCTGCGCTCTTTCGTTCTATATTCGCAAGTTTGTTTGGTGGATTCCCTGTGTTGCTGGCTTTGGCTGCAGGCGTTTTGGTGATATTTTGCTTTATAAAACATGGATGCCCATCCTGCGCAAGAAAACACTCAGCCGCTTCTGACACTGTTTCGCAACCGGATGCTTGATTACTATGGCACCTTGCCACTTGCGACTTTAAGCACAGCATTTGGATTATCATTTCGATTTTCCTATTTCACATGTGTCCAGCCTGTGTTTCATTGCCTGAGCTGTGATTTCGACTGGGCCATTGATTTGTGTCTCTGCTTGCCGATCTCTCCTGACGTCGATTTTGATCAGCTGATGAGCCCCATAGTTGCTCACGAGTTGGTTTGTTCTGGCGAAAGGGTTATGGCCGTAGCAGCGATGCATGGACTAATGGGTCAGTGGGACATACCCGCAGCTGCGCATGACTTTCTGGCACATAGCGTTCTCGAGAACCCACTGAGTTGTCCTCTGATGTTGCTAGAGGATTCGGTGTTGGAGGAGCACGTATGTTCTTTCCCATTGCTAAATTGGATGGCTGAACTGTTTTCGGATGATGACAGTGATTTCAAGTTGGAGGCTGTGGCTACCTATTTTGCATATTCTATCCACCCATGAGTGGCTTTGGAGACTTTCACTATTATGCCACGTGACTTTTTAGTAATTCTGAATGGTGCCTTTTCTGTTACGAACATTCGACTTTTATATGTTCTGGGCCTATGATTTTATAATTGGCCTGAAGTTCAAGTTTTTTTTATATTTTTGTGTGGCCACTATAGGCATTCATACATATTTTATATTATTGATTTTTATATACATTTACATACATTTAGCGTGGCTCAATATTGTTGAACTCTGCTTTCATGTTTTGCCTTTCTTATAGTATTGGCTTGTTTTTTCCTTTTTGACCATCCTCGGATCATTGGGGGGTGTCATATGGTTACTGCATTTCTATATATTGTGTTAAGTTAGCATGAGTTTATTAAATATTTAAACAACATATTTTCCTTCGGCTTCAGTTTGCACACAACACCTAATTGTTATTGTAGCTTTCAACCTAGACAAAAGATGTGATTTATTTGAGAATAATATGTTATTGCTCTGATATCAGTTGTGCTTGGTACGTTTGGTACAACTGTCTGCACACTGAGGACTGCACCCTCTAAGAATAACCTAACACAAGGTTGCTGGAGGCCTGATCCTCGCACCACATTAGACATAACACAAATAATGTTGCTGCCAACATTGGGCTCTACGCTGGTTTAAGATAGAGTTACAGGGAATGAATCAACACACTTGATGCTTCGCATGCAGAGAGCTGGTAGCGGTTGATGTGATCTTCTACTACTGACATTTAGAGGTATGGGCCCGCCCTGCTAAAAACCCAAATGAGACCTTCTTAGATATAATATAGTATTCTAAATAGGGTGCGCAAAATATAGGTGATACAGATTTCTATAGATTTTTGCATTATAACATGCTATCACCATTTGCTTACTATGGATTAGTGACTATGCTGATAACTCTGATTTTTATAATATGTATGTTGGTATTATATAAGATACTGTGTTTGAGAACCTTGCATTGAAAAATAAATATTTCAAACTTGCACGTGTGTTCTTTGACTCCCAGTTTTGGTTTGAAATGATTATATAACGAAAGAGTGTTCATGTGTTCCACGATACCTGAGGTACCCTAAGTTCATGCTCTGGATTGTCTAAGTCATTGGGAGTTTATTAGAACCAATGAGACACTGTAGCTAGCTCGGTAAGGGGATTTCTGATACTAAGGTGAGTTTTGGGTCACCCTAACTCATCCAGGTTCTAGTTCTCTGTGCACAGTTCTGTGGGAGAACGGAAACCCTGCTACACCTCCTTTGTTTGATATAGGGTGGCATTAGAGGTCTTTTCGGTGCTTCCCCACCTAATTTTCATACATAAGTAAGGAATAGTGAAAAGGCTAAGGAGACTCAAAAGAAAATATAAAATAGTGTTACATTGTACATTTTGCTTTCTGTGGATTTCCAAAGTCAGAATATCAATATATCTCTTCCCCTCTCCAATGTAAACACGCCATTTTTAAATCTGTTTATTGATTTTACAAGAATTAAAGAATGCCATCAACACATACATTTTGCACAAATAATAATTCGTAATATGGACTATATGTTACCATCCTGGGGCATCCCTCATTTTGTACAAATAATAATTCATAATATGGACTATATGTTACCATCCTGGGGCGTCCCATATCCTTTTAGTGTCTTCCGTTGATTATACATAAGTGCATGCCATGCCTTTATGAGATTGCGAACTATTCAGTTTATACAACTCACATCAAGCAATTCAGCAGTAAACAGTCAAGATTTCTGTGACTCTTTGGATAGATTCTTTCAGGAGTAAGTAGCGAATATCTGTAACAAATGTACTGCTAACAACGCAGGTAGTTCTGATAATAACCAGTCTCCAGAGGTGGTTTCCGGGAATATAGGCTTCAGGCAATTTGAGCCCCCTCAGCAGAGCAACTTGTAAAGGCCATTCTAAATATTAATCATCGATCCCCGTGGGTTCCTTGCCCTCCTAAAATAATGCATTTTCCTTCTGAAACAGTAGTAATATACTTGACTAAAATCTATACTGCTATGTCCTCCCACTGGAAGTTAGCCTTAGTTCTCCCTTTATTGAAAAAAGCTAAGCTAAAAATGATGGATCTGCATAATTACCATCTGATATTTTGGCATTCCCTACCAATCTAAGCTAGTGGAGAAGTTGATGAATGAGCAACTCGCCTCCTTCATGGATACAAATTACGTCCCGGACGATAACTCAGTTTGGATTTAGACAAGGCCATACCACGAGATCCATGCTCGTTTTGGTTATGGAGGAAATTGGAGCAACACTGGAAGGGGCTGAAATGCTGCCCTCGTCCTACTAGGTCTCTCAGCGGCTTTCAATATGGCCAACCATGAGCTCCTTGTTGACCGTATGTGGGGCCTTAGGATAGATGGTCCAGTGCTTGCCATTTTGCAGTCTTTCCTCTCCAATCATCAACAAGTGGTGCCTCTGGGTGAGTTCACATCAAGACCCTACATTTTGCCATGTGGAGTTCCACTGGGATCAGCGCTGAACTCGATGATGTTCAACATGTATGTAACATCTTTAGCTATGCTTCTTAAATCTTTAACGTATTCAAGAACTGCATAAGTGCAGTAAGTAAATGGATGGACTGCAATTGTTTGAACCTAAATTCATCTCAGACAGAGGTTATTCTTTTTGGGAACAGCCCATCTCTCTGGTCCCCTACTTGGTGGCCATCTGATCTAGGATCACTCCCTACCCCCATTTCGAAGGTAAAACATCTTGGGGTGTTTCTAGATAAAGAATTGAAATACAAAAACCAAGTGAACAAGGTCACCTCATCCTCTTTCCACACTCTCAGAATGATCACAAAAATGGAGAAACTTTAACTTTCGATCTACTAAAAACAGTGGTCATCGCTCATGTCGTGGCAAGACTGGATTATTGCAACAGTCTTTACTTAGATTTGCCTAAGAGTCCCTTAAAGAAAAGTGCAAACTCTCCAGAAATCTGCGGTGCGATTCCTACTGAAAACCCCTAATTTCCAATAAGCTAAAGCGGCAATCAGAAAACTGCACTAGCTACCAGTTAGGCAATGTACTGTCATTAAAGCCTTTTACACTACCTACATGGCAAAAGTTTCTTTACGTCCCCAGCACTTCTCTGGAACTGCCTTCCTTATATACTTAAAACAGCTGCCTCCCTTTCTAGCTTGAAAAAGTCTCTGAAAACATAGCTTTTTGTCCAGAAATAGAATAACTGAGTCCCACTGTTCCTCAACTTGTGTCACGCCAAGACCCCTCCCAAGACCCCTCCAGGCAATAGTTCACTCTGAATAAAAACGACTCGTTCATACATACTTAATAGCACTAAAACAATAACATCAAACTATATTAACTGAGGCAGACATGCTCAAATTGTCAGTATTTTGAAGTACAGATCCTAAATTCAACCCTACTTGTATTGAAGGAGTACACCAGTTTCCTTTCCGATAATAATTTTCACATGGAATACTGAGGAGAGGGGGCCTCCAGCCCTCTCAATTGATTGGGGTGTCAAAGAGCAGCGTAATGTATCCCATGACTGTCTGATTAATTTCCTGTTGGCACCATTCTTTTCTTTTCCGCGCTAAGTATAGTGCTCTCAGGGGCATTTATCTCAAGGAGTATCACCAAGTTAGCGGCACTTTATCGCAGCCAAAGTCGTGATAAATTTATCGCCCCATTTACAAGCTGGTGCTAGCAGTCCAAATCACCAGTTTACCGGCGATAGCAGCCGCCAAAAACATCGCCACAGATGACGCCGGCAACTATTGCTAATGAGATGCAGAGTAGGCGTTCCTGTGCAAAAAGCAACAACAACACCACTCTGCAATATTCTCAATGACCAACCCGATCGGCAATAAGATCCCAAAACAGATGATATGGCTTGTTAGCAGTAGGGAATTAACACATGCTCTGACCTGGTGTAAAGTCGGATGACAACCTGCACCAGAAAAGGAAGCCCAGGCCAGAGCCACACCTAAAGAACAGCAGATGCCATGGAGCCACTGATCATGCAGCTCAGAGCCCCAAGAGGGCCACAACACTCACTGCCTCCACACCCAGGACCCCCATCCCCTGGGCCCTACCCCAGGCACCCCCGCCTCCCTTTGGACTACCACAGAGGCAGCGCAGATCAAGACAGCGGACCTTCAGAAAAAGCACCAATCTCACAGACCCAACACAAGAGGATGTCAATGCCGACTACAGGTTTAAAAGGACAACCATCCTACTCATCCTGAACATCATTGCCCACAGGCTGACGGTACCCACATGGCGGACAATCAACATCACTCCTGAGACAAAGCTGCTGGCTGTGCTGCATCTGTTAGCCTCCGGTACCTTCCAACCAACAACTGCCAGAGTCAGAGGAGTCTCACAGCCAGCCCTATCAAAGTTCATCACAACTGTCTTGGAAGCCATCATCAGCTTGATACCCCATCACCTTTACTTTCCCCACACTGCGCAGGAACAGCTGGTAACCAAGCAAGGCTTCTACGCCATAGCTGTCTTCCCGCTTGGGGTGGGGTCAATTGACTGCACACATGTTCTACTTGTGCACCCGGCCGAGACTGTACACAATTACTGCTGCAGAAAACGCACACAGTCCATCAATGTGCAGGCAATCATGGACAACCGGGGACTCTACACCAATGTCTTCGCCAGCTACCCAGGCAGTGTGCATGATTCCTACATCTTCCGACAGTCCAACATCAACCAACGCTTCCCAGATGGCACCTACGGAAATGCTCTGCTCATTGGTAAGTACCAAATGGACACACCACACACCCCATCTCCACAATCATGCAACTCACAACTCTGGGAATGCACATGTTACAAACTCACACACAACATGCCAAAACACATGCCCACCCACCAGACACAACAGCACAACTTACTGTGTAACCTGGGCTAGCCATGTACATGAGCCAACAATGGGATGGCACTCCAGCCACACAATAGCAGAATGTGGGAAGAGGCGGGAACCAGGCATGTTCGAAGGAGGCAACTGACCCATGAATGAGAATGTACACAATGCCAAGCATGACATGGATGTGCTGGACAGACTGCAGTATGCAGACCACAGATATATCCATGTCAACATACACTGCTGCTGTTTGGAGTGTAGTGGACAGTGGATGCAACCATGTCACCCCAGCCAGTGGAGAAGATTGCTGAAATGTATGTCCCCCCCCCTGTAAGCGTGAGCGGAGTGGGCTGGCCCGGCGTACGCCAGTCCAGAGAAGGGGTCTGAATAAATAGCACGTAGCTCTGGGCGTGGTTCTCTTCTGGAATGCCAAACGTGTCTGCCAGGATGGCGCCTCTCGCCCCACCATGAGGCTGATGCCTTCGTCATCCCCGTGAGAGGTGTTGCCTTCGATCCTGTGCACCTGCTGCACCCGGGCCGATGGTCCCCGAACATGCCTTGACCACCCCTGCGCACCCAGGCCTCACTGCTCACCTGCTGACACAGGCGTGTGTCAAAGAGAGCCCACCACGTGCCGGTGCAAGCTCCAAGCCTGAGGCCCACAACCTTGGCAGCCTCCTTCGACCATCACGGCCTCCACAAAACACAAGCCCGCAGTACTCCTTTCTCATTGACATACTCCACTGCTGCCTCTGGCCTACACTATAGTCAAGTAGGTCACACATTTGGAACTGAGTCTTGATTTCTCAATGGCAGAGTTCATACCATTGCACGCTAGGAGAGGCGTAAGAGGAAGACGCGGTTCAGTCAGAAGGATAAAAGGATCATCATTACGGAGGTGTTCGAACACTACTAGCAACTGCTCTGGTGTCACTAACTCTGTGCACCACGAGCCAACAACACGTGGCTGTGGGCCCCAGCTGACCATTGCCTCCGGCCTACACTGCGGTCGAGTAGACCATGCATTTTGAACTGAGCATTGATTTATTATTGGCAGAATTTATATCATCGTACAAGCCTCATCATAGACTGCAACCCCTTTCAGCTCCAGTGCCACTAAGTCTGTTCCGTACATTCATGGACACTCTCTCGTTGAACTTTGGTGGCTTCTGAGTCTATGGACTGGGGGTTGCCTTCATCATCATCATGTAGGTGATACTGACTTGGTGGCAAAAACGAAGCTGTAGCATTCCACTCCTCCATTTGCTGCTTCCTGTTGGCTTCTGCCCTCTGCTTTATGCCCTGGAGGACACCTTCCACTGTCCCACACAATCCTCCACTACATTCACCTTCAACATCGATGAGGACCTGCTCAGCTCTCGTGGCCCTACCTCAGTGCAATGCAAGTCACCATCATATGGTGGTGTGCCTGTGCAGGCCGCAGAGCATCTGGGGCCACTAACTCTGTGCAGCTCAAGTCATGGACCCTGTTGGATGAAATATTGGATGGCCTCTGGGTCGATGGACTGGGGGTCATCAACGCCATGTGTCTGTGGCCCTGCGTTGTCCACTGCCCCCAGCCTCAACTGCGGTCCAGCTGGGCTCACATATCAAATCAAGTCCTGACCTGCCTGGATGTCGTATCACCACTGCCAGGACCACCTCAAAACAAGAAGTGCCAGAGTCAGAAGAGTCTTACTGCCACACTATCAGAGTTGCTCACACCTGTCGTGGGTGCCATCATCAGCTTCATACCCTGCTCAGCTCTTCAGATGGCACTAACTCAGTGCACTGCAAATCACTGACCCTTCTGATTACATATTGGGTGACCTCTGGACTTGCTCCGGCTACCACCATGATGCTTCGCAGTTGTTTCTGTTGTGCTGGTGTTTTCTGTTTCCGCTTTAATTGTGATCACTGTTCAAGTTGTTGCCAGCACCAACCACTCCATGATGGCTGGCTAACACTCACCCCACACTCACCCCACCACATCAAGCACAGGCGTCACTGTACATTTGACCCTTGCAAGAAAGTTGCCGGGCGCACTTGCCCGTAGCCAATTCCATAAACTATCTGAGTGTGATGGTGTGGTCATAATGTATGCATGAGGGCCCCGGCCCTACAACATTACATTGTGCTGTGTATAGCGGACGCAATCATGTCACCGCATGCAGCAGGTAAGACCTTGGACATGTAGCTTTGTCGTCCCCCACTCAGCACGTAGGAGGAGTGGACTGGGACGGCACACGCAAATCCAGAGTGGGTGTGTGATTGATTATCCCGGGGCTCTGGGCATGATTCAGTACAGGAAATGTGCCAATGCATATGTCTCTGTCGCAGTGTGGGTCTCCGTTGGGGAGTGTAAGTGGTCCCTGATGGGACTTAGACACCCACGTATATGATCTAGTTCGGGTTCCATGAGATCAAACCCCACCCACACCTGTTCAGCCAAGTCCTTCTGGCAGTCTGACACCTGGCCTTGGAATGCGATGTGTGCTTCGATAGGGTGCTGAGAGCCAGCAGTGGGTGCTTCCAGCTGTGTGGTTTCTGCAGGGGGTGGGGTCTCCTCGATGCAGCTGGGATGCCCTGCTCCTGGAGGTGGATTGCCTAAGATGTCCATGAACCGTTGTAGGGTGTCGGTGTCGAAGTTGTGGAGGTCCTCTTCCGCATCACTGATGAGATGTCTGGTCTGCTCTGCTGGCGGTGTTGTTTGTCCCTCTGCAATTTGAAGGTGAGATGCATTTTGACATTGTGTTGACATGTATGTTGTTGCATTGTTCACGTTGACTTACAGACTGCATGACAATGTACATTGTAACTATTTTGGAGGAGCAGACTATTTGGTGCGGGACAGTGGACATTTTGACTGCATCACGGATGTGATGTTGTACACATACATTTTTATCTTACAGTTTCCTGCTATGTCAGGTGTGACTGGCCAGTATCATCGCTCAAGCGGACCCAGTTGTGTCCACTGTTCTGCAGTGTAAGTGTTGCACTTTGTCCCACATTGTCATCAATGTGGATGTGCTGTTATTGCTATGTGTGTGTGCTGCATTGTGGGGGGTTCACCCCAGCAGCAGTGATGTTGCTGCCCCTTATCCATTCGAGGCGGTGTACCTTTGACTTTTGTGATTTTACGGTGCTGAGTCATTTGTGCTCTTGGACAGTTTTTGTACTCTTGTCTATTTTTTTTTGCAGATGTATTGTTGACATCAGGGGTTGTTTGTGCACGTGGATGTGTCAGAGTGTGAACTGCTCCTTTAGGATGTGGTCCTCACTCAGCCACCTCAGTGTCATGGTGTGATGATTGTACTGCAGCCATGCTAATCGTCATGTAGTGTCACTTGCATTGTCAGTGTGGCTCACAAATACGATTCTTTGCTGTGTTTCGCACGTGTGCATGTGCTGGTTGTGAGATTGGTGATGTGTGTGGTGGGACCCCTTTGGGCACATGGTGGATGGGGGCCTACTTGATGTTTGTATGTGTGCTGCAGTGTGCCATGGGGGTCAGGGACATAACCCAGGCTCCTTCTGGGTGTACATTGTGCTTCACATGATTGTGCATGTGTGCCATTGTGCCCATTTCCCCCGTCCCCCCAGTTCCTGGTCGTTACTCACCCTGTTGATGTTGTGTCAGGTCATATAGAGCTGTGTCTGGACTCCCAACTCCTTCCACTGTCTAAACACTGATGACTGTGGCCACCATTTCCTCCAACTCCTCCTGTGGTGCAGGACTCCCACCTCCAGTCGCTGCGGTGGCCTTCCTGTTGGCAGGGGGTTTCTGCTTGGTTTGGCTTTTCACATCATGCCAGGGCCTCTTGACCTCCTCCATTGACCTCCTCGACACTCAGACTGCATTTGTGTTGTCCAAGATGGTCTGGCATGTTTCCGATTGTGTTGCCAATGACACAGTGGAGGTGATGAACAGTTGTTGTTAGTGTTCTATCTCCTCGTGACGAATATCGGTTTTCCTGTGGACTGAACCCCATCTACCTCTTTCTCTTCTCATTGGCCTTCTCCAACAACGGGGTGCCTTGCTGGTGGTCTCTGGGGCTTGTAGGGTTCGTGTTGGCCTCTGCACTTGGTCTGGATGCATTCAGGGGGCCTCATTTATGAAAAGTGACGCATCGCTGCGTGAAAACAGCGGTGCGTCACTTTTCACTGCGCACTCCTTGCGACACCAATGATGCGTCATATTTAATGTATGACGCATCATGTCGCAAGGACTTACAGATACGTCAGTATTTCTGACGCATCTGTAAGCGCAAAAGTGACGCATTGCAGGAGTGTGTCACAAAAGTGAAGCAACTCCAGCAATGCGTCCTTTCGCATGGGGAAAGCCCCATGTGAAAGGGCTTGCGTCAGTCTTACGCCTGCTGTGAGGCAGGCACAAGATTTTGACGCAACAGCATCCCAAAAGTGACGCAGTGAAATCTCATAGATTTCACTGCGTCACTATAACGAGGCTTTTTGCGGGGGAACGCCCCCTCTGCATATATTATACCTGACGCAGGTATAATGTAGCGCAGGGGTTTAAAAAGTGACGCATCTACCTAGATGCGTCACTTTTTAAATATGGCGCAACAGGGCGCATTTTGTACGCTGCTGGTGCGTCACAAAAAGTGACGCACCGGCGGCGCAAAACTGACGCAAGGCCTCATAAATGAGGCCCATGGTGCTACACAGTTCTCTTTTTCTCCTTTTTGTTTTGTTCTGCTTTTATGGTGCATTTTCCCCGCATGATGCGTGGGAATTGCAGGCCTGTCACTGGTTTTCACTTATTTTTGTATTGCGATTGGCTTCATTGCTACTATTTTCGCGTTCGTATTTCGTGTTTTTTCAGCGTCGCCTTAATTTTTACGCGGTCATTTGGCGCATTATCGTGAGAGTATTGCATGGTACCACCGTGTTGAGAATACAACGTTAACACAGCATTATTTTCCAGTGATAGACTGCGATGTGAAGAGTTGCGTAAAGCTAATTCTGCAGTAATTATCACACGTTCTTGAGAATATGCCCCTCACTTTTAGCCCATGTGAATACATTTGCCCTCCACTGTGCATGGGGAGGGGCAGAAGCCGACCTCCAGCACATTCCTTTTTACTGATGCAAATGCTAAATCAACAAATCTAGTACCAAGTCTCAATGGTTTCGACCTTAAAACAGTCACTGCAGACAACTAGTCGATTCACTAAGAACTTGCTTGTCCAGAGTTGACTTTTAGAGTTCTTAATGTAGCTGCTCAGAAAGAAGCAATTTCTTCATAGCAACACTCCACATGAAAAAAGTCTGTATTTAGGAGGGTACATTTGAGGCATTATGTATCTCAGACCCCAGAATCTTTTTTTATTCTTTAAGGTATTAAATACGTGTTGTGTAGGAATTTAAACTCTATATACCTCAGCCTGACCTTTCTGGATATTTTTTAAGTGTTTTCAAGAGCCCTAGTCCAATACCTCTTTTCAAGCTCCCTGACAAGATTATTTTCTCACTTCGAATTAGTTGAGGTTAAGTTATAACTAGTGTTGTTTAAGAGTGATTTTTTAAAGCAGGTCACCTATCTGCAGCTATTCCTAACCATGAAGATGAGCTGAAGTACTTTATGTGTTAGTCACTCAAGTGGCATGCTTTCTCATTTTGTACTAAAGCCCTACACTAGTGTGTGTGTCAGGATTTGGGAGGCTGGTAACCAGCAACCTTGGATCATATTCCCAAGTGGACTTTAATTATCCCACTTAGAAGCAATTACCTGTTGTGTGGATACATGATTACATCCAAAAATCCAGTCAAGCTATTTCAGATAGATGCATTGACCTCCAGAGTCCAGTTAAAGGGGTAGTGGGGTTGTAGAGTGTACAGCAGGGAGTCTTGTTCACCACTCTTCTCCAACATTTTAAAGTAATGTTCAGCAATCTAGGGAGTGCTTGTAATGACCCAGCCTTATTTAGGATTTGAATCCCAAGTAATCGCTGGTTTTGCTTGGGTCCCAAATTTGCCAGTTTGTGCAAATACCCCATCAAATCACCTTGTTCTCCGTTGTATGTGAATCTACAATTATCTACAGATTGGCAGGTTGAGGAAGTAGTACAAACTTCCTGGAATGTTGCAATTCTATACATAATTTGACCCATGATCATTTTAGGGACTAGCAAAATCGGACATTTCCCTGTATGCCCATCAGGTCATGTCCTAAATTACCTTACAGGATGACATCTTCTCAGTGGCAAACACGCAGCCCCTGCAAGGTTCCTATTTGATATTCCAGTATTGAATATTAGTTGGCTCAACCACTAAGACTGGGTCTATCGAGTATGCACATTACTTAGCCCTATTGACACTAAGGCCTGAAATATTCTAAACTCCTAAAGAGACAGAACCTCTGGACCAATTCCTGTAACCCATCCCTCAGGAATAGGAGCATGTCATCAGCATAAAGAGATATTTTGTGCACCCGGTTCCCTAATGATGTTCATCTTTTTTCGCAGTTTATCTTAAATAATTCCATGTATGGTTCTAAAGCAATCACGAGAAGCATTAGAGACAGAGGGAAACTCAGTCTTTTCCGATTATATAACTTACAAATTCTCATTCCAGTGGATGGGTCAGTGTAGAATAATTCTATCCAACTGATCCAGGCATCTCCCCATACCCAGTTATTTTAGAACTTCTATGAAGAACATTCAACTGTGGATACGATGTAATGTCTGCTGGAGTCTCTTCCCAAATTGTAAAAGGCTCCTAATGTTTAAAGAAGTATTCCCGGTTGAAATTAACCAATTCTGGTCCACATGTATAGGGTCTGGAGAGCGTGAATAGTGTCTGTGGACAAACATTTGCTCCAAATGATATGATCCCCATTTAGCATGGACAGGGGCATAAGACATCATGTACAAATGATCCTTAAGCAGCATGGGTGAAGAGATGAATGGACCCTCTTTTATATATTTTGAGAGCTGACCAGATTACAACGTGGTGTCATACACAGTGGCCAGGAGAGGTTGTGGCCTAACGGCTAGAGCGGTCAACCTCGAAGCTGGAGAACCGGGTTTGAGTCTCGGGAGGCACGATCAACATTCTCTGATGCTGTGCAATTCACTCAATCTTCCTGTGCCTAAAAAGATAAATGTGTCGCTCTGTAACACAACTGGTGCTCATGTAAGTCACTCTGATACCTTTGGCTCAAGTTTCGGTATATAAAACTCCCCACAAAAAAAGAAAAGTCAGCTAGACTTGGCACAAGTCAGCTGGCAACCCATCCATCCCGAGAGTCTTGCTCCTCACCAATAGATTTATGGCCTCCTTAATTTTTACCTGCCAGAGTCTCCTGTGCCTCAGCAGAAACCTGCCTTAAAGTAATTTCATCAAGATTGCCTCAATGCTAGTTTCTCTCCTATTCACAATAGAGCTGTGAGTACTAATCCTGATTGGTCCACACATAGGTGCGTACAAGTCATCCACCACCAACATCTATTTGTGCCACCTGTTGTTTCCAGGTTTCTTGCCTAATAAGCCTTGTCACGAGGTGGACCATTCTATATCCCTTGCCATGTACTTGTGACAAGTACTCTTTGTGTTGTGAAGAGTTAAATCTAATTTTGTCAAATCAGGTGCATATTTACAAGCCCCTAATGCCACAGATATGTCACTTTTAACAATGGTCCTTTGGCAATAGGGGTTTCGCCTTATTTATAAGGCAACGTTAAGCCACTTAAAGTGGCTTAATGCCGCCATGTGAATAAGGCACCCCTTCATGCTATACTTAATGTAAAAAGTAATGTAAAAAAGGTAGGCAATGGGTGCTGCTGTGGGCCTTCTGCTGCAACACCCATTGATTTTGACTCTGCCCCCTATTTACAAGGATGGTGTAAATAGGAGGCAGTGCCAAAATTACAACCAGGGAAAACCTGTCTTAACATGGCGAAACAAGGAGAAATGCTTTATTTCTCCTTGTTTTTGCTGATTTTATGTGTGCCACATTCTGCAGCACACATAGAAACAGCAAAACACAATGAATGATTGTTTATGTGCAGGAAGGTGTCCCTTCCTGCACATAAACAATCATTAAAAAATGATGATTTGCAACTACTATGTGTGCTGCACAAAGCAGCACACATTTATGTTTCAAATCGTCATTTGAGAGTGTTTATGTGCAGGAAGGGACACCTTCTTGCACACAATCATTTCCTCAATGCAGGCACCCTTGCACTAAGGTGCAAGGATGCCTCAGTTGGTGCTAGGCAGCTTTATTTAGCTCCAGCGATAGGTAAAACACGGGGATGTGCCATATCTTTGTAAATACCGTTCATCCCTGCATTTTCGGAATGGTGGAGTGTGGTGTTAGCATTTTGTGCTTAACATCACACTCCAAAATTCCCTTGTAAATATGCCCCCCAGTCTGCACCTTTCTTTGCATGCCTAGTATTTTGCCTATGAAAAATCCTTAACCACTGTTTTAAATGCTTCCCATTCCACTAAAGCATTAGGGGCAGTGACCAGGTTTTCTTCAAAATATGTTTTCACTGGTTCTTTTAGATATTCTCTGAAGGCTCAGACTGCAGCATTGAGCACTAAAGCCTCCAGATAGGTACAGGGGTGAGGTTCTAGTCCATTAATGTCCCATTATCAAGGGATTATTATCCAATAGAGTCTGCCCTAAGTACTCACTGTGGGCAATCAATTCCCAATAACCCATCCAGCCTTATATGTAGGGCGTGCTATGGGGAATAAAAAGAAAATTCCATTTGCTCTCCCTGCCACCATAATTGAAAGACCCCACAGTATGTCAAAGAATTCTAGAAACTGTACACTATTTGCACTGGGTATGATCCAGCCTCATGGGGATATAATCTGTCCAGAGATACTTTTTAATCACATTTTGTATCACCCCCTAAAATAATGTAGGTATTTATCCAGTCCCTTCAATTGAGGGAGAGCAGGTTAAGGAATTGTAATTGCTCAATGTAGGGGGTATAGCTGAAGCCCAGGACATTCTCAGACCCACCTAGTCTGTCCTTCACTAGGACATACCTTACTTCTCTAAATATTACAATCTCAGACTCTACAAACGGGACCCTAGTTCTAATCCATGTAAGGGGTACTCTCGTAAGAGTAAATTATTAATATCTTTATTGTTCCGTTAATTAAAACCATTAAAATTACGTATATATAATTAAAAAACCTGTGCATGGTGTCAAACTTTACAAATCGCCTTCCTGGTTGTAACCGTAGAAATTCCAGTTCCATAAATGTTCCCCTTCCATCTATGTTGGAGCCTCCAACCACTGTTGTGTTCAAGTGCAAGTTAAGAATGTATCTTAGACATCTGCTATTTTAGGAAAGAGTGTGTCTTATAATCCTTAGAAATAGGTTGTTTCCCTGATCCAGTTCCCAGCTGTGCTCCCCTCTTAGGGCATTTTATAACATTTGATCTGTTACTCAGAATCATCTCATCTTGACGCCCACAAAACACAGCCATCTGGGTGTAAGCAAAACCAAACTTATAAGCCCTAACTAACCATCCCGGGGACCAAGCAATTCCTCAGTAGCATTTTGCCCAACACAGTAAACAAAATATCAACTATTCCATCATCTATCACATCCAATCCCATCAGCAAGCTTTTCAAATACTCATAATAGGGTTGTTATCCTAACACCATAAAATGTTTGGCCCCCAGCTATTCCAGGCCAGGCTCAAAACAGATCGAACTTCCACTCAGAGACGTGAAATACATCCGTCACAGCTCATCTTCTATTCTAGAAGTGATTTAGGTAGGGTACGATCCTCTTTCATTGTGAGTCTAAACCATCTTTGGACCCTGATTACAAAACATTTGCATTTGAGTCTTCTTCATCAGTTGAGGACTGAGACCTCATCTACGGCAGCTGCATGCTCCATATCTGACTATGATTTAATTGGTTTCTTCACTACTCTTGAGGAGGGTCTGGTTTTCAGGCTCTTCTTGGAAGACATGTGCTTCTGTGGTGTATCCTTGTCTGTTCCTGCTTTGTGGTTTTCCAGGTAGTCCCATACCTAGGCAAATTCAATAAAGAAAATTGATTTCCCAGCGATGTTTTTCAGCTGTGCCTGGTACCGCAAGATGTAGAAAAACAAGCGTTCTCAGACTTCTTTAACTTCAACAAAGGAAGCCCTCTTCTGCTGGATTGTAGCAGTACAGCCTGGAAAAATAGCCATTGGCTGGTTCTCGATCTTGAAGTTCCCCGCACTTCTGGGTTTTTGAAAAGTCACTGCTCCAGGTGGGGGCTTTTTTGATGGAACACTGCTCTTCTTCAAACAAGAAAAAAATTAGACAGATCAGTCAGTGCCTCTTTCTCTTTTGGTCACTTTTCCAGAATTGCTACCTGTCTGGTCCCTCAACCATTTTAAGTAGGTTCAACACACAAGTGTTATTTCTTCTGTTGTGCCAATCTGTTTCTTCGGCTCACTATTTAAGAAACCTAACTCTTTGCATTAGGTCTTTAAGCTGAAGCTGTACTGAGATTGAGACAGGACAAAGTTCTATGGCATCTTCAGTTTGTTTGACTTTTTCCAACAGTCTCCTTTGATCCTCCCAAAGAAGGCTGAAGTATACCACATCAGTATCACTCTTAGTTACTAGAGCTTCTCCAGTGGTTGTAATTGCATCCATATTTTGTCTATTTTATTTGGGTGTGTCACCTCCGGATCTCTCACCTTCTCTGAGGTAGTATGAGCCTTGTCATCCTCTAATGTTTTGGGTTGGGCTCACATAATGCTCTCCCAGAAGTAGAGGATGTGTCCTTCGCAGATTCTTCCACCCTAGCAAGTGAGTATGTGGTCCGTTAGGACAACCTTTGGTCCCAAGGGTCCCACTGGAGATCAGGTGAATACATGAGTCAATTTTCTCACACCAAGTGGCTGCCCCAGCTGGCATCTAGCTCAGCACCCCCCACAGGCATCAAGAAGCACCACTGCACAATAAGAAGCAGGCCCAGGAGCCCATGTTGCCCTAGATTAGGACAGCCACTCAATCCATTGTTGCTTGGACTCTCTTGTGTGCAGACCTACTTACATAGTCTGTTGTTCCTATGTGTCTATGAGGCCCTCTCACCCAAGAGAAGCTCACCAGAAACCAAAAAGTATGTCCCCATCCAGAAGCAGTCCCACTCAACCACCAGCAAAGCATTCAATACACAGGAAGAAGGCAGTTGACTGGTACAATGTCCTAATCGAGGAATATCTCAGAGCTGCAGTACCTGGAACGAATTCATATCAGACCATCAAGCCTCTCCAAATAAAACTTCTAGCAGGAGCACCAGCACTGTTTCTGCCCATGGCCAGGCACAGCCCACCAGATCACTCCCAGAATCTGAGGTAGGTCCCCTCCATCACATCCCCCGATAGCACTGTCCTCCTCTGGTCAGCATGATCAATCTGACAGGGGTCCCCAGTCATCAATCTACCATAGTAAGTCTGTGCCTCCCACTGAGGAGACCTTCTTGGCACTCTGGCTTTACTCTCAGTAGCCCATTGGTCAGACAAGATGCTCTAAATGATCTAGGGCTGCTGCTGATCAGAGAACACTGCCATCCTGGTGGACTGGCCACCGGCCTGCATATACATTTCTTCTTCCTACTCTGGGGCCCGGGGCTGCAGAATAGTTCTTTCTTCCTGACTACAAAACCAGGGATCTGGCGAGTTCAAGCAATGTAGATTGACAGGCATGGCAACCTGCTTTACAGAGTGAGGAAAAGGGCTCTCAAATCCTTATGCAACTAACCACACAACCCAACACTTAACCATGGTAAAGTTACAAGGTTATTCCCCATGTGATTTACCCAGCAAATACAATCTTCATGGGTTGCTCAACACTAGCTGGTTCCATACGCTGTAAAATAGTGATAAAGTGTTTGGATAGTGGCACCTTTACTTTAAATTTAAGGCTGCAAACTGACTCTGACTCTCTATCTTCTGCCAACTCCTAAACACTCCAGAATATCATGACAAACTCTCTCAAACACAGAGAACTTATGAGATGGGCCCTCCTCTCAGCTGCCTGCCTTAAAAACCACAATCACTACAGTAGGCTGTGGAGTTGCAGGTTTTCTGAACAATGTAATGTTAAAGAAACTTGTGGTAAATGCTATAATTAATGTAGTACAAATTGTAATGAAAGACATTGTCCAATACTGATGGCCCTGAAAAAGAATGCTAGGGTTACATCACAGAAAGTGAACATTGGGAGTTTTAATTTAAAACACAGTCTCTGTCACAGTTTTGGTTGATTGGTGTCTGAAGTAATTGAAGAGCTACATCAGCACTACTTTACCTTTTCATACAAAAGAGTGTCGCAATAACATTTGACAAAAAAGATCTTGGAGTAACAAAATTAGACAATAATATTTACTCCTTTCACCAGCCACTGTGTGATCTCATTAAAAATTGCAGTGAAATGTTTACCATTGCAGCTGTACTCGATCAAGTTGACAATAATAAGTTTAGTACATTGTCAAATTCAAAACATTTCACTCAGAATGTGTATGCATTGGTGAGTGTATCCCTGCAGCAGAAAGCAATGTGCTGTTTCCTCCCTGATATCTCCCTTTTGTAATATTCTTGAAAGGAGTTTACATTCGTTCAAAATACAGCACTCTGTCTGTTACAAATGCGGTGAGCTTTTCCATTGAGTACAAGTTGCCTATTTTGGACCACCAAAGAGTAAGTGTTGGGGGCTCTGTGGCTTTCCATTTTCTGGCCAACAGTCGATTTGTGCTAATAAGGATTGGGAGACAGATTTGCCAACTGAAGTTGATATTAGTTACAATCGTCTGCTTCTCCTGGAACGAAGGAGCAGCAAGGTATCCATCAGTAACTGTGTATTGGTTTTACCTTTAATTTGAAAAAGGACTTCTTTCTAGAAGTTCATGCAATGATTATCACATATGAATTTAGGACCTCTGCTCTAAACAGCCTCCCCAACAAAGTCCTAGGCCCCCATATATTGCTTTTATACAAACAGTACCTTTTGAGCATTACCTTGTAGACACCTTCCTTATATTTAGTACCTATTAGTATCCATGAACTCTCTGGAATTTCTTGTTCTATTTCTTTGGAACACCTTCTTATTTTGTCAGTGAGTGGATTGGTTGAGAGCAGTGAAAGGTGCTATGTAGTCGTGTAATAACACACACTCAAGGTGATTTGTTGTTCCTGATAAAGTTCCAGATGAATTTCTTAATATTTTTGATTGTGTCTGATGGGAAGGTTAGAGGGAGTATTTTTACTAATAACGCCTCTCTCAGCCAGGGATCAATCCCTGACTCTTTGAAAGCAGACCAAGTCCTCCCCATTCTGAAAAAGCTGTCGCTGGATCCAGCCTCCCCATACAAGTTCAGACATATTTCTAACATCCCTCTCTTAGCTAAAGTGCTGTAGAAGTGTGTGCAACTGCAGGTAAGTCATCACATCAACAACTTCCACCTACTTGATGACTGCCAATCTGGATTCTGACCTGGACACAGCACTGAAACCACCATGCTCCACATCGTCGATGATGCCCTCCAAGCCCTTGACCAAGGCGAAACCTGTCTCCTAATCCTCCTAGATCTATCCTCGGCCTTCAACACGGCCAACCATGGCAAGCTACTTGAACGCCTCAAATTTAGGATGGGATTACATGGCCCTGTCCTTGAATGGTTTAGATCCTTCCTCCAAATCCATCTCAGAGATTCCTAATTAATGGCAACCTGTCCGCTCCCTCTTCGGTTACAGTTCGAGTCCCTCACGGATCAACGCTGTCCCCCACACTCTTCAACCTTTATTTGGAATCCATTGCCGAAGTCCTTCACACCTCAAATATCTCCTACCATATGTATGCCGGTGACACTCAGATCTATATCAAAATCTTATCTCTCGAGGAGATTCTCTCCCTGCATGAGGCCCTGAAGCTGAATGGCTCTCTTTCGACCAACTCAAACTCAACGCAAAGAAAACAGAATTTCTTCTAATTTCCCCTCCTAAAACCGACCCTGAGATCCAGACATGGATTAAAGCCATCACAGACTTAAATTGTCCACCGACCATAGTGGACTCGGCCAAATCTCTGGGAATAACCTTGGATTGCAACTTGAACATGCTAGACCACATCAACTCAATGGCCAAATCTGCCAGATTCCACCTGAGCTACCTATGGAAACTGAAACCCTTCCTTGACGCTCCCGACCTAAAACTGGCAGTCCAAGCATTAGTCATTTCTAGACTGGAATATGGCTGTTCCACCCTCTCTGGTTTATTCAAGATCTCCCTTGCACTGTTAAAAGCCTGCCTCAATGCACCAGCCAGACTACTTACCGGCACAAGGAAATCTGATCACATTTCTCCTCAGCTGAAAGCGATAAACTGGCTTCCTCTCGAGGCCAGAATACAACTTAAACTGGCATGCATCACAAACAAGGCCCTACACTCAAACTCCCCTGCATATCTTACACAGAAACTTGTGGTATCCTGAGGAAGCAGAAACTCACGGTCTGCCAGTGACCTCCTCCTCCAGCCTGCATGCTGTCGGAAAAGAAAAACCTATAATCGGGCATTCACTGGGGCTGCACCAAGAATATGGAACTCCCTCCCACCCGCCATCAGAAGAATCCCCTCTCTTGCATGTTTCAAAAAGGAGGCCAAATCCTTCCTCATGAGAAAACTCCTCAGCTAAACCCCGTCCCTCATCCACCACAGTGGCTATTGCCTCCCTTCGTCGACCTTTCGACCTTTTGTCCCACCAAACAAATCTGGGGCCTGTCCTCACCAACTGTAATATTAACTGTACTTTGTATACTTCCAACCCTATTGTATTCAGCACCCCCGCCCACCCTCCCTAATTTATGGTATACTCTTGTGATCCCATGCTTCTTGTTCAACTCTATGACTCTGTAAAGCTCTCTGATACCCTAACGGGTCAAGTTTGAGCTCTATAAAACACAAAAATAAATAAATAAATAAATAAATAAAGGTATAGTAATTGTGGCATAAAACACATTTTTACAGTATCTATACTCCCCAAGAAAGGGTGGGATAGTACTTGGATAGATTTGTTGGACATTTAAAGGAAGTATGGTTTCAGGATTGTGTATACCCTGTGAGCGCTTCTCAGCCCCTGTAATTTTTCAACAGTTTACAGTCTTTTACACTACCTTTCTAACCCAAATTCCCCTCAAGTTACTAAAGAACTTGAAAAATTTGACAATTGTATAGAAAAAAAAATTGGCTGCCAAGCACTTCCTAGAGACAGGCATTATAAGGGGGGTTCCCAGATGACCATGTCAAAAGCATTCTTTGCATCTACTGAAAGAAGGAGAGTTGTGTATATTCAAGAGTGGCTTTTTCAATAAGATTAAGAACAAGTCTTACATTGTTGCCCATTTGTCTCTCTTATATAAAATCAGCCTAGCATTGCTATAATGGTCCAGATATTTTTGATTCAAAAGTAAGAATCTTATTGAAAATCTTTACATTTCTGTTGAAGAGAGCTATCTGTCTATAAGAGATGCAGCTATATTGATCTTAATTGGATTTGAGGAGCAGGGTAAGATTAGGTCCATCATAGTCTGAATACCAACTTCAGTATGCATGAACTGGGAAAAGAATTTGGTAAAAGGTGTTATGAGTAAATGTATAAAGATTTTGAAGAAAGTGTTTTAAATCCACTCTGTACCAGAGCTTTATTGATCAGGAGAGATCGTATTCCTTGACTAATTTCTTGTCTTGAAATAGGCTTCTCCATGACCTCGAGTAAATCTTGGCGGATCTCAGGAAGATAGAATACCTCAAGATATTCATCATTATGTGTCTGGCTGCATGGCTTCTCACTATAGAGCCCTATAAATGACAAAAGATGTCTATGATGTCTTGCTGTAATATCACCTTTTTGCCATCTGCATTATTAATTGCACAAATATAAATAGTTTTTATGGCCTCTTTCAATTTACTGGCCTTGTCCTCCTTTTCATAATACATATGTTGAACAGACAGATGTGTTTATGGGCAGCAACCCTAGCTATTATGACTTCTAATTCTCCTCAGACTCTACGGAGATCTCTACATATAATATTCTTGCGAATGTTCACGCTCTAAGTGAGCAATATCTGCCTCTAGATGTTGGTGTCTCACCTTGGCAATACTCAAATATGTTGTTTTGTCTTTCACAAGTTCATCTCTTGCTGTGGCTTAGGCCTCATTCCAGATCACAGCCCAGAACATGTCCTCGATCTCATTCTCTATAAGATGGTGTAAGAGGCCTTCAAAGAAGTTTGTTTTAGGGACTAAGGGTCAGATGTACGTTCAACTGGTTACAAAATATTCTTCAAAATTTATAACCATTTTTCTTGTGACTAGTGTGGTAATTTGCGAACCAACCTATGTACTATTAGGTCACTTCGCAAATTTCAGATTCGTAATGGGTCACAACTCGTGAATAATAACAAATCGTGACCCACTATAAATATCATCAATTACACAGATGGCAGCCTTCTAGGATCAGCAGACCACCATGTCTACAATTGCTTTTTTACTAAGCAATTTTTTTAATCTGCCCATTTCAATGAAAGGAAACAGGACTGTGTTTAAAAAGAAAAGCATCTTTTTTTTGTTTGTTTGACAAGACGCAGTGGTTCCATGGACCATCGTCTCCTCTTAAACACACTTTTCTGTTACATTCACAAAGGGGAAGGGGTCCATACCAAGTACTTTTCATTCCTTTTTGAAGTCCTCCTGTGTCAACATTATGCTATTGCTAGAACATCCTGAACATACATCGCATTGGATATCTGCATACTATATCTATAAGATGTAGGCCAACTATAACTACAGTGCATACTCCTCATTTAACACTTTAAATACACATCAACACCAAATAAAACAGAACCAGAAAGTATTTTATTATGAATCTTGCATTGCATGACAGGTCTATGCTGTATATTGTATCATTTTTTTTAACACATTACCATTGGGGGTATGTGTGTCCATTTTCTAGGGTGCTGAAAAAATGTACATGTATAATGAACATCTCCAGGGGGGTATGTGAGTGCAGGTCTCAGATCAACCAAGGTTGGTACATTTTGTTTCCATGAACGAGACAATGCATCATTATAATTTCAAGCACTGATTTTCCTCTTACTAAATTTAGAGTCCAATTTATACTGACTGGTTTCATACTATAAAAGATCCCAGATTTTTCTTTTAGTTGCAGAATTTTGACTCTCTTAATCTGTGGCCTGGTCTCTGGTCTAAGGTGTGCTCTAAGTATTGGCATGACTATGTTCTCTTCCATCACAAGGCTGTAGGTGCATTGGCAATAGTCTCTATATGTGTGCCTCTATACCTGTACCCTCAGCTTTTTGATGCACTGGCAAAATGATCATTACACTGAGGGTGGAATTTGTAGGTATTTTTTACTATACCGGTTGGTGAAATGGAGAATGTTTCCGAGCACCTCCTACAGAACACAGATTGGTAAATGAGGTTTAGAAAGCATATTAATTTGTCTAGCAGTGAGTGTTTCACAGCTGATAGACTTGCAACTGGACTCCTGGTGAGACCGAGTCAGCAGGTAGGCCGATGCACTTACATGCTAACCCCAGGGTAACATTATCACAGCACAGCTAATCAGCAGATTTTTCTTGTAGGTGCAGAACTTAGACTCTCCAAAGATCTCGACTGTGCTCTGGTATAAAATGTGCTTTAAGTGTAAGAAGCTGAACTACTAGACTTTTTTCAAATATGGGACAGTAGATACTACTGGACTGGACATGGCTTGATGGGTACTCGCGTTCTCTTCTTGACAGGCTTGTTGTGACGGCATCATAGCTTGCCCCTTTTCCTCTCAAGCCCTTGGCGTAATAATAGCCCCTAATAATAGCCCCTATTGTGCGGGAGGCCCGAGTTCCAGGGGGCCCCCTCCGGAACTGTGAAGGGGCAGGCGTGAGAGCTCTTGACTGGGTCTGGAGCCTGGGTGGCCCTGTCTGTTACATCTTCTTATGTTCATATTCAACATGTAATTTATTCCTTTTATGTGACTGCATGCATTCCAAATAGAGTTTAGATCGTTCCGTGATTCTGAACTGCAGAGTACGGAGTGAGGACCAGCAGTTAGGACAGTAGCTGGTTAATGAGTGTTCTCTTTGGGGTTGTATTACAATAAAACTACTTTAAGAAGAATACATTTGAGAAGAGTCATCTTTGCAAAAGTGGCAATGAGGGACAAGCAAACCCACATACAACCCCTGGGACAGAATTAAACGTGTTTTATTTCCAGAAAGAAAACTAAAAATTACGACTTTGTGTCATTGAAGACATGCATTTCTTTGAGGAAACGGATTTTTACTAAGATCGTCTATTTAAGGTATTTCAGGTATTGGACAGTGGCAGCACGTTATTTTCATTAATAAAAAAGAAAACAAACTAAACAAAATTCCGCTATTTGATGTCTGCATGTCGTAAATGCACAAGAGTTTCATGCGCTGTAAATGTACCTTCGATAGTAAATGCTGCAAATGCTTTATTGAATGACTATCGATAATTAAAGCAACCAGCTGCGATTTTAAAGCATTTCACCGTTACAAGTTTAATGTTTACTTACGCTTGTGGCATTTTTCAAGCGTGAGCGTTCCACTGCACGCATCATCTCTGAGAATCCTCACCACATTCTCCTTCTCCGAGAATCACAAAGCGCATTGCATGCTGAGTGCGCATTGCATTCTGGGTGCGCATTGCATTTTGGGTGCGCTTTGCATTGAGGGGGGTATCCTAGCAACATTTCAGTCGCAAATCCTGCGAAGTGTCTGCGTTTCATTTCTTCTTACAGGAACTTTGGATTCTACTTGCACAGGTATCGTAAATGTAAAACAACTTTCAAGTACTTTAAAGTTTAAATATTTCAACAAATCGTTAAGGGAACTTTATAACTGCCTTCAGTACGAGTATATTCGCCTTTGACTATGGACTAATTTTGGTTTGGATTACATATATATATATATATATATACATATATATATATATATATATATATATATATATATATATATATATAATATATATATATATATATATATGTATAATTCTTCTACTCTAAGTAAGAATTTGGATTTTTCAATACAAGTACTCTAGTTATCATCAAAAAGACAGCGGTGACTACATTATTTATTGTATTTATCAGCAAAAAGATAACAGTGACTACATTATTTATTTTATTTATCAGCAAAAAGACAACAGTGACTACATGATTTATTTTAGTTATTTTTTTTAACATGTGAGGCAACTCATTGTCAGAATATTTAAACTGATATAGTATGATCATTTTACTTGTATAACATTTCCAAAACCTTTCTCAAAACATTTCTTTTTACATTCTAACATGGAAACTAATTCGGTATTAGCTCCGCCCAAATTTTTGCAAAATCCTGGCATTTCTCCGATGGTGTGGGAGGATTGGCAAGAGTCATTTGAGACTTACCTCGAAACCATAGGTGGGGAAACCTTTTAAGCCTCACAAAAATGAGCTCTTCTAAAACATAACCTTGGTGTTGAAGGAAGAAAAGTTTTTAAAAACGTACCTAAACCTGTAAGAGTCAATTCTACTGATCTAAATGTAACTGATGGTGAGAATAATAATTCAAGTGATTAAGTTGTTTTTGACAGTTCTAAAACTGAACAATTCATGTCTGATGAATACTTCGATGCTTTAAAAGCATTCGAAGAGAAGTACGGAAAAAAGAAAGCATTGTCATTGAAAGACATACATTATTTTCCAGACCTCAATTAGCAGGTGAAACAGTGGAACAATACATAGCAGCATTAAGAACATTAGCTGCAACATGTACATTTAAGGATCTACATGAAGAAATCATTAGGGATCAGTTCATTAATAAAACTCATAATTTGAAAATTCAGGAGAAACTTTTAGATTTAAAGGATCCTTCTTTACAAAACACCATCAGTGCTAGAGTTGAAAACAATTCACTCTATGTAAAAGAACGTAGCAATAAACATACCAAAGACCGGAGTGATGTTTGTTCCATCAGCAATCATAAACTTAAATTAACTAATGATAAGTTTAGCATGCATCGAGATGTAAATAAACCCAAACTTAAAGTCAATCCACACAATGATAAAAATGCCATTTCACGCACTAAACCCACTAGTAGCAGAACACCATAATCTTACCTCAAACATTTTTGTTTCAGGTGCGGTAATAATAGACATTCAGCTGACACTCCATGGTGTCCTGCTATTAATGTTGCATGCTTCAAATGCAACAAAAATTGCAATTTTTCCAAAATGTGTAGAACTGGCAATCCAGATTCTTGGAAACGTTCTGTAAATTTAGTTAGAGACGTAATTGACAACAGTAGTGACAGTGAAATTGAAGTTATGGCTATTTGGATATTTGGACCAATGAAGTTGGTGAGATATCTGGCAGCAACAACAATCTAAATGTGAGATCACAATAAATGAATGCAATGTTATTTTATGGGCGGATTCTTGTTCCCCATTCACCATAAGTGACAAAATCTTGTGGGAATCTATTGGTAAATGTGATTTATCACAACCAGATGTTGTACCAATTGGTTATTGTGGTAACAAACTTCCCGTTATTGGTTGTTTTGTGGGCAATATCAATTATAAGGACAGATCAACACAAGCTAAGATTTAAGTGGTTGAAAAAGGTATAGCCCTATAAGGATGGAAAGAACAAAAGAGCTTGGGAATAATTCTAGACCCCAGCCATCCTAATCAAGTTATTTTAACTCAAAATGATGCAGTGTCCAAATGGAGCAAGAAGTTTCCTGAATTATTTAATTCTAAGTTAGGATGTTTGAATAAATGTAAGCACTGCATAATTCTAAAATCTGATTGTACTCCGGTGGTTCACAAAGTCCGCAACGTACCAACTGTTTTGAGATCTCAACTAAAAGCTGAGCTGCACATATTATGCAGTGAGAACATTATCGAACCAATCGAGGCTTCAGAATGACTTAGTCCAGTGGTTTTGGCACGCAAACCCAACGGAAAATTGCGCATGTGTGTGGATTTAAGAGGTTTGAATAAAAACATCTGGATTGATCGACATCCCTTACCCTGCAATATTGAAATGATAGCTTCCGTTAAAGATGCCAAATATTTTTCGTCAATAGACTTATCCAATGCATATCATCAAATAAAATGACACCCCGACTCTCGTCACCTTACATCATTTATTACGCCAGAGGGTGAATTCCAATTTCTTAGGATGCCTTTTGGGCTGACGTCTGCCTCAGCAGTTTTTCATGTGCAAAATTCTTAAAGGTATTGACAACATGCTGGTGTTTTAAGATGATGTATTAGTCTGGGGCAAAAGTGAAGCTGAGCATAATGGTATATTGAATGATGTATTAATGAAGCTACAATTGGCTGGTTTGACTGTATCTGCTGACAAATGCAGATTTGCCACCACTGAAATTGAATATCTGGGGCATACTTTGTCAGCAGATGGTGTTAACCACTTGAACGCTAAGGGAATCAGGTCCATTTAATGAGATTTCCATTGAAATGAATGGGCAGTGCATGACGAGTTACCCTTGTCATTAGCATTGAAGAGGTTAAACCCAAGAAAAATTTTATGTATTTTATAAAAAAATGCTCCTTCACCGTCAGACAAAGAGCAGTTATGCTCTTTCCTGGGGTTGGCGGAATATTATTCTAAATTTGTTTCTCATTTTGCACCAAAGGTACATTGTTTAAGACTTCTTATGAAAAAAGGTACAAATTTTGTTTGGAACTTTGAATGTAAATCGGCTTTTGACAGCATAAAAGACGATATCATCAAAGCTGTAGAACTTAAACCTTTTGACCCCAACAACAAATCTGTCATTGTTGTAGATGCCGGCGCTTATGGGTTGGGTGCCGTATTAATGCAAAAGAAAGACAAATTTGATTGGGTAATAGCTTTTACTTCCCGTACCCTTAGAGGTGCTGAAGCCTCTTACTCAATCATAGAGAAAGAAGCACTAGCTTGTCATTGGGGAGTCAATTACTTTAAGACTTATGTTTGGGGCACAAATTTTGAACTAAGGACAGACCATAAACCTCTTGTAGACCTTTTCACTACTAAAGGAGCAGGTAAAGCCACTCCAAGAATAGCTAAATGGATATATAAGTTATAGGCAATGCTCCCTCTAATTTTTTTCCTCTGTGTGCGGCAGTGGAGTGTCTCTGTGCGCTGCAACCATGGCTATGTGCACCAGGAACTAAACCATGCGTGTCTGCGGCACCAAATAGCACTCAAAACATATACTTTAAAAAGTGAAAAGATGGTGCAATTTCACACATACAGCGCAACAATAAGGGTCTTAAGGGCAGTTTGCAAATTTATTGTATTGCCTGTATTTTCATTGTTGTGCCTGTGACTGCTGTTGTCTGTCTTCCCCGTTGCCTGTACGTGGTCGGTGCCCCTTTTTCTTCCCTCTGTTCCCCTCGCTGTCCCCCTGCTCTCTCTGCCCGGTCTTTCCTTCTGTACCCCTCGCTGCCCGTGTCTCTGCCCAGTTTTCCCTTCTGTTCCCCTTGCTGCCCTTGTGCCTCTCTGCCCGTTCTGCCTTCTGTTCTTAGCTGGCCCTATATTTCTGTATTTTGCCTCTGTGCCATTAGTTTTTTGTGCCTTTCTGCCCTTTGTCCCACTCGTTTTTTGGTGCCTTTATGCTCTCTGTCCCACTCGTTTTTTGTGCCTTTCTGCCCTCTGTCTCTGTCTCACTCGTTTTTTGTGCCTTCTGCCCTCTGTCTCTTTCCCACTCGTTTTTTGTGCCTTTATGCTCTCTGTCCCACTCGTTTTTTGTGCCTTTCTGCCCTCTGTCCCAGTCTTTCTGCCCTCTGTCCCACTCGTTTTTTGTGCCTTTATGTCTTGTGTTACACTCCTTTTTGTGCCTTTCTGCCCTCTGTCCCACTCGTTTTTTGTGCCTTTCTGTCCTGTGTTCCACTCGTTTTTGTGCCTTTATGCCCTCTGTCCCACTCTTTCTGCCCTCTGTCCCACTCGTTTTTTGTGCCTTTCTGCCCTCTGTCCCACTCTTTCTGCCCTCTGTCCCGCTCGTTTTTTGTGCATTTCTGCCCTCTGTCACAGTCTTTCTGCCCTCTGTCCCACTCGTTTTTTGTGCCTTTATGTCCTCTGACCACTCCTTTTTTGTGCCTTTATGCCCTCTGTCCCACTCGTTTTTGTGCCTTTCTGTCCTGTGTTCCACTCGTTTTTTGTGCCTTTATGCCCTCTGTCCCACTTGTTTTTGTGCCTTTCTGTCCTGTGTTCCACTCATTTTTGTGCCTTTCTGTCCTGTGTTCCACTCGTTTTTGTGCCTTTATATCCTCTGTCCCACTTGTTTTTTGTGCCTTTATGCCCTCTGTCCCACTCGTTTCTGTGCCTTTCTGTCTTGTGTTGCACCTGTTTTTGTGCCTTTCTGTCCTGTGTTCCACTCGTTTTTGTGCCTTTCTGTCCTGTGTCCCACTCGTTTTTGTGCCTTTCTGTCCTGTGTTCCACTAGTTTTTGTGCCTTTCTGCCCTCTTGCCTTCTGTTCCGCTCGTTTCCCCAGCCGCTGTGGCCTTTTGTTTAAACATTGCTGATAATCAAAGCCCCTTCATGGGCTCCGATTAACAGCAATATTTAAACAAAATGCCACAGTCTGCCCCGCGCTTTACTAACAAAAGCGTAGACACTTTCCAAACACAGCGGGTGATATTGTACGCATTGTGTTTGGAAAGTGTCTACGCTTTTGTTAGTAAAGCGCGGGGCAGACTGTGGCATTTTGTTTAAGTATTGCTGTTAATCGGAGCCCGTGAAGGGGCTCTGATTATCAGCAATATTTAAACAAAAGGCCACAGTCTGCCACACTCCCACACAGCCACAAGAGCCATAATCCCCACAATTCCCACCAGCCCCCCCTCCTTACCTGCACTCCTCTCGCCCGCTCCGCCGCCACCGCCTTCACTGGAAAAGTGCCTCATGTTCGCACCGCTCGCTTTTTAAAAGCGGTGGGCGGCGCAACTCTCTAGCGATGCCCTGTGTGCGCGCTCCATGCTAGGTGGTGCGTGCTGACGTCAGGGGAGGTGCGCGCGTGCACGCGCGCAGCCTAGCGGGAACGGTGGTTACAGGAGTTCGATTTTCAAATCGTGTATGTAACAGGCATTAAGAATGTTAATGCTGATTGTTTGTCATGTCTTCCTCTTAGTGACACAGCAATGGAAGATGAAAAGTGTTTGGATGTTGAAGAAGAATGGTCTGTAGCTACTGTAAATGAAGCATGTAGAGGTGCCATTAGTCTGGAAGAATGGAAACAAGCTGTTCAAGATGATCCTGTTTTATAACAAGTGATTTCATTTTTAACACATGATAACAATCGCAGTATCTGGTGTGACAAGGAACTTTCAGAGTACAAAACTGTTTGGTCTGAATTATCTTATGATACTATTTCGGGAATTGTCAGGGGAGCAGACAAACTAATTGTACCCTCTAATTTAAGTTCCAGATTATTAGCGCTGATTCACGGTGGTGCTCTCTGGCATGTCAGGCATGAAAAGAAGACCTAGATGTGATTTTTGGTGGCCAGGGATTGACAAAGATATCGAAAGACGTGTTAGAAATTGTGTTGCATGCATGTGTAGTGACAAATCACATGTAGCTCAAGACACGGCTATCATTCCCATTGCATTTCCAGAATAACCTTGGCAAAAGTTGCCATGAATATTTGTGGTCCATTTAATGTTGGAAATATTGCAGGAAAGTTTGCATTTGCTTTAATAGATTACCATAGCGAGTGGCCTGAGGTAGAGTTTGTTAAGGAAATTAAAGCTTCCAATGTGATCTGTTTTTGTGAAGAAATATTTCATAGGGAGGGTTATCCAGAATCTATCACTACTGACAATGGTCCGCAATTTCTGGCTGAGGAATTTCAAGAATATTTAGGGGCACATGGTGTAAAGCACAACACCACTGCTGTTTATTGTCCAAGGGAGAATGGAATGGTTGAAAGGTTCAACCGTGTCCCGAAAGAAAGCATTCAATTGGCTGTTTTGGAAAATGTTGACTCCAAATTAGCCGTTAAAAAATGATTTGTAGCTATCGCAATACCCCACATTTAGCTACTTTAGAAACTCCTTTTAGTCTTCTCAAGGGACAATCTGCTTGTAGTAAAGTAACTCCTGCATGAATGTGTAACACCTCTTTTAGATTTGTTTCCAAAGATATTCTTCAAAATAGGATCAATGAATATTAAAATAAATACACTCAGAGACATAATAGTAAAATTAAGAAACATAGGCAGAGTTTTTGTGTAGGAGACTGGGTGAGAACTTCACAAGTAGGAACGTCAAAAGGAAGTCTTTTTAGGTGGTCTAAGCCTAAAAAAAGTTTGGAAGTTGTGGGAAATTGTGTGTTGTTGGATGATGGTCGTAGATGGAATTTCAATAAAATAACTTGATGCAATGATTTAGAATGTAACATTTGGTTAGGTAATAAGGATAATACCAATGTTTCCATGGATGTTCAGTCAAGTCCTGTTCCTTTCCGTACATATCAAATGTTTAATCAAATGTGTCTGTTCCCAGTAATCCTGGTTTCAGAGGATTGTCTGGACGCATCATTTCTCAAACAATCAGGTTTAGGGATTATGTGACTTAAACCTAAAACATTTTATTATCTAAGTACTTACAATATATCATTAGAATGTTTGTTCTATTTTGTATTCATTTTTTATTTTTTTTAAGGAAGGAAGGTGTGTTACATCTTCTTATGTTTATATTCATCATGTAATTTGTTCCTTTTGTGTGAATGCATGCATTCCAATTAGAGTTTAGATCGTTCCGTGATTCTGAACTGCAGAGCACAGAGTGAAGACCCGCAGTTAGGACAGCAGCTGGTTAATGAGTGTTGTCTTTGGTGTTGTATTACAATAAAACTACTTAAGAAGAATACATTTGAGGAGAGTCATCTTTACAAAACTGTCCATGCACTTTGCAGAGGGGGCCCTACAAGTTTATTTACGCCACTGCCACAAGCCCTTTCTGTGAAGGTGAGGCAATTGCAGGATGATTCAAACTTTCAATTTACCAGTTTATGCAGCTTAGTGCCAGTTCTTATTCAAATGAACCAATCAGTACGGGAGGCAGCATAGCAGAGCAGCTAATGGGTCCTGTATCGATATACAGCCAAGAATTCTGTGAGCTGGAGAGGTAGACCGTAATGGAACCCTCTGCCATATAAAGGTTCTATCAGTGCTAAGAGTTAGCACTGTCTGGAGGTAGTGCACCCCCAGAGAAAAGACACCCAATCGCTGGTGTCTCATACGACTTAAATGGCCATTCTTGGTTTCTACTGAGAATAGACTTTGGTAGGTCTGGAAACAAATGCTTCTGGGAGAAATCAGTAATGCAAAGTTGGGCTACCATCTTTGAGTGAGGTCACCTAAGCCTAGGAAGGGACTGTTTCAAATGATCAGTGATTTAGTGAAATGCTAATGGATTGAAACACCGAATACTGGTTATCTTTCGGTTTATGCTTACATTTTGTGGAATGGTAACTTAATAACAAGTAGGTGATGTTTACAGAAATTGGTTTAAAAAAGTTGCTACACACGTTTCATGCAGATCTGTGCTTGCCTCTTTGACACTTTAACAAGAATCCTAATATGGCCCCAGACCATGATAAATAACTGTAAATCATGGTACCTTATATTAAAAAAAGACATATAAATGCATCTTTCAACTGCATTGCCCCTTGAGCCAAAGTGAAAGGGTACTTCCTAAACTCGGATCAACATCTTGTTATGAAAAAATGAAAACGTTTTTGATAGAGCCAGTGTTCGTGTTTTTGCACCGGATCAAAAGGTGACATTTAGGTACACGTATCACACTTGTTTCTTATGAGGGAGATTATCAGCCCTCTTGGAACCCTAGGCAGATGCCTAATATTCCATTATCCTAGAAACGGCTGGGAACTCAGCAGCATAGAGTTACTTCATCTAAGAGGTAGCACTAATAACCGTGGCCTGTGGTAGTAGGCTAGCATTCGACACACAAACAGGTCTTCCTGCTATGTAGCCAGCTAGTAGCCATTTATTACAGGGATTGCAAGGTGATACTTCATTGGGAGCAGCTAGACCTGAAGGATTCACATGTCAGTCTTTCCAAAAAAATTATAGTAAATGGGAAGCAGGGCTGGGGGAATGAGTGTCACAAGCAACATGAGTAAACAGTCCTCATATGCAGCCAGCAATGTGAGTGCTTAGACACCAAACCTTTGCCATGAGGAAGATTGAGAAATTCATGCACCACTAGGTGGAAGATATGATATGTCTACTATTTAGACTAGATGCTTGTTGCCTGGAGCTGATAAAATGTATAGCAGCATATATCCACTTTTGGATGTTTGTGAGCTCATCATGTGGATAAACCGAGAGAGACAGGGGCTCATTTTCTAGTAGCTGTGTCTTGCTAAGTCTTTTGCTTTTGGTGGACTACACCTCCTCCTTGACAGACATTTGGAAGAGACAGCTTTTAGTCATTACAGCAGGGGTGGTTTTTCCATAAGGGTTCTGGGGCTTCTCTTTATGTTTACCACACAAAATATTAAATACATCAAATTATTAAGAGATACAATCATATCTCTAAAGAAATCAATGTATTTAAGGCTGGGCTGTCTGTCCCAGACTGCCTGTTCCCCCTCGCTTTGAAGCAGGAGATAGAAGCCAGGCATTAAATCAACTTTGTGCACTGTGACACATGACACATGGCTTACTTCTAAAGCCCTCCCTTACCATTGTAGTCTATGGTGGTATCCACTGTAGGCCAGTGACGCTGTCAGCATCATCACAGTTTTGGATGTCAGAGTTTGCATCCCTGTGTGAGGCCAGACGTCCTTAATTCACAGGGATAGATCCCACCATTTCCCATTGGTTACACGGTAGGAATGGATGTAAGTATGTGTGATTTGTAGCCTTGCCTTCAGTAATGGTAAGTGTTATAAGGCTAATGTTGAGTGTTAGTATAATGTGCAGAGACCCCTGGTTATGCAAACCTCCCCCACTGTGACACCCCAGGCCATGGCTGCAGGTCGCTGGCCACATTGAAAGAAGAGCCTCTGCATTTGTTCACCAGCGAAAGAGCAGGGTTTTTTTGGTCCCTTGCAAAGTTGATCCAAATATCTGTGTCAAAACGCAAAGGGAAAAATATGAGTTTACAGTAAAGCTAGCTATCTGCTGTATGATGTTAAAAGTGGCCCTATCTTCACGCCCTTAACATTAATACCCAAAACACGGATTGATTTATGAATAGTGAATGGTAAAACATTAAGGTAATGCATTTCAGCGATTTAGTTTCTCTTTTATTTCATGTTTTACTTATTTTTGCATTCCCCAAAAGTGTTAGCTATTCAATCATGCTTTATTTCTGTATTGTTTGTGTGCATCATGCTAGTCTTGTATAGTGCACACTTTGAATAATGCCAGGTGTTTATGAGGGGCTTTGATTGAGAGCTCTGGTGCTGATATTAAAGGCAAAGCAAAGTGCATGTTGGTAGGTTGGCCTCTCTGCAGAACAAACAGAACAATAGTCATGTATTCCAAAAGCAATTGAAATTCTGTGTTAATTTCTGTGGAGGGGGTACACAGATTACAAAATATTTACAAGGCAAAAGTAAGAGAAAATAAAGTTCTTACATGTGAGTGAGTGCAGTGTATGTTGGGGTGGTGATGTGAGGGAGATGCGAGAAGGGTGCTGAAGCTGTAAGAGACAATGTTGAAGATGTGCGGATGGATGGTATGTGCAGAGAAAAAGGGCTTGATTATCTAACAAATCATTGTTATTACTCATTTATCTTAAACAACCAATGACAAAGCCAATAGTAATAGCAGGTTTCAGGAGCATGCCAGTTGTTGTGTTATATATTTGAATGCAAGAAACCAAAATACCGGTTGGGTGGCACATTATGGGTATCACAGAAATTTATTTTACATGTTCCCTTTTAGAGAGCCCCCAATTGTTAACATCTCACTTGAAGACCTGTCTTCACATATTTCTATATGATTGATTGCAGCAAGCAGCTGTTGGTGGTTCCCAAAGCTTGATTAGAGCATTTTCTTCCAAAGTTGATGCTGCATGCAGTGCAAGTCACTGGGCATGCTTTCACTTTAAAGGGACTGAAGTTGCTGCGTTGTACAATTTGCACATTACAGTTACTGTTTAACATATTAATGCAGTAAGATCTGAGGCAGTTTTTAATGTGTTTAATATTTCAATACTATATGCTCCCCCTGCTTTATAATACTTGCTTTCTCACTAAATTTATTTGCTTTAAAATACACAATTTGTCAATCTTTTTTCAAATTGTTCAATGGGAGGATGACAACCTGGATTCCAAGTTTGCCCAATAAGCTTTCTCGCTTCACTCACTACATAAAAGTCATACCCAACTTTTACACCTCACCATTTTCGAACGACACCAGCCACCATTGGTAAATAGCCAACAATATTAGCAGCTCTGCCCTGCTGAAAGCTTTTGGTGAGCAAGTATGGATACCCACAGCTGTAAAATAACAGTATACAGATGAGAATTTTGTGACCAAATATTTATTGCATAAGAATACTTAACAACCCCACCCACACAACTGACATCCAAAACAAATTTACGAGTTACTCACTACTAATCAACTATTGAGTCACCTCTGGCACTTTGCAAATCACCTCTTATTAAGTGATTAACAAGTTAGGGATGGTGTATTTTTAGTACTTCTGCGTAATTCAGCAAAATCAGAAAATGTAGGCATTTGTGAAGTTAGCTAAAGTTTGCCATGTTCATGCAATTATGTGAGGTGTGGTAGAAACCTGTAACAGGAAATGGAGGATGTGCCAGCTACACCCTCCCATAGTGACTGGGATATACTGGAGAGTGCAGCACAGTGCTTAATTTTAGCCTGTGGTTTAGGGTGCTCGGCACCAGGACTTAATTGTCAACACCGGTGCTTATGACAGTCAGCCACCAGGTGGCTCTCTCTGGCTAACTTAGTGATGACCACAAAAACAATCAATTATTAATTCAAAATACATTACAAAATGACTGTTACCTGCCACCCAAGCCATTCTTATAGCTTTGAAGGCCTGGGATAGTCCAAATTGTCACATTTGTAGGAGTGTGATGGTAAGTAGTCATGTTGTTACCATCATTGGCAGCATGGCAAGTGCAATGGGTGGTGCAAGCTGTAGTGACCTCTTAACAAGAGCCCTGACACATATGTTTTTAAAATTGGAGCAATGGTGCAGCAGCATGGGTCAGTGCAGCGGGAGAACCATGCAGAGAGCGTGGTTCCTGGTGCAGATGGGTCATGCCAAATGATAGTAGACAGGAGTCAGGCAACCATGTTAGTCAGTCAACTTAGCTTGGGGGTGGGCTGCACTGGAGGTGGAATAATTTTATTGTGGGGTCTTATACTTAGGGGTCATTGTTGGCAGCAAAAAATAATGTAATAAGATTCTGAGTCATCAGGAGTCATGAGGAGTCTGACAGTCAATGTACAACAAAGATACATGTGGCACTAAATTTGATCTGCCCCACTTACTTGGTTACAAACAGTCTGTATTTTAAAATATGTTACAGGGTTAAGTCACCTGCTGCAGGGATCTTTGTATACCCAGAAATTTCAAAGATATAATAATAATGAAATAACACTGGTAGTTAATACACTTGCCTGAAGAGATCTGTGTGTGGCATAGTCACATCGTGGCTCAAAAAAAGCTAACAGAGTTAATGTGCCAGCTGTAAAGCATCAAGTGTAACATGCTGGTCACAAATATTAATTTTATGTAGACAGCTCATAGGTTTACAAGATCTCACTTTCTATTGTGCCTCAACTTCAAGTCAGTATTTACAAATGCAGTTGGTAACAAAGAAAATGATGTGGTGCTAGTTGTGATTGAACACCTTACTACAAATGGTGTCAAAAAAGGATGATGGGTTTAAGGGCTATTGCTCATAACAAGTGCTGTGAGGTGTAAAGAGGCCATGCCTCTTTTTACACCTCTCTGCAATGCAGCCTCCTGGTGCTTTTTCAGAGGGGGAACTAATTCCCCTCGCATACTGGGGGTGCCTGGGGGCCAACTAGCCCACCAGCAACCTCCAGTATGCGCCAGGGGACTCTATTGCAGAGAGGTGTAAAAAGGGGCATGGCCTCTTTACACATCTCTGCAAGGGAGCCCCCTGGCCCATACTGGAGTCTCAATATGCAAGTGGAATTACTTCCCCCTCTGCAAATGCGCCAGGGGGCGCGTTTGCAGAGAGGTGCAGGGAGGGGGCATGGCCTCCTCCCGATCCCGTAGTTAAAAATTAATCTCTGTAAATGAATTTTTGGATGGAACATTAATGGACATACCACTGATATATTTTTTCATGTCCTTCTTCTTATAGAATACTGGTGATCAAATTGACACCTTTTGCAAGTGTTTTTTTTTCATGAGAACACCTTGAATACCGATCCTGATAATTTTAACTGGATCGATTGACGTTCCCCGCTCTTCCTGTTTCAGTTGTGAGCTATTCAGCCCAACCTTCCATGGTGAATCATTTTTTATTTTTCTTCTATTGGTCCATGCCAGACGCACTCGTGCGCCTGTGTTATTTTAAACTTAAATTCATTTTCACTGTAAATATTATACACTTCTTTTCTTGTATTTTGTAGAGAAACCAGTGTCCCCCAGGGCCTTTTGTCCTGATGAAGACCCCACTTTAAGGTGTGACGTATACCTAGCAGTATATCTGGGGTCGAAACATCGACAGCTAACACCATCTACCAGTCGATGCAACCACCATCCTCATTGATTAGTAGCATCGCTATTATGGTTTCTTTTTAAATGATGAGTATTTATAACTCATTTATTATACTGGCTCAGGGTTCTGAAGCCAGATATATTGATTGTTCAAGAATCATATATTGTTATTTATGTCACGAATGACCTACCTTGCACATTCCCTCCCTCTCTTTCACTGTCCCTCACCTTCACTCTCCTGGGGCACCACAACAAATATGTTAAAAAATTGGTTATAAAGAAATATGAACATGCGCATTGTGAATAAATAACAGTGTGTCCAATTACTAGTTTGTGAATTTTTTATATAGTGTGATATTAAGTGTTTTGTTTGTGTATTTGTGATACTGTCACTGGGACCCTTTATTCTCTACCATAGCAAACAGCAGTGTCCCGGGGGTAGGCACCCCGGGACACTGCAGGAGCCGGGGAGGTGGTCCCCAGGGCCATCGAGGGCTCCAGGAGGCGGGCCGTGCGGCCCCCCTCCCAACATGTACAAAGCCCCAAATGTGGTGGTCTGTCACGGATGCCCCTATTTGCATATTAGTGCCCGGGGAGGAGGCGGTCCCTGGGGCGTGTGGGGGGCTTGAGCCCCCCCACACAGGTTTCATTATTGAAAAGGAAAAGCCCCGGGAGGTGGCGGTCCCCGGGGCTGCAGGGGCCGTGAGCTCCCCTGCATACTTACAAACAAATCCCCGGGGATGACAGTCTCTGGGGCTCGGGGGGCCTTAAAGGCCCCCCATCATTAATGTCTTTGCCCTGGGGGGTGTGGCAGTCTCCGGGGCTGCGGGGGGGTGTGTGCCCCCTGCTAGCGTAATAACTTTGCCCCGGGGGGGCGGTCCCTAGGGCAGGGTGGGGGGGATTGGGGCTTTTTTTTGGGGGGGGCCTTGGGGGTCCTTGTGGGACCCCCTGAGCAGGCCTAGGGGGTCAGGGTGTTTCTACCCTGCCCCCTTTTTGCATTTTCCATGTTTGTTTCTCTGCTTTCTTGTGCCTTGGTTCTACCGAGGCACAAGATGGCTGCCAGTACTTCCTGGTGTGGAGTGTTGACAGCCAATTAGCGTTCAGCTCGCGCTCGGGAAGGTACAGAGTACAGTAAGCTTACAGTCAGCTTACAGTAAGCTCCTATAGATATACTTATGATTTTACTTATGATTTTCCCAGGAACTACTGAACGGATTTACACCATTTAACAAAAAGGGTAATCTACGAACCGAACTCTACCTTTTTGCCAAATTTGATGTAATTCCGTTCAGCCATTCAGGCTGTAGCCCTGGCTAAAGGTCCTATGGAAAATTGCATGGGGAAACCCGTTTTGGGAACCCCTTTTTTCTCACCCCCCCCCTGCACGAATCACCCCCAAACTTTCAGGGAAGGAGTGGATCGGAGCGGAGCGGGCAATTTTCTTGGAGAAACTCGCGAAGATTCGTCCACCGGCGCCAAAGTTATTCCAAATAGAATGTTGCGGATTTCCTATGGAAACTAGGTTTTAACTATAACTACCTACTGGCGATCGCCAGTAGGTGATATATATATACATATATTGCCTACTGGCAGTCACCAGTAGGTAGTTTTAGTTTGTTTCTATTCAAAAAGCATTTTTAATTAAACGACTCTTCGTGAAATTTTCCAAACCAATGACCAGTTCAGCTCAGCTCCTGTCTTGAAAGTTTGGGGGTGATTCGTCAAGCAGGGGGTGAGATAAAAGGGGGGTCCCAAAACACGTTTCCCCATGTTAATTTCCATATGAAACTTTAAACAAAGCTACAACCCGAACTACTGAATGGAATAACACTAAATTTGGCAAAAAAGTAGGTCTTGGTCTTGAAAGCCTTCTTTTTTTTAAATGGTGTAAATCAGTTTAGTAGTTGCTGAGAAATTAAAAAAATTAAAATATTGATATCTGAGCACCGAGGAGGATTTGCGAATCCTCCCGAGCATGAGCTTCATTTTGATTGGCTGTTAACACTCCAAACCAGGAAGTGTTGGCAGGCATCTTGTGTCTCGGTAACCGAGTCACAAGAAAACAGCAGAAAATAGATTCAAAAACAATAAAAGGGGCAGGGTAGAAACACCATGATCCCCTAGGCCTGATCAGGGGGTACCACAAGCACTCCCAGGGCCAAACAAAAAGCATTTTTTTTTTAAATTGTCCTAATTCATAGTGGGTGCGCAAATCCAATCAAAAAAATAAAAACAAAACAAAGCATGGACTCCCGCGCTTCATTTTCTATTAGCCCCCCCGTGGGACAGGTCTCGGAGCAATGCCCAATTAATTGCCCCAGATAGCATCACCTCCCCGGGGCATAGATAATGATATGCGGGGCACACGGCCACCCCACAGCCCCGGGAACATAATGCAGCTACACTACTTGATCGCCTGTGACCAAGGACCAGCAGGTCTGAAACATGTAAGGCAGCAATATTCTATCTGGATGTAAATGCTGGGTTGTGCTTAATTAAGGAACTCTGAGGAGTTTTTTCTGCCGTCGAGTGGTTTTTTTGTTTGTGGGCAATCTTGGGAAGGATATTTAACGGCAGCCCTTCCGTGAAGAGTGCACCTCCCCGAAAATATAGTGGGGCTGCAGAGCTTGGAATCGTTCTTGGCTTTATTGCGGGACTGCAGATGACTTTTACCATTGGAAATTGGCATTTGTTCACCCCGGAGGACCAATTGAGGGCAATAATGAATTTTAACGATCAGTAAGGAATGCACAGCACACCCACTGGAGGGTATGATTTGCTTCACTGGAATCACAGATTACAGCTAGCAAGTAAAATTGACACAGCTGAGTTGGCTCCATTAGAGGACAAACAAAATAGCTGCATGTGGACAATGGCGCCTGAGCATGGTGCAGCTACGCTTCATCATCCCCTGTGACCAAGGGCCAGCAGGTCTGAAAAGCGTAAGGCAGAAACATTCTATCTGAATATAAATACTGGTTTGTGCTTAATTAAAGAACGCTGAAGAGTTTGTTCTGTCGCAGAGTGCTTCTTTGTTTGTGGGCAATCTTGGGAAGGATATATATCTATTTATATGTATGTGTATATATATTCACTGAAAATAACACAGGTTTTAGGGGTGTTATAGTTAGCTGGATATTTCACTCATACAAAACCATTGAAACTCCTCTGTTATAGTTAGTTGTACTAACTGTAACTCTCGCGCCCGCAATCCACTGGTGACGATGTCACATATTACATCATTCATGACATGGTCAGTGACATCACTGATGACATTGCCCCTCCCCCCTACTACCTCGGACGCAGAGCAAAACAGGATAACGGACCTTTCCAAAATAATATATCCCCTCAACAGTACACTAGCTCTATCTACAGAGATGGGGCAACCAAGTATGTATAAGGGAAAGAACTCGAACATCAACAATAATGTACACAACGCTAAGACTACCGGTGAAATAATATACACAATTCACTTTAGAAATCAAAACTTTTAAGTGTGTAGATATACCATTGATACGTGTAGTGTACTGAATAGTGGACGCAACCATATTGTCTCTGACACGGGGGAATATATCGGTCTTGTAGCCGTGTTCACCCCTACCGTTGAAACAGAAGTGGAATGGGCTAGTCTAATGTAAACAACCTCAACGTAAGACTATAAATAATTAGTGTAAGCCTTGGGCATGGTTCAATTCTGCAAAGAGAACAGCCTGCACCGCAGCGAATGTCTGCACCATGCCACGTGGCTGCCGCCATGACCGCGTGCCTTTTCGATATAGGCCAATTGCGAACTCAGCGCCACACCACTGCAGACTTATTTCTGTATCGACTAGTGCTTTCCATCAACACTGTGGACAACAGGGTTCACAACTTGAATTCAACTTTGGATCTAAATTTTTCATTGGTATCTGTACTTAGTACTGCCTTCAATCTACTTTGCGGTTAGTAGAATTGACAACTTGATACCAGTTGCGCATCAGCACTACAGAAAATATTGAATTCAGTCTTGATTTCTTTAAGCCAGAGACAATTGTACTATGTCCTCAGATTTTTTAAAAGTTTGAACAGTAGGAAATTCAGCCTTCATTTATTTTATACAGAGACAATTACGGACAGCATTCAAGTTAGCCTTGATTTATGTAAGGCAGAGTCAATTTTGCTAATGGATGCCACAAAAAAAGTTCATCTATGTCTGTACTAAGTACTACCTTCAAGTGTACACTGTGATCAACAGAGTTTAGCACTTCATATCAGAAGCAGAGAAGCACTACAGACAAAATTGAATTCATTCTCAATTTATTGTCAGATTTTGTTAACGTATGTGACAAAAAAGCATTTGCCGATGTTTCTGTGGACTACTGCTATAAATGTACTCGGCAGACAGCAGGGTTCACAACTTGGATTCAGCTTTCCATCTACACTATGGACAGTAGGGAATTCATTCTTGATTTATGTAATGCAGAGTCAATTCTACTGTATGTGTTCAGATTTTTTTTAGATAAGTCACAAAAATCATTCGTCGATGTCTGTGCTGACAACTGCCTTCGATCTACATTGTGAGGGCTCACGATTGAGGTGGGATGGCGATTGCACATGATGCATTCCAATAGCCAAGAGACATTGTACCAGTGTGACCTGCCCGAACCATGCATCATCGCAGGGTGTGCACACTCTAAGTTCTTCAGGTACCACTAACTCACTGCACCACAAGTCATCTCCCCGTGGCCTTAGTAAGGCAGAATTCACTAGGCAAAAATCATTACTCCCAGTGCGGCCTACCCAGACGCATCATCGCAGGTTACGTACACGCCCAGTAACTCACTTCACCCTAATACATCGTCATGTAGCCGATTTCAAGAAAAATTCAAATAGTGAAAAGACATTGGTCAGAATGCGGCCCCCTTTACCACTCATTATCGCAGGGTACGTACAAGCTCAGCGCCAAAGCTACTACTAACTCAATGCACCAAAAATTCTCGCCACGTGACCGTATTGAGTCAGATGTCTTATTTAGAAGAAAATATATCATAGTTTTTGGAGATCTACTTCAACTTACTCCAGTGAAAGGACAACCAATATTTATTAGAAAGCTTGATTTTAAAGACTTTGCTACCAGTGCTTCCTGCTCGGAGCACCCATCATCGAGGGCTCCACAGAACTTTTATTGCTTCAGGTGCCACTAACTCTTTGCACCACTTATCGCTGCCTCCACACACACTAAATTACCAATACTGTGCAGCTCTAATCAATGCCACGTGGTTGTGGGCTCTTGCTAACCGCTGTCTCCTAGCTACACTGCTGTCATCAGAGCTCACAATTAATTACACTACAATACCAAACTAAGTATAGAATTTTTCAAAACTAATAAAATATCCCTTTATTATGCTTCCTTTAACAACTTTTTTTATATCACTTATAGATTTACTTGAATAATAAATGTCATGCTGCAGGTGCAAACGTACACTTAATGATAGTCTACACTGTGGATAGCATAGGTCACAATTTGAACCTCACTTTTTCTTCATTGAAAACCTGAATTTCTTTTTTGGAGACAAAAATGGCTACACCACTGGAAGAATAATCTGATTCTGATAATTTTGTTGCTGAAGAATTCATAACCATCTATAGCAGCTTGTTTTTTCCCCTCAAAGTACATATAGTCCAGTATGCAACATTCAATTCTTTGAGTGCAGCCCGTTCAAACCATGGATCATCGCAGGGTGAGCACACGGTAAGCACCAGATGTACCACTAACTCAGTACACCATAAATAATCACCACAAGCCTTCATTAAGGCAACATTCAGTAGTCAAAAGACATTAATCCCAGTACGGCCTATTAGGACCACGCATCATCGCAGGTTACGTATACGCTCAGTCCCAAAGGTACTACTAACTCAATGCACCATAATTCATCACCACATAGCCACATTCAGGCAGAATTTAACTGATTCTTCATTCATTATGCATAAAGTGCAGTACCAAATAAAGTAAAGTCCCTCAAACATACACAAAATCGCCACTTGGCCTTACTAAGCCAGAATTCACAAGACAAAAACATCAGAATCAGTACGTCCTGCCCAGTCCACACATCATCGCAGGCTCCACAGAACCTTGTTGTTTCAGGTACCACTAAATCAGTGGAAACCAAACTAAGTATAACACCTATCACACCCTACACAATATCCCTTTAGTAAGCTTCCTTCAAAAATGTTTTTATATCCCTTCTAGATTTAGTTGAATAATAAAATGCACACTGCATACATGTTCGATCTTCCACTTCCACTATAATTGCAGATGATGCACTCAACCCTGCAATGTACACTGCGGACAGCAGGGTTTACAACTTGAATTCACCTTTGCATCTACACTATAGACAGTATGAATTTCAACCTTGATTTATTTAATGCAGAGACAATTATACTGTATGTATTCAATTTTGTTAAAAAAAAGTGTACTGACTACTAGCTCTTCCATGTACACTGTGCACAGTAGGGTACACAACTTGAATTTACCTTTTCAACTACTCTACAGACAGCATTAAATTCAGCCTCTATTTATTTAAAGCAGAGAAGAAAATAGTGCTGTTGCACTGCTAGAATGTGCAAGCACCTACAATCATTGCATTCTGTGAACTATGATAACAAAGAATGTGGAAAATTGCACTAAAATGTACTTCCACCACCGGCAATGCCAAGTACCTCTGGGACATCACCTTCAACATCCCCACCAGACATACATCCCCATTTTGAGAAAGTTAGAATATACTATGTGAAATGCAATTGTTTAATTTGTTATGTGGGGCAATCAGTAAACCTAATTTGCAGAGCAATTGATAACCATCGATAGTAGTTTCCCCCCCTCAAAGCTCATTTAGTCCAGTATGCCACAGTGAATGATTTCAGTATAACCCGCTCAGACCACGCATCATTGCAGGGGGAGTACACAATAAAACACCAGACATACCACTAACTCAGTGCATGTCAAATAATCGCCAAGTGCCCCTGTTAAGGCAAAATTCAATAGTCAAATAACATTTTTACCAGGACGGTCTGCCTGGACCACGCATCATCGCAGGCTCCACACAAACCACCCCTACCTCAGTGCACCACAACTCATGAACCCTTTACTATAGAATCTTCTGTGTATTATTTCACATACAATGCTCCGACCTTTGTACAGCAGAAGTAATAAACCGTTTATGATTAAATATCTGTATATGATTACTATTCTACTTGTTACCAACAACAAAATGGAGTCGAGCACACATGCCTGTACCCACTTCAACTATCCATCTGTGTCTGTGTATTTATTGTGTTTGTAAAATGCTGCTCCTCCGCCCTACCACATTATACTGTGCTACAAATAGCGTATGCAGCCATCTTATTTGTGACAGTAAGTGTGGGCTATTCCTCCTTTTTTTTACAAGCATATTTATATAGCGCAAAATTCAACCCAAAACTATATCAACTATTTACATGAGCACTGTATTTACAGTACATATTCAGGCACGCGTACATACCATCTTACTCTACAATAACAGGATGTGGACCCAACTCCGAGACTCGAACACTGATTTCGCACATCAAGTTCTACAGTGTTTTTGAATGACCACATACGTATATATATTACCTGCCCTTCATGTGCCAAAACTACAACTTAAACCTTTCACAGCCCTGTATTTCTACAGCTACAACACTTCACTGAATGTACAACAAACATTCATAATCACAGAAATGCATCATGTTCACCATCTTTTATGTATGCAACTATGAACGAATATAGAGTCTGTGATATCCCGTACCTTCCATGTTGGCCAAGTTGTGGAACTTTACAGATATAATTACACACCCAGGTGACGTCAGCACTACAAAAATAGACACTCGAATCACTTGATTTCTCATATAACTCATGACGGGACCACGCCCATAGCTCCGTAATCATGGTTGAGAGCCGCGCGCAGCACTGCGATACGTCAGGCCAGCCCACTCCACTTACGCTTCCAGGAAAACACAAAACATTGCCCAGATTTCTATTGTAGTGATTTCTTAGTTCCAGGTCTAGTTGTCAGAACGGCACACACACACTCCCTCATGGCTGGTAAACACCAACTTAGAACAACGAAAGAGTAAGGGAGAACAAGGAGACGCTCCTATTCCCCTGGGGTAATCATAAAAAAACAACAAAGGAGCGTCACAATTATAGTGACTACAAGACAAAAAATTAGTTTGTCAACAAGTGTACTGGGACACCGTCTATGACAAATAAAACCAAAACCTTAATTAGGTTTTTAGAAGGACCTCACTCACCACTAATTGGTGACATGCTTCATCATAGGGCCCCACCAGGAGTGGCCGAATGCCACCCCAGTGTGCTACGATGCCAGAAATTACTGCGGAGCTGGTTCTTGTTTGTGAAAGTGAAGTGAAGGATTAAAATGCCACAATTAGGTCAAAAAACAATTTTATTTATTTGCCAATTGGACAGAGTAAAAATAGTGTGTGATAAAGGGCCAGGATTATAAGTCCAAGATTACCCTTAAGTGCGGTGATCAGGTCAACATGTTTCTGCCTATGTGATGTAATTAATCAGGCATTTGTCAGGACCAATGTGTAAGTGATTAGTGTTATGTAAGAACCCCAGCGGTATGGGCGCACTAAGGCCCACCCTAACCTGGGGTTACTTGTGTGAAAAATCAAAGGTTTCTAAGATTCCCACTTAATAGAGTGGAACCGAGTTTATTAAGGGGCGCTAAAGTTCAAAGCGCCATGGATCTCGGGGGGGGGAGGGGGGATAGCGAAATGAATGTTGACAACCACTTGACAGCCAATTAGCATTCAGAGCGTGATCGGAAGGGTCCGCTTAGAATCTTGACAACCACTTAACAGCTAACTAGCATTCAGCGCGTGATCGGAAGGGCGCGCCTATGGTACGATGACAATCCTCGCACACTCCGCGGATCCACCTTGGCCAAAGATATATAAATGATTTTAACTGTAATTTTCTCAGGAACTACTTAACAGATTGACACCATATAAGCGAAAGGCACAAATCTGAACTGAGGACTACCTCTTTGCCAAATTTGGCCTCGACTTGACCAATCACCTCAAAACTTTCAGGATAGGAGCGGACCAGAGCTTGCCAAAAGTTTGGAAAATTTCGCAAAGATTCATCAATCGGCACCAAAGATATTGGGAATAGAATGTTGCGGATTTCCTATGCATCGTGGGTCCTATCTATAACTACCTACTGGCGACTGCCAGTAGGTAATAAATATAGTGATGTCATTTGAGATGTCATCAGTGATGTCATGAGTGATGTCACTGACCATGTCATGAGTGATATAATATGTGACGTCATGAGCAGTGGATTGCGGGCGCACGAGTTATAGTGAGTTGATCTAACGGGGGAATTTCAATGGTTTTGTATGAGTGAAATGTCCAGCTAACTATAACATGTGTGAAACCTATGGTTTTTTCAGTGAATTTCGAAGGTTTTTTAAATGCTAATTCCTAACTATAACGTGTGTGAAACCTATGGTTTTTTCAGTGAATTTTCAAGGTTTTTGAAACGCTAATCCTAACTATAACGTGCCTAAAACCTACGTTTTTTCAGTGAATTTCATAGATTTTATAAATGCCAATGTTCATATCTATTAATTGTTATATTTATTTTTTTATACTACTTTAGTACAATTTTTATAATAATTATTTTTAGCTATTTTATTTTTTAAATTACATTACATATTTTAATGTAAAATAATAAAACAACAAATAGCAGTAAAGCGGGTTTAATAGTGCAACAGCAGTGACAGAGTGTTTGGTGGAATTGTAAGTATACAGACTGGGGAATTGAAGGTATAAAAGGCAAGTGTGCAGGTAGATAGGAAAATGCATGCATACTGTATAAGGGTTTGAAACAGTCCATGTCTTAAGGCTTACTTCGCGCCATAAGTTCTGGCTACTGACTGAATCAATAGAATACTGTAAAGAGAGTGTCTGAGTGAATCTATAAGTGCTTAGTACAGTGAATGGATATTTACATAGTGCTCAATGCTTTAATATTATTAAACAATAAAAGTATTCTTCAGACATCTCATATTTTAACACAGCTTCTAAAAGGAGTTCATCTGGTACTTCTTCGAGATCATACTGCTGGTTTGCCATTTCAGAGTTTATAGCTTCCAGTAACTCTACGTGATCCAGTGCTTCCAAAAAATCAGCATCATTGCTTTCATTTTTAAAATCACAGGGATATCTGCAGTGCTTATGTCCTCTAATTCAGTCTCGCTGCCTGTTATAGATAGATTTTGTACTTCAATTAAACTGTTGCTCATTTTCAATGTGTCTTCGGTCATATTCATCTCTTTATCCATAACAAATCTGGTATGTTCTAGGTCCTTGCACAAAAACATAAACACTTCACTTTAACAGTTTTCTTAGTACATAATGCAAAAGTAGGTTTATCAACTATTGTGGTCCAAAAAAATATTATGTAAATACCATTGTCTAATAACATTCAACAGTAGAGTTTTAGTACTTCATAAGGTTATATTAATATAATTGCTTATAAACATATCCTGTAATTAAATTTTCGTAAAATTCAAGACTAGTCACTGCTTATGACTATGGAAAATGACTCAGGCTCTTATACTAAAATGTAGTACTAAAAAATGTAGAATATGTCTATTCACCTTACCTCTTCCAAACTAGTAAATGTGTTTTAGTAAAATGCAAAGGATACTGTTGCTTGTCTAAAATAACACTGTGAATCTTTGTGTATTTAGGTACAATTCGCACACTAGTTTTTGAATACTTCGTGTGTTTTCACACACATCAATCCTTAAAGACCTATCCAGTACTCACCTTTTAACATAATTAGAAATTAGTCATTGCTTATATAAGTCGAAAATACTCACAGCAACAGCTATAGAACGCACCTTCAGCACAAAGTATTGTGCATAATGAGGACATATTTACATAGAGAAGAAAAGCTACACACAGTAACTTATCCAGTCCTTCTAAATATGGAAGAGTATTTGAAAACACACTCTGTGACGTATTTTATGTTGAGCAATTTGGTCCCTTTTAATCCTGAAAGTCCCTGGTCTCTACTCGCCAAGCATGTCTTTCTATTCAATACCAAACAGGTGCGTTGCAGAGACCCGTTCTCAAACCATGTCCCATTTTATACACTATGACATCTTAGCCTGCTACTATCTCACTGTAAGTAATACCTTGCTTTATTTCCCAACGCCCCATGTGCCAGCACACCTTTCCGAGGGTAGCTTTATGATTTACAAATGCTAGCATTTTTTTAATTAAGAAGCATAGTAATAACAAATATTAATCTGCTTTTTTTCTTCTATTGTAAACCATGGGGCAGATTTATGATAACTGGCGCATCCCCAGGGATGCACCAGTTATTTTGCGCCGCTGCTCCGCCACCCATGGTGCGCCGCATTCACAATGCGGCGCACCATGGGGCATAAACGGCACAAATGCCTGACGCATCTGTGCCGTAAAGGTGGTGCATCGCTGGAGGTGCGTCGCAAGCGCGACGCAGCTCCAGCAAGGCTCGGGGGTGCCCCATCTTTACAATGCTGCGTCAAGACCTACGCCTGCTTCAAGCAGGCGCAGGGTTTAGACAATCAATCGTTATATTGTAATAGATGGTTCTATTGTTACAGAAGAGGAATAGGAGATTTTTCAGCGTCATCTGTAATATATATCTGTATATAGTTTTTTTACAAGAAACATATTTTACAAAATTGCACAATAAAAAATATAGCTATCATGAATACTTTGTTACTTTAAATATTTGATAAACCCTACATTTCTGAATGTTATTTTATAATTTCTATTCTTACTTGCGGTTCCTATTCACCTTCTCCCTAAAGAATATATAGGACCAGTACTGTATATTATAAGAGTACCATACTATATATTCTTAAGTGATTTGTTAGCGGAACAGTGTGCAACCTCTAAGCACTACGACAGAACATTCCTGAATTCTACAGAATACAAATTTGAAAAGTAAAAATGCATATATTTCAATGTAATATGAAGTAACTTGTATTTGACTGTTTTTTACTTGTTCTCTTGACCTCAGATAATGTAGTGCAGGAGTGTTTGCTGTAGCACTTCTATTGTACTTTATCTCTTACATTATCAACAATATGGGGCAACACTTTTACAAACTGTAGCAGAAAAAAGGAGGGTGTGGCCACGCTTAACTGATATTTTATGAAATTCCATTTTTAATTCTCACCCCTTTCATATATACAGTGACAGTTTCTGAAGAAAGTTTATTAGTATTTGCTTAATAAAAAGTATTTCAAACCTAGATTGAATTTTTTGCTGCGCAACCACACCTCCCCATCAGAAAAGTAAACACCAAATTATAAGTAAATAGTACTCCTCAGAAATATGTCACCCACAAACTTGATTAAAAAAACAGCGTAACACATTGTCATTTTTCAGCCGTGATTTATACACCACACAGCATTTATATAAATGACTCTTGAAACATATAAAAACAAGTTTTTTCCCTCATAATCCCTCTCCAGCACCTTATGAGCACTGTACAGAGTTAATAGTGTTCCTAACCTGCTCACTACTACTTTCTTTTCCCTTACTCCTTTGGAAGTGCATCACAAAATCACCGACAACAGTCAACCGTTCCCACCCAATAAGGAGCAAACTTGTGCTCGGAACACTTTAGCCAATAAAATGTCCATGTTTTTCCGCAAGGGAGAAGGGAATGACAGACAAAACCTCTACTTTTAATACTTCACAGCCAATGAACATTAAGCTTCATAAGGACCCACTTGGAACACATTACCCTAATACTCCGCGAACAGGAAGGAATCGCTAACAACACTTTCACTTTCAACAGCTTACAGCCAATAAACATTAAGGTTAGGATAGTCCTCCTTAAAACACGTCAGCCCATCAGATGTCCCTCCTACTCCGCAGAGCGGAAATGAATGGCTGACAATACTTCTACTTTCAATAGCTCACAACCAACCAACAGAAAGCTGAGGAAAGTCCTCCTTTACAACATGAAAGCCAATTACATGTCAATACAACTCTCCGGAGCACAAATTAATTACAGAAAACACTTCTACTTTCAATAGTTCACACCCAAATGAACATTAAGATTGTTGTTAGAACACGTTAGCCAACGAAATGTTACATTTGTATCACGCACACATACAGAACACGCCATCCTACATATTAATAAATTGCGTGTAACAAAGTGACTGTATCTGTAACAAAAGTGAACACTGCCTACTAAATAAACATTATTCCACATTATATTAAGGAAAAGACGCAATAAGCCGCATTGTTGTTTTCCCGATATAATTTCCACAGCCTACTGCACCCCTCTTCCAACACGAGTGAAGCCCCGGGACTGTGAGGGCCCCAACGAACCCCTGCTATTACTTTTATTATATTTTCCACTGACTTCTACGACTAACGGTTCCTATGGAAAAAATGTAAAACTCCACCAAGTAACTATGTCTATTAGCAACATAGTGTGGTGAACCTCTAACCTCTGTGCTCACTAAACTGTTCCATGAACTGTTACTACGGTAACAGGTAGAAAGCCATTTGGTGGTAGAGTAGAAAGGTACTAGCTGTACAAAAACCATTATATTTACCCTGGATCCTCTACAAGACAGAAAGGAAAGCAAAGTTAAAAAAACACTGTGTTTACAACCCCCTTACACCACTTTCGTGTCCAAGGCCCCCACCCAACAAAATGCTTTAATAATAAAAAACAAGTTTAAATAAAGCATTTTAGAAATTACACGAAAGTTAAAAAGTATGGAAAAGCAACGTTTACATAAACACGTGACGCACTAAAACAGTGCAAATGAGAACACCTGTCAACTGAAAAACGTGACTTAAAAGTGGGAGGAGTGAGGGAGTATTTGTCGTAGCACTTCTATTCTACTTTATCTGAAAGCAAAAAAAGCCCAAACATTTAAAAAAAATGATGGAGCAACACTTATATAAGGTAAACTTAATAAATGACTGCTTTTGATAAAATAAAATAAATGTGGTCCAACGCGTGATACCAATGAATAAAAAATAAAAATTTGCATTTCATCCATATGATGAATATAAAAGACTCATTAAAAATATTTTGAAAACTTGTGCATATTTTTAAATACCTTTACATCAACAAACTCGTAAGCAGACTACACACTTTATGTTAAAAACACCCTACCAAAACTAGTTTTTGAAACGCATTGTAAAATAAAGTGCATCACAAAATGGGCTACATACATGGTAAGTGTATCGTAACGTCACGTAGGAAAAAAAGTCAACTAACATTACCATGAGGAAGGTACACGTAACCACAGAACAGCCAATAAAATGTTTTTCAAAATCTTCTTACAATGCTTCACAACCAATCAAAAAGAGGTGTTGAAAGTATCTTTTTTTAACATACGAGCAAATCAGATAACCTTGCAAGTACACACAGCGAGAGGCAATTATTAAAGATGACTTGCTTTCGCAAGACCCCGAAAGACTTCTTCCAGAATAACTACGCAATTCACTGCCAGATCCCATTTGATGATTATCCAGGCTCTCAGGCCTAAACACGTCACAAATTATCTCTCATCACTTTCTCTTCTTTTTTAGTGTATTGTGTGATGCAGACTGCATGTCCCTATACCTAGAGCCCTCAAAGGCCCTGGAGACTGCCACGCCCCAGGGCCAGCTCCTGCAGTGACCCGGAGCCGCGCTGCCCCCCTCCCAAAATTAAAAAGCCCAGCGGGTGGTGGTAAATTAATTGAGGCTGAATAAGTTAGTACAGCCCACTCTGCTTACGCCACCAGGAAAACACAACACTACATGGACCAGATTTCCATTGTAGTGATTTCTTAGTTCCAAGTCTAGTTGTCAGATCAGCCTCAACACACTCCCTCATGGCTGGTATACACCAACACCACACCCATTCAGCACATACGTCACTACACACATGACCCTACCTATAAAAAAAACGGGGCGCACCTGCTGTATACCATTTTAGAGTTGCTCCCATCGCAAGCGCTGTGATGGCCCGTCCTGGTGGTTCGGACGCCTCATGCAGGCCCAAACTACTGAAAAAAGGGGCCCACTACCACGTGCCTGGCCTCTTTGGTCACTGAGTTAGTGGTATTCGAAGTACTGAGCAGGTGAAGAACCTGCGATGATGATGGGAGCACAAGTATGTCATTAGCCTTAGAGATATCAAGACTCGGCATGATATGTGAGACTTCTTAGTGGCAGAGTGGGACTTCATGATGTAGAAGGTGTCCTATCCACGAAAAGGTGAGCAGTGAGACCTGTGTGTGTATCGGAGGGAGTCGAAGGGCTGTAGCACACTGGAAACAAAAAAGCGACGCAGCAATTTATAAAAACGCAGTCCTATATAGTGTATCAAATGACATATATATATTTTTTTTACAATAGCAGGAACGTTTTTATAATCGCTCAAACGTCCGTAGTAAAAACCATACAAATAGTTCTTATGAATGTGAGAAGGAACGTGTGTGAAAGGGCAATGTTATCCAACTACACATTAAGATAGTAACAATTTCCAATCATAACAACATTCTTTTACCATCTTTTAGATGTAGAGTTTCAGGGTGCATTATGTCCCAGCACGTGGTGAAAAACACACTTGTGACAGAAAGTTGAGCTGCGAATATTCTTTGCAGTCACTCTGTCACTTCCTCTCTCCTTTGATAAAAAAAATGACACACATTGTTAACTTCCTTTTTATCTTACATGTTGTGTTTCACAAATTGGCATCCCACAACACTTCTAAAACTCAATGTTCGAGGATTCTGCGATGATGCGTGGCCATCGTAACAACTTCTGAGAAAGCGGCTTCGACACATAGTGCACCCTCTTTGAATAAGTCCAATGGCACAAGGTGAGCAAAGAAGCTTGTTTCCGAAACAATGACAAGTCATCAGTCAAAGGAGAAAGTGGGACTATTCTATTACTAACTCTTTATACCATCTTTCAGATCACTAAATTGGAGGGTGCAATATGAACTACCACGTGCCTGGACACAGCGGAGGCAAAAGATGATCTATGAGTATTTTCTCCAGTATTAACTGTTCCATCTATAGCTTTCTCTCTCCCACGTCTCATGTTGTTTTTTCTCTCTTTCTCTTTCTCACTTTCTCTCACATTGTTCCTCTTTCTCTTTTGAAGTTATGGTTGCTGCTGTCCACTCTGCCGTGCACAACCTTACCTAAGTACAAGTAGTGAACTCTGTCGGCCACAGTGAAGCCTGCTTCGACACGTAGTGCACCCTCATTGATTCACGTCAATGGCACTAGCTGAGCAAAGAAGCTTGTTTCAGAAACAAAAACAAGTTATCTGTGAAAGGAGAGAGTGGGTAGTGTCCAGCACATTCACTACGTAGAAATATACAATTACCTCCATGCAGTCAGAATAGATAGGTTACAACAGTCTGGCGAACAGATCTACAAGCTTCTTGCATCACTTTTGTGTCACTTTTAACATGGGAAAAGTAGCACAAGGAGCTTGTAAATCTGCCTCTGACTTCTCAAGAAAAACACTCACCTCCAGACTCTGCGAGTCAATGAGATGCAACAGTCTAGGTACGCAGGGGCAGGTCTACAAGAAAGTACCGCAGCGTGGCACCGTAAGCCCTTTGGCTGCACCACCCTACGGCACTTTCAGAGCATACGAATGCGACATATTTACGAGGAGATGTTGCATTCCTGTGCTCTCCCCTCCACTGGCGAACAAACTATTGCCTTGCACCGGTGCAGGCACCCTTGCTCCATGGTGCATGGATGCCTGCGCCAAGGGGAGATTGTTTTTGTGCAAAAATAGGCACCTTCCTGCACAAAAATAATCACTAAAGGCATTTCAATGCGTGAGTAGAATGCAGCCTTCTTTGAAAGAGGAAATAAAAAGAAGAGAAATGAAAACATTTGTCCTCGTTGCGCCTTGCTACACCACCTCTAGGATGATGTAGCATTCAGATGCATCTCCAGATTTACGATTTCTCGTAAATCTGGACAATGTGTCTTGTTCCATGGGTGTTGCGTGGGAACACCCATAGCAACAACCATGAAACGCCCCTTCAACACAAAGTGCTGCGTGTGAAGGGGCCATATTTACAAAGAGGAAAAGTCATGCAGGGTGGCTTTTCCTCTCGTTAATATAAAGGACTCCCTTGTGCCACCAGTACATCACAAAAAGTGACGTACTGGTGGCGCAGGGAACTTGTAAATCTGCCCTGCAATATCGCAAACTCACCACTATGCAGTGGGAGTGTATGTGATATACTACTTTGGAAGAAAAACCGCGCACAAACACCTCCTTACAGTGGAAGTATACAAATTAGAAAAGCGAAAATATATGTGTGCAGTTGTATGTACTATGGTATTACAAAATCTATATTCTATCTTTCAGATCACTAAACTGGAGGGTGCACTATGAACCAGCACGTGCTTAGACACACAACAGAGGCAAAAGGTGAGTTACGAATATTTTTTCCAGTATTAACAGCTCAATTTATAATTTTCTCCCATCCACGTTTTAATGTTGGTTTTTCTCTTTCTCTTCCTCATAATTTCTCTTCCTCTTTTAAACTTATGGCCGCTGCTGTCTGCTCTGATGTGTACAACCGAAGTTTTAGTTGTGAATTCTGCTGGCCAGAGTGTTTACACAAGGTAAGCAGAGCGGCCTAGATATACAATACCTCTGATTAAATGCATTACAAATAAAAGAGCCTATTTACAAGCCCCTTGCGCCACTTTTGCGTCACTCTCAACATGAAAAAAGTAACACAAAAGTGCTGCAAGACTCTTGTAAATAAGCCCTAAAGAAAATTGTCCTGGATAATGACTTGATCTCTCACCTAATACTGTCTCATCTCTCAATCATTTTAAAGACCTGTTGATCTGTAATTTAAATCTGACGCAGTAGGCACTTCCATACAGACACCACTTCAATGTGGCCCTATAACACAAGTGAAATGTACCAGGCACACTGCACACGTAAAATCCTAGTGTTACCTTGACTTGTAATATTTGACCTCATTTAGTCAAATCCATCTAATTTTAAAGACTAATTTAATTTTTGTTTTGCAGATTACCTACCATATGTCTATTGGAGTCCACATCACATTTTGTTTATTATACTGTTTTATTAAAGTTATGTTTCTAGTTCTTTATTGTATTGTTATCTTTAAGTTACGTTTCCAGTTATTTATTGTTGTTTTAATAAAAGTTCATTAAAAAAATATATACGTCTTTTTTTGGGGGGGGTAGCGGTCCCCAATAGAAATGATATTTATCATTTGAAGTATAATTCTGAGACTAACTCTTTACCAGATCTGTACCAGATTCTATAGCTACAACTAACGGTACCTATCCAAAACTTTAAAAGTACAATGCCATTACCAACATAGTGTGGTAAACTTCTAACCTCTGTGCTCACGGAAGTGTTCCATGAACTGTTACTGTGGTAACAGGCAAAAAGCCATTTGGGGGTAGGGTTGAAAGGTATTGGCTGTACAAAAAACATTATATTTACCCTAGATCCTCTACAAGACAGAAAGGAAAGCAAAGTAAAACAAAACACTACACCACATTTACAACCCCCTTGCACCACTTTCGCGTCCAGGGCATCCGCTCCCTACAAAATTAAAAGTGTGTGGGCCTCAATGACGCCCCTCAAACTCTAGGAACAACCATCGCCCAGAGATTTCTGAATTGTGCGAGGGAGGCTGCGTGGCCCTCTGCCTGGTGTTCTCGAGAGCCCTGGAGACCGCCAAGCCTAGAGTCGGTTCCTGCAGTATCTCGGGGTACCTACCCCTGGGACACTGCTGTTTGCTATGAGAGGGCAGAAGTCTCCTGGCCCCCCCTCCCATAGCAAACTTAGTTTGAATTTTGAAAGACAGAGCAGTGAAATCTGTTCTCACTTTCAAAATCCAAACAACTAACATACTGCTCCCCCTGAGAAAAAGCAATTTGCTTTCCTATTTGGAAGAGATAGCTCTCTCCTCCTATTAGGAAAGCAGTTTCCAATGACAGGGTGGGAGCCTGACATTGCAAAGGGCAGTATCCCGGGGCTGTGCACCCCGGGACACTGCACGAGCCGGCCCTGGGGGGTGGCGGTCCCCAAGTTATCTTGGGCTCCAGGAGGGCAGCCACGCGGTCCCCCTCCAACACTTTCAAGAAGCTCTGTGGTGGCGGTCCAAGGATCTGAGGGGGACTCAGAGCCCCCCTCAATTAATATTTTAGAGCCCGGGGGGTGTCGCTCCCCGGGACTGGGGGACCTCAGTCCCCCCTCAATTATTATTTAAAAGCCCAGGGGGTGGTAGTTCCCAGGGCTGGGGGGGCCTCAGAGCCCCCACTCAATTAATATTTTAAATCCCCGGAGGGTGGCGCTCCCCGGGGCTGAAGCTGAAGGGACCTCAGAGCTCCCCCTCAATTAATGTTTTAAATCCCCGGGGAGTGGAAATCACCCACACATATACATTTACTGCGGTGGCCATGAGACCCCGCCGCACATATATTTTAAAAAAAGCCCCAGGGGGTAGCGGTCCTGGTGGCTGGGGGCCCCCCATTATAATAAACTGCATTGCCCCCAGGACTTGGCCCCCGGGGGTTAATTAGCACTAAAGCAGGCTTCAGGTTTTCTTTTTTTTAATGCCATACGCGTATCCTACGCGCATGCCGCGAATTTTAAAAAAATATCTTTTTTTTAGGCCTTGGGGGTCCTAGTGGGACCCCCTGAGCAGGCCTAGAGGGTCAGGGTGTGTCTACCCTGCCCCCTTTGCATCTTTTGCGTACTTCTTTTTCTGCTTTCTTTTCTTCCGAGACACAAGATTGCTGCCAACACTTCTTGGTTTGGAGAGTTGACAAACAGTTGACAGCCAATTAGCATGCGGCTTGTGCTCGTAGTGGTACGCGTACAATCTTCGGACGATACTTCGTCTATAGATATATCTATGAATTTACATTTGATTTTCTACTACTGCACAGATTTACACCATTTAACAAAAAGCATCATCTGCGAACCAAACTCTACCTCTCTGCCAAATTTGGTGTAATTCCGTTCAGCAGTTCGGGTTGTAACCAGTTTTAAAGGTCCCTATGGAAAATTGCATGGGGAAAACACGTTTTGGGACCCCCTTTTTTCTCAGCCCCTGCTTTATGAATCACCCCCAAACTTTAAGGGAAGGAGCGGAGCGGAGCAGACCAGGCCAAAGTTATTCCAAATAGAAGGTTGCAGATTTCCTATGGAAACTAGGTCCTAACTATACCTACCTACTGGCGGTAGGTTATATATATATAACCTACTATCTATCTATCTATCTATCTATCTATCTATCTATCTATCTATCTATCTATCTATCTATCTATCTATCTATCTATCTATCTATCTATCTATCTATCTATCTATCTATCTATCTATCTATCTATCTATATATATAAATTCACTTAAAAAACCATATGTTTCAGGCCTTATATAGTTAGGAATTAGCATTTAAAAAACCATTGAAATTGCTCCTATATAGTTAGTTGTACTAACTATATTTCGCGCACCCGCAATCCAATGCTGATGATGTCACATATTACATCATTCATGACATGGTCAGTGACATCACTGATGACATCACAATTTTTTTTTTAATCGCGGGGTACGCGCACGGTACGCATACCGTATGCGTACGGTGCGCGTACCCCGCAATTGTTTTGCATTTTTTATTTTTTTTGCCCTTGGGAGTCCTTTTGGGACCCCCTGAGAAGGGCTAGAGGGTTGGGGGTCTCTACCCTGCCCCCTTTTTGTGTTTTCCCCTCTTGTTTTGGGCCCTCTTGTGCCTCAGTTCTCCTGAAAAACAAGATGGTGGCCAACACTTCCTGGTTTGGACAGTGTGGAATGTTGAAAGTCGACTGCCAGCCAATCAGAAACTCGCTTGCGCACGTATTGTACGGTACGCGTACGGTGTGTATACAGTGAGCGCATATAGATATATAATTTGCTCAAATTCAATTTTCTCAACAACTACTGGAGGGATTTTCACCAAATATAGAAAAGACACTACTGCATACCTGTCTGTACCATTTTGCCAAGTTTGGTATAATTCCGTTCAGCCGTTTGGGCTGTAGCCGTATCTAAAGGTCCCATAGAAAATGCCATTTGAAAATTTTCAAATTCAGTTTTCCCAAGAACTACTGGAGGGATTTTCACCAAACATAGCAAAGGCACATCTGCATACCAGGCCCTACCATTTTGTCAAGTTTGGTGTAATTCCATTCAGCCGTTCGGGCTGTAGCCCTGTCTAAAGGTCCCTATGGAAATGAACATGGGGAAAACACGTTTTGGGACCCCACTTTTTTCTCGGCCCCCGCTTGACGAATCCCCCGAAAATTTCAGGGAAGGAGTGGAGCGGAGCAAAGCAATTTTAAGGAGAATTACACGCAGATTCCTCAATCGGCGCCAAAGTTATTAGGAATAGAATGTTGCGGATTTCCTATGGAAAATAGCTACTAACTATAACTACCTACTGGCAACCGCCAGTAGGTTATATACACATAACCTACTGGCAAAACCACACTGACCGGTACACTTCTGTGTCAGGGTATTAATTTACATAGAGCCTGCGACGGTTCTTCAACCAACTTATCGTGCCACCTGCAGGGTTCCCCGTCAACAGTGATAGATCCAATTTTTAGGCAGCTTTCCAATGGGAGCTACATAATGTTAAATGATCACAGCTGTTGTGGAATGATGCCAAGAATAGCCTATCTCGTTAGTGTGTCAGCCAGGGTCACTTGTTGTATGCAAGTATTGTTTCCAAAAACTAAGACAGACGGGGAGTCGCCGCTATGGCTTTCACTAAACATCTCTTCTATACGAATTGATACTTTAAGCAGAACAAAAGCCGTTCTTTTACAAAAAACTGCCACTGACCTCGTCCAGAGAGACGTATGATCTGCAAGTTGCAAGGTCCCTTGTGGAGATACATGCCTAATTATCAACAAACTGCCACATACATTTCACAAAAATGTTAGGTCGTATCTTAAACATGTCTGATACCAGTGGTATTGTACATGTATTTAAGATGATTTTTTCTGGACTGTTAGCATCCTTTTAAGCAGTCCTAGGCATTTTTCCAAACTTCGTGCACTCTGTGTTCAGCGGCCTGCCTCTCATCTTGGGACTCGTAGCAGGGATACTATTTTTGTTCCTTCTGCTCCGATATGGCAGGTCCAGTCACCAGTGATACCCAGATTACCATGAAGAACACTCTTCTGGCAATGCAGTATCGTGAGCGCATAACACAGATTCTTGGCTTGGCTCATTTGAGAGATCTGAATACCACATGGTTCCTATCATTCAGACCAATCTGGCAAGATTGCATCTTACCTGTTATACGATCCCTGCTTTGTGGAGAAGAATGTGTGTTGGATATCTGTCTAACACTTCCATCAGCACTGCCAACGGATTTTGATGCTTTGCTTGGTTCGGTAATGGCTCATGCATTGTGTTGTCCCCAACGGCTACCAATCCTGATGACGGCATTCATTGAGGTCTCACCAGCAATTCCAGCTGAGGGTGAGATATGTGGACCAACAGGCACACTGGTACCATCTACTGCGAACATTGCTAATGCGACTGACGCTGACGGCACTGCTTCTCATCTGTGTACGATTGATCTTCTTAATGAAGTGGTTCAACTCTCACCTTCTGTGGTAGACGATTTCTTTGCCAGCTTGGAAGATTTAGGGACATATGTATCAAACAGTCATTTTGCAATTCTCAAATAGCGAATCACTATTTGAGAATCGCAAAATGCTATGTATGTAGGATTTGCAATACATTTTGGGAATCCTACATATTCCTTAATTGCGAATCGCAAACTGCAAATCACAATTAAGGAATACCTCCCCATTCATTCCTATGGGCATAGAGGCCCATAGGATTGACTGGGAAGACATTCTCAATTTGCGATTCGCAATTAGCGAATCGCAAATTGAGAATGCAATTTCAAGGGTGCAGGAGTGTCAAAAGGACACCCTGCTGCACCCCTGAAATAAGCATGGGTGCACATGTAGTGCACATACATGCCCTAAAGGCATGTATGTGCTTCACATTGCACTTTGAAAAATGCAAAAAAGTGCATTTTTCAAAGAAATCGCAAATTACCACCAACTTGAAGTTGGTGGTAATTTGCGATTCCTTAAGGCCAAATAGCACTTTTTTGGTGCTTATTACATCGCAAAATTTGTGATTCCTTAAATGCAATTGCAAAATAAGGAATCACAAATTTTGTGATTCCTTATTTTACCTTAATACATACCATTTGGCAAAATTGCATTCGCAAACGCCGAAATTCTGTGAATTTCGGCTTTTGCGAATGCAATTTTGCTTGACACTTATGGCCCCTAATGTTTTCTCCTGACACTGAGAATAACTTTTGAAATTAGCACACAGCGTTCTATCAACTTTGAATTCCACCTTCATTTTTCAAAACAAAAAAACTTCTAACTTTGGAACTCTATTTTTCTATGATTTGATTTGACTTTTTTCCAAAATTGAACTTTGGCACAAGGTAATCTGCTTAAAGTAGAACTATTCTTAGAGAACAAGAATTCTTTAAATACTTCCTAGAGACAATATTGAACTTATCAACAAACCAAAACAGTTTACATATTCTGCTATGGGATGGTCTCGACCTTTGTTTCTCTATTTAGAGCCATTCAGAAATGTAAATGTTATGATTCATTCAGTTAGCATTGCCAATATTATACTTTATGCTTGAATTGAAATCATTACTTTTAAATGCGTACAGTACAAATGCTCATTTTATGTGTACAACCATTTTCAAAAGCATTTTTATGTATTTTTGGGTGGGATTGTAAACACATGCTATAGATATGTTTTAGTGCTTAATTTTACTAATGTCGAACATAATAAAGTGGAGTGGGTGTTGTATAGCATTTAAGGACCCTAGTGTCATTTTCCCGATTAATGCTCGGATATAGGTATAAATCACCATGTCCTTATATAGGCATAGAAATCATAACCATATTTAGACATAGCTCATGCAGTCCAAATACGGCATGGCTACTTCCACTAGTTCCGAAAATCCACAACGATTTCGTGGAAAACTCGGCTTCAGCAGTTAGAGACTTCCCCTTGCTTGAATATTAATTTGTCCAAGAACTCAAGGAATTTTCAAAGAACTAAGACTCTTTGATGACATTATGTCCACCTTTACGTCAAACTCGGCATCTTCAAGGTATAAATATGCCCACACTTGCCCAAGAAAACACACGGTGGTTTCGAGCAGTTCGACTATCTACATGCCCATTGCATCTTCCTACAGCAAGTGCCGAAGGAAGCCGACCCTCCAGCAGATGCACTGAGAGAGAGAGAGACGCTGTCTTTTCTCTTGCCGAGAAATCCAGCTCCAGTGTTTTCAAGCTCCCCTTGCAGGGTGTTGGGAAATCGAGTCCTGAGACTGACCTCCTTCATTCTAAACCAAGGTACGGAGCTGATTAGACCCTAAGAGAAATCTTTGATAGATTCTTGGCAAAAGAATACTAAACTTATGCTACTTATGCTTACTTCTTCCCTTGTGCTAGGCTTAGGTTAGGTACATCGGGGAAGGTGTATTTTAGAAGCACCAGTTGAGTACTTTTAGTCTTTATTTATTTATGCATGTATTTTATGGCTTAGAAACAATACCATGCTTTTAAAGTATTATTTTATAGTACTCTTCTTGCTGTACGCATTATACTTTACAGCCAGTATTACGATTGTAGCAGTTAATTTCTTCTGCATGAGAAAGAAAACTGTTCAATAAATACTTTTTATTGAAAACGCCTGTCTCTCTATTTCTATGTACCTCTGGTGAAGCGAAGCATGCATGAATGACTGAGTAAAATATCTATTGTTTACACAATTCTGAAGATCAGTTTTATCTTGAGGAAACAAAGTTGTCATGTTTATGCGGTTGTCAGAAACTAATCCCTTCTTGTGAATTCGAGAACGTTTCTAGTGACCTCTGAGCCAGCTGGCACTCACAATTAAGTCTAATATATTAAATAGAGACCTAGTAGACATAAGTCTTAAGGTCACATCTATAGGATATATTATTTCAATGCGCAGAGCCTATTGGGAATATAGGAACTACACTACAACATGTGTTAGTGTCTGCATGAGTAAGTGAGTGGTTGTGTGAGTATCTGAATGGGTGAATGAGTGGTTATATGAGTGGCTATATGAGTGGGTGGGTAGGTATCTGAGTAGCTGTATGGGTGGGTGACTGACTGAGTGTGTGGGTGGCAGTATGGGTGTATGAGTGGGTATGTTAGTGTCTGTATGTTTGTATTTGTGAGTAGCTGTATTGGTGCATGAATATCTACATGAGTGACTGTATGGTTGATTTAGGGGCTGTATGTGTGATTGGCTCCATAGATCAGTGAGTAGGTGTGTGAGTAGTTGTTTGAGTCAGTGAAGGGTATGTGAATGGCTGTGTCAGAGTGGGTGTATGAGAGATTGTAAGAGAGTAGCCAGAAAAATAAAATACTCCTCACTTTGACTCATATATAGCAATAAATGCACATGTAAAGTGAGCAATCCCAACCCTTCATATGAAGTGTAACAGGAATGGTACCTTTAGGGAATATGATGCAAAAAGATGAATATTATAACATGATTTTAAAGGAATTTTACAAAGTACTACAAATGTACCTGCATTGATTTATTTCTATGTTTCATCATTTCCCTCTTATTTCTGTCCTTTTATACATCTGTCTTTCCTTCTTCCCACCAGTGTATTACATACTTTCTTTTCAATCTTTCTTTCCTTTTGTCTATTCTTCTCTCATTCTGTTTGTCCTTTTTTCTAGCTTTCTATCCTTGTTTTTATCCATTTATTCTTATGTTTCTCCTACCATCCTTTCACAAATTATTTGCATCTTTTCTTTTTGTACTCTTTCCATTAGGCAGTGTAAGTTGGTGTGAGAGTGTATCTATGGGTGTAAGTGTGGGTGTGACGTTGGCTGTATGGGTATGTGGAAGGGTGGGAGAGTGTCTGTATAGGTGTTAGTTTTGATGTGAGAGTGCCTGTATGGGTATGTAACTGAGTGTGACAGTCTCTGTATATGCATAAGTGTGGGTGTGAGATTGCCTGTATTGGCATGCAAGTCGGGTTGACAGAGTCTATATGGGTGTAGGTGTGGGCATGTCAGTCCCCACTTAGGTATGTCAGAGGGTGTGACAGTGTCTGTATGGGGTAAGTCTGGGTGTGATTTTGCCTGCATTGGTATGTAAGTGGGTGTGACAGTGTCTGTATATGTGTCAGAGTGCCTGTATGGTTATGTAGGTGGGTTTGAGAGAGTCTCTATGACTGTAAGTGTGGCCATGACAGTGGGTGTATGGGTATGTCAGAGGATGGGAGAGTCTGTATAGGTGTGAGTGTGGGTGTGTGAGTGCCTGTATGGCTATGTAAGTGGGGGTGCAAAAACAACAGTTGATGGAAAGAATGCAGAACAATGTCATACATTCACCCCAGTACAGAGATCTTGGCCTAAATCCAGAGTTTTTTTGCTCACTATGCCATTCCTGTTTGAACACATCCGAAACCGGTCCTAGGATGCTTGTTTCTGGTCCAGGGAGGACCTGGCTTGGCAGTTTAGGTCGGACTGTTCCAATGAGGCACAGAGGAAAGACTGATTTGCTTATGACCAGGTCTGAACTGGGGTGGCATGGTGAGCAAAAGAATGATGGATTTAACCCAGATCTCTTGACTGGGGTGAATGTTTTGATTTGTTCTCTATTCGTATTCTGTATTATCGAGAGCTCCAACTTTCTCGAGGCCAACCAGGCCGGCTTCAGACCCGGCCACTCCACGGAGACTGTGATCTTGGCCGTGCTGGATGCCTTGAGAGACGGCGCTGACAAGGGTACCCCCCAGGCCTTGGTATTATTAGATTTGTCAGCCGCTTTCGACACGGTGGACCATAACATCCTCCTCCACCGTGTCGAGCAGGCTGGCATCCAGGGCCTGGCGCTGGCATGGGTCAAATCCTTCCTGACCGGGAGGTCTCAGACCCTCAGCCTGGGCACTTTCAGAGCTCCTAGGGAGCACTCGCCCTGTGGGGTCCCCCAGGGCTCCTCCTTATCCCCCTTCTCTTTAACCTCTATCTTCGACCCCTTCTTTTTTCTTTGAGGCAGTGGGACGTCGCCGCTTTTAACTACGCGGACAACCTGCAACTCATCTTTCCTCTCAACTCTCCCTCCGCTATTCCTAATTTCCAGGCAGCTATGTCCCACATCCTCCAGTGGATGTGTCAAAACCAGCTTAAATTGAACCCCGGAAAGACGGAGCTCCTTCTTCCCGGCAGAAGCTCTACCCACTGGGGTCCGCACTTTTGGCCGGCAGAACTTGGCCCCCCTCCCACCCCCGTGGCCTCGGTAAAGAGTCTCGGGGTCACCATTGACTCCGGCCTCTCTCTTGGGCCCCAAGTGGGGACGGTGGTTTCTTCCTGCATGTTCCAGCTGCGCAGGATCAGGAAGGTGGCTTATCTCCTCACTCCTGAAGCTCTTCTGCAAGTTATCATGGCCCTCGTCCTCTCCCGCTTGGATTTTTCGAACTCTATTTACTACGGTCTGCCTAACACATCTCTCTCCAGACTGCAATCTGTTCAAAATCAAGCGGCGAGATTGGCCCTGGGGATTCCGAAATGGCAATCTGCCAAACCCCTTCTCTTTAAACTGCACTGGCTCCCTGTCATCTCGAGGGCAGCCTTTAAGATTGGCTGTCTCACCTTTAAATCTTTGTTTGGCTCCTGTCCCGTCTTTTTGAAATCCCTCATCAGGCTCTACTGCCCATCACGTAACCTGAGATCTTCTCACCTTCACTTCCTGTCCATCCCCCCAATCAAACTTAGCAGATTTGGAGGCCGGAGATTCGCCTTCCTGGCTCCTAAACTTTGGAACTCCTTTCCCCTCTCCCTTAAAACCTCTAATTCTCTCATTCTCTTCCGCAAATCCCTAAAAACATAGCTTTTCCCCCAATCCAGCTAAGTCCCTCTGCTTCCTCTGCATCCAACCAGCGCCAGGAAACCCACGGTGTCAGTGCGCTTTACAAGCTCCCCTTACAATACAATACAATACAATACCGTCCATCAATTGTGTGTCTTATGTAAGTGGGGGTGACAATGTATATGGGTACAGGTGTGACAGTATGTGTATGGGTATATAAAAGGGTGTGAGGGTGTCTGTATGGGTGTAAGTGTAGGTATGAGAGTACCTCTATGGGTATGCAGGTGGGTGTCACAGTGTCTGTATGGGTGTTGGTATACAAGTAACAGTGTCTGTATGAGTATGTCAGTGTGTGTAGGCTTCTCTGTTTGTGCAAGTATGGATACAGTATGTGTATGGGTATGTCAGAGGGTGTGTGCTTGTCTGTATAGGTGTAAAAGTAGTTTTATAAATTTGCTTGAGTCACATTAGATCTGCAGATTCCATGTGGAGTTACACTGGGGGGGCTTTACTAGGCCTTGCAAAGGGGTCCATTGATTCCACGAGTGGGGGAAAGTTTGGGGGTATTTTGGTCCCCAGTACACAAGCTTGACCCTCTTTCTTAACATACACAAAGGATCAGGGAAGCTCTCACCTGACACCTTCACTTAATATTCAAGCATCTTCTCAGCCCCAGAGAAAATTTCCCGGTATACAAAATGGCTGCTGCTAATTTTCTGTGAAAGTGCAGCCAGCTAATCAAGGCATTGCTGTGGGGCATGGACCGACAGACCCAAGGCGAAGGATTTGTCCCAGATATACAAATTTGGATTTCAGTTAATATCTCTCAAACTATTCAATAGATTTACACCAAACTACTCAAAGGCCCAACTCTGGACCACGATCTAGCTTTCTGACAAATGTAGTGTAATTCTGTGTAAGGGTGCGGGATGTAGTCCTCTTCAAAAATCCTATGGGAATTAACATGGGAAAAACATGTTTTGGGACACCCCCTTTTTCTTGACCTCTGCTTCAGGGTATGCCTCCTCTAACCAGTGAGCCACACTTCTCCAGCGTGAACTTGTTTTGGATAATTTTTTGAAGAATTGTCAACCAGCCTCAAAGTTAGAGTTTGCTGTGGAAACTAGGTCCTAACTATAACTACCTACTGGCGACCACCAGAAGCTAATAAAGATGTATTATATGGAGCAATTATAAGTGCATGGCAAGGGTGTGAGTTATAGTTGCCTTGCGGCACAAGTTATGTTTACTTAGATAACTGGTGCATTTCTGTATTTTTAAAAAATGTTAAACGTTACGTTGTTACTGAAAATTTCACCTAACTATAATGTTACTTTAACCTTTGTTCTTTTTAACTGAATTTCTTGACTTTTTCTAAAAAGAAATATGTTATTGCCATACATACAGCCAACCCCCCCGCTGTGCAAAGGGGATTAACTGCAGGACCTGGCCTGCAGTCAACCCCCGCAGGCAGCAAACCCCACACTGGGAGGTAGGCTTCAGTCCCGACCTGTGGTCAGGCCCTTTGGCCAACCTCCAGCAGGCAGCCAACCTCACACTGCCACTGCTTTTGACCATGAAAGTAAAGAGGTTGACCACAGAGCCTGACCTGTTGTCAAACATCATTATTCCCAGGTATCCCACACCGAGTGGCCAATTTCTATTACAAAACAGGATGGGGGCCCTGTGCCCCCCTTCCGAAGCCTTCAAAGTCCCCGGGGATCCGATCACCAGGAGCTAAATTCAATTAAAAAAGAGGGGGCCCTTATTGGACTGTGTGGATCCCATCTCCTTGGGGCAAATAAAACAAACAGGGGTTGGCAACCCTCCCCGAGCTTTCTCAGACCCCAGGGCCCAATCCCACCAGAACTCTCTTTACAATAGTTGGGCGCTCGGTGCTAAGCCGGGGCACCAATCAACCAACATGTTGGGGCCGCAGGGGAGAGCCCCAATGCCCCAACTGCCAGCTCCCTGCATGGTGTGGGAGCTGGCATTGCTCTGGCACGGAGGTAGAAGGTATCTATGCTTGCTCCCTCCAGGCAGGAGCAATAGTTGCTTAGTTTCCCTGCCTGCTGCAGTGCAGGGAGGGAAGCAGAACACAAGCCTGCTGGTGTGAGCAGTTTTAAATCTCCTACTAGTAAGGAGTAAACTCCCATGTTTGCTCCCATTTGGTGGGAAATTTAAAAATGCTTCCACCAGAGGAAAGCAAACATATGTTTCCCTTCCCACAATAGCCAGGCATGGAAACTACTGTGTTCCAGGGTTGAGTACCCTGGAACACAGTGATTGAACTGGCCCCAAGGCATGGGGTCCCCGGGGCTTTAAATACTCTAGGAGGAGGAGGGCTGCATGGCCCTCCCTCCCCTTTTATCTACATTTTGGTTGCTGGGCTTAATTAGTTTTATGGAGGAGGGATGAATGCTGCCCTCCGGTCATTCATTACTCAGCCCTGGGGGATGGGTCCCCAGAACCATTTTAGGCTCAGGGAGGGGGGCTGCACAGATCCCCACCCATTTTTAATACATTTAGCCCCAGGTGGAGAAGTGTGGCTCAATGGTTAGAGCGGCAGACCCTGATGCAGAGGTCTAGCCCGGGACCAGGGTTCAATTCCCCGCCTTGGCGGGTCTTGGGCTCAAAATTCCACGGACCTGATAATTCTCGCATTGGTGCCTATTCTAATCATAGAGTCCCACTCTGCAACTCTGGGCAATAGCTTGCTTAATCTCCACAACGACCCCCACAACGCTAAGGATGCCAGGCCTTCACCCTGGGGGTGCCCAGGAGTGGACGCCTCACAAGGAAAGCCAGGACGGGTTCCACAGCGATATTCGTACAAGTGCCTTGAGACCCTTGCGGGTGAGTAGTGCGTTATACAAGTATCAATTTTATTTACAGGTGATGGGGTCCCCAGCGTCTTTTTAGGGCTTTGGGAGGGACTGAGGCTGGAGTCCTAAGATGGCTGCCACAACATCCTGGTTGATGTGGTGGCAATGAATCAGATCTCAGCTTGAGATCTGTCTTGTCTTTTAAAATAAGGCTGTGCCACCGGAGCATCACTTTTTGCGGCACTCCAGTGGCGCAGGGGTCTGCTCCATATTCAACAGGCAGCACTAACCTACTTTGCGTGGCTGAATGCGGCCTTGTAAATATTGTTCCCTTTAACAGTTTTCTATGTTAAAAGAGGGTACCATGGGTGTTGCTGTGGGCATTCCCAGCAACACCCATGGCTTTTTGACACTGCCTCAGAGTTATGAGTAACCCTTACTCTGAGGTAGCAACAAAAATGTACAACTCCCCAGGAGAGGCATAGGGGAGGTGCAAAGAGGAAAAATACCTTTATTTCTTCTGGTTTGTCCTTGTTCTATGTGTGCTGCATTCTGCAGCACACATTAAAAGAGGAAAACGCCTCTTGCGATTGTTTTTGTGCAGGAAGATTTGCCTTCCTGCACAAAATCAGTCATCCCTGCAACGCAGGCACCCTTTCACCATGGCCCAAAGGCATCTGCATTGGCACATGGCAGCCCATTGTGCTCCAGCACAGGGGAAAAGGACAGGAATGCACCATATCTGATAGATACTCTGCATTCCTGCCCTTTTCTTTTGCCGTAGGGCACCGCAGCAGGAAGGCCCGCAGTGCAACACTACATTAGAATCTTGCAAATAATGCCCAATGTTTTTTAACCATAATTTCTCCAAAACTACTGAATTGATTTACACAAAATCACTCTTTCTGGATAAAGATCTAGCTTTCTGCCTAATTTGGTGTAAATCCGTTGGGCAGTTTTGGCTATAGTGTGTCTAAAGCTTCTATAGGAAAATGAATGGGGAAAATGCGTTTTGGGAACCCATTCACTCGACCACAGCTTGACAGATCACACCAAAACTAGTAAAAAAGTAGCACATTTTTAAAAATGTTTTCATATATATATAATTCACTGATACAACCAAAGGTTAAAGTTACTTTAGAGTTAGGTGAATATGTCAGGGCCTGCATAACATTTTGCACAAAAAAAACCACAGGAATTAGCCAGTTATAGTTAGCAGAGCTAACTGTAGCTTATGCCCAGCCATGCACTGCTTATGACCTCAAAAATTATTGATAACATCATTCCACTGCATGCGTAAGTTTGTTTTATACTATACAAAGTGGCAGTTGAGTTTCATCCTACTTCTCTACCTAATTTGGTATTGCTTGGTATAGCTTCTTTCCTGCTAATGGGTATGTTAACAAAATGCTTTTTGCTCCAAATGGGTGATACGAGCCACTCCTGCGTTTGCACCTTTAAATATTATAAACCATTTAAAACAAGTGTTTCCACATATTCTTACCCATTTAATGCTGTATTCATGGTAGTATCATCAAGACCAGTTGTAGTAATGGAAGGCTGACATTATCACAATCTGTCCAACATAATTTAAAGGAAAGGCTTAAACATTTTCTCAAACACTTTCCTACCGCAAAAAGCTTCAGGCTAAACCATTATTTTAAGATCTCAACAGTTTATTCCAAGTGGGTTACTACGTTTTTATTCTTTGATGATTAAAAATGTATCGTCCATGCATTCTTATTCTGAAATTAAAGATCTTCAGTATCTTTCTCTTAACCCCTTCGCTGCGGCCGCGATTTTACCGCTGTGAGGTAAACAAAAAACAGGGCGGGGCCGTGACGAACCCCAGCTGACATCAGCACACGCCCACCGCGGGGCATGATGGCTGGGGTTCGTCACCAGCATGGGAGAGGTAAAACAGTTTTTGCCTTGTGTAAGTTCTTTCCAACCTCATTTTCTAATAAGTCTTGAACTTGGCCATGCTACCAAATAAGCAACAAAATGCTCAATCACAGGACCTTCGAGAGACTTTCTTTACCTCTATCAAATCCTTTGGTAGAACATACTCTTAAGTAGAGGATAAATGCACAGCAGTGGTAATTATCTTAGCAGGTGTTGTTACCGGCATACTTGGAGGTTTTGCTTTAAAGATGGGGAATAACTTGTGGTAAAATGATTACCACCAGTGATTTCCTGAATCCTTTCCCCACCAGCCGTTTTCTGCTCAGAAGTGTATTATCAGAATGTTCATGAGTGATGAGAATTACTCACAATGCATTCGATTACTCATATTAGTTTAGATTATACCGTTATTTTTCTTTAAATTGTAATGCAGTTGTGACCACTCGGAGTCGAACTGCATTTCCAAAGATGTAGGTGACTATTTCTCCAGTGGGAATGGTTCTCCTGAACATGAGGGGATTATGAAGAGGAGAGGAATGCCCTTAAAAAAATGTAGTCGGTTGCCACCTGGTGGTCCGGCTGCTGAAAAAATTCAATGTCAAATGATCCCGACAAGATTTGCCGCCGGAAATACAAAAAGCTTTAAGGCTTTCTCGAATCTGTTTCAATAACAGCGACATGAACGATACCACAGTGACACACATGCGTTAAGGAGCAAACATTCAGCTGTGATCAGAAGAAGCATAAAACATGTCTTCTATTCATAAGAAAAACTATCCAGCACCCGGTTTTATGTTTTATCGGCGTTTTTATTGTTCTCCCTGTGATAGCTGTAGACTACACAATGCAGTATTGTCTGTTGAAGTGAAATACCTCTCAGCACCAGTAATTTAAGACTTTCTTCGCTGTACTACACTAAACCATCATAACCTGTCTCTTCCCATTTAGTTTAACCTACAACCACCACATACTGATTTGGCTGTGTGTGGCTTGCTCTATTGCCATTTATTACTCTGCTCGACTCCTGAAATTCTGTTTGCAATTTAAGGCCACAAATTAGAAGCGTAAGTCATCTGTTTCCTATAATCCCCCTGTCAGGACAGGAATCACATTTGGAGCTCAGCACCAGGCCTGTTCCTCGGCTTCTGCGGCCTTTCTGATTGGCTATCAAACCTCAAAGCTGCACTCTGAATAGATAAAACACACGGCCACACAAATCTCTGTGCAGCTCAAATAAAAACACACATGCGTTTCACTCACTTTTCATTTCCCATTGAGTTGGCTCTTGAGAAAATTCAACCCACGAAGGTGTGATATTTTGTAGTAAGATAAGTCAAGCTTATTTAATTGAAATGTTTTAATGCATACATTCTGTGTGAAATTGAAAAAAAATTAGAGACTAAGCACACTAATACCTGTTGAAATTTCTATTCGATCATTAAGATTTATTTTCAGTTTTGACGACAGTGCGTTATTTCCTTCGTTCATGACAAAGCAATGCAAAAGTACTTTTTTGCCGTCCATATTAATTAATGCGATGTTTGACAATAAATATGAAAATAATTTTTTTGTCGGGTAATGTATCACAAACGGAAAATACATTGGGTGTCCGAATCATGTTAGCTTTCTTATTTTTGTGAAATGATACCAGTGTTATGTGCATACACGATTTGCTAGCAAAAGACCGTTTGCTAAAAACCTTTCTTCATAGTTAGAAACCTCAAATCGAAGTTGTACGTCTACAATTTAGCGGGCATATTATCAAGGGAGTTTATCTCCGCTGTTTTGCCTTTAAAAGCCAAGAAAGCGGAGATAAAATGATCTCCCTATTACCTAGCTGTTGCTAACACTAGCTAGCGACAGCTAGTAGGAGATAGCGACCATCTTGGGCCCCACTTTGCATGTCAGTGATATTTATCACTAATGACATGCCAAGTGGGCGTGCCAAGATGTTAGCGACTGGAAACAGTCGCTAACATCGCTATCTCCTATTACCAACTTTTGGAGATATTCGTGCTAAGTGCGAATATCTCCAAAAGCTAACACCTGCCCTGAGCAGTTCTTAGCCATGTTATCCAATGGGAGGTGGATAACATGGCTAGGAGCATTAGCTTGGTAATGCATGAATATCGCTGACTTTTCAGCGATATTCATGCATTGCGGCCAATTTTTATCGCATTTGCGATAAACCTTGGTAATACCAAGGTTTATCTGCGATAAAAATCGCCGCAGCTCTGCAGTAATTTTTTGTCTCTAACCAAGCAATAGCGATAATTATCGCTATTGCTTGGTAATATGCCCCTAGATTCTTTAATTTTAAAGTAAGTAAGTATTTAAAAAAAGGTTTTTTTTTAAATCGGTAATCAAAATCTGTGCAAGTTCCACATTTGTATAAGAACATTTTCTTACCTAATTAATCAGGTTGAAACTATGCCTGAATCTTGTGTGATCAACTGACTTATTTGACTGAGAGTGCCTCCAAGAACCTAAACAGCAAGTAAAGCACCCTGTGGAGTGATGTGGCTCACTGGTTAGAGGCGGCAGACCCAGAAGCAGAGAACGGCCCGGGACCAGGGTTCAATTCCCGACGCGGCAGGGTTGTGGACCAGGGTCAGCGGACTCGATAATTCTCGCCTCGATGCCTACTCTAACCAAGGATCACACTCGGCAACTCTGGGCATTAGCTTGCCTCATCTCTACAACGGCCCCCCACATTTGCCGGGGATGCCTGGTTTCCCCTTGGAGATACCCAGTAGGGACCATCTCACAGGGATAGCCAGGACGGGTTCCCCAGCGGTCTACAGCGCCACGACGCCTCAGAGCAGCAGTGCACTTTACAAGACCACATACATTACATTGGTGTCATCTTAAATGCAGATATACTCTGTGGAGACTGACTTTAAGCTCTCCATGTTGCAGAAAGTCCTCGCTCTTCTCCAAATCTAGTTTTGTGAGGAGAAAATCATATCCCTGATGAGGACCTGTCGTCATTAAAGCAATGATGTCAATGCTTGCCTATCCAAAAAAACATTTGACCAACCCATAGACCCTCATGCAAGATAAGGGCTTCATTGCGTTCCCTGTGCGCATGGATTCGAAAAATGAGTTGTGTAATAATTACCACAACCTCACTGTTTTCCCCAGATAGATTCTAGCAGGTCAAATCTGCAGAAATGTATTCGGGGGAAAAAAGTGTCTTAAAAAACAACAATTTCGCGTTATGCCTAATTTTTAAGTGAAAATTCAGAATAGGATGTATTTACCAAATGAAATAGATACCCCACCCTATTCTGCTCATTATACATGTAAATGTACAGGAATTTATATAGCGCAAATCACCACTGGTTTCTAAGCGCTTGCTTAGGGAACCCATCCTGGTATTCCCCTGTGAGATAACCCCGGCAGGGTATCCGCAAGGTGAAAGCCAGGCATCCCGCCGCAAGGGGCTGTTGTGGAGATTAAGCAAGTCATTGCCCAGAGTCGCAGAGTGTGAACCCATGAATGGAGTAGGCACCTGAGCAAGAAATGTCGAGTCCATGGACATTTTAGGACTCAAGACCCGCCGAGCCAGGAATTGAACCCTGGTCCCGGGCTGACCTCTGCTTCCAGGTCTGCCTGCTCTAACCAGTGAGCCACACTTCTCCAGAGACATACATTTCTGCCCAGTATATATTGAGGGCAATAAAGTGCTGTAAGAGCTAGATAGAGAACGTTTAATTCAAAGAAAAGGAGACCCAATGAAACTTGAATTAATAGACTTCCACTGGTAAATTCATGTCTATTCGCCAAAGATAGCTGTTACAAATAGGGTTAATAGATAAGGGGGTGGAAACCCTAATCAAGAAACAGCCAAAATCCTTCTCAGGGTGAACTACAAAAGTCAGCAAATTAGAGAAAGAAGGAAGGTGCACTACATGAACAAATCAAGAGGATGCAAGTTCTTTGAAGGCTCTTCTTTTATTTAATTTCTTTGTGAACAACAAAGGCACACAGCCAACGCGTTTCGTTCCCTCGTGCCACAGGAACTTCGTCAGGGCTAGTATGATATTGATACGGCTTCCAAATTTCGAGCCTGAACACGCCGTGTGTCCATAAAGTTTTATCTCCAAAGGGCGTCAAACCAGAGATATGTAGAAAGTCTGACAAATAGCAGAAATATTCAGAACAGCGAGATTTGGACACAGTGTATAGTCCTCAAAAATTACAAGTGAGTGCTAGAATGGACCAGGTCCTGATGCTTCCATATGTTGTACACTAAGCAAACTAAGCATAAGATATATATCCTGTGTACACACCGAAGAGAAGTGGTATCCCTCACAAATAAGCGATGGATCCTAATATCAGGAAATGGCGGTCTCAGCTTCTTAAAGTGACGTTTTCCGTGAAAGACGTTTTCCGTGAACTTCCAAAAACGCTGCAGCATTTTTGGAAGTTCGCGCTACCCTGTCCGTGTACCTCGTATTATGGAGGCCCAGATTTGTTTCATCACGGAAAAATGTGCCTGACCTAGGTCTGCTGCTGTGTTCTTTTGTTGCTCTACAAAAGTCAGCAAATTAAACTGTGCTTAACGTTCTGGTAACTAGGCACAAAAGCAGTCTTGCTGATCTTAGCTGCACTGTGTAGGATTTTTATGCAGCAAACAAATAGTAACAAAGTGGACACACAACACAGGATAAATCCCAAACAAATTTAGAAAATACAGAACATTTTTATGAATACAAAAAAGGAGAAGTGTGGCTCACTGGTTAGAGGAGGCAGACCTGGAAGCAGATGTCAGCCCGGGACCAGGGTTCAATTCCCTGCCTCGGCGGGTCTTGGGATCAAAAAATCCACGGACTCGACAATTCTCGCTCCGGTGCCTACTCGATTCACGGGTTCACACTCTGCGACTTTGGGCAATAGCTTGCTTAATCTCCACAACGGCCCCTCGCGGTGGGATGCCTGGCTTTCACCTTGTGGATACCCTGCTGGGGTTATCTCACAGGGGAATACCAGGACGGGTTCCCTAAGCAAGCGCTTAGATACCGGGTCGGTGATTTACGCTATATAAATACATGTACATACACATACATACATACGTACATACATACAATTAGACTAAAACACAAAAATTGCAATCAGTTGAACCATAGATATTGAATTACGACAGTTTAATTAACAATAGCGCCTAGAAGCAGAAAGCGTTAACTGTGGGTATCTGGTTGCACTGGACTGGTAAAAAGACATAATTTCAGGGCAAACACGTTAGAGGGCAGGCCGGGCACAGGACCAAGTTTGGCCTGCTGAGAACTGAACCTTATGTCCTTGGTCTGCGTAGCAAAGGCCTGCATCACTTAGAGTTGGTTCCAATAAAGGTTTCAGCTGTGTGGCGTGGCTTGGTGGGGCTTTCCATCACTTGGCGTTGGTTCTGATGAAGCTGCCACGTGTGCCACAATGCTCTTGTTACCTAAGTGATGTGTGTGATGCTAAAACTAACTACATGGGGCGAAGAAAACATTTTCGGTTCAATCCTAGTGTCAGGATTAAAAACAGTGTATGTGCAGTATAAAAATATTAACTGCGTATGTCCAATAAACAGGTCTACATATTTCGCCAGTATTACCCCAGTGTTGTTGTGGCCTTCTCAGGACCTAGATGTCGGATGATACTGCGTTGCAAAAAGTGATGCTGTAAAAAAATTATAAAGATAATACTTTTAGATGTAATATAGAACAGATACAACCTACAAAACCTGTGAAAGGCAAAAGTGACAAAGGGATCAAGTGCGTGTGTCTAACACCAACAACATAGGGTGAGTCATGTGTACTCATCGGCAATATACCATTAAAACATGTAACATAAATGAAAGTGTAGGTCCCTCTTACCCGTTGATTACGCTAATAAGAAGCCCAACAAAGAATTTAAAGACTCTACTCTTACAACAAAGATCAAGAAATTAAAAAAAGACTTGGCACACTTCTCTTTTGAGAAAGTGTATCCCTATACAGTGGACAACTTTTCACCACCAGAGTACAACAAGAAAGGAAGAAGATATGCTTCTCAATTACTCTTCTTCAGGCACAAATGAATGGTCAAGTGACTCGGATTCATCCAATAATGCCGGAAAACAGCAAAGAGGCGGCGAGCGGAATAACAGATCAAACTAGTGAAGTGGTCCATATCGTCCTCAACAAGCACAATGGTGGCCTCCTACACCATGGGGATAACCCAATGCGCCTATCCAGTCACCAATACTGCCTTATCAGTCTCATCCTCAACCAGCCTTTTTTAGGGTCTGGCAGAGGACGGTCAAGTGTCAGAAGAAGAAAGCAGCAAGCACAAGTGCACTGGAGTCCTCCACCGTCACTGAGGACAGCAAAAAAGAAGGTGACTCCCCAACCAGGGACCAGTGGAGACACGATCTAGTGGTAAAGTTGTGTGACCGTGTATTGACACAGGATGAGCAGGCTGCATTGAATAGAGGGCTTGGATTTGTTTCCACTTATGGAAGGGATTCTTTCCAAATACAACGAGAATTGGCACAATTATTCCGGAAAATTTGGTTGCACTTTTCTTTAAGGAGAAGAGTAACAAAATAACGGATACGGGACCTATCCACACTGGTTTAATAACCTGTTCTACATCTAATCCCTGAGCTCACTTGGTTCCTGCCCAAGTTCTGACATTTGAAAGAGCAGTAACTACTGAGGTGTCTGCTTTGTGCACCTCTAAGAAATGACACTTTCACAATCTGCCTACTAACAAGCAGAAAGCTTTACGCCCATAGTAGTTAGTTTTAGCATCACACACAACACTTAGTTAAGTTTCTCTGCACTGAGCCCATCATCTAACTATTCTAGTGTTTCACACCTAGAGGATTTTAGTATATCCTTTGTAAGAGTAGCAATCAAAAACATCCCTGAGTTCCTCCCTCACAGTGAGGGGTTTGTAGCCCAAGGCAGAGCTAGGTGTCTCCGCTAAGAACAGAAATCCCAGATGATGAAGCATTCAATCTCGGTGGGTGATTGGATTTTGCCCTAACTGAAGGACTCCTTCATTAGCTTGTGTCCGCTTTTTATGTTGCTGTTTTAGCCCATTAGATCCATGGATATTTTGTGTTTAGTAGCAGTTTTCTTTGGGGAATGTATCCGTGCTGGTCTTTAAATTTCCTTTGGACCCTGCTCTCCCAGTTTGTTTTTCTCTGACAAAAGTGCCAGGTTCCTTTGTGTATGTGTGATGGAGGCAGCCTTTTGAAATGTAAGTGGGGCAGGGAACAGCTTGTCCTCAGCAATCCAGGCAGGATGGCCCACCCTACCCATATTCAGTCCAGTGTGTCTCATTGTCTGGCAGGAATATACAAACCCCAACAGCAGACACATTCACAGTCATATGACCCAGAAACTGAAAAATGAATGTAGGAGTTTTTCACTGTCAGGCCAAGTAAAACTTAAAAACACATATCTTACTTTTGAAATATAATGCACCTTCCTCTATGGGTTTTTAAGGCCTTACCATAGTGTTGACATATGTTTTACATTTGAAAGTTTAGGCTCACAAAAGGTTTTAGTTTGCCAGGTGAGTTTGGCAGGTAAAAATTACACTACAGTCTGTAATGGCACACCTGAGACAAGTGGGTGGCACGGTGTGTGCTGCAGGCCGACTAGTAGCTTTTAATTTACTGTCTCTGGGTGGTCTTATGATAGAAGCACGCATGGCTAAATCATGCAGGCCTCTACAACGTGGCTCCAACAATGAATGCGTCTAAACCACACATTCCTTTGCCAAGCATGCCTTTACCATGCACAAATTTTGTTGTAAAGCCATGTTTGCTAAAGGGTTATATGTGGTAAATTACTACTACCCTGACCCGCTCCCAGCCCTAAAATCCTTTCCTCCTGCTTCACCCTGCCTTGAGCCCTAATACGAACCCCACCCTCCCCTTAAAACTTCCCCTTCCTCTCTCCCTGCCCTGAGGCCTATATCCTTGCCCCTAACAAAAAACTACTCAGACCCCAACCCCCACCTTGAGCCCTAAAACTTACCCCATGCCTTAAAATTACCCATGCCCCTTCCCCGCCCTAAGGCCTAAAACCCTGCCTTCTTTGAAAACAATACCCCACTCCCACTGCCCTGAGCCCTAAAACTCAACCCATCCCTAAAAACTCCCCCCAACCCAACCCTAGCTCTTTTAACTACGCGACACCCCGCCCTGAGCCTTAAAACCCTTCCCCCTTTAAAAAGACTACCCTGCCCTGAACCCTAAAACCGACCCCCAAGCCTAAAAACTATCCCTTCCAAACCTGAGTAAATTGACTTAATTAGGGCTTAGAGCATGATACCTTTCCCCAAATCTGGTTTATATAGTTTGTGTAATCCTGTACTGGTGAAAATAGCAAATACTACATAAACACTAGTACACCTGGAAACCTTGACTGCTGCAGTCTTCCTGGCATAATATTGGCCATGCCTGTCAATTGTTGAAAGTTGGAAATCTGCACCTGTTTCTCTGTCCCTAATTTCGGAAATCCAATTATTTTCCTCATACGTAACTCATTGCTACTAAGTAACTACTAAATCACACTGTTATCAAAGTATGCGTAGGCCATAATTTTGCACCTCAATTTCTCAAAAACGACTGAACAGATGTACACCAAATTGCAAAAAGCACACTTTCTGAACCAAGGTGTAGCTTTCTGCCAAATTTGGTGTACTTCCACGCAGCTGTTTTGGCTGTATCTGTGTCTAATTTTCATATGGAAAAATAAATAGGGAAAATGTGTTTTGTGACTCCCCCTTTCCCTCGGTTCCTGCTTGATGGATCACCCCAAACCATTTCAGGAAGAAGTTGAGGTGGATAAGACTTTTCTTTGGAAAGTTTCATGAAGATTTATCAAATGACGCCAAAGTTATAAGCAAACCAAAAAATGCTTTTCCTATGGAAACATCCCCCAACTCCTAACTATAACTTCTCAGTGGCGATAACCACTTAATATTTTGTTCTGAAAACATGAGGTAAGAAGAACTAGGGGTATCTATAAGTCAGGCACAAAAAAAGGACCAAAAGTTGCAATATTTATTGCTGACACTGTGTTTAATGCAATAGCTGCTTTTTCAATTGTATACATGAACCACACACACACACATATATATATTCACTGAAAAAAACATAGGTTTCACACCAGTTATAGTTTGGTGGAAATTTTACTCGCATAAAACCATTGAAATTCCCACATTATAGTTAGTTGGACTCACTATTACTTGCGCTTGCAATGCACTGCTGATGACGTCACATATTACATCACTCATGACATGGTCAGTGACATCACTCATGACATCACTGATGACATCTCAAATGACATCACTGATGACAACATCCTTGTGACAAAGTGGCAGACCTCCTATCAGCATAAAATAACCTTTGACACACACATTCAAAAATAGAAACTAATATTTTCTTAAAAAAGGAGAAACCAATACCAATTACAACAACTTATTAGGTAATTTCAACATCTACATACACATCCACTCATTCACCAACAGTTCTATATAGTCACTCATGCATGTACTTACTCATCATATGTACTCATACACCTATACATCCTGTTACACACTAATACTCATCCATATAGTTACTCACACACAAATTCACACATGCAAATAAACTATCAAAAAACCATTTACTTGATTATACTGCTATATGCACACCACTACACATACTTCTACAGAAACGGAAACATATGTACTCTCTTAAACAATCAATTATAAAAACACATACTCACTAACCCACCCATACACACAATCATCCACCCATACAGTTTTGCACACATGCTGTCTTCAAAATACATACAAATAGTGAGTCGCTCAACTGTGCTCTAAGTAATATCCCCCACCGAACCATACAGACACTGATACTGATACTCAAAAAAACAACTAATAACCCATATACGCACTCATGTAGCTACTCACCAACCCATGCAGCCACTTACACACAAAGTGAGACACAGATACAGATATTTAAATATTTAAACATTACTCGCTAATATATGTATCCACTAAGATACATTTAATAAGTCAGTTAACCAATCAATTTTACACAAAAAAAACATCCATTTAGACATTTATTTACCCATTTATTCTTCCATCAACCTTTAGATATACAAATATAAAAAATATTTATTTTTCAGAAAGATACACATTCACTGGATGATGTCATCAGTGATGTCATTTGAGATGTCATCAGTGATGTCATGAGTGATGTCACTGACCATGTCATGAGTGATGTAATATGTGACGTCATCAGCAGTGCATTGCACGCGCAAGTTATAGTGAGTCCAACTAACTGTAACGTGGGAATTTCAATGGTTTTATGCAAGTAAAATTTCCACCTAACTATAACTGGTGTGAAACCTATGGTTTTTCAGTGAATTTAATAGGTTTTTTAAATGCTAATTCCTAACTATAACTGGTGTGAAACCTATGTTTTTTTCAGTGAATATATATATATATATATATATATATATATATATATATATATATATATATATATATACCAACAAAGCATCCTCAGCAGGGGATGGATGAGTCGCACACGAACTTGCCTTTTCATTTTATTGCAAGCAGAGACGGCATATTTTCCAACATGTTTCGTTTCTACATGAAACTTCTTCCAGGGTATGCCTCTCCAATTACAACGTCAGGTTTGCCACAGGTGAGTTTATGATGTTTTTCCTGCCTCCCTCCGGAGGCTCCGCCCAATTTGGAATCACTTCCTTCCGCAATGCCTGATGGTACCTGTGGTTTTTCTGGCGAGTGTTCAATTTAAAAACCCTCCAGTGGGTATTATTTTTCTTCTGCTTGCTGCTGCGAGTTCCCTCCCGGTCAGCCCACTTTGAGAGCTGACAGAGGGCCAATACCGGAGTCCAGTCTCCGGGAGCACCGCATTCCCCTTCAGTCCGTTGCCGGTTTGTCACAGTATGGTTCTAGCGGGGATGCCTGGCGCTCGAGCATGGCTGTGCGTTTCTCTTCGGCAGAACCAAGCCGATATATGTACCAACAAAGCATCCTCAGCAGGGGATGGATGAGTCGCACACGAACTTGCCTTTTCATTTTATTGCAAGCAGAGACGGCATATTTTCCAACATGTTTCGTTTCTACATGAAACTTCTTCCAGGGTATGCCTCTCCAATTACAACGTCAGGTTTGCCACAGGTGAGTTTATGATGTTTTTCCTGCCTCCCTCCGGAGGCTCCGCCCAATTTGGAATCACTTCCTTCCGCAATGCCTGATGGTACCTGTGGTTTTTCTGGCGAGTGTTCAATTTAAAAACCCTCCAGTGGGTATTATTTTTCTTCTGCTTGCTGCTGCGAGTTCCCTCCCGGTCAGCCCACTTTGAGAGCTGACAGAGGGCCAATACCGGAGTCCAGTCTCCGGGAGCACCGCATTCCCCTTCAGTCCGTTGCCGGTTTGTCACAGTATGGTTCTAGCGGGGATGCCTGGCGCTCGAGCATGGCTGTGCGTTTCTCTTCGGCAGAACCAAGCCGATATATGTACCAACAAAGCATCCTCAGCAGGGGATGGATGAGTCGCACACGAACTTGCCTTTTCATTTTATTGCAAGCAGAGACGGCATATTTTCCAACATGTTTCGTTTCTACATGAAACTTCTTCCAGGGTATGCCTCTCCAATTACAACGTCAGGTTTGCCACAGGTGAGTTTATGATGTTTTTCCTGCCTCCCTCCGGAGGCTCCGCCCAATTTGGAATCACTTCCTTCCGCAATGCCTGATGGTACCTGTGGTTTTTCTGGCGAGTGTTCAATTTAAAAACCCTCCAGTGGGTATTATTTTTCTTCTGCTTGCTGCTGCGAGTTCCCTCCCGGTCAGCCCACTTTGAGAGCTGACAGAGGGCCAATACCGGAGTCCAGTCTCCGGGAGCACCGCATTCCCCTTCAGTCCGTTGCCGGTTTGTCACAGTATGGTTCTAGCGGGGATGCCTGGCGCTCGAGCATGGCTGTGCGTTTCTCTTCGGCAGAACCAAGCCGATATATGTACCAACAAAGCATCCTCAGCAGGGGATGGATGAGTCGCACACGAACTTGCCTTTTCATTTTATTGCAAGCAGAGACGGCATATTTTCCAACATGTTTCGTTTCTACATGAAACTTCTTCCAGGGTATGCCTCTCCAATTACAACGTCAGGTTTGCCACAGGTGAGTTTATGATGTTTTTCCTGCCTCCCTCCGGAGGCTCCGCCCAATTTGGAATCACTTCCTTCCGCAATGCCTGATGGTACCTGTGGTTTTTCTGGCGAGTGTTCAATTTAAAAACCCTCCAGTGGGTATTATTTTTCTTCTGCTTGCTGCTGCGAGTTCCCTCCCGGTCAGCCCACTTTGAGAGCTGACAGAGGGCCAATACCGGAGTCCAGTCTCCGGGAGCACCGCATTCCCCTTCAGTCCGTTGCCGGTTTGTCACAGTATGGTTCTAGCGGGGATGCCTGGCGCTCGAGCATGGCTGTGCGTTTCTCTTCGGCAGAACCAAGCCGATATATGTACCAACAAAGCATCCTCAGCAGGGGATGGATGAGTCGCACACGAACTTGCCTTTTCATTTTATTGCAAGCAGAGACGGCATATTTTCCAACATGTTTCGTTTCTACATGAAACTTCTTCCAGGGTATGCCTCTCCAATTACAACGTCAGGTTTGCCACAGGTGAGTTTATGATGTTTTTCCTGCCTCCCTCCGGAGGCTCCGCCCAATTTGGAATCACTTCCTTCCGCAATGCCTGATGGTACCTGTGGTTTTTCTGGCGAGTGTTCAATTTAAAAACCCTCCAGTGGGTATTATTTTTCTTCTGCTTGCTGCTGCGAGTTCCCTCCCGGTCAGCCCACTTTGAGAGCTGACAGAGGGCCAATACCGGAGTCCAGTCTCCGGGAGCACCGCATTCCCCTTCAGTCCGTTGCCGGTTTGTCACAGTATGGTTCTAGCGGGGATGCCTGGCGCTCGAGCATGGCTGTGCGTTTCTCTTCGGCAGAACCAAGCCGATATATGTACCAACAAAGCATCCTCAGCAGGGGATGGATGAGTCGCACACGAACTTGCCTTTTCATTTTATTGCAAGCAGAGACGGCATATTTTCCAACATGTTTCGTTTCTACATGAAACTTCTTCCAGGGTATGCCTCTCCAATTACAACGTCAGGTTTGCCACAGGTGAGTTTATGATGTTTTTCCTGCCTCCCTCCGGAGGCTCCGCCCAATTTGGAATCACTTCCTTCCGCAATGCCTGATGGTACCTGTGGTTTTTCTGGCGAGTGTTCAATTTAAAAACCCTCCAGTGGGTATTATTTTTCTTCTGCTTGCTGCTGCGAGTTCCCTCCCGGTCAGCCCACTTTGAGAGCTGACAGAGGGCCAATACCGGAGTCCAGTCTCCGGGAGCACCGCATTCCCCTTCAGTCCGTTGCCGGTTTGTCACAGTATGGTTCTAGCGGGGATGCCTGGCGCTCGAGCATGGCTGTGCGTTTCTCTTCGGCAGAACCAAGCCGATATATGTACCAACAAAGCATCCTCAGCAGGGGATGGATGAGTCGCACACGAACTTGCCTTTTCATTTTATTGCAAGCAGAGACGGCATATTTTCCAACATGTTTCGTTTCTACATGAAACTTCTTCCAGGGTATGCCTCTCCAATTACAACGTCAGGTTTGCCACAGGTGAGTTTATGATGTTTTTCCTGCCTCCCTCCGGAGGCTCCGCCCAATTTGGAATCACTTCCTTCCGCAATGCCTGATGGTACCTGTGGTTTTTCTGGCGAGTGTTCAATTTAAAAACCCTCCAGTGGGTATTATTTTTCTTCTGCTTGCTGCTGCGAGTTCCCTCCCGGTCAGCCCACTATATATATATATATATATATATATATATATATTTATATATATATATATTCACTGAAAAAAACATATATATAGATTTGTTCTTTTATACCTGATTTTAAACATGATATTGTACATGATGTGTATTGCGTATATTGATAGCTAGAACAACTATGTGCATGACACTATTTGCACTTTACCCAATATTTTGCACTGTTGCCTAAATTTGCACTGTCTATTTACTGGATTTGCCAGTGACTCCTGTACTGTATTGTTTACAATGGTTAGACAGCACTTGCACTTTAATTACTAGTATCTGCATTTTGCAACATGGGCGGAACTCAGGGATTATCCCGTGATGCGTTGTGCTCACAATCTGTTGTCTATGTCTATGATACTTATTGTACTTATGTATGACATGTGACCTTAACCCACCAATGTTATTACACTTCACTGAGCACTAGCACTTTAAAAATTGCCTCTTCCCTAGCGTGCGTCATGTGATCAAGGCCTCTTTGAAGGCCGAAACGTCATGCTGAGGTGTACCGTCTCCTCGAGGAAATAAAAATTAATGCTCACCTGCACCTGAGGTCTCCTCTCTTCTTCCTGCGCAGCGGTTTCCAGGACTGGGCTCCGGGCGAGAGGTAGCAGGGATTGCTACATATATATATATATATATATATATATATTACCTACTGGCGATAGCCAGTAGGTATATATAGTTAGGATTTTTTTCCTATGGGACTTTTGAAAATTCTATGTCTAATAACTTTGGCGTTTGTGGACGGAATCAGCTGAAATTTTCAGGAAAATGGCACATTTTGTTTCTGAGCAGCTCCTGAAAATTTGGGGGGCGTTCGTCAAGGGGGGGCCGAGAAAAAAGGGGGGTCCCAAAACGCGTTTTTCCCATGTTAATTTCCATAGGGCGGTTGGACTCACTTTTAGCCCGAACGGCTGAATGGATTTCCACGAAACTTGGCAAAATTGTAGGGACTGTTAGCCCGATGTGCCTTTGCTAGGTCTCAATATATGTGCTTCAGTGGATTTTGAGAAATTAACGTTTAAATCAAGATATATATCTGTAACAGCGCTCCGGGCAGCGCTCCGGTTAGCGAACTTTTCGCGTATCGGAACTTTGCAAAGCGAAGCTGATTGGCTCTCCGGTGTCTGTCAACATTCTAAACAGTCCGGTGCGGCCGCCATCTTGTCTCTCGGTAGGATCGAGAGACAAGAGGAGGCCAAAACAAAGGGGGAAATGAAGGAAAGGGGGCAAGGTAGACCCCTCCTGACCCCCTGGGATTGATGAGGGGGATATTATAGAGCCACGCCGGGCCCAAAAAAAAAAAAAAAAAAATCCGATTTTTTCGCCGTAGAGACGCGTCTTGGTTCGCGAACCGGGCAGCTAACCGGGCAGCTAACCGGGAAGCTAACCGTCAGTGTAACCAAAAAAAAAAAAAAAATCCGATTTTTTCGCCGTAGAGACGCGTCTTGGTTCGCGAACCGGGCAGCTAACCGGGCAGCTAACCGGGAAGCTAACCGGCAGTGTAACCCAAAAAAAAAAATCCGATTTTTTCGCCGTAGAGACGCGTCTTGGTACGCGAACCGGGCAGCTAACCGGGCAGCTAACCGGGAAGCTAACCGGCAGTGTAACGGGAGTCTGAGGAGTAGCTGATTGGCTGTCAATATTGTAAACAGTCCGGAGCGGCCGCCATCTTGTCTCTCGGTAGGATCGAGAGACAAGAGGAGGCCAAAACAAAGGAAAGAGGGCAAGGTAGACCCCTTCTGACCCCCTAGGATTTATGAGGGGGATATTATAAAACCACGTGGGGCCAAAAAAAAACAAACAAAAAAATCCGATTTTTTCGCCGTAGAGACGCGTCTTGGTACGCGAACTGGGCAGCTAACCGGGCAGCTACCGGGAAGCTAATCGGCAGTGTAACGGGAGTCTGAGGAGAAGCTGATTGGCTGTTATCATTGTAAACAGTCTGGAGCGGCCGCCATCTTGTCTCTCTGTGGGATCGAGAGACAAGAGGTGGAAAAAAAAAAGGTATAAATGAATGAAAGGGGTAAGGCAGACCCCTCCTGAACCCCTAGGATTGATGAGGGGGCTATTAAAGTTCCCTGGGGGGTGAAAAAAAAAAATTTGCGATTTTCGCGGTAAAGGTGCTTCCTGGTACGTTAACCGGGCAGCTAACCGGCAGCGTAACGGGAGTCCGACATATTGTGTTTTTTGAACGTTTGTGATATGTGCACGTGTGGATTTTGTCTAATTAAGGTTAAAAAATATATATATATCTTTAAGCGTGTTCTGGCGCGCTTACGTTTTGGGTTTGGTTTGCGCTGCAGAGACGATACGTCACGGTTATGCGATGCATCATGAGGCGTCTCACGGGCTACGTGATACGTCACTTAATAAAGAATATATTTTACAGCTATAGATATTAGCTTTTAAAAAACCAATGAAATTCACAGAAAAAACCATAGGTTATAGACCATATATAGTTAGGAATTTGCATTTACAAAACCTTGAAAATTCACTGAAAAAACCATAGGTTATAGACCATATATAGTTAGGGATTAGCATTTAAAAAACCTTATTTTATTTGCACAAAACCATTGAAATTCCATATATAGTTAGTTGCACTAACTATATATCGCGGACCCGCAATCCACTGCTAATGATGTCACATATTACATCATTCATGACATGGTCAGTGACATCACTGATGACATCACTGATGACATCTCAAATGACATCACTGATGACATCACTGATGACAACACCCAGTGACTGTATGTTTCTGTAAAGTTAAAATATGTCTTACATATTGAAGAATGAGTGGATGTATAAGTGTCTGGATGAAGGATTTAGTAGGTGCATGACTGACTGTATGAGAGAATGATTAAATGTGTCTCACTGAGTGCATGGGTTAGTGATTAAAGTGTCTTAATTTGGCAATCAATATTTATGTTCTTCTGTAAACTGCTGCATGTTTAAATCAGTAGCTATATCAGTAACTATATGGGTTATTGAATGGTTGCCCAAGTATTTGTATGGGAGACTGAGTGTGTGTGTGGGTGGCTGGGAGGTGTATAACTCTGTGCATAGATGTGTGAGCGGTTGATTCCCTAGGTGTATGGGTTCAAAAGTGCATGTAGAAACAGCTGTATGGACAGTTGACTGTGTGCATGAGTATATTGGTGAGTGAATGGATATCTCAGTTCTACATGTCAAAGTAAGTACATATGTAAAGCACACTCCATGTGAGAGTTGACATATATAAATAACTGAACATAAGAGTCAGTGAATGTGAGAGTGGCTGTATGAATCATTGTGAACTTGTATCAAGGATTGTATAAGAGAGTAAATATGTGTTAGTATATGTTTGAATAAGTAAGGTGTGTATAACTGTATAGTTAAGGAAATGGAGATGTGATTGATTCTTTGCATGACTGAATAGGTGTGTGAGTAACTCCATGGATGTGTGACAGTCTGTGAGTGCCTGTTTACACTGAGTGTATCAAAGGTTATATTAGAGTCTGAAGATGTATTATCACATAAATGATATCATCAGTGATGTAATCAGTAATGTCAAATGAGATGTCAGTGATGTCATCAGTGATGTCATTTGAGATGTCATCAGTGATGTCATCAGTGATGTCATTTGAGATGTCATCAGTGATGTCATCAGTGATGTCACTGACCATGTCATGAATGATGTAATATGTGACATCATTAGCAGTGGATTGCGGGTCCGCGATATATAGTTAGTGCAACTAACTATATATGGAATTTCAATGGTTTTGTGCAAATAAAATAAGGTTTTTTAAATGCTAATCCCTAACTATATATGGTCTATAACCTATGGTTTTTTCAGTGAATATATATATATATATATATATATATATATATATATATATATATATATATATATATTACCTACTGGCGGTCGCCAGTAGGTATATATAGTTAGGATTTTTTCCCTATGGGATTTCTGAAAATTCTATGCCTAATAACTTTTGCGTTCGTGGACGGAATTGGCTGAAATTTTCAGGAAAATGGCACATTTTGTTTCTGAGCAGACCTTGAAAATTTGGGGGGGTTTTGTGGAGGGGGGGCCGAGAAAAAAGGGGGGTCCCAAAACGCCTTTTTCCCATGTTAATTTCCATAGGGCGGTTGGACTCACTTTTAGCCCGAACGGCTGAATGGATTTTCACGAAACTTGGCAAAATTGTAGGGACTGTTAGCCCGATGTGCCTTTGCTAGGTCTCAATATATGTGCTTCAGTGGATTTTGAGAAATTAACGTTTAAATCAAGATATATATCTGTAACAGCGCTCCGGGCAGCTATCCGGTTAGCGAACCTTTCGCGTAACGGAACTTTGCGATGAGAAGCTGATTGGCCCTCCGGTGTCTGTCAACATTCTAAACAGTCCGGAGCGGCCGCCATCTTGTCTCTCGGTAGGATCGAGAGACAAGAGGAGGCCAAAACAAAGGGGGAAATTACCATAAGGGGGCATAGTAGATCCTCGTTGACCCCCTAGGTTTTATGTGGAGGTTTTAAAAGGGCCTAGGAGGGTCCAAAAAAAAAAATTTTTTTTTGCGTGGTAAGCGCCAAGTTCGCGAACCGGATAGCTTTCTGGGCAGCGAACTTTATGGATAAAAGAATGAAAGACTTTTCTAATACTGTATGTTAATTGTTTGTTGTTTTTCTTGTTTTTTTTTGTTTTCTTTATTTATTTATTTTTTTTATTATGATTGTGTTTCATACTTTATTAAATTTTCTAACATTTCATTGTCAGAAATGTCATAATTTATTATAGGGTGTAATTGTTTTTCATTTTGAAGCAAGTTGTCTACTGCTTCAACACATTGTAGAAGTTCGTGGTCTCTACTGTCATCCATAAAGTCATCAAGTTTGTCTTGGCTGCTCTCCTTCAGTTCAATCGAAAATGAAACTTGCTGCTCGCCTTCCATTTTGCCTGAAATTTGGATTAAAAAAATATATATTAGTAGAGATAGGGCACTGTTGGGATTAATTTTAGATAGGCAGTTTTTATCAGTGAATTTATCTTTTGGCAGTGTATAGTATGAGAGTGGAAATAGGACTAAAAAAAAGTGTATGTGATTTAACCAAGACACTACTACTACAGAGGGATAGTGTATATGTAGCAGAAAAAGTCTACTATATTAAGTCATAGTGCACAATATATTAAATTATAACTTACCTTCACAAAGAAGTTGAAGTTTTTTGAAGCTTTTGAAATAGGAGGTACAACAAGAAGTAGTAGTCAAAATGGCTGTGTTTCCTTCTCTCCCTTTATATATATACAGGTATATAACCAATCAAATGTCAGGTAATAAAAGTAGAAAATGAAAGTAACATTTTCATTGGTTGTCAATTCCAACAATTCAGATGTGTTTTGTGAAGTAATTTACCTCACGGTACTTGGAGAGGTCTACAGGCTAAATGGCTAAATGGAATTTCAATGAAATTTGTGAGAATGGAAGGGATTGTTATGTAGTATGAGCTAATCTATATTTGGTGAGAGTGTTTCTAGTCGTTATTCTGTAAATTACTTTCCCGCCTTTTTTTAGGACCGCTTTCCGGGAAGCTGCCCGGTTAGCGAACCTTAAGCGTCACGGGAGTCCACCATTTTGTGTTTCGTTCGCATTAAGATACAAGATGGAGGGCAAATAATGTTTAGAATGGGTAGAAGGGGTCATGGTAGACTTATCTTGACCCCCTAGGTTTTCTGAGCGTGGCTGAGGAGGCTTATATGTGCGGAAAAAAATTTTTTTTTAAAAAAATTCCGCGAGGTTAGCTTTCGGTTAGCGAACCGGGTAGCGCTCCGGGGAGCGAATTTTGTGGAAAATTAGTGAAAAAAGTTAGAGAAAAATAATAATTGTGAGTGATCAGATGTAGGGTAGCTCTGAGAAGAGCTTTTGGGTTTATGGTACATTTAGGTACTTATAAGTAGGTACCAATGCACAGTCTTAAATTCAGAATGAAAATTCTGTTGCCCTCATCTGAGAAGTGAACTCCATCTCCTCTGTAGATATCTTGCATGTAGTAACGCAAGTTATTGTTGTACAGAGAGCCCATTCCATGGTCTCTCATGTAAGCTGAAACAGATTTGTTTACATGCTTCCTCGCTTTCTCAATTTGTGGACAAAATTGGTTGGACCACCTCCATTTCTGTCTTTGGCATATATTGGAATATACCAAGGCAGTTTGAGGAAAAAGTGCCATTAATTGCTCCAAGGTGTCCTTTAAAAGCATTTCCAGACCTACCCCTGTCAAAGTGCCCAAATCATTACCTCCACAGTGCACTATTAACAGGTCAGGTTTTGGCAAATGCATAAAGGTTTTCACCAATGGTATCAATTGGTGACATTTTAATCCTCTTTGGCCCAACCACTTAATTTCCACATCTTGTAAATTGAGGTTGTGTAAATTTCTGCTCTCAGCATACCTTTGAGCCCAGTGGATGTAACTATGTCCAACAATCCAGACGTTAAACATGGTGGAAGAAGGTTGTTCTGCAGTCAGATGAAGTGTGGTAATGAAAGGGCAGTTGAAACAGTAGGAGTTTCTAAAGAAAAAAAACTGTGGATTTACAATGCTAATGATTCATTAGCAGTGATTGGTGCATTTCCATTTCTGAAAACAGAAAGTTAGGGTGCATGGATGTGTTCTTTGAAAGATGTAATTTGAATGGTCAAGGAAGAAACATTTAATGAAAGATTGCACTGGATACGCAGGTGCACTGAGAGTTCAGAGTTCAATTGAAACATTGTTGTGTGAATTTGCAAACATGAGAGGTCTTCCAGGAGGTGGTTGCTATGGAAACAAGGCAGACAGGGCAGAGGGGGGAAGGGTTTTGATTTGAAAAAAGTGAGGGAAGAGGTATGATTGGCTAATATGAGAGATATGTGAAAAGAATATCTGTATTTCTGTGCTTTCAATAGCTGCAGCCTTTGGAGTGCATCCTTTTTCTTCTGCTGAAGACAATTTGGTGTATTTCTGAGACTGTTTTCAAAACTCAAAAAATATTTGCTAAGGTGAGAAAAGATTTATTTAATTTAGATAGAGAATAGTATGATTTAAGGAGAAAATGATGAAGAAAGCTGTGTTTTTAAAATGTGGTTTTGTCTCTAGTGATATACTAATAGAATTAGTTTCAAAGAGAAATTATAATTGCATATTTGGTGTAACATTCTGGCATGCAGTTACACAAGATATTGTAATACATGGAGGCCATTTCATGGTCTGTTATGTAAGCTGAAACAGATATGTTGCTTTTAAAAACGATTTAAGAAATCAATTACATTTCTAGATATGTACTGCTAGAGCTTCATAGGTTGTTTTGGGCCATATTTATAAGGTATTTGAGTGTCTAAGATGTTGTGTTCGCCTTTTAAAATGTAAAGTGTTCCTCATGGGACAAGTGTCTTGTAAATACGCTCCCACTTGTGCTTGGCAAATTTAGATTTTGATTATGGGAGTTACCTAGCCATGTTAATAGTGTCCCAAAAATGGTGCTAGGGCATTCCAGAAAACACTTTCATGTGTCTCAAGGACATTTTTAGTCATTTCTTCATGAATGCAGGTATACAATTGATTTATATGCTGTGTTTAAAAACGAATTTTGAAATGAATTAAATTTCAGGATATGTACTGTTAGAGCTTCATAGGTTGTTTGGGGTCATATTTAGAAGGCATTTTAGTGTCTTTGAAGTTATTTTTCCCTTTTTAAATGGAAAGCGTTCCTCATGGGGCCCTGAGCAGTTCTTAGCCATGTTATTTAATAGGAAGTGGATAACATGGCTAAGAGCATTTGCTGGGAAATGCATGAATATCGCTGATTTTTCTGCTATATTCATGCATTGTGGCCGTTTTTTTTCACATTGTTCATAGGTTGTTTGGGTTCATATTTAGAAGGCATTTTAGTGTCTTTGATGTTATTTTTCCCTTTTTAAATGGAAAGCGTTCCTCATGGGGCCCTGAGCAGTTCTTAGCCATGTTATTTAATAGGAAGTGGATCACATGGCTAAGAGCATTTGCTGGAAAATGCATGAATATCGCTGATTTTTCTGCTATATTCATGCATTGTGGCCGTTTTTTTCACATTGCTTCATAGGTTGTTTGGGTTCATATTTAGAAGGTATTTTAGTGTCTTTGATGTTATTTTTCCCTTTTTAAATGGAAAGCGTTCCTCATGGGGCCCTGAGCAGTTCTTAGCCATGTTATTTAATTGGAAGTGGATAACATGGCTAAGAGCATTTGCTGGAAAATGCATGAATATCGCTGATTTTTCTGCTATATTCATGCATTGCGGCAGTTTTTTTTCACATTGCTTCATAGGTTGTTTGGGTTCATATTTAGAAGGCATTTTAGTGTCTTTGATGTTATTTTTCCCTTTTTAAATGGAAAGCGTTCCTCATGGTGCCCTGAGCAGTTCTTAGCCATGTTATTTAATAGGAAGTGGATAACATGGCTAAGAGCATTTGTTGGAAAATGCATGAATATCGCTGATTTTTCTGCGTTATTCATGCATTGCAGGCCTTTTTTTATCACATTTGCAAGCATTTCTTAGCCATGTTATCCAATGGGAGGTGGATAACATGGCTAAGAGCATTTGCTTCAAAGGTTGTTTGGGGTTATATACCATTTTTGGGAAATTATTAACATGCCTATCTAACTCCCATAATCAAAATCTAAATTTGCCAACCGCAGGTGGGAGCGTATTTACAATAAATTTGCACCATGAAGAATGTAAAATAGCATACTAGATACTCAAATAACTTATAAATATGATCCAAAACATCTTATGAAGCACTAGTAGTGCATATTTCCAGAAATGTATTGGTTTTCATTTAATGATTTACTTCATTGGTAGGCCTTCACATGTTTTTTTACCTTGGTTTTTTTTCAGTGAAAATCTTATCTGCAACCATGTGTTGGCCTCACCTCAAATAAACAAAACAGGTGATGGACTGAATGTGGATCAATGACACACATTCACCCCAGTCCAAAGATCTGGGCCTAAACAAACCTTTAGATAGGCTACATCTTATCGTCATCCTGAATTAATGATTTAAAATATTAGGGAGTGATTTATGAGTGTTGTATGCCTGTTTTGTACCATTGAGTGTCATTTTTGTGATGCAGTGCTGGTGGAAAATATTTGCTATGTTAAATAATTAGTACAGCATTAAGTTTTAGATGACTGTTATTTATTTACTGTTTGGTAATAGTGGTTAATAACATTTTATATTATATTTTTTCACAGATTCAACTGCAGATTCTTTCATAGTTTGGAAAATGCCTTCCAGAAGTCGAATACGAAAGGCTAGAAAACGTCAAAGACAGCAGGATGATGTTTTATTGCAGCAGTCCTCTTCCCCAAATACTTGTCAAAACACCAAGAAAGGTCCGGGTAAGAGCACGAAATCATTCTTAAGAAATATTTGTAGTAAAAAAAATTTTGCTCAAAAAAATGTGTCTCTTAACAAAAAGAGAAGTAATTTAAATGGAAAGGAGAGACCCATCACAAATGTTACTGGTAGAGGAAGAGATAACTCTGTGCATGATAGTAGAAGGAAACAACAGTTTAGGGACATTCGACAACGAATGTTCCGTAATAGGATATTAGTTAATTTATTGAAAAATATTAAAAAGAAAGGCCAACAGAAAGCGGCATTTTATAGGAAGAAGAAAAATGTAGAGAAAATTATTGATCATGCTTTTGAAATCAAGCGAAAGTTGTTTATTTTGGTAATCAATAGAATTAGGAAACTAAGCAAGGTAATTTCTGATTTCAAAACAAAAAGTAGATGGAAGAGAGTAGTAAATCGTACTAACTTTTGTGAAGTTTTTTCTGGAGAATGGATGCATAGTTCAAGTTCTGAGGCATTTTTTAATGAGGAGACTTATTTTCAGGATAATGATTTGGTGCATGCAGTTGACATCAGTGGTCGAGCTTATGAAGTGAAGGATGGTTGTCCAGTTGAAAAAGAACTACTTGTGACAACAGAGACAGAAGAGGCGCTAAGTGATGAGGTTTTAGGAAGACGTCCTAAGGGTCCTGTGTACATTTGGAAGTGTAGTTCTATTTGCAGTGTGCGACAGGTTTCCATCAATTTGCTATGTGATTTTATACGGACATTTAATAAGAAAAGTTTGAAGCAGAAAATGAAGTTGTTGCAAGATTTAGATCCTTGCAGAGTGAGACAAATGACAGGTTTGCGTGGTCATTCACTGGCTTGTCTTTCCAGGAGAGTATGCCAGAGTGTTTTTCATCATTTCAGGATGCTAGCAGTGCATCATAATAAAGTGAGAAAATTAGTGAGAATGTTGTATTATGCTAAGAGTCCAGCAATTATGCTTAAACAGTTATGTGCTGCTCTTTTGCATGGTTCTGAAATAGATGTGAAGAATCTTTGTGAAGAAATTGAGTTTTGTTACTTTGGTAGTAAAGATGAGAATGTTCAAATTGACCCTGAAGTAGAGGGTAATGTGGAAGATAATGTACAGGTTTCCAGTACAGATAATTTTCAGAAGGAAATTGCCACGTTTCAGATGAAATCAAGTGAGAGGCCTAATTTCACTTGTGTATGTTGTCGACGCACTTATTATAAGAATCAGACTAAGGTAGTGGATTTATATGCAAAAAGTGAAAGGGAAAATAATAGTGAATGGAAGGATTTAGCCACATACTTGATGGTAGAAAATTATTTTGATTTGGGATCGGATCAACGTGTGTGTACTTATTGTTGTAATAAATTAAACCAAAACCAGATGCCTGCTAGGGCAGTTCATAATAATCTGGAATTGGTTGAGATTCCTTCTGAATTGAAGGATTTAAATACTTATGAATCTATTTTGATTCAAAGTATCCATCCCTTTCAGGCTATTGTAAGAATGGAGCCAAAGACAGGGAAATTGCCTCCAGCAGATTTACAGAGAGGATTAAAGGGAAGAGTTGTTTATTTGCCTCTAGATTTGAACAAAAACATTAACACAATTGGAATAGAAAAAGTGGAAGAGGAACCTCTGGTTATCTTGGTTAATGGGGTTCCGACAAAGAATAAGAAAATATGGCAAGATTTAGTGGATGTTAGGAAAGTCAAAAAGGCAACAGTGTATTTGAAGAAAAATAATAAGTACTATAAGAATGTATATGTTGCAGAAGAGGAAGTAAGTGATGAAGAGGATAGCGATTTGTGTGCTGGCCAAATTGAGAAAGTAGAGGCCTCTAAAAGTGAAGAAATATATGAACATTATAGTGTTCATCCTTTGCATTCCAAGGAAGTGATGGGGAATGCTATTGAGTTGTTTCAAATGAAACAAGCCAAAGGGAGTCCCATTAGTGTTTGGGAGGAAAGTTTGGAAGCTCGGTGTTTCCCACAGCTATTTCCCACAGGTCAAGGAGGAAGATATGATGAGCGACCTCGTGAAATTCCTGCGTCTGAATACCGGACTTTACGATTGTATGCAGAAGATCCTAGGTTTCGGCAATGCATTCCCTATTTGTTTCATCTCCTGTTTGAAAGCGATCTGTCTGGACTGTCATATGCAGTGAACCACATCTTAAAAAGTGGTATACAGATGCGAAACATCTCGGCAAGTGACTTTATGCATAAAGTCAATGTCCAAGACAGTATTTTGGATTCTCACTTAATTAATCTCATGGCGTGTCAGCGTGGTACTAATGAGTACTGGTACCGTCGTCATGGTGACTTAAAATGTATGCTGAGGAACTTAGGAACTCCGACATGGTTCCTCACTCTGAGCTGTGCCGAGTATGGCTGGGATGACTTACTTGAATTTCTACGAGAGGCAAATGGAAATATTGAAAACATTGAATTCAAGACACCTGGAGAACTGTGTTCTTTGGATCCTGTGAATGTATGCAGGTACTTCAATCATAGATTTGAAGCTATGATGTCTTTCATCACAAATAAAAAGAATCCACCTCTTGGAGAGGTGTTGGATTTCTTCTGGAGAAAGGAGTACCAAGCAAGAGGTGCCCCTCATATACATATGTTGCTGTGGATCAAGGATGCACCTAAATTTGGAACAGATCCGGATGACTTAGTGATGAATTTCATCGAACAGTATTCTACGTGTGCTGTTCCAAACGCAACGGAGAAGAAAAGTCTAAGAGAACAAGTTCTACGTTTCCAAAGCCATCGTTGTGGAAAGTACTGTCGTCGTAAATTCAGAAACAAGGACAAGTTCTACACCAAATGTCGTTTCAACTTTCCACGACCGGTGATTTCTAAAGGAAGAGTGAACAGTTTGATGTCTTCGCTGCGACATAATGTGACGAGGAAATCACCCAAGAATACATACAATTTGAAAAGGAACGAAGAGTCCAAGTACATCAATGACTACAACCCAGTGATTTTGTCCATGTGGAATGCCAACATGGATATACAGTTTGTGGCTGACAACTGTATGGCTGTGGCTCGGTATGTGACATCTTACATCACCAAAAAAGAAAAGACCGAACTGAAGGATATGTGGGAGGACATTTCCCATGAAAAGAGCCTCAGCAAGAAGTTGTACAGTTTCAGTCTGAAGATGTTGTCGCATCGAGAAATCGGAGCTTACGAATGTTCTGATCGATTGTCTTCAGCAAGTCTCTATGCCAAATCCAGGAGTCTCGTTTGGGCGAGTCTTGGTCTTGCTGCAACGCGAAATCGAGTTCTAAAACCTGTTCGGGAAATTGAGTATTTGGCAGAAAAGGAACCAAACAGTACCGACATTTTGAAGACCAACATGTTGGATACATATTATCCAAATCGAAGCAGTCACCTTGAGAATATTTGTCTATATGAGGTTCTCCAAAATTATATATTCAAGAGGAACATCAAAGAAGATATTGAGAAAGGAGTGTATGCTGTAATTGGAAGTGAGGGATGCCTGGTCAAGCAAAGAAAATGCCAATTAGTAAACCATCGAAAATTAAGTGGCGAATCTCCAGAAAAAAAGGAGTTTTTCTATTTAGCACTTTTGCAACTTTTCAAGCCTTGGCGTGCAGAAGAGGAACTGCTTGGAGATTTCCTCTGTTACGAAGACTCTTTCAATGCAGCCAAGGAGTCCATAGAATGTCCTGCTTTTTCTAAATATCAAGAAATGCTAACTTTGGAAATTGAGCAGGAAGCAACGATTGCAGCCGAGATTGCCAGAGACAGTTCTCAGGACAGTCAGAGTTCTGTTTCATTGAGTCAAGATCCACTTGGAGGACCTATTATCGAAAATGAAGCTGCCACTGCTATGAATGAAGTAGAAAGAGCCATGGCACATGCTCAGGAGGATTCAGTTAACTTACAAGACTTGGAAAAACAACTCAACGTTGAGCAGAGGAAAATATATGATGAAGTTACCAAGGAAATTGAGCACGGATTAAGTCATGAGAAGAAAGAGTGCTCGTGTACGTCGTTGAAGCCTGTCCGACTGTACGTGAGTGGAGAAGCGGGAACTGGAAAAAGTTTCCTCATTAAAGCAATCTCTTGTTATTTGCAGGAAAGGACTGAGTCATCGCTGTCTTGTGTTGTCACCGCTCCTACTGGACTGGCAGCACATAATATTAAAGGTATTACTTTGCATCGTCTATTGATGCTGCCGGTGGAGCATGACAACAAATTACAATACAACAAGTTATCTGGAGATGCTTGCTGTGAAGTTTCAAGAGTTTTGAGGAAAATGAAACTACTTATCATTGACGAAGTAAGCATGGTTTCCAATGTCATGCTTGCCTTTGTGCATTTGAGAATGCAAGAAGTACTTAAAACTGAATATGATGTCTTATTTGGTGGGAAACACATTATTGTTTTCGGAGATCTTCTACAGCTGACACCAGTAAAAGGTCAACCTGTGTTCAAAATACTCACGCATGAAGATACCAGGAAGTGCCTAGGGAGCATTGGCAACGTCAATATATGGTTAAACTTCAATTATGCAGAACTGCATCAAAATATGCGTCAGGCAAAGGATGAAGATTACAAGAATATTCTACAAGATATTAGAATTGGAAAAGTGACCGAGCATGGGAAAGAAGCTTTAAATGCACGGTTACTGTCAAATTTGTATCCCAAACAAGATATTGTGCCTGAGAATATTTTTCAGAAAATTACTGAGAAGAAATCCGGGATATGTCTCATGCCAACTCTTGCAGAATGTGCCATCTTCAACAACAAAATGTTGAATTTAGAAAAGCAAGAGATTGTGAAACTTGAAGCTATCGACAAATTAGAGCATATGGGATCAACAATTATTTTGTCAGACAATTTGAAATCAAAATTGGATTCATTAGAGAAGACTATATCTAAAACAGCGGGTTTTGAAAAGACTTTGAATGTGTGTTTAAATTGCCGAATTATTTTGAGAAGGAATTTACATGTAGAAAGAGGTCTGGTAAATGGATCAATGGGTAATGTTGTTGATTTTGAGAAATACAGAAATAGAGATGGAATAGAATTTTTAAAAATTAAATTTGATGGCATTGAGGAAGTACAGCAAATTGGTCGTTGTTCTGCTAGGTTTTTGCTTGTTAAAGATTTATATGTTCGCCGTAAACAGTTTCCTGTTTGCTTGGCATATGCGGTGACAATCCATAAATCGCAAGGTTTAAGTGTAGACTGTGCATTGGTGAATATTGGCAGTTCTGTGTTCAAGGAGGGTATGGCATATGTGGCATTGTCACGAGTTAGAACTTTATCGGGATTGTACTTGATTGACTGTGATGTCACAAACATTTGTGCGGATCTAGATTGTGTTAAGGAATACAATAGGTTAAGAAGAGAGTATGCGCCACATTTGCCTCAATATCCTTTGTTTGAGAAACGTGTGGTAGGCCGCAAACGTAGAAATAGCAGTAATAGTAGGGAGGTTGTTGCAAAAAGACTAAAAGTCAATGAACCGAAAATTGTTAGCAGAAAGAAAGTGGATTCTGTTGAAGATGTTGTCGGTTTTCAATTTGAAAACAGTTCTGGTGTCAACTGCTATGCAAATGTAGTGGTTAATGTTCTCTTTTCACTAGAGAGTTTAAAAGAACAGATTCTGTTGAATTCTGAACAAATTTTATGCTGTTTGTTGAATTCTGTTTTCGAGAAATGTAGCAGTGATCGAACAAAAGTAGAAAGTGTGTCTGAAGTTCGTTATCTGTTAGATGAATGTTCAGGTCAAACAGACTTCTCTGAAAATAATCAGCAAGATTGTCAGGAGTTTTTAATGTATATGCTTGATATATTGCAAGTTGAGGGTGTAGATGTAGATCACCTGTTTGGGCTTTCTTATCAATGGCAGCATGACTGCGAGAACTGTATGGTATCAAGTACTACTAGTGTAGACTCAGAAAGATTTATATATTTAACTTTGCCAGACAGTAAATCAGTCTCCTTTAATAAGCTAGTAAATGCAGCGGATCACAACATGGAGTGTAGCCAATGTAAATGTGATATGATGTCAACATTATTTATACGTAGATATGGCCAGTATGTCATTTTAATGATGCAACGATGTAGGCCTGATGGAACAAAATTGTCAACTTTAATAAAAAATTTTGTGGCTTCTCAGCTGTCAATATCAGGGAGGACTTTTGTTACTGTAGCAATTATCTATCACGATGGTCCATCAACAACATCAGGACATTATACAGCTTACTTAAAGTCTGGAAACGGCTGGTCATTCTGTAATGATTCTGTTGTAACGTTCAAAAAAAAATTGCCGTTTGACCTTAAAAATTCTTACCTGGTGTTTTTAAAACCAAAATTTTAAGTAGAGGGAATGTAAGTCTGCAATGCTGTCTCGATTAAAAATTCAACTATATAAACCTAATGCAAGTAAGTCTGCTTCATAGTAAGCAGTATCAGTGTCATAGGAAAAGGAGAACATGACTGACAAAGAAGAGTAAGATATTAGTAGTCCAGGATTGTGAAAATAATCTCAAATATTTTATTTTTGAAAGTTGCGAAAATAGAAAATGTCGGGATTTGATTGGAAGAATTACAAGATTTGCGAATCGCGGCAACATGATTTGGCCTAGTGGAAACATGTGATATAATGAGAGAAGTTTTTTTTCTATGTAACATATTTCACGTATCGATGGAGTTTTTCTTTCAGAAAGTGGCGGGCTGAAAATATTTAAAGCACAACAGAGTGGATGCTGTTTATAGGAGATCCTTCGACGTCATTGAAAGTAAGTTAATTTTAAGAAGTTTTGAAATCAGATTTCTTAGGTTGTATGGGTTTTTTAAACACAGTCATTTTGATTGTGTTTTTTTTTCCCCGCTGTTACATGATGAATACCTTCAAGTCACTGATTTAAGTGAAATTTGATACATTCTGAGAACAGCAAAAATAAACCATTTAACATGTATAATTAATGTTATGCTTTTTGTCCTTATGATATACATTTAGAAATGTGTGGTACATATGGGTAAGGTGAGTTCTGTAAATATCAATTTTAATGCTTAGAGTGCTGTACTTCTGGGTAGTGTTTTTTTTTTATAAAAAAAAGAGGCCTCACCTCAAAGAAAGCTCTTGAAAGCACACATCTTATTTGCATCCTAAAACAATCATTTACAATGTTAGACACAATTTTATTATGACTTTACATCTTTTTTGCGCTGCTATTGCATCACTATTGTGAGACATTAGCAGTGCAAGAAAAACATCATGTTTCAAAATAGGCCTCAGTTCAGCAATATCAAGATACAGTTTCTTTCGAATATATATCTTTAGGATTGTGTAGGGAACGTAGAGAAGCAGAGACTTCTGTAAATGTCAAAGTTGTTGAAAAACTGTTTGTTTTTGAACCTTTTCCCTTGTCTTTTCTAATTTTTAAATACATGTTTTAATATTTTTTGAAATGTTTGTTCTTTGTTTTACAGATTGAAAGTATGAAAAAATATTTAAAAAAGGTAACAAGAATTATAAGGTAAATGTTTTCCACTCTTTTTACCCGCAATGCACTGCTGATGATGTCATTGACAGTATCTCTCATTTACTCTCTCTAGCTGTCTTTCTTTTTACATTATTCTCTGTTTACTTCCCTTATACTAACTCTTCTTTTTTTTTAAAAAAATATTTTTTTTAGTTCGCTTAAAGTTCGCGAACCGGTCAGCGAACTTGAAGCGAACCAAAAGAAATAGAGCTTGCCAGAGTGATAAACATTCTAGCAATTTTGTTTGAAAGGGGAGGTAGTTCTGAAAAGAACTGTTTTTTTTTGTTTTTGTTGTTTTATGTTTTTTTTGTAATTTTTTGAACATTTTTTGATTTTTTTGTATTTTTAGAACTGTTTTATGTTTTTTTTGTGTTTTTTAAGGAGGGGAGACAACAAAAAACAGGCTTTCAAAACGGCTCAACTGGAGCAAAAAAAAAGAAAATTACTTTTTGGGTGCATTAGGGCACTTATGATTTTCATATGCAATGTTCATGAGGTTGACACTCATGTTGCCATATGACAGCATAGCACCACAGTAAATACAAGACACCTTCATGTGCTGGAAGTTACGTTGGATGTTTGGCACAGTCTCTTGTGCCTCTCTTCCCGTCAAAGACAATGTGGATGTAGATCTTGCCACAGGAGTTGCCGTCGGATTGTCTTCAAGATCCCTCAACTCAGCCCGGCTGTAGTTCAAGGGATGCCACCTGCTCATGTGACGGTGCATTGTATAGTTCCCCATACTGTACTTCTTTTCTGTGCCTCTCGACAATCTGTGGTCACAGATGAGGCAGGTGGCATATTTTGCATTCACTTTCTTGGTTCCAGGAGGGATGGTGAAAAACTGCCAGATGAAACTGGTTTTTCGTTTAGAAACCCGGGGCAACTCATCAACAAATTGTTGTCCCTCTCTCTCCTCTTCTTCTTCTTCCTCATCTTCCTCCTCTCTGTTAGTCATAATTTGACTGGGTGGTCCTCTCTTCTTATGGGGAGGTGGAGGTGGTGGTGGGGGTGCACCAGCTGCAGCAACAATGGAAGCCATTGTGGATCTTCAGATAAATGGTCTTTCTCTCACCAAGATGAAAGTCAGAGTGAGGAAATAAGGAGGGGTTTACTTGATTTGGGGAAAACAAAAGTTCTGAGCCAATGAAAAGTGTTATTTTTAGGTCACATGACCTAGTCATACATCATTTGGAAACCAAAAGTGAAATGAACCAATGAGAAGTTTGATAAACAAGTCACATGACCTGTTCCGCTTACGTTACGCGGCGCGCGCCGCGTCCCAGATCGCTTCCGGTTCGCGGTCCGGAGCACTTCCGGGAGCGCTAACGCGGCGCGTCATTAGACGCATTACGCGATAACGTGATACGTCGCGCTTCCGCGGCGCGTCACTGTTCCGCTAACGTAACGTTGACCGGTTCGCGGACTAGATCGCGGCATCAAGATGAGCTAACGGAAAGCTTCCCGGTTCGCGAACTAGAAGCGAAGAAAAAAAATATTAAAAAAAAAATTATCAATAAACATCTAAATATATTTTGGGATTTAAAGAATAATACATTTTACAGCTACAGATGTTAGCTTTTAAAAAACCAATGAAATTCACTGAAAAAACCATAGGTTATAGACCATATATAGTTAGAAATTTGCATTTAAAAAACCATTGAAATTCAATGAAAAAACCATAGGTTATAGACCATATATAGTTAGGAATTCGCATTTACAAAACCTTATTTTACTCGCATAAAACCATTGAAATTCCATATATAGTTAGTTGCGCTAACTATATATCGCGCACCCGCAATCCACTGCTGATGATGTCACATATTACATCATTCATGACATGGTCAGTGACATCACTGATGACATCACTGATGACATCTCAAATGACATCACTGATGACAACATCCAGTGACTGTATGTTTCTGTGAAGTTAAAATATGTCTTACATATTGAAGAATGAGTGGATGTATAAGTGTCTGGATGAAGGATTTAGTAGGTGCATGACTGACTGTATGAGTGAGTGATTAAATGTGTCTCACTGAGTGCATGGGTTAGTGACTAAACTGTCTTAATTTGTGCATCATTATGTCTGTTGTTCTGTAAACTGTTGCATGTGTTGATAAGTAGCTATATGAGTAACTATATGGGTTATTGATTGGTTACCTTAGTATTTGTATGGGAGACTGAGTGTGTGTGTGGGTGGCTGGGAGGTGTATGACTCTGTGCATAGATGTGTGAGCAGTTGATTCACTAGAGGTATGGTTTCAAAAGTGCATGTGGTAACAGCTGTATGGGCGGTTGACTGTGTGCATGAGTGTATTGGTGAGTGAATGGATATCTCAGTGCTACATGTCAAAGTAAGTACATTTGTAAAACACAGTACATGTGAGAGTTGACATATATAAATAACTGTGCATAAGAGCCAGTGAATGTGTGAGTGGCTGTATGGATCATTGTGAACTTGTATCAGGGATTGTATAAGAGAGTAAATATGTGTTAGTATATGTTTGAATAAGTAAAGTTTGTATAACTGTATAGTTGAGGAAATGGAGGTGTGATTGATTCTTTGCATGACTGACTAGGTGTGTGAGTAACTCCATGGATGAGTGACAGTCTGTGAGTGTCTGTTTACACTGATTGTATCTAAGGTTATATTAGAGTCTGAAGAGGTTCATCGTATTATCACATGAATGATATCATCAGTGATGTGATCAGTAATGTCAAATGAGATGTCATCAGTGATGTCATCAGTGATGTCATTTGAGATGTCATCAGTGATGTCATTTGAGATGTCATCAGTGATGTCATCAGTGATGTCACTGACCATGTCATGAATGATGTAATATGTGACATCATCAGCAGTGGATTGCGGGTGCGCGATATATAGTTAGCGCAACTAACTATATATGGAATTTCAATGGTTTTATGCGAGTAAAATAAGGTTTTGTAAATGCGAATTCCTAACTATATATGGTCTATAACCTATGGTTTTTTCATTGAATATATATATATATATATTCACTGAAAAAACCATAGGTTTCACACCAGTTATAGTTAGGAATTAGCATTTAAAAAACCTATTAAATTCACTGAAAAACCATAGGTTTCACACCAGTTATAGTTAGGTGGAAATTGTACTTGTTTTTTTATATGTTAATTCCTAACTAATATGTATATATATATATATATATATATATATATATATATATATATATATATATTCCCTGAAAAAACCATAGGTTTCAGGCCTTATATAGTTAGGAATTAACATATAAAAAACCATTGAAATTCCTCCCATATAGTTAGTTGGACTAACTATATATGGCGCACCCGCAATCCACTGATGATGATGTCACATATTACATCATTCATGACATGGTAAGTGACATCACTGATGACATCACTGATGACATCTCAAATGACATCACTGATGACATCAGTCGCAGAGGTAGTTTGGCATCCATTCAATGAGCCACAGAGACAAAAGTGGACAGGACAGGAATGGGCAAATAGTAAACCTGGAGCTCATGCTTGCAGCTGCTTTATGGTGGAGGGTTCAGCATCACCCTAAAGTTATGCAGACCTCCCTCCACGCAGTCAGAAAAGAGCCACTAGGTCACTTTCACAAAGTTGAAAGTGACCCAGTTTACACCCGCATATGCATTCTATCTCAGAAATCATCCTACTTTGATCGTAACGTCTGTCTGGTTCCCTCCATGCTCCCGTGCTTCTCCCACAGTTACAATTGTCATTTCTCACGAGGGCCACAGATCCCACAGTAGGCTGACTGCCCTGTAATGTGTATCATGTCACTAGCCATTATCCAATCACGAATATTCAGCCTTGTGGTGCACAGCAGCTCAGGCTAATGAATATTGTAGGCTTAAAATGTCTTTTTATTGGCTGCCGGGATCCTCAGCTTTATCTGTCACTACAAGCGCAGGGCTCGGCTTTCCAGCTACTGGAAATAAACTACCCGGTGGCCAGGTGGTGATGAGACATCAATTTAATAAACCTTGATAACTTTGAAGCCCTTTGAGCCCACTGGACGATGCGCGCCTGAAGCCAAATGCCACCTGCATTAAGTCCAAAAGCACAACGTGTAAAACACACGCTGTGCTTTTGCACTTGAGCATTTGTGAAAGTATATATGTTAATTGCAGTGCATGACTGCTGCGATTAACATATATACTTTCACAAAGGCCCACAATCAGCCCACCGTCGTGCCCTGCTTTTTCACTTGCAGCGTTTTTTTTCTTAATGGAGCGCGGATGTTGGCTGATTGTGGGGCATTTGTGAAGTATTCCAGTTAATCGCAGCAGTCATGCCCTGTGATAAACATGATTATTTCCACAAAAGCCCATAAACAGCCCGCAGCCGCGCTCCATTAAGAAAACAAATGCAGCGAGTACAGAGGCAACTTGCTGCTGAACGCCTGCAAAGGCTGTTGATCTGCTTCTAAAAATACACTTTCATGCTGTGACTTCGCTATTTTGTGCTCTCCTCTTACAACGTGTTACCACCATTTCCCCAAACAGCGACCCCACCCACATCAGAAAATTATTGTTATTAGCGCCGCTCGCGTTCAAATGCGGCAGCGCAAACGTTCTAGCGGTCTCTCCTGTGTGCGCAGCCTGCAGGGAACACTGCTCACCGGTACAGGTGCGGCAGAGCTCTTCTCATGTGGCTCGCCTTCTCCTCTCCGCCGGCACCTGCGGGGCTCTCCCAACACCACGGGGGCCCCACAGCGGTACGGGCGGCGTCTCTTCTTTTCCCGCAGCAGCCGGCAGCATCACCCGGTCTCCCCCTCGGCACAGGAGACCGGCCGAGCACATCGAAGGCTTCCCCCAGGCAGGGGGCAACGGAAACAACGTCCTCCCGCCCTCGCCCACAACCAGGCGGCAGCCAACTTGAGGCGGCTCAAGCCGCGGCGGTGATCTTGGGGGTAAAACGAGGGGTGGGCACCCTCGAAATTAAAATAAAAACATTACAATAAAAGACAAAAGCCCCCCAAGCCCCCCCCCAAAATTTTTTTTCCCAAAAAAAATCGCGGGGTGTGCGCACGGTGCGCGCTTACAGATATATAATTTGATTCTCTTTTAATTTTCTCAGGAACTACTGGAGGGATTTACACTATTTAACCAAAAGCGTGATCTGCGTACCAGACACTACCATTTTGACAAGTTTGGTGTAATTCCCTTCAGCGGTTCAAGCTGTAGCCGTGTCTAAAGGTCCTATGGAAATTAACATGGGGAAAACACGTTTTGGGACCCCCCTTTTTTCTCAGCCCCCACTTGACTAATCCTCCCAAACTTTCAGGGAAGGAGAGGAGTGGAGCGAGCCATCTTCTTTGAGAAATTTGCAAAGATTCATCAACCAGCGCCAAATTATTCCCAATAGAATGTTGGTGATTTCCTATGGAAACTAGGTCCTAACTATATATACCTACTGGCTACCGCCAGTAGGTAATATATATATATATATATATATATATATATATATATATATATATATATATATATATATATATATATATATATATATATATATATATATATATATATATATATATATATATATATATATATGAAATTTCTATGGAAAAATGAAATCCCTCATTTTGTTCCTTTTCAAATTAAATGTATTAAGTGTTACCACTTTATTCCAATCAAGATGACTTCAGGTGTGCCATACTTTTGTCTTAAGTAAGACTGTCAGTGTTCTAGTTGTTCTTTAGAACACTCTGGGACATTCTGTCATTGGGATACAGTTGGGCTACATCTGGCTGATATTTGGGCTACATTTTGGGCTCTTTTGTCACTGGTGGCCATCTTGGGAGACTGCATATCAGACTTTTTTTAATGAAATATAAGAGGATTTGAGAAGTCACTCAAAATGTGCCCTAATTTTTCTTTCTTCAGCACTAATCATAATTTCTATGGCAAAATGAACCCCCTCATTTTGTTCCTTTGCAAATTAAATGTTTTAAGTGTTAACATTTTATTCCAATCAAGATGACTTCAGGTGTGCCATACTTTTGTCATAAGTAAAACTGTTAGCGCTCTAGTTGTTCTTTAGAACACTCTGGGACATTCTGTCACTGGGCTATAGTTTGGCTACATCTGGCTGATATTTGGGCTACATTTATTTTTTTTTTGTCTCTGGTGGCCATCTTTGGGCTACATTGGGCTACATCGGGCTATATTGGGCTACATTTGGGCTCTAACATATATATATAGCCCAATGTAGCCCAATATATATTTTTTCAAAGTTAATTTTCGTAAAAACCACTGGAGCATATATCTTGAGACATAGCAAAGGCACATCGGGCTACCAGTCTCTACAATTTCGCCAAGTTTGGTGGAAATCCATTCAGCCGTTCGGGCTAAAAGTGAGGTTGACCGCCCTATGGAAATTAACATGGGGAAAACACATTTTGGGACCCCCCTTTATTCTCGGCCCCCGCTTGACGTATCCCCCCCAAACTTTCAGGGAAGGACCGGAGCGCCGCGAGGCACATTTGAGGACATTTTCTGGCAGATTCCTCAACCGGCGCCAAAGTTATTGCCAATAGAATGGTGAGATTTTGCATTGAAAAAAATCCTAACTATAACTACCTACTGGCGACCACCAGTAGGTAATATATATACATATATATATATATATGACGTCCAAGATGCTGCTCGAACGATCCTCGACCAAACAACGTTGATGCCGTCGGTAGTAGCAGCCGCTACCTCAATTTTTCACAGGTACTGGATCCCACCAATTAGACGGACACAGAGACGGCACACCAGGAGATCTTGCACAAATCCTTTATTGTGCACTCTTTAACCAAGGACGATGCGTTTCGGCGTAAGCCTTTTTCAAGTAACCACCATATTGCATGATACCAAACTTATAGTCCGACATTTGTGTTGATGCTCATAAACATAGAAGAAACACTCTACTAAGTACATTATACTTGATAATAGCATTCAACATTTAAAGCAAATACGTAAAAACATTTAGTGTACTTGAATTCATAAAAAATGAGTGTAAGACTGTTAGTCAGTTGGAGCATATAACGTAATATGTTTGGTGATAACCACATTGCCTATCAGAAGTTGTAGTTCCGAGTTCGGTCAGATTATTGTGACTGAGAACTACCCCAGGCGATATGCCTATGGGGTAATGTAGTTCGGTATGTGCCTAGCATCAATTAACATGGCCAACATCCCTTAATGTATTTCGTGCATATATTGTCCCTCATGTGGTCTTGTTTTCTATAGAGGGACACCCGTCAGGTTTTGGACTGTAGTCCGCTGAACAGTTATGAAGAAGGTCCCAGATCTGTGTGTTACCGAGAACTGACAGACGGGCGCCATGCCTACCGGGAAGTGTGGTTTTGTAGGTGACGTTGCGGAGTTCGAGACTGTAGTCTCGAAGTTATAATACACAGAGGGAGCTCCCTGTTTTTAGATGCAAAGAGTAGGCACTAAGAACAAGTAGGATCCTATGTTTAACGGATCGTTACCGGGTATATCAATCGATGAGAGCTCCCCTCGTAATCTGGCCGTCATGTGGAGAATTGGAGATAGTAACTGGCGGTGGTAGGGTAAGGGCATGAGTGCTTTTACATAGGGGATAAGTGTAAGGTGAGATGTATATATATGTGAATGTGTCAAATTCTGTGAAAGTTAGTGATACAATTTAAAATAACAACAATACCCAACATACAATCTACCTTCGTGAGTATGATGCTATTCCCCTTATAATAATGCTGTAACATAACAGTAGAAACCACAGGATACAACCTACTACATTTGTGCTGGTTATGCCTTTTCCACTCCTTATTAATGTCGTGTGCATATAAGGGGGAATCTAGTAATAAAAACGTGATAGTGTTACAAAAAACAACAGTCATCATTCTGCGGGTTTGCCTCTTCCCTGTACTAGTTAGTTTTAGGAGCCTATGTGGAATGCTAGTTCTTCCCCATAATTCAGTCCTTTAGGGGCCTTACTCTCCATATCTATGATGTTTCTGGACTCTCTAATTCTCAGCTGTGTTTCACGGTCCCCACCTCTGATGGTTTTGGGTATCTTGTCTATACCATAAAATTTCAGGCTTCCATTGTTGCCTCCATGAATTTCTTCATAGTGGCGGGCCATTGGATAGTTGTGGTCTTTATTAGAAATGGCACGGAGGTGCTGTAGAATCCTGACTTTTAAGGGCTGTTTGGTGCTGCCTACGTACTGGAGCCCACATGGGCATTCCAGCACGTAGACAGTGAACTCAGTGTTACAGTTGATTTGTTGATTGATAGTTCTAGTCTGACCTGATCCTGTTCTGTAATTCTTGCATGATTTGCCATTGCGGTCACATTTACAATTGCCACAGATGGTGAAGCCATTCGGAATCGGAGGCCATTTCATCTTAGCCGATTCCTTGGGATAACTATGCACTAATCTGTCTCTCAGAGATCGTGCCCGGCGATAGGTTATTTGAGGTCTATTGCCCACTAGTCCTCCCACATTGGGTCAGATGTTAATAATTTCCAATTGGCTCTCGTTATTCTTTCCAGGGCCCAAGCTCCCCTACTATAGTTGGTGATCATCCGGGGTGCACTGGGTTGGCTCCTATTCTCCATTGCCTTCCTTTTGGTGTCACTTTTAGATGTTCTAAATAGGACTTCTTCATGTTTTAGGTCCTGGACCTTATTCTGGGCAGTTTTTAATGTTTCATCACTGTATCCTCTCTGGCTAAAGCGTTCCATCATGGCCTTTTGTTCTTTTTGGAAGTCAATGTCGGTGCTGCAATTGCGGCGAGCCCTCAGTAACTCCCCATAGGGGATACTCCTCTTTAGGGGAGTCGGATGATGGCTCGCCGCATGCAGCACCGCATTTCCAGCTGTGGTCTTCCGGAACAGGCGTGTGGTCAGGTTACCCTCTCTAATCTCTACTGCCACATCCAAAAATTCACAGTATGTGTTGCTGATCACATACGTGAACCTTAGATTGGGATCATTATCTCCTAGATGACTGATGTATTGTCTTGCTAGTGCTTCAGGGCCATTCCAGATTAAAAACAGATCGTCGATGTATCTGACCCACATCAAGATGTGGTCAGTATACATCTCCGACCCTTCAGCCCAGACGACCTGTTCCTCCCACCAGCCTAGGAAAAGATTCGCTAGGCTGGGGGCAAAACAAGTCCCCATCGCGGTCCCGGAGAGTTGTCGGTATACCGCCTTTTCAAACAAAAAAATGTTTTCCTGAAGACAAAATAAAATTTAAATTATTATAAGGGGAATAGCACCATACTCACGAAGGTAGATTGTATGTTGGGTATTGTTGTTATTTTAAATTGTATCACTAACTTTCACAGAATTTGACACATTCACATATATATATACATCTCACCTTACACTCATCCCCTATGTAAAAGCACTCATGCCCTGACCCTACCACCGCCAGTTACTATCTCCAAATCTCCACATGACGGCCAGATTACGAGGGGAGCTCTCCTCGATTGATATACCTGGTAACGATCCGTTAAACATAGGATCCTACTGGTTCTTAGTGCCTACTCTTTGCATCTAAAAACAGGGAGCGCCCTCTGTGTATTATAACTTCGAGACTACAGTCTCGAACTCCGCAACGTCACCTACAAAACCACACTTCCCGGTAGGCATGGCGCCCGTCTGTCAGTTCTCGGTAACACACAGATCCGGGACCTTCTTCATAACTGTTCAGCGGACTACAGTCCAAAACCTGACGAGTGTCCCTCTATAGAAAACAAGACCACATGAGGGACAATATATTCACGAAATACATTAAGGGATGTTGGCCATGTTAATTGATGCTAGGCACATACCGAACTACATTACCCCGTAGGCATATCGGCTGGGGTAGTTCTCAGTCGCAATAATCTGACCGAACTCGGAACTACAACTTCCGATAGGCAATGTGGTTATCACCAAACATATTACGTTATATGCTCCAACTGACTAACAGTCTTACACTCATTTTTTATGAATTCAAGTACACTAAATGTTTTTACGTATTTGCTTTAAATGTTGAATGCTATTATCAAGTATAATGTACTTAGTAGAGTGTTTCTTCTATGTTCATGAGCATCGACACAAATGTCGGACTATAAGTTTGGCAACATGCAATATGGTGGTTACTTGAAAAAGGCTTACGCCGAAACGCGTCGTCCTTGGTTAAAGAGTGCACAATAAAGGATTTGTGCAAGATCTCCTTGTGTGCCATCTCTGTGTCCGTCTAATTGGTGGGATCCAGTACCTGTGAAAAAAAAAATATGTATATATATATACATATATATATATATATATATATATATATATATATATATATATATATATATATATATATATATATATATATATATATATATATATATATATATATATACACATGATTATCCAAATGCCTGAACTTTGCCTCACTGAGAATGTTTTTAGGTTCAATGGAATGTGGTGTACAAACAGATACAGGGCAATTCCATGGGCACCTGCTTCGCGCCCAGCTATGCCAACCTTGTGATAGGCTGGTGGGAGAAGCAGGTGCTGTGGAGTGAAGATATGGAACCCTGGACCAGCAAGATTTGCTTATGACTACTGTTTATTGGCAATGTATTTTTTTGTGGGGGAGAGAAGAGAATGTGATTTGATTGACTTTGTGAGCAAACTGAATTGCAATACCATCAATTTGAAGTTTACTATGCAGCATAGCTAAGGCACCATTAATTTCTTAGACATCAGACTGACAATAAGTGAAGGGAAACTAGCTGCATATCTTTTCAGGAAACAGACTGCAGGCAATTCGATCCTTTATGCTGCCAGCTGCCATCCCCCACCTTTAGATGGAGTATCTCCTATGGGGAATTCCTCAGATCGAAACGAAACTGTAGCTCTGAAGCATCCTATGAGAAAACTAAGAATGACATGATTAAGAGATTCAGGAAAAGGGTGTACTCTACCTAAGTTTTACATAGAAGTACGACTAAAGCAGACACCATTAATCGCAATGAGGCCCTTTTCAAATCATAGGTAAGGTAAGGTACCTACAGGTAAGACAGGTAAAGAGGATAATCCTATACATTTCATAACAACTTACAATACACAGGCAGGTGACCTAAGGCAGTTATTAAGAAAACGATGGCATATTCTCACCCAAGAGCCAGTGCTAGAAAAGAATCTAGGTGGGGCACCATCAGTCACCTTTGGAAATAATATGTCCCTTAAGGAGATACTAGTCAACAGTCACTTAAAAACCTGCAGGAGAAACTGGCCTGAGCAGGGCAGGGGTTTCCACAAGTAAAATAAAAGCAAGGCCTATAGTCACAGTGAGAATGTCAGAGAGGTGACATTACAGAGATCTAGGAAACAATGGAAGATTCCCAGACCGATTAATTGTGGGACTGAGTTTGTGGTGTATGTTATCACTTGCCTGTGTGGGAAATGGTACATCGGGTCCACCACTTTCCCAGTTACAAAACAGATTCTAGAGCACTGGCGACCTATAGTGAATCGAAACTTCAGTTACAGCACAGCCACACACTGTAATGAAGTCCACAACAGTGACTGGACAAAGGGAAAATGCTTTGTCTTGGACACAGTAACCAAGAGGAGGTAACCGAGTCCAAGCCTTCTGCAGACTCAAATCCCGATTCATTTTGCAGGCTGGCAGCACAGGGATGAACAATGATGAAGAGCTTTATGTACATCTGTAAACCATTGCATCCTCCCTTATGCCCTACTCCAGTAGTTCCAGTAATTGATTAATTAAATATGTTTTTTATTATGTCTATTGAATCATTTTTTTTTACCTGAACCCCTTGATGTTGAGACTATTTTCCCCATGGGCCTAACATGAGGTTATGTAGAAAGACCAGTGACCATTGGTACACAACACCAAATTCTTGCAAAATAAACATATTGGAATTCATCAAGGACATTTTTAATGAATATGTCTTGACAGAGCCCTTCGGCTCAACAGAAGGAGAGTAGCACCATGAAACTGTTAAGACGCCGGGGATTGTGGGACGTTCTTCTGAACTGTCATCTCTACTCTAGCACAGATAATGTATCAGAGTAGGTTGTAGTCACGACAACTTAAATCACTTTTGGCAGTAGTCTAGACATCGGCACCAAGACTTTAAATGCACTAATCGGCCGTCAGGTGTCTGTTTTTCATGAATTTGATGCACAATTGAGTATTTAACAGATGTACAGCATTCAATATAGGGTACGATACCAGTATTTCTCTATTTTTCCATCAATTCTTATGTCTTGAACATTGTACGAATAAACGAGAACAATGGCTGGTGTTAAACATTTTTAAAAAATGACATTCTTTATTGTACAAAACAGTCCATGGGATGTAATTAATAATTACAACCAATGTAGTAAACAAAATGTATGTGATACAAGGAGGGTTAATTCATGAAGCATCACACTTTCTACACTTTCTATTATTTCAATTTTATTTGTAAAGTCTTTTGTTTATGTTTTTTAGCACGCTGCTTTGTGCCTGACACTGTTCCTTTATTTGTTGACAGAACTTGTAATGTGGTGATGTGACCAAGATCCTGAGAGAGGTCAAAATGCATCTTTTTGCTTGTCATTAAACCGAGAAACGTGCACCCTCTGTCAGGATTCTTGATTCTTGACAGGATTCTTGCCCTTGCTATGCACCTATGTGATGTTCTTGCCCTTGCTATGGACCAATGCTTGTTGTGCCATTACTTGTTGCTATTTGCCAGTGATTGCTGTTGTGATTCTTGCCCTCGCAGTGTTTGTTGTTTTCACTTTGCCAATGCTTGTTGCTATGGTTGTTATTGTAGCGCCTTGCCAATGCTTGTTGTCAAAGCGCCTTGCCAATGCTTGTTTCTTTGCGCTTTAGAAGTTCCCTATTTCGAGTTTGGCTGCCGAGGTATTTGTTCCCTTTGCAGCCTCCATACTCCAGCTTGGGACTATAAAGGCGGCCACGCCCTAATCATCGCGCGGATTATTCCTTTTGGTTCCAGAGGTCGGAGGTTCCCTGCTCCTGATCCGGTCTTCGTTTCCTACGCTGAGGGTCTTCGCTGAGGTTCAAGACAGTCCTGTTTCCTGCTAAATGGTAGTAAACTACCACGAAAATCCGCTTGCAGAAAACGCAGGTAGGATTTATCCAATTACTATTTGCCGGCTGGAGGAATCCTCATAGAGTTCTTAAGGACAAACGCGAGGGGCGTTTCCCTGTTGTTTTCTGGACATGGTTTATCGGATTTGGTTTCTGGACTCTAGCCTTTAACCCTGAGACTACTAAACACTTGAACTACCTCGGAGGAGGTCTTGGGACATAGATTCTGTTTTAAGTACTTATGTTTCACCTTGGGTCTTCGGTATTTGAATAACTGCAAAGAGCAATTCTGTGAATAGAACAGAATTCAGATCTTGGGACCTATTCATTCTTGGTGCTTAATTGTGTGCTGATTTGATTTGCGTGTATTACTTTGAAGGCAACTCTTATGCAGGCAATGCGTATTGAAAACTCCTGTGCGTGTTTAAGATTTAATGCTCCATGTATTGAATTATTCCTGTGCTATTGAAACATTTTGAGTCCAGACTGAATCAATGTAACATGTTGATACTTCATGCCTATGCCGATTAATGCAACTAACGTGCTGAAATATTGGTTACTGTATATAAAAACTACATGGTGAAAGTTACTTTGTTTTCCTGTTAATACAGGGTTATTTGCCACATCTGGGGAAAAACGGAAGTACTAGCGTTCCAGCAGATTGTGAGCTTTTAGGGTAGAGCTCCTGAGAAACTCTTGGGGGGGGCTTAAGAAACCAAGGCCCTGACAGAATAATCCGCCCACGAATTTTGTTTCTCCCGAGCAAAACCAAATGAATGCCACCATGGATGATCTGTGTGCAATGATAGGGAATCTTCAAACCGAATTAACTGTCAGTAGGACAGAAACAGCAGCTTTAGCCAATAAGGTTATCCACTTGCAATCACGTTTGGATTCAACGCCATCTACAACTCAGCATCAATCAAACGTATCAGGTCCATCGCCCTCTGTTTCAGTAACTGTTCCTACTACTGTTCCGTTGGCCCAGCCTGAGAGATTTGGTGGGGAACCAAACAAGTTCCAAACCTTTCTTACGCAGGTTCAGTTGCATTTCATGGTTAAACCAGCTTCGTTCCCGAATCCTCAGTCACGAACTGCCTTTCTGATTTCCTTTTTGAGTGGCGACGCAGCTATGTGGGCGGTTCCCCTTGTTCAATCCGATGATCCAATGTTATATAACTGGGCACAGTTTAAACGAGAGTTTGAGAGAATTGTCGATAGGAGAACAATAACAGGATCAGCAGATAGAGAACTATTAGAATTAAGACAGGGAAACAAGGAACTTGTTCACTACCTTACCCAATTCAATCGTCTCATTGCAGAAACTGACTGGCCAGAAGCCAAGAGAGCTGCTCTTTATTACCAAGGACTAAGAGATGAGCTTAAAGACCTTATTGCACCAATCGATCCCCAACCTCGAACTTGTGCAGATCTTATAGCACTCAGCCTACGCCTTGACCATCGAGTTGCTGATCGCAAGGGAGATAAGAAACAAACTGATGTTAGGATCTTCTCCAGAACGAAGGATAGATCACTCCCCAGTGCCCAGGAATCCACAGAACCTATGGAGATAGGAAGTTTGAGGAAACCTTTAACTTCTGAAGAAAAAGAAACCCGGCGCAAGAATGGCCTATGTCTTTATTGCGGAAAAAAGGGTCATTTTGTTAGGGAATGTTCTCTCAAACCTAAAAACTCTTGGTCTCGAGATAGAAAAGAAACGAAGTCGGAAAACTAGAAAACTCGAAATTGGATCAGGAGACTTTTTCGAGTTGGCAGTCCCCTCCTGAACAAACCATTGCAAACACCTTACAGTTAACGGTGCCTCATCTCACTTTGAATGTGTCTTTCAGAATACCTAAACTCAACCAAATCTTGGTGGCAGCAATGATTGACTCTGGTGCCACCGGGAATTTCATAGACTCCAAATTCATTGCAAAAACAAATATTCCCATTATTGTAAAGGAGAAGCCTGAAATAGTTTATGCAGTTGACGGAACCTAATTAACTTCAGGAATGATCACTCACTGCACCTCTCCCATAGTAATGGTTTGCGATGTGGGCTCCGAACAACATCAAGAAACAATATCTTTTGATGTGATTGACGCACCCCAATTCGGAGTTATTCTGGGCATCCCCTGGTTAACAATGCATAATCCGACCATCAATTGGACTGAACGTACAATTGACTTCACTTCTACCTGGTGTAAACAAGGATGTTGTGGGGGTCAGGTGAAAGAGTCTAAAAACTCTCCAAGTTCCTTCCTACACACTGCTTCCGCTCTGTATGTCTCCACAGCCGCCGAGCAAGACATAGTTCTTCCTTCCATCTACGAAGAATATTCAGATGTTTTTTGTGAGCAGAAGGCAGAAACCTTACCACCACATAGGGACTACGATTGCGCCATAGATCTTGTGCCTGGGGCCAAGATACCCTGTAGTAGAATCTACGCCTTGACCGATCTAGAAAATAACCACCTTCGGGAATACCTTGATAAATTTTTAAAAAATGGTTTCATCCGGCCCTCCAAGTCTCCCGCAGCTTCTCCACTCTTTTTTGTGCCAAAAAGTAATGGAGAATTGCCCACTTGTATCGATTACAGAGCACTCAATAACATCACCATCAAGAATAGATATCCTCTACCATTGATCCCAGTGCTCCTTGATCAAGTGCGATCGGCTACAATCTTTACGAAGCTCGACTTGCGAGGTGCTTACCACTTGGTCCGTATCAGACCAGGTGATGAATGGAAGACTGCCTTCCGAACTCGTTTTGGCTTGTTTGAATATTGTGTAATGCCCTTTGGCTTATGCAACGCTCCAGCAGCATTTCAATTTTTTATTAATGACGTCCTTCGGGACTTCTTAGATAGGTTTGTTATAGCCTATATTGACGACCTTCTAATTTTTTCTTCCTCAACGGAGGAACACATTAGACATGTGAAAACCATCTTAAACACCTTGAGGTCTCATGGTCTATTCTGTAAGCTGTCTAAGTGTGAGTTCCATACCACCAAAGTTGAATTTCTTGGCTTTATTCTCTCCCCATCTGGTATTACTATGGCCCCAAGGAAAATCCAAGCAATCCTAGATTGGCCTACCCCAACTTCAGTTAAAGACATCCAACGATTTCTCGGATTTGCCAACTTCTACCGCCGTTTCATCAAAGACTTTTCAACCTTGGCCACACCCTTGACCCAGCTTTTAAGAAAAAATGTCAAGTTCACTTGGTCTACTACCACTGATAACTCATTTCAAACCCTTAAAAGAACATTTACTCAAGCACCCATTTTGCGACACCCTGACTCGGACTTGCCCTTTCTTGTGGAAGCGGACGCTTCTGACTTTGCAGTTGGAGCGATTCTTTCACAAAGAGATCAGGAAACAAATGAACTGCATCCCATCGCCTTTTTATCCAGAAAGTTCCTGCCTGCAGAAACAAACTACACCATCGCAGAGAAAGAACTCTTGGCCATTCGTTATGCCTTCAAAGAATGGCGTCACTATCTACTAGGAGCAAGACACACTGTAACTGTGTACACAGACCATCGGAATCTACAATTTCTAAGATGTGCAAAAGCCTTAACCCCTAGACAACTCCGTTGGACATTGTTTTTTGCAGAATTCGACTTCATCATAACTTTTAGACCTGGAACCAAGAACAACAAAGCAGATTCCCTGTCTCGGTACGATCATAAATCAGATGATCTCCTTTCTAATCCCAAACCAGCTAGTATGCTTTCCGAAAAACAAATCATAGGTGCCACAATGTCCGATGTCTTCTTTCAACAGATTAGACAGGCAATGCCTATACCCAAACTTCTTTCCTGGATTCGGTATGGGCCCAATAGAACAATCCATCAGAACCTACCCTTTTTTTCCGACCTCCTATTTGTCCCAACGAAGAAACTACAGACTCAAGTTTTACAGTGGTGTCATGTAAGTCAGTTGGCCGGTCATCCTGGTATCACAAAAACCAAAGAGTTGCTACAGCGAAATTTCTGGTGGCCAACCTGGAGTAAGGATGTTCATTCTTTTGTACAGAACTGCGATGTTTGTGCCCAAGCTAAAACTGAACATGGTCGGAAGAAAGGTCTTCTTCTTCCACTCCCCACCCCATCACAGGTTTGGGAGGACATTGCTATGGACTTCATAACTGATTTACCGGAAGAGAAAGGCATGAACACTATTCTTGTGGTGGTGGATCGTTTATCAAAGATGGCCCACTTTATCCCTTGCCCTAAGCTTCCTACTTCATCTCAATTGGTCCAATTACTCCTGGAACATGTGGTTCGTCTTCACGGCCTTCCGAGATCCATCACTTCAGATCGAGGTCCACAGTTCATCTCGCAGTTCTGGAAGGCCTGGTGTAAAGCTCTTCACATTACTTGTAACACCTCCACTAGTTTTCATCCGGAGTCAGACGGGCAAACAGAACGAGTTAACCAAGTCCTGAAACAATATCTCAGGTGTTTTCTATTCAAAAAACAGGGTTCATGGTTACCACTCTTATGGGAAGCTGAGTTCGCTTACAATAATCTGCAGAACACCTCCACGGGTCTGTCGCCCTTTTTTGCTGTTTATGGCTGGCACCCCCATTTTTCACCTTTGCTGCTGGCACATCACAAAACCCACATACCTTCCTTGGATTCACACTTTAAAGAAATGGAACGTATCACCAAAGCCTTGCAAACAAATGTTTTGAGAGCCAAAGCCACATACAAAAAATTTGCGGACAGGAAGCGTCAGAAGGGTCCAGATCTTCATGTGGGAGATGCAGTTTGGCTTTCTACCAAGAACTTTCAGTTCAGAAGACGCTACAAGTTCCACCCTAAGTTCATTGGACCATATAAGATTCTTCAGTGTGTAAATCCAGTGACTTACAAGTTACTCCTTCCTAATGGTATGAAAATTCACCCAGTGTTCCATGTTTCCCTGCTGAAGAGGGCGACTGTCAAGCGGCGACCTCGCCCTCCTGCTCTTCTTGTGAAAGGTCAGGATGAGTACGAGGTGCGCTGTATTAAGGACTGTAAACGCGTCAGGGGAAAGCTTTGGTACCTACTCTCCTGGAAAGGCTATGGACCTGAGGAGGACTCGTGGGTCTCCGAGGCCAATGTTCATGCTCCTCGTTTGGTGCGATCTTTTCATGCCCGGCACCCAACTTCTCACTTCTGAGACCCTGGGGGGGGGGAGTGTCTCCGTTTTTGTTGGGGGGCACTGTCAGGATTCTTGATTCTTGCCAGGATTATTGCCCTTGCTATGCACCTATGTGATGTTCTTGCCCTTGCTATGGACCAATGCTTGTTGTGCCATTACTTGTTGCTATTTGCCAGTGATTGCTGTTGTGATTCTTGCCCTCGCAGTGTTTGTTGTTTTCACTTTGCCAATGCTTGCTGCTATGGTTGTTATTGTAGCGCCTTGCCAATGCTTGTTGTCAAAGCGCCTTGCCAATGCTTGTTTCTTTGCGCTTTAGAAGTTCCCTATTTCGAGTTTGGCTGCCGAGGTATTTGTTCCCTTTGCAGCCTCCATACTCCAGCTTGGGACTATAAAGGCGGCCACGCCCTAATCATCGCGCGGATTATTCCTTTTGGTTCCAGAGGTCGGAGGTTCCCTGCTCCTGATCCGGTCTTCGTTTCCTACGCTGAGGGTCTTCGCTGAGGTTCAAGACAGTCCTGTTTCCTGCTAAATGGTAGTAAACTACCACGAAAATCCGCTTGCAGAAAACGCAGGTAGGATTTATCCAATTACTATTTGCCGGCTGGAGGAATCCTCATAGAGTTCTTAAGGACAAACGCGAGGGGCGTTTCCCTGTTGTTTTCTGGACATGGTTTATCGGATTTGGTTTCTGGACTCTAGCCTTTAACCCTGAGACTACTAAACACTTGAACTACCTCGGAGGAGGTCTTGGGACATAGATTCTGTTTTAAGTACTTATGTTTCACCTTGGGTCTTCGGTATTTGAATAACTGCAAAGAGCAATTCTGTGAATAGAACAGAATTCAGATCTTGGGACCTATTCATTCTTGGTGCTTAATTGTGTGCTGATTTGATTTGCGTGTATTACTTTGAAGGCAACTCTTATGCAGGCAATGCGTATTGAAAACTCCTGTGCGTGTTTAAGATTTAATGCTCCATGTATTGAATTATTCCTGTGCTATTGAAACATTTTGAGTCCAGACTGAATCAATGTAACATGTTGATACTTCATGCCTATGCCGATTAATGCAACTAACGTGCTGAAATATTGGTTACTGTATATAAAAACTACATGGTGAAAGTTACTTTGTTTTCCTGTTAATACGGGGTTATTTGCCACATCTGGGGAAAAACGGAAGTACTAGCGTTCCAGCAGATTGTGAGCTTTTAGGGTAGAGCTCCTGAGAAACTCTTGGGGGGGGCTTAAGAAACCAAGGCCCTGACACCCTCAGAACCGGAGTGGCCCATTTATTCTTTCATCCGTGTTCTTTCTCTTCCCATGGGGAGTTTTCTTCATTTACTTTCTTGGTATGAGCATTTCGGCTCTGCTTTTTTCTCTTGCTGCTGTCTATCCTCTGATGATGTCCGTATGTTTGTACCCTCTCTGTTTGAAGCGAATTTTGGTTTCCTCAAATTTTCGTTCCATTTCACTCGCCTCGGAGCAGTTTCCCTTCATTCGGAGTAGTTCTCCATAGGGTATGCTTTTTTTGAGTGTCTCTGGGTGGAAACTTTGTCTGTGAAGTAGACTATTTGTAGCTGTTTTTTTTACGATGTACAGTAGTTTCTAGTCTATTATTCTTCACATAGACTTTCGTGTCTAGGAACTCTGGGGCATATTACCAACAACTAGCAATAATTATCGCTATGTTGGCTTAGCGGCAATATTTTTATCGCCGAGCTGCAGCGATTTTTATCGCTTAGGAACCTTGCTATTATCAAGGTTTATCTCCTAAGCAATAAAAATCGGCCGAAATGCTTAGCGCGAATATCTCCAAAAGTTGGTAATAGGAGATAGCGATGTTAGCGACTGTTTCCAGTCGCTAACATCTTGGCACGCCCACTTTGCATGTCATTAGTGATAAATATCACTGACATGCAAAGCGGGGCCCAAGATGGTTGCTATCTCCTACTAGCTGTCGCTAACTGGTGTTAGTAACAGCTAGGTAATAGGGAGATAATTTTATCTCCGCTTTCTTGGCTTTTAAAGCCAAAAAAGCGGAGATAAACCCCCTTGATAATATGCCCCCCTATTTCTTTGGAGCTTAGGTTGTATGTAGACTTTAGTCCCACAGTGTTGTTATTTAAGACTTCAAAGAATGCACAGAATTCTTGTTCTGTGCCCTTCCACAGGAGAAACAGATCATCAATAAAGCGCAGCCATAGTACCACGCTTGCCATATGCCGGTCGTTTTCTTCTCCCCAAGCCACGCACTTCTCCCACCACCCCATGATGAGATTAGCGTAGCTTGAGGAGAAGGAAATTCCCATGGCCGTACCGCAGCACTGCGCATACGCCTTCCTGTTAAATAGAAAAACATTATTGTAGAGACACAATGCTATCATTTGTGTCAGCATTTTCGAATGTTCATACTGATTAATAGGCCGTTGTTGGAGAAAGTATTGAATTGCTTTCAGGCCAGTTTCATGGTTGATCGAAGTATATAAAGATATTACAGCAATCGTTATTAATAAATAGGTTGGTTGCCATTCGGTGTTTGATAGAATCCTCAGAAAGTCTCCAGTGTCTTTTATGAAAGATGTCAAGGTTGCAGCAATGTTAGAGTAAATACTTTCTACCTTTCTAATAAAATACTTTGCCAGTTCTTCACATTGAATATTAGAAGTGATGCTAGGTTCTGCTGCCAATGTGGGTTTCCTGAGGCCATTCAGGAGAGAGAAGATACTTTTAGCGAGGTTGTTGCTGATTTTTATTTCATTAGCGAAATGCTGGGCCCTGGACTTTCAAATAAATTTATGATATGCCTTAATGGCCTTCAATATCAAATTTTTGTAGACGGCTCATAGGAGCGTCTCTAGGCACGCTCCAGGACTTTGCATTTTTTTTCGCTAGGATGAGCATCTTATTAAACCAAGGTCTCATGATGATGTGGCAGTATACTCATAGCGTCCCTCTTAGAAATGGAGGTCTCTAGTTGGCAGTGATCTGCACCCTGTTCAAGTAGGGACCCTTATTGTAGACAGGGTAAGAGGATTACACAGCTAAAATAATCCCTGCTCTCTCCCTCGGTAGCTTGACACAAGTAGCCAGGCTTATATCTCAGAGGCAATGTGTAAAGTCTTTGTATAAACACACACAGTAACACAGTGATAACCCCACAAAATGACAGCACACTAACTTAGAACAATAATCAATATTTATCTAAATAAAACAAGACATAAACAACAACAATACAACATACACAAATCAAGATATCACTTTTAAAAGGACTGTTCAGTCCAAAGGGAGCAATAGATGTGTCACTTTTGTCACAAAGTACCTGGGATGCTGCAGAATCAAAGCCATTCGTCAGTTACTTACTCCCAGGGGAGTTGATGCATTTGTTCCCTACTACCAGGGAACGTGATGCATTGGTTCCATACTGCAGCACAGGGGAGGTGATCTGTTGGTTCCTTACTGTCAGAGGAGGTGATTCATCGGTTCCTTACTGTGAGGAGAGGTGATGCTTTGAACTCCGGACATGCAGCCTCAGTTAGCTTATTGTTGGGCAATGTTGATGAATACTTGGTGCAGAGGTGTGATGTGTCAAAAATCTGGAAGCGCTGGGACAATGCGGCATCAATTTTCCAGCTGCAGGTAGAAGATGGATTGATTTCTTCAGCTGTACAGCAGGGCCATCGTCAGAGTTGGATTGGGTGCCACAGACTTCAGTGACATAGTGCACTGGACTAGATATCCAGTGATCTTTATTATTATTATTATTATTATTGCATTTATTGAGCGCACAGCTACCCGGAGGTTTCCCGGCGCTTGCCTTGGGAACCCGTCCTGGCTTTTCCCTGTGAGATAGCCCCTACAGGGCATCCCCAAGGTGAAAGCCAGGCATCCCGCCGCAGGGGGGCCGTTGTGGAGATTAAGCAAGCTTAATGCCCAGAGTTGCAGAGTGAGAACCCATGATTAGAGCAGGCACCGAAGCGAGAATTATCGAGTCCGTGGACATTTGAGCTCAAGACCCTGCCGCGTCGGGAATTGAACCCTGGTCCCGGGTCTGACCTCAGCTTCCGGGTCTGCCTGCTCTACACCGTGAGCCACACTTCTCCACACAACAGGTGATGCATTGATTCTTCAGCTGCACTGTGGCGATGCATTATTTTTTCCACCGCATGGAGGTGCTGCGTCAGGAAAAACAGGGTCTGCAGGTCGTTTTGTGGATTTTCTTAGTCTTTTGCAGCAAAACCCCCTCCTTTGTCCCTGAACTGGATTTGGCACCACTTGGCAACTCAGAACTCCCAGCAAAGGAGTTCGTGGGCTGCATATGAAGTCTTTGATGGCCCTGAGACTTCTTAAAAGGAGGCAAGCTCACAAAAGCCCTTGGAGCACCTTGGCAAGCAGGATACAGAAAGCAAAGTCCAGTCCGTTCACTGCCCAAGGCAGAAGCAGAAAGCAGTAGGCTTGGACAACACAGCAACATGCATAGTGGCAGTTCCCCTCCTACAGCTTCTCTTTGTCTTGGTAGATTCTCCTCTTAGCCCAGATGTTTTCTTAAGTTATGGTGTCACAGCTCCAGTACTTATACCAGGTTCTGCCTTTGAAGTAGGTAAACTTTAAAGAAAATTCTTTGTAATGCACAAGACCCTGCCTTTCCCTGATCTGGCTCCAGAAACACTAAAGAGAGGTTGAGACAGCTTTGTTTGAGGACAGTCAGTGACAACTCCCCCCACCACTCTAGCCCAGGAAGACCCATCAGCCTGGTGATGGGCCATCACGATATGCAGGGCACACTTCAGCTCCCTTTGTGTGACTGTCAAGAAGCATGAATGCAAATACAGCACAACTGTCAGTCTAAACCTGACGTGGATTACACAGCTGGGCAGAGGCACAAAATGGTAAAGCAAGAATATGCCATTTTCAAACACGCAATTTACAAACCAACTGCACAAAAAGATGTATTTGTAAATTCTGAGTACAGGGACCCTAAACTCTACATGTCTATCTCTTCCCAATTCGAAGTTACACTTGTAAGAGGTTACACGGCAGCTCCAATGATTACCTATGGGAGAAATAGACCTTGCAGTAGTAAAAATTAAATTAGCATTATTTCGCTCTCAGGACATGTTATGTTATGTTATGTTATTCGGAATTTGTTAAGCGCACGGTCACCCAGGGGTTTCATGGCGCTGAATGAGACAGATGGTAAATGAAGAGACAGATGGTAACAATGCTCTAACCGTGTGCTTGTTTGAATAACCAGGTCTTCAGAGCTCCCCTAAACTCTGTCAGCTTAGTACAGTTCAGAATAGACAGGGGGAAGGAATTCCAGGTTTTTGGGGCAAGGTATGCGAAACAGGATCCGCCAAGTCGTTTCTTTTTAAACGTAGGCAACGTGAGGAGGGACAGGTGGGCAGAACGAAGGTCACGGGTCGGTTCGTATTTATTTATGAGTTGATTGACGAACCTGGGGCTTTTTCCGTGGAGAGCCTTGAAGATTATGCAGCCTACCTTAAAGGTGATCCGTTGGGCTATAGGGAGCCAATGAAGGGAGCCTAACTGAGGTTTGGCTGACTTCCTGCGATTGCTCTTGAATATTAATCTAGCCGCTTGATTTTGAACAATCTGCAGGCGTTTAGCAATGGCGAGGGCTAGGCCCAAGTAGATGGAGTTGGAAAAGTCTAATCGCGAGAGGACCAATGCGAGTACTACCTGGATGAGAGCGGAGTGAGTCAGCAGATGGGCGATTTTCTTAATCTTTCTTAACCACATGGCTGCTAGGCGTTTTCCCGTCCTGCGCTGAAGATCCAAAATCACCATAATTCATGACGAGCTGGCCTTGTCATCAGCGCACGGCAGGTAAGCGCCATGACGAGCCCAGCTCGTCATTAGCTTCGAAGGGGTTAACTGAAAGAAGCAGGAGGAAATCATTGTTCCGGCCTGGGTTTCCAGTGAGAGGTCGGAGCAAAGAGTGACCCCGAGGCTCTTCACTGACTGAGAGGGGGATGGAGGGGTGCCCATTGAGGCCGGCCAGTGGGGGCCCCCACTTAATGCGCTGTTACTGGGGAGTACAAGCTCGGTCTTTCCTGGATTGAGCTTGAGATGGTTCTGATCCATCCAGCTCTGGATGTGCAGCATGGTCTTTTGGAATTCCTCAATGGAGTCCGTGGAGTTGAGGGGGAATACCAGCTGCAAGTCATCCGCATAGTTGTAAATGGTGACTTTCCTGTTTTTCAGAGAGTGCAGTAGCGGTTTAAGATATAAATTAAAAAGGAGGGGAGATAATGAGGAGCCCTGTGGGACACCGCAGGTGGTGCAGAGTATAGGTGCCATAAAGTTCTCCAGCTTTACAGCCTGGGATCTATCCGTCAGAAAGGACTTAATCCAGTCGAGAGCCGCGCCGCTGAGGCCAGCTTGTTCGACACGGTGTAATAAGATGGTGTAATCCACCGTGTTGAACGCGGCCGACCGGTCGAGGAGTACGAGGGCTTGGTGGATTCCATTGTCGGCATTGGTCCTTAGAGTATTCTGGACAGCGAGGATCACCGCCTCGGTGGAGTGTGCCTGGCGGAACCCGGCTTGGTTGGATTCCAGGTAGTCTGATGTTTCTATAAAGTTGGATATGCAGCTGGTTACATGGGCTTCAAGCAGCTTGGCGCCGTAAGGGAGAAGGGAAATGGGGCGGTAATTGGAAAGGTTGGAGGGATCGGCACCCGGTTTCTTAATTAGAGGGACTAGGGTGGCATTTTTAAAGGAATTGGGGACTATTCCTTGTGATAGGGAAGTATTCAAGAGGGGAAGTATGCCTTGAGGGAGTGCAGCGTAAACTTCCTTCAGTATATGCGGGGGGCAAGGATCGTTGGGGGAACCAGATTTTACTCGGTTCATCAGTTCCAGCAATTTGGGTGGGTCGATGGGGGGAATATCCTGGAGTATATTAGGGTTTCTGCTGATGTCCAAGTAGTCTGCCATGACATGATTAGTTTGAATACTATTTTTTATGATGTCGATCTCCTTGAAGAACCTTGAAGAAATCGTTGAGCCGGTTGCACATCATTTGGGATGATGGTTGAGAGGAAGAGGTTCTGGAATCGTTACATAAGTCGTTTACGACTCTGAAAATTTCCCTCGATTTGTTTTGAGCATTAGAGATTTTTTCTGAGAAAAAAGTTGCTTTGGCAGATAAGATAGCGCTCTTATAGTTTTTACGAGCTGTCGTGTATAATGATCTGTCTGTGGCATGGTAGCCGTGTCTCCACTTCCTCTCTAGTTGGCGGAGTTCTAATTTCTGCTTTTTTAAGTCGGCAGAGAACCACCTGTGGGCGTCCATGCGACGGGCGCGGGAGAACCTGGTGAGAGGAGCATGTTCGTTGCATGCAGAAAGAAGCCACTCAGTGTGTGCTTTATCCATCAAGTTGATGTCCGGGGCTGGGGTAGGGATGGAGTTAGTCATCTTGGAAGTTTAGAGATCTCCATTCCCTGGCTAACCCCCCCGAGGGCGCATGGTTTTTTGGGTTTCCCTGAGTGGTGATGGAAAATTTCAATAGGTGGTGGTCAGACCAAATGCATGGTGAGGCCGTGGGGCTGGAGGTAGGGATATTGTGAGACCAAATGTGGTCTAAGATATGTCCTTTTTCATGGGTGGGGATCAGGACGTGTTGACGGAAGTTTAGATTAGAGAGGAGCTCGAAAAGTTCTGTGGCATGAGGTCCGGCTTCCGAATTATTGTACCAGTAGTTGAGATCCCCTATGACCATGACCTTGTCATAATCAATGACTAGACCTGCTAGTTGCTCAGACAGGGAGGCTGGGAAGGAAGGCATGGATGTAGGTGGTCGGTAGGTCAATACTAGCACCATGGTGCCTATATAGGTGTCAGATTTAATGACTAAGTTTTCAGTATCTGATAAGTCTAGAGGAGGTAGGGTGGTGAACGAATGGTCTTTATGGATGTTGGCGGCGACGCCTCCTCCGAATTTTCCTGGTTTTCTATTTGCTGACAAGATGTAATAATCTGATGGTAGGGCAGTGAGAATGTCTGGCAAGGAGTCTGCAGTGAGCCATGTCTCAGAGACAAATAGTATGTCTGGTCTACTTAAGTAGTAGGAATATATCTAATTGGTGTTTAACCAGGGATCTGGTATTAAGATAAAGACAGCGAAGGGTCAGGATATTGGGGTTAGGGGGGGCTTAGTGGGGTTAGGACTTTGAGATGTGGTAGAAGATGGCTCTTGCATGTGATGGTGAGGATAAATATTGCTGGCCTTTAGGCGAGCATGTGTGATCGGATTGAGGGATGGGAGAGCAGAATTCTGAAGAGAATGCAGTTCAGGGGAGGAGTACCTGATGAATTCTCCATTCTGCCTGGTCACTGGGCCCGTCCAGGCGCGGACGGGCGCAGATGGGCTTGCCTTAGGCGCGCCCGCTGCGCTCGTCCGCTGCGCGTCCTTGGGAGGCACATGGTGATAAGAAAACAGATGGAAGAGAGGGGGCGTGGCCTCGCTCGAGTGGGCGTGGCTTGTGCGTGATGGGGAGATGGCGGCAAAATTACCCTGAGCTACGTGACAGCGCTAAAGTCCGCTGCGCGTCTGCTCTAGGGGGCGCCTAGTCCCAGTAAATGGTGCTCAGGGGGAAGGAAAGAGTTTTAAAAAGCGAGCAAATCAAACACAAATAAACAATATTAGCAGCACAAATCTCCCGGCTTTCCGCCTCAGGAGTAGGATATGTCTCTGGCGCGCTCGTGATCAGTGCAGCGTTTTATACGTCAGAGAGGGGCGTGGCCTCGCTCGAGTGGGCGTGGCTTGTGCGTGATGGGGAGATGGCGGCAAAATTACCCTGAGCTACGTGACAGCGCTAAGGTCCGCTGCGCGTCTGCTCTAGGGGGCGCCTAGTCCCAGAAAAAGGTGCTCAGGGGGAAGGAAAGAGTTTTAAAAAGCGAGCAAATCAAATACAAATAAACAATATTAGCAGCACAAATCTCCCGGCTTTACGCCTCAGGAGTCGAATATGTCTCTGGCGCGCTCGTGATCAGCGCGGCGTTTTATGCGTCAGAGAGGGGGCGTGGCCTCGCTCGAGTGGGCGTGGCTTGTGCATGATGGGGAGATGGTGGCAAAATTATCCTGAGCTACGTGACAGCGCTAAGGTCCGCTGCGCGTCTGCTCTAGGGGGCGCCTCGTCCCAGTAAAAGGTGCTCAGGGGGAAGGAAAGAGTTTTAAAAAGCGAGCAAATCAAATACAAATAAACAATATTAGCAGCACAAATCTCCCGGCTTTCCGCCTCAGGAGTAGGATATGTCTCTGGCGCGCTCGTGATCAGCGCGGCGTTTTATACGTCAGAGAGGGGGGTGGCCTCGCTCGAGTGGGCGTGGCTGGTGCGTGTTGGGGAGATGGCGGCAAAATTACCCTGAGCTACGTGACAGCGCTAAGGTCCGCTCTAGGGGGCGCCTAGTCCCAGAAAAAGGTGCTCAGGGGGAAGGAAAGAGTTTTAAAAAGCGAGCAAATCAAACACAAATAAACAATATTATCAGCACAAATCTCCCGGCTTTCCGCCTCAGGAGTAGAATATGTCTCTGGCGCGCTCGTGATCAGCGCGGCGTTTTATACGTCAGAGAGAGGGTGTGGCCTTGCTCGAGTGGGCGTGGCTTGTGCGTGATGGGGAGATGGCGGCAAAATTACCCTAAGCTACGTGACAGCTCTAAGATCCGCTGCGCGTCTGCTCTAGGGGGCGCCTAGTCCCAGAAAAAGGTGCTCAGGGGGAAGGAAAGAGTTTTAAAAAGCGAGCAAATCAAATACAAATAAACAATATTAGCAGCACAAATCTCCCGGCTTTCCGCCTCAGGAGTAGGATATGTCTCTGGCGCGCTCGTGATCAGCGCGGCGTTTTATATGTCAGAGAGGGGGCGTGGCCTCGCTCGAGTGGGCGTGGCTTGTGCGTGATGGGGAGATGGCGGCAAAATTACCCTGAGCTACGTGACAGCGCTAAGGTCCGCTGCGCTTCTGCTCTAGGGGGCGCCTCGTCCCAGTAAAAGGTGCTCAGGGGGAAGGAAAGAGTTTTAAAAAGCGAGCAAATCAAACACAAATAAACAATATTAGCAGCACAAATCTCCCAGCTTTCCGCCTCAGGAGTAGGATATGTCTCTGGCGCGCTCGTGATCAGCGCGGCGTTTTATACGTCAGAGAGGGGGGTGGCCTCGCTCGAGTGGGCGTGGCTGGTGCGTGATGGGGAGATGGCGGCAAAATTACCCTGAGCTACGTGACAGCGCTAAGGTCCGCTCTAGGGGGCGCCTAGTCCCAGAAAAAGGTGCTCAGGGGGAAGGAAAGAGTTTTAAAAAGCGAGCAAATCAAACACAAATAAACAATATTATCAGCACAAATCTCCCGGCTTTCCGCCTCAGGAGTAGAATATGTCTCTGGCGCGCTCGTGATCAGCGCGGCGTTTTATACGTCAGAGAGAGGGTGTGGCCTTGCTCGAGTGGGCGTGGCTTGTGCGTGATGGGGAGATGGCGGCAAAATTACCCTGAGCTACGTGACAGCTCTAAGATCCGCTGCGCGTCTGCTCTAGGGGGCGCCTAGTCCCAGTAAAAGGTGCTCAGGGGGAAGGAAAGAGTTTAAAAAAGTGAGCAAATCAAACACAATAAACAATATTAGCAGCACAAATCTCCCGGCTTTCCGCCTCAGGAGTAGGATATGTCTCTGGCGCGCTCGTGATCAGCGCAGCGTTTTATATGTCAGAGAGGGGGCGTGGCCTCGCTCGAGTGGGCGTGGCTTGTGCGTGATGGGGAGATGGCGGCAAAATTACCCTGAGCTACGTGACAGCGCTAAGGTCCGCTGCGCGTCTGCTCTAGGGGGCGCCTAGTCCCAGTAAAAGTTGCTCAGGGGGAAGGAAAGAGTTTCAAAAAGCGAGCAAATCAAACACAAATAAACAATATTAGCAGCACAAATCTCCCGGCTTTCCGCCTCAGGAGTAGGATATGTCTCTGGCGCGCTCGTGATCAGCGCAGTGTTTTATACGTCAGAGAGGGGGCGTGGCCTCGCTCGAGTGGGCGTGGCTTGTGCGTGATGGGGAGATGGCGGCAAAATTACCCTGAGCTATGTGACAGCGCTAAGGTCCGTTGCGCGTCTGCTCTAGGGGGTGCCTAGTCCCAGTAAAAGGTGCTCAGGGGGAAGGAAAGAGTTTAAAAAAGCGAGCAAATCAAACACAAATAAACAATATTAGCAGCACAAATCTCCCGGCTTTCCGCCTCAGGAGTAGAATATGTAAAACACACCAGTAGATGTCCTACCGTTCAAATAGATTGCTCCCTGCCCGTGGGGCTACTTGGGCCTACCTAAGGGGTGTATTACATGTAGTAAAAGGGATGACTTGGGCCTGGCAAGTGGTGGCACTTGCCAGGTCGATATGGCAGTTAAAAACTGCACACCTAGGCGCTGCAGTGCCAGGTCTGAGACATGGTTGCAGGCCTACTTATGTGGGTGGCACAGTCAGTTCTGAGGGCCCACTAGTAGCATTTGATTTACAGGCCCTGGACGCACCTTGTTCACTTTACTAGGGACTTACCAGTAAATCAAATATACCAATCATAGATAACAAATCATAATCACAATTTACAAAGGGAGAACTTGCACTTTAGCGCTGATCAGCAGTGGTAAAGTGCAACAAAAATAAAATGCAGCACACAGTCAAAAACAGGTCAGAAGCAAATAAAGACTGGGGAAAAGCAAGCCTAAGATGCCAGGTCTAACAGTCCCTTAAAGCCATTAGCTAAATATCGGATAATCAGATCGTTTTGGAGTGCTTTCTGGTTATAAACTCAACTAAGCAAGACTCAGATTCTGCTAAGCTTTTATTTTGAAAGTTATCATTCCAGTAGCTACTTACCTAGGGGTTAAGATCTGTGCTAACGTCGACCGCATTGTGGGGCTGAATTATGACTGCTCTTGCTGTCTATTATCCTTAAATTGCAATCAAGGAGCTGTCTTCCAGTTAGTTTAATAGAGCAACGTAACATTGATAAAAGGAGCATTCTTCCTAAATGTTTTTATTTTTTTCAGTCGATTCTGCTATGAGTGCCCGACTAATTTTTTAAGTGACTTGACGGGGCCATCTGCTGTTTTTTCTGGGGCTATAAAAGAGCCAGGCGGGCAATACCTATATGAAACTTCTCTCTAATCAAGGCTGTTGGCTGCTTCCTGAATTTAACTTATATTTCTGGTAAGTTTTTGACAGGATATTTGGAATTTACTTACATATTTCGACACTGATTCCTTTGCATTGGGTTATCAATTGACCATGGGCTCTGACTTTAGGTTATTTCTTTTAAGGCAGTCAGACCCCAAATATTTTAAATGGGTATGGATCATTAAGGACATTTACTGGATCTGGGGGGAAATCGGCATTAAATATTCCTTGCCATCTATACATCTGTATAATCCATTTTTGGGCAATCCAGCTTCTCCAAGTATTTTCCAGGATACGGTGCTCAAGCGGTGGTTTACATTAGGTTTAAAAACTTTGAGCCAGCTTTTTAATTCGTCCGGGTTGTACATTTTTGGGATCTTCAAGCACCTCATGGCCTTCTATGTCAATCTTTTGTTAAATACTTACAGATTCACAATTATCTTCTGCATAGGCATCTAGTCTTAGCTCATTTGGATAATTTGGATATTTTGAAGTACTTTTATACAACCCTAGAAAAATTATCAATCAGAATAATTTCCAAGTTTATGTCAACCTATTGGGACGATGGGCAGCCTTTTCTTGCAGCACAGTGGAGTAAGCAGCTCGACATGGTTATCTCGGTTGATGACATCACTGATGCATTTGATATTGTTAATCGATCTGTCTTTTTTTGTTAATCTTAAAATGCAACAATTTAAAACTTTATGTATGATTTACTATACTCCAGAGAAGATATGCAGATGGGCTGGGGCAATTCTCAATAACATGACAAGATGCTCCAGGTGTGGTACTTAATCTGCTGACATTGTTCATATGTTTGTTGGATGTCTCTTGCTTAAAAACATTTGGACTGCAATATGTGTGCATCTTTCAAACTATCTGGGGTACAATGTCCAGTTATCGAAGAAAGATGTTATAATGGCAAATACATTTCTTACTAATCCTAGAGATTCGATCGTGGTTGCATTTGCGATTGTCACTGCTCGACTCTGCATTGCCAGAGCCTGGATTGATCCTATACCTCCCACTGTCTTCGAATGGTGGTTCACGTTTAGTCAAATTCACGAACTAGAAGCAGCGATACTTAAGACCAAAGGGGTAAAGGGCCGCCCACGCCATAAGAACATCTAGTCCAGCTTTTTCATAGATAAATGCGATTGCAATTCTTTTTTCTCTGTTTTCCTTTTCTTTTTTCTCTCCTATTTGATTAGAAAATTATTATATTATTTTATATATCCACTAATATTAATGTATCAATACTGTTGTTATAATGGAACTTATGTACCTCAATTAAGCATGTAAAATACAATACAGGGAATTGGGATTATTAAGATATACATGGAGATTAAAATATGCGTGCATTGTGTGTTTTTTCTGTACTCAAATTATGATCTCATTTAGATTACTGGAAAGCAGACCTGTATTTCCTACATAGTAGTTTGATTACTTAGTGCCCGTGATTCAAACAACATTTTCTTTGTCATAACTTAATTACCAGGCCTATAGCAGCGATTGCAATTCTCAACTGGCACAGGTTAATGGCAAACCTAGAAGGTCAGAAGCTGCAAATGTTCAAAGAACTATAAAATTAAATCCCACCCCGCCAATTTTCATGAGTGCTTTTCAAATTCCTCAGCTCGTTTTAATGGATTATTATTCAGCAGCGGAGGAATATGGGCATTTTCCGTGGTCTCATTTGAAATGAGCATCAGGAGAAGTTATAAAGAAAACAGATATATTAACAATGACCCAGAAATACGTGGTGTAAGAAATATATGTAGCAGAAAAGCAATTTTGTTTTTCTCATATTTCCAAATGAAACAGGAGTTTGCTAAATGGCAAAGTGATAATTACTTGAAAACATTTTTAATTGGTTCTCCCAACCGAAATTCACTCCATTGCTCAATTCCACAAAAGACACCCGGGGCAGATTTACTGAGATTGCACGCCATGTTTGTGGCACAAAGGTGATGCAAATCGACGCTAAATCTTTTTGTCCGATTTTCTTTCCAGCGCTGACCTTGTTTAGTGCTGAAAATAACGTGAAAGTAACATGAAGCAGCGCTAAGCGCTGTTTTGAATTATGTAGGGCCAAGGGGGCATACCATGGGTGGTGCATGGGCAATCCCATGCAACAACCCAAGGTTTCTGATGATAAACCTCATTTACTAAATAAAGTAGACATGGTTTAGTGTCAGAAAATAGTGCACACTTCAACCAGAAGCTATGAAGGAGAAATGCTTTTTTTCTCCTTTAGTATCCGACTCCGCATGTGTGCTGCACTGTATAGCACACATACAAAGTGGGAACATTTTAAAAATAATTCTAAGCAAAGTATTTTGTACTGGAAAATGCTTCCAGTATATAACCTATGCTTGACTCACGGAGACACCCTGGCACTATGGCGCAATGGTGTCTCTGTGGCGCATGGCAGCTTATTTCAGTGTCAGAGAGAGTGGAGGAGAGTGCCATATTTCAGTAAGTCTGGTGCTCTTCTGCTCTCTCCTTCTCAGGCAGCGCAGCACATCATTTACGGCTGCTAGAATACGTGAGAAATTGGTAAATCAGGCACCCATTGTCGCCATGGAAGCGGTTTAAACTACAACAGTAAGCACAATAGTTCCTTCCATTCGTTCTTGAACTAGTTTGCTCATTCATCCACTCACCCTGAAGGTGTCTTAGCGATACCCATAGCACAGGCCATACAAAAGGTTGTGAGGAGCACAGTATGCCTTGCAGAAAAGAAACCGTTTATAAATAATATAGACAATGGTACTTTCCTCCAGACTGCCAAAGACTTGGAACATCACAAGTCTGAGCCACGACTTCTGTAGGTGGTAATGTTGAAAAGAATGCTTGTGCATATTTGTTTTGCTCTATTTTGTTGCAATGTGATTTTGTTGTGTTGAACCGAGGTTGTTGTGTTGCCTTATGTTTTGACTATTTAGTTGTGATATGCTGTGTTATATCTTAATATTACGTGTTACTCTGTATATGGCAGTATTTTATGTTGCGTGTTATCTCCTGGTGAATATGTCCCCATATGCTGCTATATTTGCAGCCTAAAGCAGCAGGTTCTTATATTTTTTGTGAAAAGCAACCATTTACCACTAGGTAAGGTGATAAAATAGTGCCTCTTCTGCTCTTCAACCACTGAAGACACCAGTGAACCCAAAACTTTTGCAGACTAAGGGGCTGATTATGATGGAGGATTTTCCGCATCCTCCAGGCCGGCGGAAGCCACCGCCGGCCCAGAGGATGCGGAAAATCCTCGCGGACCCACGAAAGGCCCACCGCCACATTAGGATGGCTGGTGGGTCCTGGTTTCAGTCCACCGCTTTTCCGCCGTGGTTGATTTACAACCGCGGCGGAAAAGCTGTAACGTGGCTGGTGGTGTCTATCAGACACCGCCAGCCACATTAGGATGGTGTAAAAGAGATGCCTTACCAGGGCGGCTTTTCCGCCGTGGAAAAGCATGTGTAACTTCACTGTGGGGGCCCGTTGAAGGGGGGGTGGAGGGTGCACATGGGGGGGTACCTATGGTACCCCCCTGCATTTGTATGCAGTAATTGGCAGGCACCGCACGGTGCCTGCCGCTTTCTGCATACAAATGCAATGTATGCATTTTTACCATTGCGGCGGGTGCAGCTTGAAGCCGCACCCGCAGCAATGGTAAAAATAGAGGATCTGACCGCCAGGGTGGCGGTCACATCCTAATTTGACAGGAGGGAACTCCGCAGGCCATGCGGAGGTTCCCTCCTCCTCTATGGTCGTGGACGGACTCAAGTCAGTCCGCGATCATAATGAGCCCCTAAGTCTGAATTTGATGCTCCCAGTGCTCACTTTATGCGATGCAGCCAAAGAAATCCGAATTAGATGTGGCCAATGCTTATGAAAAAAACTCATTTTGTTGAGTGTTTTCCTACATTCGCACGACCAATCTGCCTAGAAGAGAACCAACCTTTTCCAATCTGACTTGGATCATAGAGCTTTTTTCTGATTTTAGCAGATTCACTGATAAACCCAGAGAAAGGTGTATTTTAGATGTCCCCCAAGCAGTACCTTAAGCTCTAGGTAAAGGGTGTAGAGGAGGTGCACCAATCATTTCAGACAAGACTAATCCTTTGGGTTTTCAGCTCAGCTAATTAACATATAGTGTTTCCAGTCTTAGACAGGCCTTTTGGGCACTCTGGCACTGTCAAGTGGCCCAGTTTGAAAGGGTTTGTTTTTGGTCATGTGGCTGTTTGGTTCCATTCCGTGATCACACAGAAGAGCTAAAATATGAATTGTAAGGCAACCTGATAAACTAATTTTGATTTAATTTTTTTTACCAGAGGTGTAGGAAAGGTGCCTTTTCTACTTGGTTTTCCCTGACTTTTTGGCTTTAGCTGGAGCCTATTTTTGCTGGTTTTAGAACCCTGTGAGTCTACCCCTGCTAACCAGGAGTAAAGTACCTGGGCTTCCATTTTAAATGCCACTTGTGGAATGCAGTACCTATGGGTCCATCCACTACAGTTGTAGTGCAAATATGGCTACATGCCTACCTTGAGTAGCTTGACTGCTGCAGTGCCAAAGCTGCAGTGAGACCTGACAAAATAACCCTTTTGATGGGTAAAGGCTCCACTTTTATATAAAGTCACCCCTGTGTATGCCTTGTAGCCCACAAGGCAGGTGGCATGGTATTTAAAATTGGGACAGGTAAACAACTAATAATACCATGTCCTTCAAATAACAAGACCCTAAAAACGACTTTCACTGTGGCAGGCCAACACAGCAGGAAGTCAGAGTAACTGATCACAATTCTAATAGTGTGCCTCATGAATGGGACAAGCTAGAAAATTAGTTAAACACACATTTTTAATAGTTATTTAAAATCCAATTGAAAGGTGGATTTGGATTTTGAATAAATATTAAGCAAACATAACTTTTAAACACCTTTTACCTGCCTGACGGTCTTGGTAGCTAATTTGCATTAACTCTCTAGCAGCTCCCTGGTTGTGCTCTGCCCAGGAAGAGGTGTGTAAGAGGTGAGACTTTCCTCCGAGGAACACATGATGGGCTGAGTAATAAAAATATGCATATGGTGGCTAGGTATGCACAAACAACAGTAGTCACAATTAATCACAGTTTGTTTGTGTGTGAATGTCCATAAGTGCTGGTGCTGCTAGGAAGTGGAAGAGCCATCAAGTCTTCCTCTGCGGTATGGATTCCAAATGCAAGAAAACATTTCTTGAGCATTCATCTCAACAGAATATGCAGGGTGGGGGCAGTGGCAATTCTGTTGACAGCACTGTGTCAAATCATGCTTGACAGGTTTTTTGGGCCACATGTAAAACTTTGGCACATTTGAAAGGGATAGAATAGGATTCCAGGACAAATCTGTCTGGTTGCTGAGGAACTCTGCCTTTGTCCTTCCAGACTTCTCACTCAGGATTTTTTGTGGGTACAGTGACTGCTTCTAGACGTTTTTTTTAGTGTTAGATGAGGGAGGACACAATTGATTACAATAGTACACTCCCCCACACACCTACAACCCCCAGAGCCCTCAGAGCTCAAGTTTAGTATGGCTGAAGACTTTTGCCACTTTGAAAATTCCCTGACACATGCCATTTTGAGCCTACATGCAGTAAGTCAAACAGGAACTACTCCATTGGTTAGGGAGTGCCTAGGAGTCGCCCCACCCACTAGGTAGCACCAGGCATAAATGTGGAACCAAAAGGCACTTTGACTTAACACTGTCTGGTCCTGTGGAAGAATGCAAGAGGACTGGATCGGTTCTCTGTAAATTGAGTGGAGCCCTGAAGGACTAGACTTGCTCCCTGTTGTACCAAGGACAAAGAAGTGGAATTCAAGGGTCAATTGGCTGACCTCCTGGGTGTGTCCAGAGACGCAACAACAGTAAAAAATGTTGAAATATCTGCATTCTTTAAGGTATTTCTACAGAATACTGTTACTTGTGAGACTAACTATGCAAGTCACTCCTGAGTTCCGCATGCAGTAGTTCTGCAGTAGTTCTGATATTTTCATAGGCCATCACACCTACTTAGTGGAAAAGGTTTGTTAATTATCCTACCATATCTAGCCTGCAAGACTATAAATAAATTAACAGAGTTTCATCAGAAGCAATATAGCAAGCTAAAAAAGAAACCAATAGGTCATGCTTGGGCTGCTGTGCCATTGGCCTTGCCAGTAGTTGTTTACTGTGAATTGATTTTACAAGGGTAAGAAAAATCATTCAGTGATAACTGCCTATAGGTGCTCATCCTTGTGGATACACAGGCAGCCATCTTGAAAATGTTTTTGTTATATTTTGTCAAAAACATTTGAGATGGTAGGTGTGTGGAATAGTTTATCTGCAGGTGGACACTGAACAATTGGGAAGTTGACAGACCAGTTTCTGATTCGTCTTGTGAAGATGTGCTATAAATAGTGTGAATGGTATGTTACTATGTTAGGATAATGTGTTAATTTCAACAAGTTGGTGGTGAATATTCATGGTGTCTTATGGCTGAGACTTGATAGGTGTATCAACCACTTACATATCTCCTTGCAGCCAGAGCTACCAAATTTGGAACTGGAGAACATTGGAACGGGTTATTGCGGATTGGAGCAAATCAATTCACCTCCCCGTGACTAAAAATAAAATGTGTTATGTCTTGTAAAACTTTCGGCTTGCATGTAAAATGCTCTGAAGTCCTTGGCCCAAGTTTGCACTTTATAAAACTGGGAAAATATATAAATTAATTATTGTTATACCTGCCCAATGTTGGAGAGATGTAGATGTAACAGTTCTTAGAAATCAATTGCTGTTGAGTGTTGTAGCCTTTGCTTTACTTATAAACACAGTGCACACATTGCTTAACTTTTACCTTTTTTCTTTATTAAAAAAACCTAGTCAAATACATAAAGATAAATTATATTGAACTAAAATTTCTATTCAAGACAGAACCATATTTCCACACTAGGATACATTTACAATTTTTTCGAGCAAAGCAGCCCATCAAGAAAAGTTGTTGTGCTGAGTTGCGCTGCGTGAAAAGGCAGAAATGCTCCATAATGACAAAGATATAAAGCATTTCTGCTTTCTATTTGCACTGAACACATTTGAGGAGAAGAATGCACTCCTGTTTTTTTCAATTTTTAATCACGTTTTCAACAATGTTCTTAAGGCTGAAGGTTATGGCATGCAAACCTAGGTGAGTCATCTGCCTGTGCACGTAAAGATATACAAACAGAACTGTGACCCACATTATGCCACAGACCAAGGTGAACAGCCTCTGAGGGGGGACCCTTTGGCCTCTGCAATCCAAAATACATTCCACATCATTTTTCCTATAAGCATCACTTTAACCATTTCTCCTTGTGGGTGGCCTAGGTCCAACAAAGGCACCATTGCACCATATTGCAAGGGTGTCTGTGTTATGGGCAGGATTATTTTTGTGCAAGATGGGACACCTTTCTACATAAAAACAATCCTTAGAGCATATTCCTATTTCTATGTAGGCTGCAGAATGAGGCAAACATGAAAAGAGGCAGTGAAGAGTAGAAATAAATATATTTCTCCACATTAGGCCTCTGTTTGGTAGGAGCACCTTTGGAGCAAACAATGGTGTACAAGACTTTGTAATTAGGGGTTTGCATCAAATACATTGATGTATGCATGGGAATGCCCATGTTTCACCCATGTAATGCCTACCCGATGCAAAGTAATGCAAGACAGCGCTATGTGCTGCGTTACTTTGTATTTACCAAACCAAATTGACTTTGCATGGCTTGGTAAAGGATGGGTGACGGTACAACGCGTACCGTCACAACGCGTGCTGTTACAACGCGTCCCTTACAACGCAAGTCGTTACCACGACTTGCGTTGGGGGCGCGGATATCGAATAGTATAATTTACTATTCTAACACCAGTCCCCGTGGACACTAGGGAAGGTGTTGGAATAGTAAATTTACTATTTTTAATCTTCTAGCGCCCTCCAGCGCAAGTCGTGGTAACGACTTGCGTTGTTACGGACGCGTCGTAACAGCACCGCGTTGAAACATCCGCGTTGTAACGGATGTTTCCCCTTGGTAAATGCTAAAAAATAATTTGCATCGGTTTGTGCCACAAAAGTGATCCAGCCAAGATGCAAAATCATAATAAATGTAGGCCTATGAAGTAAGATAATAAGATGTTATGATAAGTGGTGATTAGAAACAGGCAGACTTATTTACAAGCCTCTTTGGCCGCTAGTGTGTCACTTTTAACACCTTCGCTGCTAAGGCAATTCCCCTCCTGTGCTGGAAATTGCTATTTTCATTGTTTTATGACGAGCTGGGCTCGTCATCAGCACACGACCACTGTGCACCATGACGAGCCCAGCTCGTCATCAGCATCGAAAGGGTTAATATGGGAAAAAGTGACATACAGCTGGCGCAAGAAGGCTTGTAAATAAGCCCCAATATGTTTTTAGCAAAAAGAGATGGAGGGAGAACAGGCGACAAGGAGCAACAAACAACCCACGGCCAAGTGATTACCCCAAATTTTGGTAAACAAATATTTTTATTTTGTTGGTCAAATGTTACATTTCTGAGGTAGGCTTGCATGGTCAAATCAATTAACCAGCATCAGTAAATTAAGCATATTTAATTTTTTCCCTTCTTTTTAAAATTTCTGTAGGATTATCTCTAAATCGAGTCTCACTTATACCATTTATTTGAGAAACTGGATTGAACAATCTATTATCCTGAAACAAATGTCAATTCTTTTATTGAAATCTCAATAATTATTTATTGCTAAAATATCTGCCTTAGTAGAATATCAACATTGACCACGTGCACATTGGTGCACAGGAAGTCTCATATTGCCTTGACATAAACAAGAGACAGACACCCTGTCAGAACCTTGCAAAACCCTTGAATAAATGACTCATAGGGCCTCATTTATGGGGTTTTGGAATAGGGCAGTGCATTAACTCACCTATCACTGTCTCGCTATCATTACAGCTCTTTAGAGAAAATTAGCTTTTTTCAAACACAAGGGAGCATCCAGTATAAATCAAAACAATACCCTTTCAGGCATAGACTGCTGCATACATTATGCAAAAAAGAAGGAAAGTACTCTGGGTAGTTCCCAATTTTAGGTGAAGAGAAGCTCCTGTGTAGAGCACTCCACAACACAACGAAAGACACTCTGAATTTGATCACCTCAAATGTCTGTTTTTCAAATTTTTCAAGCTTAGCGTTAGCACAGTGGCACACACAGTAAGACAAAAAAGGACGTATTTTGCCATTTCTACAGCAAATAGCCACATGTACCAAAAATCCATTTTGCTTTCCCTTAATAGCTAATTCTAAGTAATGGCTATTTAAGGAATGCAAAATGGTATGTGAGAAAATAACGATTACCTAATAGCGATTCCTACAGAGTCGCAATCGCAATTAGCTAATTGCTATTATGAAATACCACTCCATTTGCTCCTATGGGGCCTAAAAGCCCATAGGTACGAATGGTTTTACACTACCTAATTTGCGATTACCTAATTGGTAATCACACATTAGGTAATGCAAAAGCAAGGGTGCCTGGGAGCCTATGGCCCCCTGAACCATCTTAAAAAAAGTGTTGACATGTAAAGCGCACACATGCTCTAGGGGCATGTGTGCGCTACATGGCACTTTGAAAAGGGCATTTAAAAAATTGCATGTGGTAACCATGGACTTGGTGTCGATGGTAAGAGCATTTCCTAAATGCACTGTTTGTATTTGGAAATTGCTTGGTACATTTGTTTTGAGAAGTAAAAAATTGCAATTACCTAAAATTCACTGTCAAAGCCTTTCATACATCTTGAAAGGATATTTTGCATTTGTAAAAGGTCAAATTTAGCAATTCACGCCATTTGCGAAGACCAATGGTTTAATACATGTAGCCCAAAGTATTTAAGTTTAGGATTAGCACAGTGCCATCCACGCCGAGCTGTAAAATAACAAAAGCCTTTTACCTCTCTAGGCGCAGTATTACAGCTTTGTATTGGTAAAATACGATCCAAGCAAACCTGAAATGAATAAAAGCAACACTGACACATTTTAACCCCCATAGGATTCTTTGTGCCTCGATATAGAAAAATCAACTTAATGGAGTTACACCAATCTTAACAAGTGATTATAACTTAAGAAGACCATTTGCTTAGTTTGGTGTAAAATTGTTCAGTATATGATTACATGGGGACCAAATTCCAAAGTCACTTTTTATGTTGTGGCTTGCAAATCAGATCACATAGTTTGAGTTTGCATTTCCGAAGTACTTCGGGGTAGTACGATGTCACTTGATATCAATACATTTTGAAACTTATGTTCTCAAAAACTGCTGAACAGAATAACACCAAAAAGCATGCTTTCTGGGTAAAGATCTAGCTTTCTGCCAAATTTGGCGTAATTAAATTCAGCAGTTTTTGCTGTATTTTTGCTCAATTGAAAATTGCATGGGGACAATGTGTTTTGGGAGCCACCCTTCTTCTCGGCCCACCCTTGATGAATTACCAAACACTTTCTGGAAAGGAGCTAAGGTGGATTGATGTTTTTTTGGAATGTTTTGTGAAGATGCTTCAATTACGCCAAAGTTATTAGCAAACCAACCAATCTATTTTCTATGGAAACATGGTCCTAACTATTACTACACAGTGGGGACTGCCACAGTATAATGTCTATATATGTAAACATAAAACAGTGACTAATAACTTTGGCACCATTGCATGAATCTTCACAAAACCTCTTGAAAGAAAAGTTCATACTCCTCAGATCCTTTCTGAAAAGATTTGTATTGATCCACCAAGCATGGATCAAGTAATAGTTTGGGCCAAAAACATTGATTTCCCAAGTTAATTTCCAAAGAAATCTTCTATCACAGGTGCAGACAAAACATCTGAATGGAATTAGACCACATCTGGCAAAGATTTAGAATAATTCTCAGAAAGGATGCTTTATGTAATTTGGTGTAAATTTTCTCAGCTGTTTCAAGTAATTAGCTTTAAAGATGGGCTTGAGTTGACCATGAAGGAGTTAAAAATGACAGGCAAGATTTTTCAAAGTATTGCATTGCCCTTGTGTCACGCAAGGTGACACAGGGCAACACAATCCTTAAGTCAGATTTACCAAGCCACACAAAGCCACTTTGTATGGCTCTGCGTGGCTTGGTAAAGCTGAAGTAACGCAAGGCAGAGCAAGTTTCTGCCTTGCAGTATTCTTTGCAGGGATGGTGTCACATGGATGAAAAGTGGGTGTTCCCACACATCCAGCCATGTATTTTGATGCATTGCCAGATTTACCAAGACAGGTAAACCTAGTAATATATCAACATGCTATGCCTTCGCTAAAGAGGTGCTACAAGGAAAAATACCTTTATTTCTCCACTTTGTCCCTCTTTCTACCTGTGCTGCATTCTACAGCACACTTTAAAAAAATAAAATGCCTCTAAGGATTGTTTTTGTGCAAGAAGGTGTCCTTTTCTGCACAAAAATAATACTGCTTACAACACAGGCACACTTACACTATCGAGCAAGGGTGCCTGCATTGGCGCTAGGCAGCACATAGTACGTCTGTGCAGATAGCACGAATGCACCATATGTTGATAAATATGGTGCATTCCTGCTTTCTCCATTTGACGCAAAGCAGCACAGCATGTTGTCTTGCCGCACTGTGCTGCGTCAAATAATGGTAAATTTGGGCCTTAGGATATCTTGAAGGTTTGTTTCCGGATATATTCTACTGGGATAACTGACAGAATTTCGACAGTCAGAATATCGAGCTACAAAAAAATCGACACAAGAATATCGATGTACATTATGGTAAGTACAAAAATATCGATGTTAAAAATATCGGTATTTTATGTTAAAAATACAATGTAAAATAAAGTAAAAGTGAATAATAATACTTAAAAGATTATTTAAAATGTTAAAATATTATAACTAATACATAAAATGTAAAAACTTACAATATATAGTCTTAATATATTCATAAATAATTATTGTAATAACTTATACATTGTTACAAATATACACGTACAACAATAATATGAATACAATTATAAAATATATATAACAAATTAAAAAGAATACAATATTTTTAATATTTTTAAAATAAATTGTACACTACATTAACAAAAACAGTACAGAATATATTGGATAGTGGAGGGAATACAATTACTATTCCCACTCCAGAGGCTGTAACAGTAGAGAAAGTGTTGAATAGTGTAGGGGTAAAAATTACTATTCCCACTCCAGTGAGTGCAACAGTAGGGAAAGTGTTGGATAGCATAGGGGTAAAAATGACTATTCCCACTTTAGAGAGTGCAACAGTAGGAAACCTGTTGGATAGCGTTGGGGTAAAAATTAATATTCCCACTCCAGAGAGTGCAACAGTAGGGAAAGTGTTGGATAGAGCAGGGGGTTACAATTACTATTCCCACTCAAGAAAGTACAACAGTAGGGAAACTGTTGGATAGCGTGGGGGTTAAAATTACTATTCCCACTCCAGAGAGTGCAACAGTAGGAAAAGTGATGGATAGCTTAGTGGTAAAAATTACTATTCCCACTCCACAGAGTGCAACAGTAGAGAAAGTGTTGGATAGCGTAGGGGTTAACATTACTATTCCCACTCCAGACAGTGTAACTGTAGGGAAACTGTTGGATACCGTAGGGGTAATAATTACTATTCCTGCTCCACTGAGTGTTGGATAACGAAGGGGAAAAATTACTATTACCACTCCAGTGAGTGCAACAGTAGGGAAAGAGTTGGATAGCGTAGGGGTTAAAATTACTATTCCCACTCCAGTGAGTGCAACAGTAGGGGAAGTGTTGGATAGTGTAGGGGTAAAAATTACTATTCCCACTCCAGTGAGTGCAACAGTAGGGAAAGTGTTGGATAGCGTAGGGGTCAGAATTACTAATCACACTCCAGAGAGTGCAACAGTAGGGAAAGTGTTGGATAAAGAAGGGGTTAAAATTACTATTCCCACTCCAGAGAGTGCAACAGTAGAGAAAGTGTTGGATAGCTTAGGGGTAAAAATTACTATTCCTACTCCAGTGAGTGCAACCGTAGGAAAAGTGTTGGATAGCAGATGGTTAAAATTAACATGCTTATCAATTAAATAATTAATTAGAATAAATAGCCAATTAATAATTAATTAACTTTAAATTAATTATGAATTCCAATAAATTAAAAGTAATAATTCCTTTAATAAAATTAAATTACTTACCACCCTATTCCCCTATAAACCCACAACCCACTCCTACTCCAGTGAGTGCAACAGTAGGGGAAGTGTTGGATAGTGTAGGGGTAAAAATTACTATTCCCACTCCAGTGAGTGCAACAGTAGGGAAAGTGTTGGATAGCGTAGGGGTCAGAATTACTAATCACACTCCAGAGAGTGCAACAGTAGGGAAAGTGTTGGATAAAGAAGGGGTTAAAATTACTATTCCCACTCCAGAGAGTGCAACAGTAGAGAAAGTGTTGGATAGCTTAGGGGTAATAAAAATGACTATTCCTACTCCAGTGAGTGCAACCGTAGGAAAAGTGTTGGATAGCAGAGGGTTAAAATTAACATGCTTATCAATTAAATAATTAATTTAAATAAATAGCCAATTAATAATTAATTAACTTTAAATTAATTATGAATTCCAATAAATTAAAAGTAATAATTCCTTTAATAAAATTATATTACTTACCACCCTATTCCCCTATAAACCTACAACCCACTCCTAAAATAAATTAACACAATAAGTATAATAAACAATTAATCAATTAATAAAAATAATTACTAAATATTAATTAATTAACAATAAATTACTCATCAATACCAAAAAATGAAAATTAATAATTACTTTATTAGAATTAATTCACTTCCTACCCTATTCCCCTATAAACCGACAACCCTCTACAGAACTAAAAAAAATATAATACATAACAAAAAATATAGAACATATACATATAAAATTCATACTAAAATACATAACACTAATATAAACATCGGTATTATTAACAACGATATTTTTGCAAATGATATTACTAACATCAGTATTAACAAACACAATATTTCTTACCTTCAGGTCGATATTCTGGGCACAAATATTCTCGATGTCGATATTTTGTCCCTTTGATATTTAAAACTCTATATTTCTGTTGTTTGAAATTTAAAACTTATATTGATATTATGTCTGTGCACCGTTCTGCTGCCCTCTTTAAAGGGGACTAGTCAGTCCAGATTGGCTGGTCACAATCTGAACAATATGCTGTGGCTGCCACTACATAAAGGAATTGGTCCTTGCATCCTGAAAATACATTTTAAAAAAATAAGGAGCAGGATGAGGACACCATGGCCCCAAAGGGCATGTGGGTGGGTCTCAAAGAAACTCCTAATGAATGGCAGGGTGCAACATGTACAGTATGTTGTGGCTACAATTTCAGGATTCACTTTGACATGCAAGTAGAGAAAGCATTTATTGAGAATGAAAAGGGGTAAATAAAAAGTTTTTTGTTCCAACATAAATCATTTATTGGTGGTACCATACTAATTTTAGAAATTGTAGTGTGTTCTAAGGTTATTTTACCATGTAAAATAAGCTGATCCTCTGGTGGGATTTAGCATCCCATAGTTTGAGAGGATACTGTTTTTATCAGGATTTTTGTCAGAGGTTATTGTAGGTGCTCCAGAAGCTAAAAATGCATATTCTATAAATTCACTATCCTCCTCAGGCATATGAGAACAAAGTCTGAGTCAATCATGTGCTTCCAGCAGCAGACACAGACATTGATTCCACTGTGTCCTTCAGCAGCAACCCACAGTATTCTAGTGAACAACTAGAGCACAAACATTCAATATTTAAGACAAAAGTCAGACGCACCCAAAGTCATCTTTATGGACTCAAAGCTGTAAAACCTAAACCATTTCAGTTAGAAAGGAACAGAATCAGGAAGTTCCTTTTGTCATATATTATGGTTAGTGATCTAGAAAGAAAAGATAAGGACACATTTACTATGAGTTTTCAAATATCTTTTGCATCCATGTCAGTAAAACATTCTTACATACAGACTAAAATATGTACTTTCACCGCCAGCAGCAAACTGTCCGTTGCCTCCATTGTACTCAACTTCAATTTACCATGGTGTTCTAAAGAGAAACTAGATCGCTGGCAATCTGTATTATTGAGGAAGCTATCTTGATGGAATCCAAGCTGAAAACCTAAAGCATTTCCTTTAGAAATGAACAAAAAAATTGTAATAGAAATAATGATGAGCACTCTAGAAAGCTAAAATCAGCACACATTTTTCATGCATCTTCACATATGTTCCTCATTTATATCAGTAAAACAGTCTAACATGCACACTAAAACATGTACATTCAGCACCTGCAGGAGTCTGTCATTTTACTCGCTATTGATTAACTGAAGTTTTACTACAAAAGTCCAAGGAGTAACTACAGTGCTAACATTCGGAGTTGATGACAAAAGTGTTGCAAACTTGAACACCATCTTGATGGTGTCAAAGCTCAAAACCTAGCAGAAAATGTTGAAATTAGTGGTTTTGTCATAGAAATTATAGTTAAGACTCTAGAAAGCTAAAATGAAGTCACATTTACTCTAATATCGTCCTTATTCATTTTTGGAAAACATTCAGTCATGCAGAGTCAAACATGTACGTTTAACACAGGAAACAGTGTTAAAAGGAACTCCCTACCAATCAACTGCAGTGTCAACTCAGAGTTCTAATGAACAACTAGAGTGCTAACATTTTGTATTCAAGAGAAAAGTGAGGCACTCTGAAATGCATTTTGTTGGAATAGTAGCTGTTGCACTTAAACCCTTTCCTGAAGATCAGTCTGAAGTAAATAAGCAGTGAGATGGTAATGCAGGCATGAAACCAAAGGGCGAGAACTGTGATGGGGTGTGGTTTTTTAGAAATCTGAGGCATAATGTACTTATAAAGGAGCAAAAAATTGCTAGAGAGAGACATTTGCACATTTTCATATGTACAGCATTCCATTTCGATATCTGTCAGTCTACTCAGTCTCTCGACAGCTCTCTAATTTTAAAGTGGTAACATTTTGACACACACACATATATAACATATACATATATACACACACATACATAAATATATTTATTTATATATATATATATATATATATACTCTAGAAAAACAAACGTTATAGGGGCGTTATAGTAAGTTTCAGAATTTACATACATTAAACCATAGAAATTCAACAGTTATAGTTAGGGTTATCTAAAGAAACTAACTATAACTCTAACTATAACTATAACTATAACTATAACTATAACTATAACTATAACTATAACTCGTTGCCTAAGGTAACTATAACTCGCGCCCTGCCTGCACAGTTTTCTCATCAATAATTGTACAGCATATATTGCAGTGATATTATCAAGGAGGTCATAGAAGATGTTATGAGTGATATAATATGTAGGGTAACTAGCAGTGCATAGTTATAGTTTCTTGGGATAACTATAACTGCTAAACGTCTATGCTTTTGTATGCGCATATTCTGAACTTAACTATAACGCCCCTGTAACCTGTGTTTTTTCAGTGAATTTCTGTGTTTTTTAATGCACCACAGAGGTGGCTAGGCTCTGTGGCCAACCTCTGCATGCAGCCAACCCCACACCGCATGGAGGAAGACAACCTGGGAGGGGGGCACACAGCACCCTCCCTGGGACAGTTTTGACCCGAGGGATCCCTATCCTCCGGCGCCCACTACATATTTTTAGGGGAGTTAGAACATGGCCTCCTGCCTGGCCTTTATTTCAGCCCTGGGGTCCATCTCCTGGGGCATGGACTTATTGTAAAGGGGGAGGGGGCATGAAAACCTCCTCTCTAGACCAGTACTGGCCCAGGGACCTTATTCCCCCAAACCCTCACCTTTTTTAATTGGGAAGGGAGGCTGTGCCGCCCTCCTCTCCAGACTGATTTTGGCCCTGGGGACCCTATCTCCTGAGTCCCAATTGCAATACCAATGGGAAGGGTACACGCTGCCCCCTCCCTGGGCCAATAGTGACCCGGGAACTGGGGCCTGGCCAATAATGGGTAGGTGCCCTGGAGCCCATCCAGTGCACCCACTTTCTTTTTGATGGAGGTTGTGGGGGACCCCAATGCACCGGCAGCCCCAGATGGCTCCCCTCCTCCAGCAAGAGCTGACAATGCTCCCACCTGTAGGGAGCAGCTAAACATGCTGCTCCCAGTGAACGGCAGCAGTTTTTTCATCTATTTCAAACAGATGAAAAGTCCATTCTCAGCGGGCAGGAGCATTTTACAAGCTCCCACTCGCTAGGAGCAGACTTAGGGATCTATTAGGATGGCGGTCTGAAAAACACCCGACCGCCCTTCTACTGGAAATCAACCACCCGCTGGTACGGCGGAAAAATGGGTGGTACAATTGGGATCAACCACCCAGAAATTCCACCCGCTGTGGAACAAAGCCAGGAAAACCCACCCGTGGCGGGCGGAGAAGGCCAAAATCATTCCGCAGCAGTCAGAATCACGGCGGAAAATCACCAAACCACCGCCAGGACAGCGGAGGGACCGCAAGGGAAATTAGAATATCCCTGATGTAACCGTGGTACCTTCCACTGTGTCCAACTGCCACGGTCGCAAAAAGTGAAGAATGGGAGAGTAGGCAGAAGAGCTGTAGCATAGCCACTGCTGCGGACGCTTCGTGACAAAGATGGCGGTCAATAGAAAAAAACTCACAACAAGGCCACAAAGTGCACATAGCAAACTAGCCCTGCCCCTTAAAACACTAAACACACCCCAATGGCACACCCACAAGGCAACTACAAAAATAAAAATCCCAGGACAACCCACATAACACACCTGACAGCAATACCCCATTTTGACACACCCACATAGCTGAGTATAAAACCAGCTCTTCCCTGACCAAAATTATTTGCAATACTCCAGAAGTGAAGGGACATACACCACAGCTGAAAGGAGAGGCAAATCAACACTTCATCACTACTCATCACCACACACAGCACCACCACCACTTCCACGCCTGCTCCACCAACCTCTCTGCTCATCACACACCATGGCACAACAGAAAATGCCCAAATTCACAGAGAGTGAGTTGACAGTCAAGGTAGATGAGATAATCAGAGTAGAATCACAAGTGTTTGGCAGCCTGGTCCAACAGACTCCATTAGCCACAAGCGCACAAATGTGGGCAAGGATAGTCAACAAGGTCAATGCAGTAGGGACCACCCCGCGGTCCAAGCAGGAAATCACGAAGCTGTGGCATTACTTGAAGAGGGTTGGCAAAGAAAAGAGGAACAAGAACCGTAAGCTGGCTCAGAGGAATGGCGGTGGACCTCCCATTCCAACAAGAACATTCACTGCATGGGAGAAGAAGGTGCTTACCATACTGCATCCAGAGAGTCTCACAGGAATACCCGGGGGAGTTCAGGCTGGTAAGTACAAACAAATGTAGACCATCACACTGCTATGTATTGTCCAGCACAACTACAAAGCTACATCTCAGAGGCCCAAATATATTCAAATGCACCACAAATATCCAACACATGTCACACAGATGTACTATCCACTACATCTGAATCACCCCAAAGGTAGACAACACATACAGGGTTGTAGGTGTCCAGGCAACCAACACTACAACTTCCAACAGGCCCCCCTGTCCTACCCCTGAGCAGGATGTAGCACTTCCCCCACCAAGAAGCATGTGGCAACCATTTTATGGTTCCCACTCACCTAACAGATAGGTAGCCACCTTCCCATGTTCTTCTGTTTGGGGGTGGGAGGCCTGCAATACTATTCCCAGCATGCTCCCTTGTTCCCCAGCTGAGCAACATGGAGCACTCCGCACCCATCCAGAAGCATGTGGCAGCCATTGTAGTACAACAACCAAACTCACAGGTAGGTAGCATCTACCCAGGTTGTTCCGTTGGGGGGTGGGAGGCCTGCAATACTACTCCCACCTGGCTCCCCTGTCCCACCCCTGAGCAGGATTGAGCACTCCCAACCCACCCAGAAGCATGTGGCAGCCATTGCATTGCCCTCATCAAACTAACAGGCAGGTAGCCATCTTCCCAGGTTGTTCTGTATGGAAGTGGGAGGCCTGCACTACAACTCCCACCAGGCCCCCCCTGCCCCACCCCTGAGCAGGATGGAGCACTCCCCACCCACCCAGAAGCATGTGGCAGCCATTGCATTGCCCTCATCAAACTAACAGTTAGGTAGCCATCTTCCAGGGTTGTTCTGTTTGAGGGTGGGAGGCAGGCACTACAACTTCCACCAGCCCCCCCTGTCCCATCCCTGAGCAAGTTGGAGCCCTCCCCACCCACCCAGAAGCATGTGGCAGCCATTGTATGGTTCCCACTCACCTAACAGATAGGTAGCCATCTTCCCAGGTCATGTGTTTGGGGGGTGGAAGGCCTGCAATACTATTCCCAGCATGCTCCCTTGTTCCCCATCTAAGCAGGATAGAGCGCTCCCAACCCACCCAGAAGCACGTGGCAGTCAGTGTATGGTTCCCACCCACCTAACAGGTAGGTAGCCATCTTCCCAGGTCGTGCTATTTGGGGGTGGGAGGCCTGTAATACTACTCCCAGCATGCTCCCTTGTTCCCCAGCTGAGCAAGATGGAGCACTCCCCACCCACCCAGAAGCAAGTGCTAGCCATTGCATTACAACAAACAAACTAACAAGTAGGTAGCCATTGTCACAAGGAGGGCAGTTTGGGGATGGGAGGCCAGCACTACAACTCCCACCAGACACCCCTGTCCCACCGCTGAGCAGGATGGAAGCCTCCAGCACACACACACACACACACACACACAGATGTGTCACACATCCAACACAAATGTGATAACAGAACATTAGCCAGTACATTCACTCAGCCATTCCTTTCAAAAAGCATGGTGCCATATAACAACACCAGCCCTCTCATAACACAAAAATACACACACATCCTATTGCCACTCACAGAGTGCAGACAGCTAAGCAAATGTAACTGTCATAGCAACTAAAGTGTGACACACCAATTCACATGTAGAAGAAAGTCTGTGCACAATCATGCACAGCACTGAATGACATGTGTAAGTGCCATGTGGCCAGAGCATCAAGGACCATATGAAATCAAAGAAAGCATAGTTGGTGGTACAAATATAGATTTGCACATGGCATGACAAAGGTATTCATGAGATGATAATGGCCAGTTCAGGCTCAGATGTAACATCTGCCATGCAGAGTAATCAACAAATAGGCTTCACATAAATTATTTGTTGCGCTAGTCGCTAGATGGCAACATTTCCCTGTAATCACAAAATATGCATGTGGTGCATGGTATGTTTCAGCACGTCACACGTTAGACAAGTAATGCATGTACCTCAACATCATGTCAGGAGGCACAATAGTATGCATGCAAACAATGTGATGATTAGTCAACTGTGTTGTGTACAAACAGTGAATAATACACATCTAATGCAAAGGTGGCGGGTTGCACTACAATGATGACCATTTCCCCTCTGACCCACAGGTGACGAAGAACTGACCGCAGAGGACAATACCAGCAACCTGCAGAGCCAGTCTCCCCCCCCACGGAACATGAACTCTCTGATGTTGACTACCGGATTCGGAGGACAAGGTGCTCCAAGCCGGCCCATCTGGTGTTCCAGGACCCCATTGTCACCCCACAACATCTGCAGCAACATCAACCTATCCGCAGACCTCTGCTGTTACGGCCTGTGCGTCCTCCACCACTACCACTACCACCACCACCACCACCACCACCATCACCAGTGCTGCCTGCAACACCTTCCCTGTCCCAGAGCATGACCAGCCCACACCATCAACTGAGGAGAGCCGGGAGAGGATGCTGGGGATCACAGTGGTGAGGCAACAGGTCCGTAGTAGCAGGGCAGGTGGGAGGGCAAGTGTCAGTCACAGACAACCAGATCCTGGGACCGAAGCCCTGGACAACATCAACCGAGGCCTATGAATGGGCCCAGGGACAAATGGGTCGGTCAGAAGAATATTCACACAAACTCCTCCTGCTGATGAGGTCCATGGACACCCTCATGGGCCAAATTGTGAACCTCTTGGGCCAGCTAGTGGCAGTACTGAGGGACAGGCCTGCACCACCACCAACAACTCCACCTCCCTCTGGTGTGCCACAGGATGACAGTTCACCATCCTCCCCTGTGGCGACAGAGAGGGGTGGGTCCTCAGACCACACTGGCCCTACAGCAGAGACCCCCCCCCTGCCAAGTGACAAAGGGGCCATCCCAAGAAATCCCTGGGAGTATCCGATGGCAAAGCACCTGCCAAACGTCAGTCACGGAGCAACTACTGCATTGACTTTTGGGACTCTCCTTGCCCACACTGCCTTGTGAATGGCATCTGTCTGTTGGTGTGGGTCACTACATTAATGTTATGACTACTCGATTCTCTCAATTATCATAACTGTCAACTCACTGTAAATGTTCCCCCCTCACATTTCACCATTGTAAATAAATACTCCTTACACATGTTGTTGTTTCAGCTCTGTGTTTATTCCAGAATGTACAGTCTTCATCATGATTACAATGTACCAGGAGCATGAAATGTATGTAAGCAAGGTGTGGCTGGATGGACCTAGGAAAACACAACAGAACAAGATTCAGTAGTCAGGGGTTGGCATCATAGACATCACACAACACTTAACAAAAAGCGACTCCGTCATGCACACATCACAATGAGCAACAGTGCCAACCTACACATCCTGTAAATGTGCCAAAATACCCTGTTCCGGAAACATTGTCAGCCACCACTGAGTCAACAACCGGCTGCAGTCACAAAGCTCACATACGCCTTGCCAACAGCAACATCTTCAGACAATGGGTCTGTTGTACAACGTCACTCACCTTCAAGTGAAGTAGCGAGTGATGAGCTGATGATGCAGGTCGACACCTTCCTCCTCTCCACTATCCTCGTCACTGGACACAAGTTGGTTTGCAGGCAGGGGCCTTGGCTGCTTGGCTAAGGTTATCAATTATTCTTGTATTTCATGAACTTGATTTATATCAGTTATAGGTTTAGTACAATAACAAAATTCGTCTTATAAGTCCAAAAGAACAATGAATGACAGTCTACACTACAAACAACACAGGTCACAATTTGAACTATTATGTCCCTGAAACATACATATTTTGACAATGCATTCCATACATGTTCTATCTTTCATTTGAATCGTGATTACAGATGATACAGTCCACCATTAAATGTACACTGCAGACAGACGGATTCACAAATTCAACTCAGCTTTCCTTGTACATTAAGTATACCATTGGATCTACCCTTGCTTTCTTAACATAAAGACAATTGTACTCTGTGAACATTTAGTTATTCTTGTCAATGGCATTCCTACTAAGAGTAAGAAAATATGGCAAAAATTAGCAGATATTAGAAAAGTGAAAAAGGCAATGTTCTGTTCTATCTGCTATTAAAAAAATGTATATCATAAAAATGTGTATGTGGGAAAAGAATAAATAACAGTAGAAGATACTGACTTCCCATCTAGACAAATTGAAAAACTGTGTGTTTCCATAACTGAAGAAATCTACGAACATTACAGTATTCATCCACTTCATTCTAAAGAAGTGATGGGGAATACTATAGAGTTATTCCAAATGCAAGAAGCAAAGGGAAGTCCCATTACTGTATGCGAAAAAAGCTTGGTAGATTGTTCTTTCCCTTAGTTGCTTCCCACACGAAAAAGAGGACGATATGATGACCGACCTGTGCAGATTCCTGCATCTGAATACCAGACATCAATGTTATATGCAGAAAATCCAAGATTTCAACAATGTATTCCATATTTGTTCCATCTTTTGTTTGAGAGTGATTTGTCTGGACTTCTTATGCCCAAAACAATGTATTGAAAACACGTGTACATCTGCAAAATGTTTCAGCAAACAAATTTATGCATAAAGTACAACAGAAAGATAATATTTTGGAATCTCACCTCATTAATCTAATGGCCTGTCAGCGTTGTAGTAATGAGTACTGGTACCATCATCATGGACAACTAAAATGTATGCTAAGGAACTTAGAAACTTCTACATAGTTCCTTACGCTAAGCCCTGCTGACTATGCTTGGGATGATTTACTTCAATTTCTTGATTACACAAATTCATATGATCATACTCGATCTCATCTAATACTTCCACAAAATCAGCATCTAAAGTTTAGTTTAGAAAATCACACCTGATATCTACAGCATTGATATCTTCCTCTTCATTCTCCCTACTTATAAAAATTATGTTTAGCTCTTCTATGACACTGTTACTAATGTCGAAACCGTCTTTCAAATGTTGTTGATTTTCCATACTGAATTTCTTATGTTGTAGGTCCTTGTACAAAAACATAAACACTTCATTTTATCTTCACTGTAATATCAGCATATTTGATGATTTATATGAAATATCTTACAATTAAACCAATATTTTGTACATGAGTGTATATTATTTTCAAAATATTCAAAAATTAAATACAATAAATACACTGTCACTCTGCATTGTGTCAAGTGCTTTATTTATTTATTTATACTACCTACTGTTTTGCTAACTTATCAAAAGCACTGCCTTAGTTTGACTCACCCCATTACGTTCTCATTAGTGTTGAGAGAGGCAAAGGAAAGGAGTAAACTATGTGTCTACAGATGTACTCCTATATTTAGAGCACTGGATGAAGCACTGAATAAATAAAGTTAGATACAAAACAACATACACAAAAAAGGCTGCATAAAAGATACACAAAGGAAAGCAAAACAAATAGATCACCAAATCTTAAACACAAACTGGTAAGTCACCAAAAGAACAAAAAAGCTAAGAACACTGCAACGGACGCTACGCTGTAGAACTCATTGTGAAGAAAGGTAGAAACATACTGTAAATAAAGCGGAATTCAAATAAAGAAAAAGTAAAATAGAGACATGGATGACAAAGTCACTGAAGTAATACTCTGTTCCCCAACACAAAAAAAGATTTTGGAAAAGTTATATCAACAAATGTTTAAGGAGCTGCAAAGGGACCCCATCCCCTGGGACTCAAAAAATAGCATTCGGGACCGTGGAGAGAACGCCAATGCCCCCACGGTCGCAGCCGGCTCCCCGCATCCTTCGAGAGCCGGCATTGCTTTCTCAGAGAGAACAGCTTACATGCTGCTCTCTCTAACGAAAAGCAATCTGCTTTCCTACTTGAAAGATATAGCAGATTAACTTGCTCTCTCTTTCAAACAGGAAACCGGTTTGCTGTGCTAAAGTGGGAGCCGCGGCGCTCCCGCCCTACCATAGCAAACAGCAGTGTCCCGGGGACAGGCACCCCGAGACACTGCAATAGTCGACCCTGGGAAATGATGGTCCACAGGGCCATCAAGTGTTCCAGTGAGGAGGACGCATGACCCCCTTCCAACATTTAAAAGTCCTGAGAAGTGGAAGTCCCCGGAGCTGGGAAATCCGTGTCATCACAGACCCCCCTATTTTCAATATTACTGCCCCAGGAAGGTGGCGGTCCCCGAAGAATGTAGGAGACCCGTGACACCCTGCATACTTCAAAATAAATGATGCTGCCAACACTTCCTGGTTCAGAATGCTGACAGACAGTTGACAGCCAATAAGCATACCGCTCGTGCTCGTAATTCCACAGATTTCCGTACACGTACGCCACGATTTTTCTTTCAAAAAATTAAATAAATAAAAGAGTCTAAACATCCATGTAGGACCCCCTGAGCAAGCCTAGAGGGTCAGAATGTTTCTAGCCTGCTCCCTTCCCTAACTTCGCAACTTTGTTTTACTGTTTTATTGTGACTCGTTTCTAGCGACGAACAAGATGGCTGCCAACACTTCCTGGTATTGAGTGTTCACAGACAGTTCACAACTAATCAGCATGCAGCTCCTGCTCGTAATTCTATGCATTTCCGTATGCGTACTCCGCGATTTTTCGTTTAAAAAAAAAGAAAAATGGAGACTAAACATCCATGTACAACCCCCTGAGCAAGCGTAAAGGATCTAAATGTTTGTAGCCTACCACCTTCTCTTATTTCTCAACTTTCTTTACTGTTTTCTTGTTATTTGGTTCTACCGAGGCACAAGATGGCCGCCAACACTTCCTGGTTTCGAACGTTGACAGACAGTTAACAGCCAATCAGCATGCAGCTCGCGCTCGTAATTGAACGAATTTCCGTACGCGTGCTGCACCCCATCTCTAGATATCGCTATGATTTTACTTGCAATTTTCTCAGAAACTACTGAACGGATTTACACCATTTAACAAAAAGCACAATTTGCGAACCAAACTCTACCTCTCTGCCAAATTTTGTGTAATTCCGTTCAGCCGTTCGGGCTGTAGCCCTGGCTAATTGTCCCCATGGAAAATTGCATGGGGAAAAAACGTTTTCGGACCCCCCTTTTTTCTCGGCCCCAACTTGACGAATCACCCCCAAACTTTCAGGGAAGGAGCAGAACCAAGCAGGCCATTTTCTTGGAGAAATTCACGAAGATTCGTCCACCTACGCCAAAGTTATTCCAAATAGAATGTTGTGGATTTCCTAAGGAAACTAGGTCCTAACTATAAAAACCTACTGGCGACCGCCAGTAGGTAATATATATTTATATATTACCTACTGGCGGTCACCAGTAGGTAGTTATAGTTAGAACCTAGGGGCATATTACCAAGCAATAGCGATAATTTTCGCTATTGCTTGGTTAGAGACAAAAATTTATCGCTGTGCTGCGGCGATTTTTACCGCAAATAAACCTTGGTATTACCAAGGTTTATCGCAAATGCGATAAAAATCGCCGCAAATGAATGAATATCGCTGAAAAGTCAGCGATATTCATGCATTACCAAGCTAATGCTCTTAGCCATGTTATCCACCTCCCATTGGATAACATGTCTAAGAACTGCTCAGGGCAGGTGTTAGCTTTTGGAGATATTCGCGCTTAGCGCGAATATATCCAAAAGTTGGTAATAGGAGATAGCGATGTTAGCGACTGTTTTCAGTCGCTAACATCTTGGCACGCCCACTTTGCATATCATTAGTGATAAATATCACTGACATGCAAAGTGGGGCCCAAGATGGTCGCTATCTCCTACTAGCTGTCGCTAACTGGTGTTAGCGACAGCTAGGTAATAGGGAGATAATTTTATCTCCGCTTTCTTGGCTTTTAAAGCCAAAAAAGCGGAGATAAACCCCCTTGATAATATGCTTCCTAGTTTCCATAGGAAAAGCATTTTTTGATTTGCTAATAACTTTGGCTTAATTTGACGAATCTTTGCAACATTTTCCAAAAAAATGGTCTATCTAGGTCAGCTGCTATCCTGAAAGTTTGGGGTGATTCAGAATGACACCGAATTTGGCAAAAAGGTATGGCTTGGTTCCGAAAGAGAACTTTTTTAAATGGTGTAAATCCGTTCAGTAGCTGCTGAGAAATTCGAAAAACAGAAGACAAAAAATCTATTTCCTGTAGGAAACTTTAGCCATGGCTACAGCCCGAACTGCTAAAGAGAATTACATCAATATTGGCAAAAAATTCGCTTTTGGTTCAGTAAGCGACCTTTTGTAAAATGGTGCAAATCCGTCCAGTAGTTGCTGAGGAAATCAAAAAATGAAAATATCGATATCTAGGGGCGCAGTGGGTTCGCAAACCTTCCTGAACACGCGCTTCATTCTAATTGGCTGCTGGTACTCCAAACCAGTAAGTGTTGGCAGCCGTATTGTGACTCGGTAGAACCGAGTCACAAGAAAACAGTAAAATAAAGTGAAAAATCTAGATAAGGGGGCAGGGTATGAACTCCCTGACCCCCTAGGACTGCTCCGGGGGTCCCACAAAACCCCCCATCATTTTTTTTTTTTTTTTAAACCTTCCAATGCACACTGGGTGCGCGAATCCGGATGAATTTTTTTTTAAAATTAAGCTTGGGCTGCCCCACTTTATTTAAATGAGCCCCCAGGTGGGCCAGGTCCCTGGGGCAATCGTATATTTATACCGCCAGCTCCTTGGGGCTATGTAAATTAGGTGCGGGAGGGCACATGGCCCTCCCGCAGCCCGGCGGACCACCACTACCTCGAGGCTTTGAAAATCGAGGGAAGGGGGCTGCGGGGCCCCCTCCAAGACCACTTGATGGCCCTGGGGACCTTCACCACGCAGGGCCAGATCCTGCAATGTGCTGGTGTGTCCACCCCCGGGACATTGCCATTCACTTTGACAGGGCGGGAGCATTGCTTCCACCATGTGATAGCAAACCCTGGTTTGCTTTGTTGAAGCGAGAGGAGGAAAACCTCCTCTCGCTTCAATAAAGGAAAGGAGAATTGCTTTTGGGCAAGGAAAGCTGCATGTTAGCAGGTCATTGTTGCCAAAAAGGAATATTGGCTCCCGCAGGAGGCAGGGAGCCGGTGGGACCATGGGGGCACTGGAGATCCCCCCATAGTCCACAATAGAGAGGCCAAGTCCTGTGGGATGGGTCCTCCGGAGCCAGAAGTAGCCTGGGAGGGGAGCCACGTGGTCCCCCTCACTTTTGGAGAAAAACATATATATATGTAGATGTGGGCATGCCTCGGGGGATGGGATCCCCAAGCCGAATGTAAATTAATGAAAGTAAACGCTTTTTATTTTTCAAAAAAGATTGGAGTTGTGACCCTAGAGCGGCCCCTTAGTGTGAACACGAAGGGTGCGCTGCTATCAGCGCGCCCCACTGGTGTGAATACGAAGGGTGTGCAGCTCTCAGCGCGGCCCCCTAGTGTGAATGCAATGAGTGCGCGGCTCTCTAGTGTGAACACGAAGGGTGTGCGGCTCTCAGCGTGGCCCCCTAGTGTGAATACGAAGAGTGTGTGGCACTCAGCACTGCCCCCTAGTGTGAATACTGAGAGTGCGCGGCTCTCAGCCTGACACACAAGTACTTCTCAGGTTTTAAAACACCAAGGAACATATTCTCAAGGACACATCACAGAGTTAACAGCACTTTATTGCAGCCAAAATGGTGATAAATTTAATGCACCATTCACAAGCTGAAGTAAACAGCCATATCACCAGTTTACCAGCGATAGCAGCCTCAGAAAGCATCATCACGGATGACCCCGGCAAACATCGCTAATAAGATGCAGAGTAGGCAATCCGGTGCAAAAAGCAGCGAACGCACCACTCGCAACATTCTCAACCACCAGCAAGATCGGCGAAGAGAATACAAAACAGGCGATAAGGAGCGTTAGCACCAGGAAGTTTATACCTGCTCTGACCTCGTGTAAAGTCAGACTACAACCTGCAACATGAATGGGAGCCTAGCCCACAGCCACATCTGAACAACAACAGAAACAATGGAGCCAACGATCATGCAGCTCGGACACCCAAGAGTGCCCAACACCCCCCGCCTCCAGCCCCTTGTCCGCCATCGCCCCTTGACCCCCCAACAAACAAATGTAACAGCAACCTTCCGAACTCTGGAACATAACAAATCGGCTGATGTTGCACAATTATAATAAAAAAGATGCATGTGAGGTTGGACAAATGAGAATCACAGTCATCTATGGATTCACATATAAAACATTTTATTTAAACAAAACAACAAAATAAAAGTAGGTACACCCATGGCGTGTCATCCCTCGAAAATCTGTGAATCACAGCCTGCAAGACAAAAAGCAAGATAAGATTGTGCGTCATGCCCCCATCAAAGGAGAGAGAGAGGGAGAAAGAGTGAGAGAGAGGAAGAGAGAGAGAGAGAGAGAGAAAGAAAGAGTGAGAGAGAGAGAAAGAGAGAGAGAGAGAGAGATGAGAGAGAGAGAGAGAGGAAGACAGAGAAAGAGTGAGAGAGAGAGGAAGAGAGAGAGAGAGGGAAAGAGTGAGAGAGAGAGGAAGAGAGAGAGAAACAGTGTGAGAAAGAAAAAGAGAGAACGAGAGGAAGAGAGAGAGAAAGAGTGTGAGAGAGAGAAAGGAAAAGATAGAGCTGGAGATTGAGTGCCGACACTGTGAACAAAATCCTCACAGCTCAACTTTCCGCCACCGGTTTGTCTCCAACCACATGCCAGGAAATACTGCAGCTCTCAAGCTTACTCATCTGAAACATAGTATAGAATCAGAAATGGCAGAGTACATACAACTGCACATGCCTAAATCGCTGTGCTGCCCATGCACACTCAGGCTGCTGCACCCGATCCACTCCTGCCGCCCAGAGGTGTCGGCTCACCCCTGCGTATTCAGGCTGCTGCACACCATCCACTCCCACCGCCAAGAGGTGACTGCCCGCGCTGCGCATACAGGCCTCTCTGCTCACCTTCCGCCACTGGCGTGTGTCCAAGAGGGCCCACCACATGCCGAAGCAACCTCCTCAGCCATGACACAAGGTGCAGCAGAGCTCACAATTTAAATCGGGTCTTGATTGCCAGGATGGTGTATCGAGCCAGGCATCATCACAGGCTGCACACCCACTCAGCTCTGGTGGCACTAACTCATTGTAACTCAAGTCATCGCCAAGTGGCGGGAGGCCCATGTTGGGCAAAGTGCCTCGGCTACCATCAACTTTGTATACTTCAAGTCATGCGAGCACGTGCGCCAGGCCCTTTTTATTTGCAGGGTCACATGTTCGGTGATGTCTGTGCTGCATCGGTCTGGTGTAGGCGTAAACCAGCTGTGAGGGAGTGACTGTGGCATGCTGACAACTAGACCGGTGATCAGCATATCACTACAAGGAAGACCTGGGACATGTAGGTTGTAGCTCTGTCGTTCCTCCCTGTAAGCGTAAGCGGAGTGGCTGGCCTGGCGTTTGGCAGTCCTGTGTGAGGCTGTGAACAATGACTCTGGAGCTATGGACGTGGTTCTATCCTGGGCTGTATGAGGAATTAACTGATACGGGTGTCTCTGTTGTAGTGTTGCCGCCACGCAGGCCGCACGCGCAAATGTATCACCCAGTAACCCAAGACACACAACATGGCCAACATGGAAGGTAGGGGGAATCACTGACCCTAAATTCATCCATGCTTTCACATATGAAAGATCATGCACATGACATATATGTGTGGATATGAATGTTTATTGCAGTGGAGTGGAGTGTTGCAGCTGTAGCAATACAGGGCCATGCAAAGCCCAAATTTAAGTTTTTGGCACATGGAGGGCTGCCAATTAGAGCCAAGCTTGTGCTCGGGGGTTAGGCTCTGCCAACATATGTACTGATCCAATCACTCCACCAATCCCCCCCACCAATCCCCAAGCACTTAAAAATTTGCTATACACGCTCCTTGCAGTACTCTAATGATCCAGTCTCCACCTATGTACTTATGTAATGACTGAGACAAAGTTACATACCCAAAGCTTTCCCCACTGCCAGAGGTAACATGGTTGCATGCGCTGTCCCCAGCACAATGTAATGTGGTATGGGCCAGGGGCAGCATCATGCATACATAATGAACATACGTACACAGTTAGATAGATAGATAGATAGTGGAACTGGGTACAGGCATGTGCGCTCAGCACTTTTTTATTACCAGGGTCACATGTCCAGTGACCAATTGTGCTGGGTGCGTGTGGGGTGAGTGTAAGTCAGCCCTTAGTGAATGGTTGGTGCTGGCAACAAGTACAACAGTAATTATCGGTAGGGGCAGCAGATGTGAAATAATACACAAAAGATTCTATTGTAAAGGGTAATGACTTGTGGTGCACTGAGGTAGGGGCAACAGATCTGAAATCATACACAAAAGAATATATCACAAAGGGTCCATGAGTTGTGGTGCATTGAGGTAGGGGTATCAGTAGCATTCCGCGTGCGCACAGCCAGCGATGAGGCGTGGTGCGGGAGGGTCGCAGTGGTAGCAATGTCTGTTGCCTACTTTACTGTGTCATCTGCAATCGCAACTCAATCGGAATAGTGAGCCTTGCTGTCTGCAATGTAGGTCGAAGGCAGTAGTCACACAGACATCGAGGAATGCTTTTTGTCACTTCCTCTTGACAAAATCTGAGGACATAGAGTACAATTACCTCTGCAATTAATAAATCAAACCTGAATTCAAATTGTGAGCTCTGCTGTCTGCAGTGTAGACTCCCATTAAGTGTTCCTTTCGACTTGCAAGATGAATTTGGTCATTGTACTAAAGCTATAACTGATATAAAACAAGTTCTTGAAGCAAGGATATTATGTAGGTTTTAGGGAAATTATACTTAGTTGCCTACTGGACTCTGCAATTACTGAATCAAGACTCAGTTTTAATTGTGAGCCCTAATTACCGCAGTGTAGACCGGAGGCAGTGGCCAGCAAGGGCCCACAGCCATGTGGCGTTGAGTTGAGTTGAGCTGCACAGTTAGTGGCACCTGAAGCAACCAGCGTGTGCACAGCCTGTGGTGATGCATGGTCCGGGCGGGCTGCACTGGTAGCAATGTCTTTTGTCTAATTAATTCTGCCTTAATAAGGCTACATGACAATGACTTGTGGTGCACTGAGTTAGTGGCACCTGAATTGCAGTGTGTGCACAGCCTGCGATGATGCGTGGTCCGGGCCGGCTGCACTGGGAGCAATGTCTGTTGTCTACTTGACTGTGTCACCTACACTCGAACTGAATTGTGAACCCTACTGTCTGCAGTGTACATCAAAAGCAGTAGTCGGTACAGACATAATTCTGCGGTGCTGTGCCACTGGGTTTGCAGGGTTGCAAAAAACACTGTTGATGGACAGAATGCAGAACAATGTCTTACATTCACCCCAGTACAAAGATCTGGGCCTAAATCCATCGTTTTTTGCACTCCACATCACCCTAGGTCAGACACTGGCTATATGCAAATCAGCCTTGACCCTGTGCCTCATGGGAACAGTCCAGCCCGAACTACCAAGCCATGTCTTTCCTAGACCGGAATCAAGCATCCAAGGACCGGTTTCTGGCTATCAGCATTCTTCAGCCTGGATAGCTTGACTCCAGTGATGTGGAGAGCCTGGGACTCACGTCTGAGCATACCCAGCCCACTCGTGGTGAAAATTGCAAAAAACACAGTTGATGGACAGAATGCAGAACAATGTCTTACATTCACCCGCAGGGGGCCTGTGTCAAAGAGGCTGGCGGCACGGCGGTGGCCTCGTGGCAGGGTGAGGGCTGCCGCTCTGGCAGACGCGTTGGTCTTCCCAGAAGTGAACCACACCCACACACACAGCTCCAGCCTATTTATTCACACTCCTACTCTGAAGTGGCGAATGTTGGACCAGCCCACTCACCTTCCGCTTCTGCTTACAGGGGGGGATGATACAGCTACATGACCAAGCTCTTCCCCACTGCCTGAGGTAACATGGTTGCGTCCATGGTCCACAACACTACAAGCACCAACAGTATATGTACATATGGAGAGGTCTGTACTCTGCATAGTGAGGTCTGTCCTGTACATCACCGCTACACTTGGCATTGTGTGCATTGTTATTGATGGGTGACTTGCGTCCTTCACACACACTTGGTTGCCACATCTCCAAACATTCAGCTATTGTGTGGCTGAGGGGCATGCAGTTTTGGTAAGGTCCGCTGTCCTGTTGTGTGCTACCTCAGTGGTAGTGGGGGGGTGGTCAGAGGGAGGTCATGAGGGTGGTGGTGATGGGTGCTGTGGCCTTATTGGGTATCGGAGCTGCATGATCAGTAGCTCTATTACATGTGTTGGTCTTAAGATGTGGCTCTCAGCTGGACTCTCTTTCATACTGTAGGTAGTCATCCTGCTTTACACCAGTAAAAGGTAGATGTTAAATTCTTACTGCTAATGCAGCTTTTTGCCTGTTTTTGGATCACATCGCACATTTGGCTGGTCGTTGAAAATATCAGGAAGTGGTGTACTCATGTTATTTTTGCATGGGAACGCCTAATCGGCATATCATTTTTTGTTAGTTGTCGCTCTCATTTGTGGTGATTTTTTTTGCGGAATCTATGGCTGGAAACCTATTGATATTGTCAGTTTTCACTAGGTTGAGAATGGGATGAGAATTTAAAATCACAGAAAAAACCATAGGCTTAATAAACATTATAACGTTAAATTAGCATTTAAAAAACCTTTGAAATTCACTGAAAAAAAACATAGGTTTCAGGCACGTTATAGCTATAAATGAGCATTTAAAAAACCTTTGAAATTGACTGAAAAAAACCATAGGTTTCAGGGACGTTATAGTTAGTTGGACATTCTTCTCACACAAAACCATAGAAATTCCTGTGTTATAGTTAGTTCAGCTAACTATAACTAGCGCACCCGCAATCTACTGCTGAAGACATTACATAATACATCATGGTCAGTGACATTACTGATGACATCACTGATGATATCTCAAATGACATCACTGATGACATCATCCCCGTGAAAATCTGATGCACCTCCACACATTCTAATATAAGCTTTGATACACCCACTGTAAAATACAGACTATCATTTTCAAAACCATTGACACACCAATACCAGTTACTACATACGTACGTACTCACTGATTGCTAGGTCTACACACACATCCACTGAGTCACCCATACAATCACACATACATGCAGTCACTCATCAATACAATACTATCATAAGCACTCACACACCTATACATGAACTCATCCACCACCACTCATCCAGGGTTACTCACACACGTGGTCAGTCATGCAAAGAATCAATCAGATTTCCATTTACTGACTTATATAGTTATACACACAGCACATCACTTATTCAAACAGAAACAAATGCATACTTACTCTTTTATACAATCACTGATACAAGTACACACTCATCCATACAGCCACTCTCATAATCACTGACTCTCACGTATAGTCATTTGTATACTTCAACTCTCACAAACACTGCCTTTTACATATGTAGTTACTTGGATATGTACCATTGAGACATCCATTCACTCACCAACATACCCATACACACACTCAAACACCCATACAGCTGTTTCCACATGCACTCTTGAACCCATATACACAGTGAGTCAACCACTCAAACATCTATGCACAGAGTCACACACCTCCCACCCACCCACACACACACACTCAGGCACCTATAAAAATACTCAGGCAACCAATCGATAACCCATGTAGACACTCATGTAGCTACTGACCAACCCATGCAGCAGCTTATACAACAACAGACAGACTGATAGAGACATTCACACAGTGTAGTCACAAACTCATGCATTCAGTAAGACACATGTAGTCACACACCTACTAAATCCTCCATCCAGCCATGTATACACCCACTCATTCTTCAATACAACTTGTCATATATATAATACATTGTTACACTTTAAAGAAAAACAGAGTCGCTGGATGATGTCATCAGTGATGTCATTTGAGATGTCATCAGTGATGTCACTGACCATGTCATGAACGATGAAACATGTGACGTCATCAGCAGTGCATTGCGGGTGCGCGAGTTATAGTTAGCTGAACTAACTATAACAGGGGATTTTCTAAAGTTTTGTAGGAGAAGAATGTCCAACTAACTATAACGTCCCTGAACCTATGTTTTTTTTCAGTGAGAAAAAAAAAAAATATGTATTTATTTTTCCAAAAACAAGTCGATTAGTAAGACCCTCTATTGCACAGTGGGTGCCGGTGTCGAGGGTGGACTATCCCTTGCATATCTGTATCACCCAAAAAAAAAGAATCACCACACTCCACGAGAATGAGTTGCATCAATATCGATGTATTCGCATGACTGCAATTTTCACCACAAACATTGCACTCATGCAAATAAATCGATATTGAGGCCAATCATTCTCAGCCACTCATTCTCATGGAGTGCAGTGAATCGGACACTTTTGGTGATATATATATATATACATGTGAAGCTATAATTAGGCTTGATAAACAGATCTGTTTTTGTTTAAAAACAACTTTAGAAAGGTTAAATTAAGGTTATTGTTAGGTGAATATGACAGTCATAGTATTAACATTTTGAACTAAAAAACACACAGGAATTCACCCTATAACTTTTGTCCCACCCATGCACTGCTTAAAGCTATAACATGTGCTATGACTACGGGTGGGCGGCCAGCTACGCTCCGTGCACGGAGTGTGCGTAGTGCCGTCTACTCCGCATTTTGCGTAGCGGGCGTAGCCAGGCGGCACTACGCACGCTCCGCAGACGGAGCGTAGCTGGCCGCCACCCGCCTCCCTCCCGCCCTCCCTAAATACGTTAAATTAAAAGTATTAAATAATTAAAAAGGCACTTACCTTGCCCGCCGCTGCCCGCTGCGTCCCCGGGGCTCGCTATCTTCTTTGCTGCTGTCTTGTTTACTAATGCGCATGCGCGGGCGGCCGCGCATGCGCATTTCTCACGAGCCCCGGGGACGCGGCGGGCAGCGGCGGGCAAAGTAAGTGCCTTTTTAATTATTTAATACTTTTAATTTAACGTATTTAGGGAGGGCGGGAGGGAGGCATGTGGTGCGTAGTGGGGCTACGCGGAGTGCGGAGGTGGGCGTAGTTTCTCGCCCACTTCACGTAGCTCCGCGAAGCCCCACTACGCCCACTACGCCCAGGGCTAGCTATGACATCATTTATGACATCACTAATGACATCTTTGATTAAATCACTAATGATATCATTAACTTCATTTGCACGCGTTGCTCTATGAACAGGAAGGGCATTAGAGCTATGAAATAAACTGCAAAATAGCTCAGAATACATGTTGCTCCCACCCGGAGGAAGCAGCCGTTTTTCTACTCCCCTGGGCAGGAGCGATCTCATGATATCTTGCACAAGCACGTGCACGGAATAAGATTATAAGCATTTTCAAGGCCCCCATCCACTGGGGGCAGACTCAGTGTTTGCTCCCATTTAGTGGGAGTTTTGAAAATGCCCCCTCTAGGTGGGAGCAAACACAAGTTTCCCTGCCTGTATCAGTGTTGGCAGGTAAACTATTGTGTCCCAAGTGAATTTCACTGGTTTTATACAATTGAAATCTGAGCCTAAATTCAACATCCCTGTAACCTTTGTTTTTCAGTGCATTTCTACGTTTTCTTAAATTCAATTTCCTAACTATAACGTCACTGTAACCTTTGATTGTTTTAAGTGAATTTCTAAAGTTTATCAAATTTAATTTCCTAACTGTAACCTATATCCTTTGAGAATGAGCGTGTGATGAGAGTATGAATTTCTCAGTGGGTAGGTGAGTGAATGAATGAGTGTCTCAATGGGTGGGCCTGTGAGTATCTGAGTGGACCTGGTATTGACTGCATAAGTGTCTCACTGGGTGTGTGATTGGGTGGGTTTGTGAGTGTATCTGTGAATGGGTATGTGACAATCTGATTGGGTCTGTGAAGGGGTGCATGAGTGTCTAAGTTAGTGAGTGGGTGTATGAGTGTCTCAGTGGTTCTTTGAGTGGGTGCATGATTCTCTGAGTGGGTCTGCGAAGGGGTGCATCAGAGTCTGAGTGGGTCTGTGAGTGGGTGCACACATCTAAATGGGTTTGTGAGTGGCTGAATGAGTGTCTCATTGGATATGTGAGTGGGTGCATGAGTGTACTCAGTGGGTGTATGTGTGAGTTCATAAGTCACTGAGAGGGTCTGTGAGGGAGTGTGTGAGTCTCTGAGAGGGTCTGTGAGTGGGTGTGTGAGTCTCTGAATAGATCTGTGACTAGGTGTGTGAGTCTCTAGGTAGGTCTGTGAATGGGTGTGTGAGTCTCTGGGTCTGTGAATGAGTGCATGAGAGTCTAAGTTGGTCTGTGAATAGGTGTGTCAGTTCCTGAGTGGGTTTGTGAGTGGGTGCATTCGTCTCTAAGTGGGTCTGTGTTTGGGTGTGTAAGTCTTTGAGTGTGTCTTTGAGTGGGTGTGTGAGAATCTGAGTGGGTCTGTGAATGGGTACATTTGTGTCCAAGTGGGTCTGTGAGTGGTTGTGTCAGTTCCTAAGTGGGTTTGTGAGGGGGTGTATGAGTCTCTTAATGGGTCTGTAAGTGGGTACGTGAGTCTCATTGAGTCTATGAGTGAGTGTATATGTCTCTGAATGGGTCTGTGAGGGAGTGAATGAGTCTCTGAGTGGGTCTCTGAATGGGTGCATTAGTCTCTAAGTGGGTCTGTGTTTGGGTGTGTAAGTCTTTGAGTGTGTCTGTGAGTGGGTATGTCACAATCTGAGTGGGTATGTGAATGGGAACATATGTGTCCAAGTGGGTCTGTGAGTGGGTGCATGAGTGTCTGTGTCAGGCTCCGTCTTCTCTACTTCTTCGGGCTGTGCTGAATGACCTATAACCTTCCCTACACAACTCCCTCAGAGCCTGAAGTATACACACAGGCGACTAGGATAGTCCCGCAGGGGAGGGAAAGGAAGGGGACAGCGGGGAGGGAGATCTGAAACGAGATCGACAGACAGTTAGAAGGTACCCTCCCGCACCCTTAGACACATTCCTAAACCCTTTCTTTACCTTCTGTACACTGTATGGTATTACCCCTACCTGTAAAGGAAAATACGTTGGACCTGAATCCTAGGAGAAGAGACTCGGGGCGTTGCTAGAATGTTGGCATCAACATCTAAGCGATACACAATATCAAACATATAATTCACATTCCCCAATGTACGAAAGAATCGTACACACAGCACTCATGCATACCTAACAGTGTTTGTTTTCATTCCTGTTGGTGGAAAAACAAGGGGGAGAGCAAGGGCTAGTGTCCACCTGCGGTGGACGGGGAATACTCCTGTTACCCTGGTTAAGGATATAGAAAACAGATGAAGGAGCATCACCTGAAGTTAGGCTGAAGGTTTTCCAAGAGGAGGAATAATTATTCCTTTTGTAAGAAACCCCTCACTCACCACCTAGTGGTGACATGCTTCATCATCGGGGTCCACCCTGGTGGCCTAGCGTCACCAGGGTGTGCTTCGACACCTGTAGTACAGTGGAGCAGGTTGTGAATATGGGTTCATTCCTGTTGGCACAACACTCCTTCAGGCTTGAACCCCCTGTCCTATTCTCCTGTGATGGGGTGAAAATAAGGTATACAAAAATGGAAGACTTCACATCAGTCTCTGGATTCACAAGGAATATCAACACAATGGAACTGATAGATTCCTTGGTTCACGAACGGCTAATGCTTCTTAGACGTTCCTGTCTTTGTCTTTGCACATTACAATAATGAAAATAGTTTGATCCCCGACTTCCTAATTTGTGAAGTTTGGCACCCGATAGCGATTTGGCTCAGGTACCTTTCTGCAATGAGACGAACGTTATACGTCTCCTCCAACAGGAAGTATGCTAGCCTTAGTACGAAAATGCCCCAAGAGTAGTTACGGTTGTTAACTCCGCTCAGAGCAAATGCAGGAAGTGTCCGACCCAGATTGGGACACTGGAGGTTTCCTTAATCTGAACAAAGCTGTAGCTTACCAGACCGGCTCGATACCAACCGTCTTCGTTTCCTAGCAAGAATAATCGGCGAAGTCGGCGTCTTTGGTACGCCCTTTACTTCCGCGTCTTGCATGATGTACGTCAACCACGCAACGTAATCCCGGGCATGCCAGGAAATGTAGTCTTCGGTGCCGTTGTTGTCGTTTGAAGAGCCTACAGATAGCCGCGGACACAATAAACATGACAGTACATCCCCCTTACAAGGGACGCGGCTTCACAGCAGGCTTAGAAGGATTGTCCCTGTGGAAACGAGCAACCAAACGTGGAGCATGCACGGACCTGGCAGGCTCCCAGGAGTTCTCCTAAGGACCATACCCCTTCCATGAGATCAAATACAGCAATCGGCCCCTCACCCTCTTAGAGTCAAGCACCCTCTGGACTTCATACTCCCTCTCGTGCTGCACCCACAGAGGCAAAGGAGTCCTACGGATCGGACAGTGAGAGGGTTTGAGGAGAGAAACATGGGAGACAGGGTGTATCTTGAAATGAACCAGCAACCGAAGCCGGACCGCCACAGGGCCAACCATCTGGAGTATCTTATACGGCCCTATGTACTTGGGGTGAAACACGCTATACCTTTTAAACTTTATGTGCTTGTGGATAGCCATACTAGGTCTCTTTTTATACACCGGACTAGGCCTGCGGTGTTTGTCTGCCTGATTCTTGTATCGTACCTTGGCTGTCAGGAGATTCTTGCGCGTGGCCAGAAGTATTCTGCGAACGCGCAACAACCTCTCCTGACGTCAGGCAGTTTGGCACTGGTACTTCGGAGAAGCAGGGGATTAAACTAGGGTGATGTCCATAAGAACAGAAAAAAGGTGAGTGTTGTGTGGAGGGGTGTTGCGTGCTATTATGTGCGATTTCTGCCACCCACAACCAGTCCACCCATGAGTCTGTGTTGCTTTGAACGTAACACCGTAAGAATTGCTTTAGAGTCTGGTTCAGCCTCTCTGTCTGACCGTGTGTTTGTGGGTGAAAACTAGTGGATAAAGACGCTTGGATGCGCAGCACCTTACACCAGGTCCTCCAGAAACGTGCAGTAAACTGGGCTCTTCGGTCCGATACAGTCGCTCTTGGGAGTCCGTGTAACCTGACGACATTCACCAATAAGAGGTGGGCTAGGAGACCTGCTGTAGGGACTTGGTTGCAAGCGATGAAGTGGCCCTACTTGGTAAGAGAATCAACCACTACGATAATGGTGGTTTTTCCTTGATCCTTAGGGAGCCCACCAATGAAGTCCACCGAAAACGTTTCCCAAGGGTTCTCAGGGGTCGGCATGGGTTGAAGGAGTCCCTGTGGTTGACGGCGATCGGTTTTCATTTGGGCGCATTGTGTACATTCCTTTACCCATTGACAAAGATCAGGTCGTATGGTGGGCCACCAAAACTGTCTCAAAGCCCTTTCGAGTGTCTTTACGTACCCAATATGACCGGCACATGGGGCATCATGGCACCAGGAAAACACTGTTTTACGGAGGGGTCTTGTAGGAACAAGAACCTGCGTACCTCTCATAGGTATGCCCTGTTTCATAGTCCATTCTGGATGGTGACGGAGCCAGGTTCTCCAAACACAGGTTTGAGCGCTCTTCTTAATGCTTTGTAGCAAATCTTCAGATTGGGTAACCCCCACCACCTGTGATGGGTTCATGATAGCTCTTACTGGTGTGGTGGTATGGAGAGTCGGGTGTTCTTGTCGTGTCAAGGTGTCGGCTTACTTGTTGTGATCACCGGGACAAAAGGTGACGATGAACTGATATTCCTCAAAAAACAATATCCAACGAAGCTGTCTTGGGGTTAGAAGACGAGCGGCTCGCATAAATTGCAGGTTGCGGTGGTCTGTGTACACTGTTACTTGGTGTTTCGCCCCCAACAACCAGTGTCTCCACTCCAGGATCACATAGCGGATGGCCAAGAGTCCTTCTCAGCGATCGTGTAATTGTTTTCAGCTGGGTTGAGCTTCCGAGACATGTACGCAATAGGATGCAATACTCCAGTGACTTCGTATCTTTGGGACAACACGGCTCCCAACACTACTTCGGAGGCATCCGCCTCCACCAAGAAAGGCCTCTCCGGGTCGGCATGTGTAAGGACTGGAGCTGTCGAGAAAGCGATCTTCATTTGTTCGAAGGCTCCTTGTGCCTATGGATCCCAGATGAACGGAACATCTTTCCTCGTGAGTCGGGTCAGCGGGGTTACCATGGCTGAGAAATCGCTTATAAAACGCCTGTAGAAATTGGCGAACCCCAACAGACATTGAATGTCTTTGACGGAACAGGAACGAGGCCATTCTTTGACAGCCCGGACTTTTCTTTCGGCCATCACCTGACCAGACGGTGTGAGCATCACCCCCAAAAATTCCACCTTGGTTACGTCAAACTCACATTTCGTGATTTTGCAGTACAAATGGTGGGTAACCAACGCGTGTAACACCTGACTCACGTGCTTAGTCGATCTATGCTAGCCTTAGTACGAAAATGTCCCAAGAGTGGTTACGGTTGTTAACGCCGCTCAGAGCAAATGCGGGAAGTGTCCGACCCAGAACGGGACACTGGAGGTTTCCTTAATCTGAACAAAGCTGTAGCTTACCAGACCGGCTCGATACCAACCGTCTTCGTTTCCTAGCAGGAATAATCGGCGAAGTCGGCGTCTTTGGTACGCCCTTTAGTTCCCCATCTTGCGTGATGTACGTCAACCACGCAACGTAATCCCGGGCATGCCGGGAAATGTAGTCTTCGGTGCCGTTGTTGTCGTTTGTTGCCGTTCCCGGGACTTGAAGAGCCTACAGATAGCCGCGGACATAATAAACATGACAGTCCGAGTGGGTCTGTGAGTGTGTGCATGATTCTCTGAGTGGGTCTGTGAGGGGCGCATCAGTGTCTGAGTGGTTCTGTGAGTTTGTGCACGGGTCTGAGTGGGTTCATGAGTGGATGTATGAGTGTCTCATTGGGTCTGTGAGTGGGTGCAAGAGCATCTCAATTGGTCTCTGTGAGTTCATAAGTCACTTAGTGGGTCTGTGAATGAGTGTGTGAGTGGGTCTTTGAGTGGGTGTGTGATTTTCTGAGTAGATTTGTGAGTGGGTGTGAGAATCTCTGAGTGGGTGTTTGAGTCTCTGAGTGGGTCTGTGAGTGGGTGCATGATTCTCTGAGTGGGTCTGTGAGTGGGTGTTTGAGTCTCTTAGTGGGTCTGTGAATGGTTTTGTGAGAGTCTAAATTGGTCAGTGAGTGGGTGTGTCAGTGCCTTCATGGGATTGTGAGTGGGTGTATGAGTCTCTGAGTGGGTTTTTGAGTGGGTGTATAAGTGTTTCATTAGGTCTGTAAGTGGGTGTGTGAGTCTCAGTGGGTCTGTGAGAGAGTGCACGAGTCTCTCAGTGGGTCTCTGAGTGCATGTGTGAGTCTCTAAGCGGGTCTGTGATTGGGTCTGTACGTCTTTCATTGTGTCTGTGAGTGGGTGTGTGACAATCTGAGTGGGTCTGAGAATGGGAACATGTGTGTCCAAGTGGGTCTGTGAGTGGGTGCATGAGTGTCTGAGTGGGTCTTTGAGTGGGTGCATGATTCTCTGAGTGGGTCTTTGAGGGGTGCATCAGTGTCTGAGTGGTTCTGTGAGTGGGTGCATGGGTCTGAGTGGGTTTGTGAGTGGATGTATGAGTGTCTCATTGGGTCTGTGAGTGGGTGCATGAGCATCTCAATCGGTCTGTGTGAGTTCATAAGTCACTTAGTGGGTCTCTCTGAGTGAGTGTGTGAGTGGGTCTTTGAGTGTGTGTGTGTGAATCTCTGAGTAGATTTGTGAGTGGGTGTGAGAATCTCTGAGAGGGTATGTGAATGGGTGCATGAGTCTCTGAGTGGGGCTGTAAGTGGGTGTTTGAGTCTCTGAGTGGGTCTGTGAATGGGTGCATGAGTCTCTGAGTGGGGTTATGAGTGGGTGTTTAAGTCTCTGAGTGGGTCTGTAAATGGGTTTGTGAGAGTCTGAGTTGGTCAGTGAGTCGGTGTGTCATTGCCTTAATGGGTTTGTGGGTGGGTGCATGAGTCTCTGAGTGGGTTTGTGAGTGGGTATATAAGTGTCTCATTAGGTCTGTAAGTGAGTGTATGAGTCTCAGTGGGTCTGTGAGAGAGAGTGCATGAGTCTCTCAGTGGGTCTCTGAGTGAGTGTGTGAGTCTCTAAGTGGGTCTGGGATTGGGTGTGTAAGTCTTTGAGTGGGTCTGTGAGTGGGTGTGTGACAATCTGAGTTAGTCTGTGAATGGGTGCATGAGTGTCTCAGTGTGTCTTTGAGTGGGTGCATAATTCTTGGAGTGGGTCTGTGAGAGGGTGCATCAGTGCCTGAGTGGGTATGTGAGTGAGTGCATGAGTCTGAGTGGGTTTGCGAGTGGATGTATTAGTGTCTCGTTGGGTCTGTGAGTGGGAGCATGAGTGCCTCAGTGGGTCTATGTGTGAGCTCATAACACACTGAGTGGGCCTGTAAGTAAGAATGTGAGTCTGTGAGTGGGTCTGTGAGTGGGTGTGTGTGTCTCTGTGTGAGTCTTTGAGTGGGTCTGTGAGTGGGTGTGTGAGTCTCTGAATGGGTCTGTGAATGGGTGCATGAGAGTCTAAGTTGGTCTGTGAGTGGATGTGTCAGTGCCTGAGTGGGTTTGTGAATGGGTGCATGAATCTCTGACTGGGTTTGTGAGTTGGTGTATGTGTCTCATTGTGTCTGTGTGTTGGTGTGGGAGTCTCAGTGGGTCTGTGGGTGAGTGCATATGTCTCTGAATGGATCTGTGAGTGAGTGCATGAGTCTTTGAGTGGGCCTGTGGGTAGGTGTGTTAGTCTGTGAGTGGGTCTGTGAGATGATGTATAAGTCTTTGAGTGGGCCTGTGAGTGGGTGCATGAGAGTGGGTCGGTGATTGGGTGTGTGAGTGTCTCACTGGGTGTGTGAGTGGGTGCGTGAGTCTTTGAGTGGGTCTGTGAATGACTGCATGAGTTTCTCAGTGGGTCTGTGATTGAATGCATGAGACTCTGCGTGTGTCTGTGAGTTGGTGTGTAAGTGTGTCTGTGAGTGCCTGAGTGCTCTCTATTTTGCCCTCTTCGCCTCAGTTTTGCCTTCCCTGATTTTTTTCTGCCCTCTGTTTTGCCTTTCCTACTTGTTTTTCTACCCTCTATTTAGACTTTTCTGCTCCCTGTTTTGCCTTATCTCCTCGTTTTTCTGAATTCTGCCTTGCCTTTCCTTCTTGTTTTTCTACCCTCTGTTTTGTCTTTCCTACTTGTTTTCTGTCCTTGGCTTCTCCTTTTATTAGCAACAGGGACCACCTCTTCACTGGGGCTTTATTGATATTAAGGAGGGGGTCTGCAGGGATGCCTTCCATTAAGCCCCAAGGTCCCTAGGACTTTATTTTAAGCAAAGCTGGGGCCACATAGACCCCCTGCTAGGTATTTCATATGCCATGGGGACTACGACCCACCCAGGGCTAACCTCAAGATTATGCAGGGACCTCGTGGACCCCCTGGGCCCGGGGACTACCATCTCCCAGGCCCAAATAGATTCTTTGAAGTAGGAAGGGGTCTACGTGCCACCCTCCTGGCTCTATACGGTCACAGGTTCCCCATCCCCAGGGGCCCTGCCTTAACTCAATGGGGAGGGGAGCCACAAGGCCCCCACAGGGCCGATCCCTCAGAGCCTGGCCATGTCTTCTGGGTACCTCCCAGGGCACCCAGTGTGCAGCATGGGGACTGCAGGGGTAGCCTCAAGGCCCCCGCAGTCCTAGCCAGCTCCCAGGAAAGGGGTCACATGGTCCCCTTCCCAGTAGTATTTATTTTTTAGGCCCCGGGGAGGTGATGGTCTGTTGGTCCAGGAGTCTGTGCAACATCCGCAAATTGTGTTTATTACCCTGGGAAGGTGGTAGTCCCTGGGCTTTTTATAAGCCCAGGAAGAAGGTCCACAATAAAAAAAGCAACAGGGAGATGGTGGTCCCAGGGGCTTCAAGTAATCCAGGAGTGGGGTCAGCGTGCCACCCTTGCACTATTGAAAATAAAACCATGGGCAGGTGGTGGTCCCCTGGGCTCAAAGGGTTTTCCTTTTGAAAAAAAGAACCCTGTGACCTGGCCCTCCCGGGGGCTCCTTTCAAAACAAGCATGGGAGCTCATGCTTATTTTTTTCTGGGGTCATGGATCCACCGTGATTTTTTCTGAAAATGTAAAAAAAAATGCTTGTTTGCCAAGTCAGGGTCCCAAGGGGACACCAAGACCAGAGCTAGATGGTCAGGGTATTCCTGCTCTGCCCCCTATTCTTTTTTTAAATGTTGTGTGGGTGTTCCCATGCAACTTCCATGGCCTTTGACACAATCCCAGAACTGCTAAAACTGGGAATACACCAAAAGGCTATGCCTCCCCAGGTGAGGTTTATAGAGGAGCAATATCTTTATTTCTCCTCATTTTTTCCTCTTTCTGCAGCACACATAGCAAGTGGAAAAAGCCTCAGGGGATTGTTTTGGTGCAGGGAGGTGCCCCTTCCTACACATAAACAATCCTCCTTACAACACAGGCAGCCTTACAGTATGGTGCAAGGGTTCCTGCCTTGGCTCAAGACAGCCAAAAGGCAGGAGTGCCCAGTATTGACCGAAAGATTTTAATCCTGTCTTTCCTTGTGTGTCTTGGCCATAAATACGGTCCTCTATTTGTAAGCTCAGCTTTTAGTTCATCAGAGGTATGTTGACAGGGTATAGGAAATGTGAAAATACATTTGTACATTGTTATTCAAATATTGCATTCACCGATTTGTATGTATTTGCATAACTCTTTAACATTTTTCATTTTATCACTTTCAGTAGAAATATTGAATCAAACTTTACTTTACATTTAAATAAAAGTAACAAATACATGCACAAATAAGTTACACTTGCAACTTCCACATAACGTTTGCTTCAAGTATAGCGTTTCTTACTCTATCATTAAGTAAGCTGTTCAAAAAAGGTCTTTCGAGGTGATTGCCCAATGCCCAGTGGCAGCATTACATTCATTATACTTGAATCGAAATATATATATACAAACACACACAATAAAGGTAGGTCGTGTGGTAACCTTACAAAACTAGGAGTACTGGTGTTTATGTATTCAAACAATGACTTAGAGAAAATGTATTCCAAATGTGCCAGCGCTAATTGTGACTAATGCAAATCCTTCAGAGCTACTCCCTATTTTGGCACATGGTTTCATTATTAGTTAACATTACTTTTTTCACTGTAATAGTTACTCTAAAAGTCTGTATAAATCATTATCTTTAAAATGGATTTTGAAAACAAAGAAAATCCATTTCTGGACCAAAGAATACATACATTTCTTTTAGTGTGTGTCAAAATACTGTTTTCCACATAAGATGTTATTGTTATCATTAAAACACATATCTGTATGTCTAATTGAACATTTTACTTACCTCTTTGTCATTTGTCCTCACCCAGCAGAAATGTTGATAGGGGTTTGCCCTAAACGAAATTGAATTAGAATGTTAGGCATTTGCAATTTTACTCCACACTAATTTCAAACAAATCACTTCAATTAAAACACTGGGGCATATTATCAAGGGTGGCGATAGGGAATTTTTGCCGCTTTAGCGGCCGTTTTCAGCCGCTACGCGGTGATAATTCTATCGCCCTATTAGCAAGCTGTCGCTAACAGCAGTTAGCGACAGCTTTCAGGTGATAGCGAGCGGTTTGGGGCCCGCTTCTCATGTTAGCGATATTTATCGCTAATGACATGCAAAGTGGGCGTACCCAAACTGTTAGCGACTGAAAACAGTCGCTAACATCGCTATCGCCTATTAGCAAGGCAGGCATAGCGATGGAAATATTCGCGCTAAGCGCGAATATCTCCAAATACTAACACCTGCCCAGACCAGTTCTTAGCCATGTTATCCAATGGGAGGTGGATAACATGGCTAAGAGCATTTTGTCGCTAATGCGTGAATATCGCTGTATTCTCAGCGATATTCACGCATTTCACCGCTATCGCCGGAAAATGTATTGCTTTGGAGAGAAACGTTGCTAATAGCACGTTATCTCAGCGATAATTTCCGGCGATGCTCAGCGATGAAAAAATCGTCGCTATGCCTATTTCGCGATAAATATCGCTACTTGTTGGTAATGTGCCCCCATATTCCTACATTCATGGCTTAACAGCTTCATTCAAACCTTTCAAAGAATAAAGATATTCTATTTTCTTTTTAAAATTTGCAGAGAATAGAATGATCCCTGTGCCCTTTGTATACACCAAAGTACATGTAGCGCTCAAACAACTATTGTAAAATGACTTGCCTTGATCTTTTCGAATGTGTCTCCTAAAGAGAACATTCCATTTATTTCTATTGAACAGCAGTACACTTTGTAATTACTTAAGAACACAATACATTTCAATGTACTATTAACTATTACCATGAAATCTATTTTTGTTTATTTAATTGTGATATGGTTTCCAAAATTGTGATTTTGAAAAATATTCCTGATTCTGGAAACCTTTGGTAGTGCTTCCATTTTTACCCAATAATCTGTGCACCTTTTGCTATTATAATTTTGAAAAGAAATTGTGAACTAAGGAAATTGTTAGAGTACTCAAGATAATACTTATATGTTTTAATATAAACAATCACAGATTCCATAAATTACATCAATAAATGATTTTCACTCATTTACAACAATTGTTTAAACTCATTTTGCATTCATTACAGACATGGACACCAGGTTAAAGAATGTTTACATTGTTTTAAATTCATTGGTACATTTGTGGATGGAGCATGCTGAGAAGCATGCTGCTGACAACCATCTTGGGTTTCCGCTTGTAAATATAAAGTGGCGTGGTTTAGGTGGCATGAAATTGCATCAGTTCTTCCTTTGTTTTCCCAACTTTCTACTTAAGAGCATCCACATATGATAAAACGTTATTGCTGTAGAAAGTGCATTGGTTATAACAGGGGAGTTGCTATATTTCCACAAGTGAAAGAAAGATGAGGAAACATACAGAAACTTTCGCACCAAATTGTTTTGTCAAATATCAGATAAATATATCAAAGGAATAGTTCAACTGAACTCTGCAAAGTACAGCAAGTCTAAAGAAATGGAACGAACTAGTCTGAGCCTTCCTGAATGACTCTGGTATTATTTACACCTCTAACAATAATATATGTTTTAACTACCCCCAAATATTCTGTAGAGATAGTGTTAAAATTATATGATGATTTTGTCAAAAACAAAGTATGAAATTCAAATGTAATTATACCAGTATTACTTACTTATTAATCAAATGACTCTATTTGGAGTAGCCTATTCTGGTTTTCAAAATAGATGCTGTCATCAGCCATCATCCCATCCAAAACAATAGGCACATAGTCGTCTGACCTTCAGTTGTGCACCGTAGGCTTTCCGTGCAAAGCTGTAGGGCTAGCTCGTGCAAAGACCCATACCCTTAAAAAAGCTTGATAAAGATTTTGGTCATGCAGATTCCTGGCACAGGCAAAGCTATGCAAACAAACTGTGCTCTATCCTAGTCCCATGCAAACCAAGAACATATAGTCTTAGGCCATATGTAAGTTCTGGGTAAAATGTTTGGCCTTAAAGCCAGACTATACATCCAGACCCCATCCCAGTCAAACCACCCGCACATAGACTTAGCAAAGGTGGAGGGAGATCTGGGTGAAGAGTACGTATGGCCTGTGGTCAGGCCTAAACTTCCCACTTCAAAGAAAGAATCTGCATGTGGCCTTGGGCCATGCTCAAAGAAAGACCTGAAACATAGACATGATCTTTCCCCTTCAATGTCCCACTCAAACTAACTTGACACCGAGTGGGCTCTGTGAATAGGCCGAGCTCGAGGCCAGGCTCTTTGCCGAGCCCTATCTCAACCAAAGTCATTTTTTTCACAGCCTTGGCTATGCACAATGATCTCTGGGTGCAAGAACAAGCCCATGCCAAGGAAGTGAACCACATATCTGAACCTACCACAATAGCAACAGTCTTAGGCCTTGTGCTGTGCTCTTGACATAGGGCTTTGCCTATGGCCCATTGAAACCCCTTGCAGACGTTGTAGGTTTTGACATAGACCCAAGTCCATGTACCACACTAACCAAATGTTCACAGCCTAAGGACAAGTGCAGCTGGTTCTGGACACAGGACCTAGTCTGTGGCCAAGCCCTACATCCCTGCTTGACCCAAACCAGATGTGTAGAGTTTTAGGCATGTCCAAATGGGTATATGCCAGGCTGTGTTTCTTGCCCCTGACCAATCCAATTGAGCTATGCATAAGGTTTTGCCTGGCAGAGTGACAGTAAACACAGGGAATCACCAACTGAAGTCCTAAATCCAGCCCTCATCCCACCAAAACTAACATTATATCATTATATGGCCTTGGGCAATGCACAGCAAACTCTTGACACAGGACCTGGCTTATGCGTAGAACCTGCACCAAACCTCCAAAATAGCCAAAGCAGCTGGACAGATGGTCTGGGTGCAGGGTCTGGATGAAGGATGCAGTCTTTGGCTAGACCCTTACCAGGCATCACTGTAAATCGATAAATTAAATTTTTATGTCCATTAAAAATGCTTCCCATTTTTCAACACAATAATCTTATGTACAATGTAAAAATGTAAAGGTTTTTTGTAACTACATTTTCCTAACATTTAGATGAACTTCTTTTACTCTGCTTAGATTCAAATATACTTATTTGGACATGTCAAATTTGCAACATTTCCAAAATGGAGATTTTTTTCACCTAATCCTTTTATTCTAACCTTTTGTGGACTCCCCTGACTATGCACATTCAAGTAAAATCTCTGTGTTAGCCTACTAAATTCTAGATTCTCACCCAACACCACAAATGTCCATACAAACAGCTGTTATTTTAAGAGAAACCAAATGTCTTTCCCTACCACAAAGTTTGACAGTGAGAACCTGGTGTTTGGCTAGCTCGATTTTCTCAAAATTTCACAGGGACTCTGAATGATTACTTTAGTTTGTCAAGCATACCTTGTACAGATGTTTGTCCGCTCACATTAGGTCATGAAATAGCCGAGTTTGCCTCAAGCACTTATAGAGCATCATTGGTCTTCAAAACTATTTTGGTTTTGAATTTATCAACTTAACATTAAAATGAATAAATAATTAGTTTCTTCTGAATATTAAAATATTGCATTTGAATATAGAAAGCCAAAATGAACAGCAACTATTTAGAGAGTGGATCACAGTTTACATGACAGTCTTTAGATATGTCCATCTGAACATTGACAAGCAAAAGGCGAGCTTCTCACTGTAAGACAAAACAGTGTGTTACCTGTATGGGAGTGTGATTAAAAGCATGCAATAAAATACAAATTCCAAATGAACAAATAAAGCCCTCTTGTGCAGATGCGTACTAGTTAGACAGAAGAGGAAAGAGGAGAAAGAGAAGCTAAACGACAAAAATAACTAAGACAAAAATATCCCGACTTCCTCTTTCAATATGAAATAAACTTTAAGCTGAGAAATGCTAATCAAGCTGTTTCTAAGTAAGGAACCTAATGACACCCACAAACCTTTCAAAACATTCAGCCTTCTGAAATAGGTGTCCGTGATGCAGCGGTTACGACTGTTCACTGACCGACTGAGAACAGTTCTATAGCGTCTGCTAGCCAACAGGGGGGGCTATACTTACGACCCAGTTTATGGTGCAACGTGGTGCAGGAGTGACGAAAATCTTAAATCAGGTTATTGAAACCACACAAAGCAACTTCACAAAAATCTGGAGTAATGCAATGCAGCGCAAATCGCTGCGTTGCGTTACTCTGCCCTGGGAAGACTTTCCATAGGCGCTGTGTGGGTGTTCCCACGCAACAGCAATGGTTTTTTATGCTTCCGCAAATATACAAGACCTTGTAAAACTTGGAAATGCACCAAAACATATGCCTTCATAGGCGAGGCATAACGAAGACAAATATCTTTATTTCTCCTCATTTCTTCCTCTTTCTATATCTGCACCCATAGATGGAGAAATATGCGTATCAGGATTATTTTTGAGCAGGAAGGTGCCCTTTCCTGCACAAAAGAAATCCTGCATGCAATGCAGGCACCCTAAACCATGGTGCAAGGGTGTGTGCATTGACGCTAGGCAGCATATTGTGTGCCAGCACAGTGGGAAAATCCAGGAATGCATCATATGCCTTAAATATGGTGCATTCCTGCCCTTTCCCAGTGATGCACCACCTGCACCACCATTTAATAAATATGCCCCTAGATCTCTTTGCCCTAGCTTTTACAAATATCGCCCACCTCAGATCATTTTGGTTTTTACATTTTTCTTGAAGCCAAAGATGAGGCAGCCCGGTATTTATTGGCAGTGCATTTCAAATCGAGGGAAACATGTACTGAGAAATGTATTCACATGCATTTATTTTGAAATGTATATAGCACTTAGAAGGCCCACAAGAACCAGAGCACTTTACATGGAGCAGATTCAGATGAGTAAAACAGTGGCAGTACTTAGAACAGGTAGACATAACTAAAAACAACAGGGAGTTAAAACACACACAATGATATTCGTCAACCTTAACGTCAATGTTACCAGAACCATAACTACAAGCATCTAACGGAGGAGCATTGCCTTACTTTGGATGCGGTCTATTAGGCTTATACTACTGGAGTTAAGAAGTTGGATAAGCAAGGGCCCAGTTGTTGAAGCATTTGAATTCCACAGATGTTTTTCTGAAGCTGTGGCACATAATACAGAGTTCTATGAAACAAAGGATTAGGATCTCTTTTCTCCACCTCTAAAATTGCTGACACCCATGATTTGTGCTCTCTGGAGTGGTGGCAGGCTAGAATGTAAGGCATTGCAATACTCTAGGCATGAGTTAGTTAACGCTCTGCTTGTAAAATGTGTGTATCATTTTAGGTAGAAAAAGCAGTTGATCTCAATGGCTCTTACCTGTGGTACCAAAGAAGCAACAGCATCAAGGAGGAATGTCAATCTACTACTCTCGTCTACCAGCTAGAAGGTGAGCTTAAAGATTAAGGTGGTAGCAGTGGTAATAAGGGTCTCTCTCCCTGCCCCAATAAAACAAGCTCTCTTTTGGTAACCTTGAGCCACAAGTTATTGCAAAACATCCAGATCTGAATTTCCCCTGCGAGGTATTGGAGGGCCAGGGCTAGTAGACGGTGAGAACATGTAGAAAAAGGGTAGGGCTGATGGCCTGTTTCAAGATTGCCATGCGTCAACCGCCTCTATACCACTCTAGTTACCAAACAAAGAGGCAGGCGCTGGAGACTGGAAGGCAGGAAACAGAAGTTTTTATTCCGACGGAGCAGAACACATCAGATCAGACAACAAGGTATCGTCTCGAGGTGTGCTTCCTAGCCTCTCTGAGGCCTGGCCTCTTATACCCCGGATTATGACATGTGAGCATTCTTTATTGCATAAAAACTCTTTGAACTTATAAGAATACATCCCAGTAATCCTCGTGTCAGACCCACCCCGCATGCATCCACAATAGAGGTCCTCACCCTGCTGATAATAGGAGGGGGCTATCACGCAGCTGAGTGTTCCGCCGATTCTTAGGATGTGTGCGCCTGATCGTATCCCAGGGGGTGGGGAGGCCCTGATCAATAGAGGGTCCTTTGAAGAGGAGTGACTCCATACAATAGGGGGCAATAAACTGCATCTTCCGGCTAGGTGATGGCCTGGGACTTCGTGCGGCCGATCGGATTCAGAGGAAAGGGTCATCAAAGGAGAAGTATTCATGAATGGATCAACAGAGGGGTATTCATGAAAGGAGAGGAGGTGTTGGTCAGGCGCGGGCGCGACTCCCAAGGACAGGGTCATGCGGACTTGTGCATGTGAGGGAGGGGGCAGCCAGGGTGCGCGGAGGACGCTCGCAGGGTCAGGGAGCGCGCTGGTGATCGATCGCGAACAGGGAGACCATGGTACCCAAAATGGCTGCCGTGCAGGTTATACGTGAGTGACAAGCTGGCGCAGATGATGTTCAGTTCGTAAACTTAAAATTCCACAGTCCTCCCTTTTAACATGTCTCGCCAACTTGTCAGTTCGGATTTATCCCCATAAGGCCACGTATTTCTACTTCATAGAGGGGACTCATGCGCTCATTTCTGAGGTCCAAAGTCTTTGGGCGCATACAGTTAGAAACAAGTGCGCACAAGGATGGCAGGCATTGAATACCTAAACAACACCCACATAGTATCACAACGGGTATCAATACAAAGGAAAACAACCTCCAACCCCAGCCCTTCAAAGTGTCCCAAAACCAGCTCCCAAGCGACCATCCTTCTTGTTCTTGGTGAACCTCTGAGGAAAGTCTGTGGAGGTGTTCAATTGCTTTGTAGACTGAGGGCGAGTTATCTGGCACATAGGTACAACAACTAGATCCAATGATGCGGCATGCTCCTCCTCGATCGGCTAGAACCACATCTAGAATGAGGCGGTTTTGAAGGGCCACAAGGCGGACGGCCTGAAGCTCAGCCGTGTTGTTAGCGAGGATGCCAGCTGTGATGTTGATCGTTGTTTCTACTGCCTGGGTCAGGTGTCGGATAGCGCGGCTGTTTGCCATTGGGCCCCACAGAGGGACAAGTCCCTTTGCTGCATCCAGGAACTTTGCTCCAGTGGAGTCGGCTTGTCCAATGTCATTTGTGCGCCTCTGCCGGTGATCTTTAGCAGGGGCTACATACGTGGGAGGGAGAACGAAGGCGATGTAGCAAGTACCCTTCCAACCTTTCGGGAGCCAGGTGTAAGCTTTGGTGCCACAAACAAAGTACATATTTGGAGAAGCAACAAAGGAAGGGGGATCAACTGAGTCCAATGTTCTGGTAATGCGGCAGGAACTGTGACCCACCAGCCGTGTTCCCTGGCCTTCGAGACACACAAGACCTGTGACATTGATAACAGACAGAGCCACAGTCAGGGTTGCGGCAGTCTGTTTTCGCAGGTGAGAGAAGGTGGGTCTAGCCGGATTGTGGAGCACTTGCACTTCAACACGTTCTTTGGCTGGGATGTTCTTAAGGAAGGTGGCACCCGAGGGCACAGGACACAGGGGAGCAGAGGTCCTTCCGGTTCTGTTCAGCCAAAACCCAGCGTAGAAGTGCGACACAGTCTGGCTGGAAGTGGCGTTATCCTCGTGGCTCTCTTGCATGAGGATCAACCAGGCGAGGCAGGAGCCGTGAACTGAGAAAGGAGAAGGGATGATGGGGATGGAGTGTCCAGTGGCGTGCGGGAGCAACCCGCAGATCCAGCAGTTCGTGGCATTTGCAGCAAGGTTGTGTTGGTGCAACAGTTGCACGAAGGAATTGTTCCAGAACTCCCTACGCCTTTCTCGGAGCTGAGGTGACAGGGAGATCAAGTGATGCTCTCTCGTAGGGGTTGGCTGAGCAGTGGGCAGCAATACCTGACGAGCGGGTGTGCTTTCCTCCAGGATCCAGAAGGAGGTCATGAGGAGGAGGCAAAAGAGGAAGACAATGAAGAAGACGATTGTCTTTGATTTGTGCAGATTGTCAGTCTTTGGGTTCCTGTAGTGGGTATTTCCAGTTGCTTCCATCATCTTCTTATCTGGCGCTTCCATCATCTTCTTATCTGGCGCTTCCATCATCTTCAAGGTGCTCGGTAATGGGTAGAACCACAGACTTCGTTTAGCTTCTCTCCCGGCAACCCTTGGTTGTGTTTAGGTCACCGTTCTGAGATTTAACTTAGTCCGTGGCCTACTTAGCCGAAGCTCCCTCCTTTCGACGCAGGAAATACCCTTCTCTGGATGGCACAGTGGGATCAGAGAATTTTGCAAGTTCAAGTGCCTCGGTATCGGGATAGCAGTCCAGTGCTGGCCGGTCTTTGTTCAGGAGCTCTTCTTGGGTGTCGACGTTATCTGTCGAGGCCAGGGTCGAGGAGACCTTCCTGCAGTGGTGTGCGTGCAGCCAGTGCCGCTTCCCCTCCACTCGAAGCGCCGTCCGGGTGGTGATCAGCACTTGCCAGGGGCCCGTCCACCGGGGTTCCAGACTCTTGGCCCGTTGAGAGTTTCGGACTAATACGTAGTCCCCCGGTTGGATGTCGTGGCCTGGGCCCCTGGAAGCATCGGGGATGGCCTGCTGCACCTGTTGATGAATTACAGACAACGTTTTAGTTAACTTGCACAAATAATCAGACAGCAGGATGTCCGGGACGTCATGAATGGAGGTCGGTTTGGGGGCAGTCCAGAGGATCATCGGTCGCCCGAATACAACCTCGTAGGGGGTCAAATGGTGTTTGGTGGGAGTGGAGCGCATCAACAGCAAAGCCAGTGGGAGGGCATCTGGCCACTTAAGTCCGGTGGTGGCCACTATTTTTGACAATTTCAACTTCAATGTGGCATTATGTCGCTCCACCAGACCGGCGGATTGGGGGTGGAAGACCGCATGAAACCTCTGCTTCACCCCCAACCCTTTTAAGATTAGTTGGATAACCTCAGCTATGAAGTGGGGGCCATTGTCGCTCCATAAAATTCGGCAAAGGCCATAGCGAGGGAAAAACTCTTTCAGTAGTACTTTGGCAGTAGTCACGGCAGTGTTGTCACGGGTTGGATTATAGGCCTCTACCCATTTGCTGAAGGCACAGACAATGACTAGTACATACTTCAAGCCTTGACATCTCTCCAGCTGGATGTAATCCATCTGGAGGACCTCAAAGGGGTGATCGGGGATCCCAAACCCTCCCCGGGGTACCACAGTTCCTTTCCCGGGGTTGTGTTGCAGACAGATAAGGCACTGCTGGACTAGGCGTTTGGCTGAGTCGGGGATTTTGTCGTTGTGCCAGACTTTGGAAATGAGTTCGATCATGGGTGCAGATCCTATGTGTGCGGGGGAATGAGCCATAGTCAGTATGGGGATCAGGTATGAGTCAGGCAGCAACCATTTGTTTGCATCTTTTGTCTGCCAGCAGCCCTCATCGTCCTTCAAACCCACCCGCGTCCACTCGGTCAGTTCGCGAGGGGTGCTGGCCGACTGGATGTCTCTAATCATTTCCCTTGCGTCAGTCCATTTCTCTGCTTGTGACCTGGTCACATACATGCGTGTCACCGTCCTATTCTCAGCTGTGGTTCGTGCAGTGATGTCGGCCAGTGCATTCCCTTGTCCGACTAAGTCTGTCACCTTCTTGTGTGCCTGGCATTTGATCACTGCTAATCGTTTGGGGAGGAGAACTGCTTCAATCAGGGCAGAAACCAGATCTCTGTGAAGGATGGGTGTGCCGTGGGACGTCAGGAATCCCCTTTCCCTCCACAGGAGCCCAAAATGGTGAACCACCCCGAAGGCATACTGACTGTCTGTGTATATGTTCGCGGTGGTTCCTGTTGCTACGATGCATGCTCGTGTGAGGGCTATCAGCTCTGCCGCTTGTGCAGATCGTTGTGTGATGCGGGCTGTCTCAACTACTGTTCGGGCTGTCGTTACCGCATAGGCAGCTGAAGTGGTGCCATCTGGGAGTTTGATGCATGAGCCGTCTACCCATAGCTCTCCATCAGGGTCTGTAAAGGCAGTGTCTCGGAGGTCAACTCTACTCCTAGTTTGTTCATCCGTGAGGGTCACACAATCGTGTATGGGAGGCACGTCGGGGTCATTTTCAGGCAGGGGCAACAGTGTGGCAGGATTCAAAGTTGTGCTTCTCTTTAGTGTGATGTGGGGTGCAAGTAGCGTCAATTCGTACCCTGTCAGTCGTGCGCTAGTCAGGTGTTGAGTCTTGGTTTGGTTCAAAAGGGTGTCGACCGCATGGGGCACTAACACGATGAGGGAGTTTGAAAGTACAATTCCCTCGCTCTGACGGATAGAGACAGCAGCGGCAGCTACTGCTCGAAGGCAGGCAGGCAAAGCTCTGGCTACAGGATCAAGAGTGGCAGAGAAGTAGGCACAAGGGCGCTGCTTAGGACCAATAGACTGAGTTAGGACAGACAATGCGCACCCCTCCCTTTCGTGGGTGAAGAGGGAAAAGGACTTGGAGTAATCCGGTGTTCCCTGGACGGGTGCTGAACAGAGGGCATCCCGTAACTCCTTAAAGGATGCTTGACACTCAGGGGTCCAAGGGAGCGGGAAGGGGGCATCTTTGGTCAACAAGGCAAGTAGGGGTTTTATAATGAGGCTGAAATTTGGTAACCATTGTCTGCAAAAAGAGGTAAGGCCAACCAAAGAGCGGACTTGCTTTTGTGTTTTTGGGATGGGGGTGTCTAGGATGGTTTGGATTCGATCGGGCGTAAGTTTCCTCCCTTCTTTGGACAGGAGATGGCCTAGGTATGTCACTTGTGGCTGGCAGAACTGTAATTTCTTTTTGGAGACTTTGTGGCCATTTTCTGCGAGAAAGTGTAGGAGTTGGACAGTGGCTGTGATTGCAAGTGGGGTGGTGTCGGCCGCCAAAAGGATATCATCGACATATTGGATCAACACCACTCCATCTGGTAGCTGGACGGCGTCCAGCTGTCTTTTGAGGGCCTGGCTGTACATACTGGGACTTTCAGTGTACCCCTGGGGAGCTCTACAAAATCGGTACGAGCGGGATTTTAGGGTGAAGCCGAAGAGATAACGGCTGTCTGGATGGATGGGGATAGAGAAAAACGCATTCTTGAGATCAATAACAGTGAAGGTGGTGGCAGTGGACGGGATGAGGGTCAGAATGGTGGTGATGTCTGAGACTACGGGGTATTGGGGTACAACCACTTTGTTAATCTCTCGCAGGTCGATGATGAAGCGGTACGCTTTCTCATCTCCCTCGCCTTGCTTCTTAACAATAGGTAGGATTGGGCTGTTGCAGACATTGCTAACTACTTCTTCAACCACCCCTGCATCTACCAGGGACTGAATGATCGCTACCAGTGCCTTCTCGCCCTCGGGCGATATCCGATACTGTGGGAGTTTCGGGAGCACGGCGTCCTGTCTTACAGTTATGTGTACGGGGTCAATCATCATTCGTCCCACATCGGAGTAATTTTTTGGCCCATAGGTACGGGGGCAGGGCGTCGAGCAAGGACAGATCGCAGTCAGTCAGGGAGTACATGTGTCGTGCTGGGCAGAATTTAGACACGCTCGGGTTGTCGTACAGGATGACTCAGACTCCATCTGGGGAACACCTGATAGTAGCTCGAAAATGCTTCAGTAAATCAATGCCCATAATGGCGTCAGGGGAGTTGGAGGAGAGCAAAAATGTTGTGTCAGTGGTGTTGCTTTCTAGGTCAAAGGAGATAGGCACGGACAGGGGGTTAGTGGAGGGCGTCCCATCGAAACCTATCGATGTAATGTGTGAGCCAGACAAGGGTGCCCTTGGAATCAGTCGTTTTGATAACACACTACGTGTCGCCCCAGTGTCTACCAAAAATGGAGACTCTGTGCCCAGGACCTTAGCAGTGACGTAAGGACCTTGCTGGTCAACACAGAGCTCGACTGGATTCCTCCCTTGCCCCTGGCAGTCCTATGCAAAATCGGGGGCATTCTCACCGTCGGATAGTTGATACTGGTTCTGTCGGGGACGGTCAAATGTGTTCGATCTCCATGGTCTGTCATTGTTGGTGTCGTTTGTGTGCCCTCGTCCTTGTCCCCTATTTCTCGGCCCACCCGCTACGTCCTTGGGGTCCCTATTTCTGTTCCTCTCTAACAGAACCGGACACTGGGATTTCCAATGGCCGAATCCTTTGCGGAAGTCATACTGGTCCTCGCTAATGTCTCTACGTCCAATGTGGGGTGTTGGGGTGTGGTCTTTGGGAGGTGGATTTCTAGGGGTGGTCGATTGGTAGTTCCCCCTGTGGGGTTCCCGTCCGACCGCTATACCTTGTATCTGGGCTATCATCACCCTTTCTTTCAAATCGTTCTTCTTTTTCTCGGATGCTCTATCACTCTCATTCTTCTGGTGCTCATAATACTGAGCCATCTGAAGGATAGCTGCGGGTTTGGAGGCCCCCCAACTACTCTCACTCATCTGCAGCTTTTGGGAGACCTCTTGTGATAGACCCTTTACATAATTTTGCACAAACAGGTGTTGTCGGGTTGCGGTGGTCATGTATTGGCCACTGTAGTCGGAGAACACTGTCTCGAATCGGGAGAAGTATTCCGATACATCTTCCTGGGGTTTCTGACGACAGGCCGTGACTACCGACCAATCTACCTTTTTCTCTGGGATCAGTGTCTTTAACTTCTGAACTATTTTGTCTGGGAGTTCTAATATGTCCTTTACTGGTTTCCTTCCGGGCTCTCGCCGTCTATCTAGTTCACTGAGTTGCTTCCAGGTATGTCCGAACAGCTCCGTGTGGTCAGCCTTCCGGATTTGCTTCCACACGTCAGCTGGCAGGCATAACCCGAAAAACAAGTCAATGTCCGCTAAAGTCATTATCGTCGAACCCAAGGCTGTGCCTAATTCGGTATAGAATGCTGTCGGGTTCTTTCTTAAATCGGGCAGAGTTCGTCTAAAAGTTAAGATATCTTGTCGATCCCATGGTTGGTAAACCCAATTGTACACAACCCTCCCATTTGCATCTGCGTGGTTAATATCGTCGGTTGTTCCCTGACCACGTGGCGGAACCCAGTTAGGGGCCGCCTCTCTGATGGGCATCATAGTGTTGGCTACTTCTACTGAGGACTCAGTCGTTTCAGGGACTGTAACCTTGACTTCTGGTTTCTGTTCCGTGAGGTGGCGGAAGACCTCAAGCATTTGCATGAAGAGGTCCGTCGCATCACGTTCAGTCCCATCTCCAACATCAATCTTTCTATACAGCGTTGTCAGTTTAGCGGGGCCCTTACTCTGATACCTATCCTCATATGCGTTCAGGGTGTGATGAATCGTAAAATGAAATACCGTCTGTGGCTGTCGGCATGTGAATTATACATGTTCATTGTATATTCTTCATTCTCCTTTCGTTCTACTAGTGTCTTCACTACCTTATCAATCCCATCCCGTTCATCTTTACTCAGTCTGTTTGATCTGACCGGTCGTGGCTCGCTAGCCTCGGGGTCACCTGGTGTTGTTGCTAATGTGCCTGGTGCGGAGGCCGCGAGGGCTGGTGCACTAGCGCTAAGGTCGCTCTCGTTCGCACTCAGGGCTTGCAGGTATTGTTGGCAGGGGGCATATGGAGGGGGCATGTAGATGATTGGGGGACCTAGCAGTAACTCATCGTTCGCCCGTTGTTTGGAGGGCAATTCAGGGTAGAGCGCAGAGGGGGTCCTAACAGGACATTGACCTGTCGACCCTGATTCTTGTTTCTGTGTAGCTTCCTTTCTTTCTTTTATTTCTTCTTCTAGTTGCTTAGCGGCTAGGTGGGCTGCCTTTCGTAATTCTTTCCCTATTTTTGCTTCTTCTCTTTTTCTTCGTTGTTCCGTTTCTTTGCGCCACATGCCGATACTATCGAGCATAGTGGGCGTAGTCTTATTTTTCTGGAGCGCTATTTCTAATGTTTTTATTTTATGATCATCAAAGGAACCTATCAGTGGCCACTGACTTTTGAGGTCCTTCTTTGTATATTTATGCCATAACTTAGTATAGGCTATAGCGACTAATCCATGCTTAGTGAACATGTCCTTATTAGGGGTGCCCTCCAGTGGAGCTGGATGGTTCATCTCTAATAAGCGGTCCGGGCTAAACAGGCTACCAATCAGTGGTGAGAAGATAGGCATGACGGGTTACAACGGGGAAAAGGGTCTGCACTACCTATCTTATCACGGCGGGCAAAGACTAGACAGAATATTTCTATTCTCTGTTGTTTGCAGGCGGTGAATACCTCAAAAGAACCAATACCGAACACTTAATGTACGGTCAATCAAACAATCAGTGGGGAGAATAAGTAGGTACGACGGGTTAAAAGTCTGCGTTACCTACTTTTTCTCTACCTGCAAAGAGAGACCTTGTTCTTCCCTGTTTGCAGACAGAGAATCTCCAGACAACAATCCACGAACAACAGTTCGGGAAAACAGTGGGGGAGGAAGATAGGCACGACGGATTACAACGGGGACAAAAGTCTGCGTTACCTATCCTTCACTGCTTGCAAAGAGAGAGAGCCTGTTGTTTCTCCGTTTGCAGACGGTGAATCTCCAGAAGAATCAACAAAAGAGTAATACTAGTATTATCCAAATCAAACAATCATTTCGTAATTTTGTCGTATTTACACGACCTTACCCGGACCGCATGGACAGTTTCCTGTCTTCCGAATCCAGCGCCCGATCGTCCTCTATTCTTCGTGTTGTTCGCGGCACTCCTGATGGTTCCCAGTCAGGACCATAGATCATTCGAGAGAGGTCTGTTCAGAACTAGTGAAGTTCGGATGATCGGCTGTCAGACGAGGGTCTATCGGACAGGAGCTCTCCCGATCGTTGCAGTCGTTCACTCTGTCGTCGGGACCTCTCCCACTGGATCCACGTGTCCCTGATGGGCCCCACGCTTTGGGACGCCAATTGTAGAAAAAGGGTAGGGCTGATGTCCTGTTTCAAGATTGCCCGGCGTCAACCGTCTCTATACCACTCTAGGTACCAAACAAAGAGGCAGGCGCTGGAGACTGGAAGGCAGGAAACAGAAGTTTTTATTCCGACGGAGCAGAACACATCAGATCAGACAACAAGGTATCGTCTCGAGGTGTGCTTCCTAGCCTCTCTGAGGCCTGGCCTCTTATACCCCGGATTATGACATGTGAGCATTCTTTATTGCATAAAAACTCTTTGAACTTATAAGAAGACATCCCCGTAATCCTCGTGTCAGACCCACCCCACATGTATCCACAATAGAGGTCCTCACCCTGCTGATAATAGGAGGGGGCTATCACGCAGCTGAGTGTTCCGCCGATTCTTAGGATGTGTGCGCCTGATCATATCCCACGGGGTGGGGAGGCCCTGATCAATAGAGGGTCCTTTGAAGAGGAGTGACTCCATACAATAGGGGGCAATAAACTGCATCTTCCGGCTAGGTGATGGCCTGGGACTTCGTGCGGCCGATCGGATTCAGAGGAAAGGGTCATCAAAGGAGAAGAGGGGATCAACAGAGGGGTATTCATGAAAGGAGAGGAGGTGTTGGTCAGGCGCGGGCGCGACTCCCAAGGACAGGGTCATGCGGACTTGTGCATGTGAGGGAGGGGGCAGCCAGGGTGCGCGGAGGACGCTCGCAGGGTCAGGGAGCGCGCTGGTGATCGATCGCGAACAGGGAGACCATGGTACCCAAAATGGCTGCCGTGCAGGTTATACGTGAGTGACAAGCAGATGATGTTCAGTTCGTAAACTTAAAATTCCACAAACAGAGGGCCATATTAACAAGAGCAGGCGATAAAATTATTGCTGCTTTATCGGCAGGAAACTGCTGCTAAAGAGGCGATAATGGGCTTGACAATATGTCCTTGTGAATTCCCATAGCAGCCCAGGTTCTGGTGTTAACCTGGGCTGCTATGGGAATTCACAAGGGCGTATTATCAAGCCCATTATCGCCGCTTTAGCAGCAGTTTCTTGCCGATCAAGCGGCGATTATTTTATCGCCTGTTCTTGATAATATGCCCCAGAATGTTGATCAGCGCATAAGACTGAGTACACACCTTAAGACTGAGTACACACCTGCTTATCCTTGAAGCGGTCCAGAAGGTGATGCATGCCAATGTTTAAAGGTACAAGGGACACAGGAGATCCCTGCAGAGCTCCACAGTGGAAATTGATGATCTCGGAGATGAAAGGGCACATTTTAACTTTCCGGGTGATAATTATTGAGGAAGGTGTCGACTAGCATTTCAACCTTTCGCCTCAGGTGTGGCCCCTTCACAGTGGGCAGTTGTTCTACCAGAATGTAGTGGTCTCCCATATCAAAGGCAATGGAAATGCCCAAAAGCATGAAAAGTGATGCCTACCACTCTTCGATGAAGCCGAAGGTGTTGTCGCTGATGCCCCACAGTGCTCTTTCTGTGACAAGGCAGGTTCTAAAGCCATACTGCACAGGAGACAGAATGTGTTGGCAGTCAGAGAAAGCTTCTAGCTGCTAATGTTTGCTGCAACAGGGAGATTAGTAACTGTAAAAAAAATTGCCTGAATCTGGAAAAGAGATATTTTCTTTCCTCCATAGGGGATACTTTGGGTATGTGATATTTTCCAATGAATAGGCTAATCAAACGATGTATGTATGTATGTGATATAGGTGTAGTAACGTGAACCTAGCCAAGAGGCAGGAGAGCACTATTCAGTGTCAAAGCCAATGCAATAGGGGCAAAGAAAGTTGCATCCTGCTTTGACAGCCACGCTAGGTCAGGTGGGTCTAAGAGTCAGGGAAATCTTTGATTGTAGTGTTCTGCTGCACTGTGACCTTTTTCAACTCAAGGTCATAGTTTCCCTGATCATCATATTTTTGCCAATGAAAGAGTGCCATTCTATGCATGTGTGTCCATGATGCGTAACCAAGGATTAATATGTCCGAAAAACCCAAGATTGATATTTCAGTTAGGGATGCGATAGATTATTTATTGTGATATCAAAGTGCCCTAGTGCAAAGACAGAAGAGTTAAGGACAGTTCGGGAAGCCAACAGGTCGAGAAGAATGTGAATACGGTCCTGTTGCCCCTGCTCACTACTTACCCCTGTATTCATCAGGGCATGCAGTGTCTGATCGAGGGTGTCAACACTTCTTCTCTCAAAAAAAACATTGCACTATCTTTTATCACCACACGTCTGAAAACGTCATAGATCTAAAAGCAGGAAAAAGTACCTTAAGTAATGCCGATCCCTCAGAGAGCCTTTTTGGTAGTAGCCAGTAACGCAATTAGATATATGAGGTTAGATCACCTCTCTGCCAAAACATCACTCATGGCTATTAAAGGCCCTCGAAAAATACCATTACCTCACTCCCAGCAATGACATCACCATTCTCCTTTCTGGAATGTCTCTGATGTGAGTCACTGTACTGGAGTGCGCTTTCACTGGAAGATGGTGATAGGGGGCCTTCCTAAGGGAAGCGGAGGGGTGGGGCTGCACTGCAGAAAGCGAATTCTAAAATCATATTTCAGAAACACTCATTGACAGTTGCCACATCTAAAACGGCATAATAAGCACGCAGTGAGTTCATTTCAGCCCTGCTAATCTGACGTGCAGTATAACAAAATGCTCATTTAACTGCAGATTTCTGTTATTATGCATCCGGCTACTATAGTAACTAAACAGATGGAAAATAAAGGCAATAATGACATCATTAATAACAGCTAAAAGTATATCTTAACATCAGTCGAAAAAATCACAGGCAGAGTTCTGCTTGGGTGACAGACAGAAATAAAGCAGTGTTTGCAAACACGGAGAAAGTAATAATATTCACAACGACCTCGATGCCGCAAATCGTGTTAAAGAGGAGATCCGGTGAATGACGTCACGATAGGTCTCATAACCCAAAGCGACATAGTCAAACAAATGCACAATGTTGGAGGTTGGTATGATGTCAAAAAGAGTACAAAAGACCCCTATACTAGACTGCCCCTTTAAAATATATCTGTGCTTGAGAATTGTGAGGGTGCAAGGAATTTGCCCTCCAGACAGTGGTCATACAGGCTAACTTCGAGTGATACAGGAAATCTGTAATCCGGTGTCAATGGTGTTTGCACCTCATTCCAGATTGTGAGTCAGGCACAAAGGGGCCTATTCACAAAACGAAATTATGTAGTACATAAAGTAGTGGTACAGTAGTACTTCTCACATACTGTAAAGTATTATTCATAAACCCAAGGTGTTGAAACGGGTGTAAGTGTACTCCAGCCCAGCCCTTTGGGAAATCAAGTGCCATTCACAAGTACAGCAACACACTCCTGCAGCAATTGAGGCTGGGAAATATAGTAACAACCAGTAGAAATGTTTGTGAAATTCATTGAATGATTCTTTTAAAGTGTAAAAAAGTTTATTTATAAAAAAAAATACAGTCATATAGAAATGTGCAAGTAAGGAGAATAAAATAATAGGAAAGAAAAGGAAGGAGGAAGCCTGTACCTGAGGCTCATAGAAATGCACAAATGTCTGATTGTAGACAGGAGATATACAATAAAATATGAATTAAACAAAATATAATAAGCAAAGAAAATTATGCAATGAGAACTGGAAATCTGGGAGGTTGAAGTACTTCTTGGACATTAGGTAGTGGTGCAAATTATCGTTTGTCAGATTGATCTAGAAACTTCGTAATTGCTCACCAATTTTTTGGCAGTTTAAATCAAGAGAAATAGGTCGCATATATGCAGTATCTAGTCGATGATTATAACTTACTGCATACCACCAGGCTTTAGATGATAATGGTTTAGAGTCCTTCTAATGTTTAGCTATTTGCTAAAAGCAATTGCTAATAAGAGGTCAATTATTTGCACATTGAATGAAGCAGCCCACACATCAGAAATACTTACAAAGAGTACAGTAGAAATAGAATAGGGTATATTGGACAACATATTGTATTATTTTCATTGAATTATTTAAATATTTAAATATGTTAGATTGGTAAAAGTGGGTGGCCTGTTCCTAATGCAAAAAAAAGTGTCTTCAAATTTACTTGAAGAAAAAAAGCTGGCACTCCAATTAATATTTACACCCAAACGTGATAACGCATTTCAGCGTTCTCCACCTTTCTGAGATCTTACTCTGTGGAATTGTGCTTCTGAGTTAGGTGGAGTATGCTGACATAGATTATCACAAGTGTTTTGGATCAAGTCTTTTGGGTATAAGCCGACATAGACGTGCTGGCTGGTTTTGCCGGTTAAGGGACTTTAAAGTTAAAAATTATAATTATATCTTACTTTACATTTTTTTTAAACTTAAAATTCAATGAAAAAATGTTAAAGTTAAACTGACATTATAGTTAGATGAACATATTGGTTAAACCATACCATTTTAAACAAAGAAAACCACTGGATTTCATCAGTTTTTCTTATCTCAAGTAACTATAACTCATGCCCTGTTACTGCAAAGCAATGACTAATAACTGAGGGGCTGTAGCAGCTCCTCTATTAATCTTTCTCCTATTTTTTATATTCGTTATGTTGGTGGCCCCTGTCCCACCAGGATACCTACAGCTGAGCGTTTTTTGGTGAAGACCAGGCCGGCTCCCATGGAGGAAATCAGCCACATTTCTTTTGGGGGGTGCCCACCTAGGATACCAACATGTGCATATATGCTAGGGGCTCTGGTGAGATGCTCCAGGGCCTCAGACACATGTTTTGGCTCTCCTAGAGGGACCCAGCCACTTTTCATTTCGTCAGTGCCCACCTGGGACACCCAGATATGTAGGTATGCTGGGGGCTAAGGAGGTAGTTCCAGTGCCACTGTTGTCCCTTTTGGCTCAACTAGTGGGAGCCAGCCACTTTTCATCTGGTCGGTGTTCTGATCCCACCCGGGAGCCATGTTTGGAGCCATGAGGGAAACAGCAGGCAGGCCTCTGTCCGCTCCCTGCCATCCTGGGTGTGGGACGGAGCTCGCTACAAGACTACAAGTATGATCCCACCCTATGGGTGCAGATTCTCAATTTCCTGCCACATTGGGAGCAAACATTTTTCCCTGCTCACAAGCAAACGTTTGCTCCCTCCCAGTGGGATAATTTCTGCTCTCGCCAGAGCCAGGAGCCATACTTACCACCCCATGAGGCAATTGTGTGTGGCACGGGGAGGGCGGGTATGCACCCCTTCCCCTCAATTAACCAATTGACCCTAGGGTATGGGGTTCCAGGGGCCTGTGCAATTCTCAGAGTTGGGGACTCTGAATCCACTTCCCTAAATGTATAATCCTGCCAACCCTCAGGGCCCTGGTTCTCCCCATGGAAGGGTGGACACCATTTTAAAAGGAAGGAGGTCTGTCATTTTTCTCAGCACTGCAGATCCATGGTACAAAGAAAACAAATTAGGTTTTTGACCCCAAGGAGGGGATGCTCTGGGATTTCCCCATTAGAGCAGGGTATCCCTATATGTTTTAAAGTTATGTTTCTGGACAGTTGCCTGTGATTGCAAGATGTCTGCACTTTAACTTTACATAAATGGCTGCTCGTTTATTTCGAATTTTTTAAAATATTAGTGTTGAATCATGAAAAGAGCAGCCCTGGACTGCTATCGACCAGGGGGCTGCATGAACAGGTTAAGAGGGCTGCATGCCTCCATCCGGGCCGTACTTTTGGTATCACTGTTATGAGCAAAATAAAAATCATTTTTCTATGGAAACATGTTCCTAACTATAACTACCTACAAATACGAGTGTGTCAATTTAAACATTAATAAATCATAGTTAATTAATCTTTTAAGAAAATTTTTTTTGAAATAAAAATGTTAGGGAGTGGGATATGGTTTAAATTATTGTTTTAGACATTTTGATTTATAGATTAGATTAATATATTTAAATCATTATTAAATTATCATTTATTTTGATGACTTACTGTGCTGTAAAATTTTATTTTATTTGTTCTAAATCACAACTTAATAAGTAATTTTAAAATTAATTTACATTTATTTTTTGCTTTCACATATTTAAATAATACTTTTCTCTATTCATTTACATAGGAACATTGCCACAATGTGCAGTGTGATATTTCTCAGCAGTCCATCATTTTAGTTCTCCTGCCACAGTTATCATCCACATCATATCTTCTTTTATGGAATCCATGTGGAAAAACAATTCCTTCTCGTGTTACCCCTTCCAAAAGCTTTCAAGGCTTATCCTGGTTAGTATCTTTCTTTGAGCCTCCAATGCTGCTGGAGGTCAGGCTTCCCTTTTACAATATCCTTCACACATATTTTTTTCAATAGGCAGCCCCAGACCCTCTGGCAGTGGCCCCAACGAGCGGGGGAAGAAATCCTACTAAACATTATCTACCACTTTTCCACCAAGGAAAACACTGTACGCTAAATTCCAGAAACATTTTATAACAGTTTTCGGTAGGCGGCTGAACGCCATTATCTGACACGTTTCAGTTCCTACAGAGCCTTAATCATAGATCTGCGTTGTCAATTATATTTCATGCTTGTAAAGGAGACCACCTGAAAGAAAAAAGACTAATATAAGTCCAGTCTTTTTCTCAAGCTTCAAGTCATGGCCCTCACAACGCAGTGCAGTGTGTAAATCGTGAATATTTCTCCTAAACTGTGAGTTAATGTCAGGCAGTTCATCCACAGTGCAATTAGTTATAATGTCACAAAACAGAACAGAGTGTGCAGCACAATATTTCTCACCATTCCATCATTGTTATTCCCCTGCCACTGTTATCCTCCATATCCATTTTATTTAAACATTTTGTAAAGTTAGTATGGAGTCAAGTAAACAGAATACATGGGCTACTGTTGACCAGTGGTCTGCATAAAAAGGTTAGGAGGCCTGCCGGGACGTGCTTTGAGCATCACTGTTAAAAGTAAAGTAAAAATTCTATATTTTTCTATAGAAATGTGGTTCTAATTATAACTAACTAGATATACGTGTGTGTGTGTGTGTGCATGTGTATAAATATATTTATATCAATTTCAAATGCAATAAATCATCGATACTTAGGATCGGATTACCACCACATCAGCTCCCGCTCCAGGACCACCAAACAGTGCTGCTGCCCACCCACCAGATTATGAGTTTTCCGTGGTCTGGCGGGCGGGAGGCAGGGTGTTTCTCCAGTGGTGTCTTTCAAAGGTACCTATGTATGCCTTAAAGAGGTATCGCCACAGGGTGTTCTAGCATAGCATGGAATGTGAACTCCATGTTGTGCTGGAACTGGGGGGGCATAAACACAGGGAGGCACAACATGTGACTCCCTGCATTCACCCCCATGCATGGGGCATGAGGGCACCCTTTAGGGTCCCCCTTTTGGTTGTTGGCCACCAGCAGTTTCATGGAGGAAGAACCTTCATGACACCTCTGGCGGTCCTGAAACTCGTAATATGCATGGCGGCACCACCAGCATATGGTGAGTCTGTGGCCACTGCAGGACCAGAAGGAACACAGTTCCCTGGCAGTTGTGGTGTTGCCATGTCCGTACGAATGGCAAAGTTGTAATTCAGCGGTCATACCCCTGGGGCGGTGGTGGGTGGACTGCCACCGGCATGACCCAGCGAGTCTGGCGGTCCTCAGACCGCTATACTCAAAATTAGGCTCCAAATTATGCAGCAAAGTAAGATACAATAAATATTAAATTTAATTTACATTCATGTTTTGCTTTCAAATAGATTAATAATAATGTTCCCTATTCTTTTCCATAGAAACATGGCCATGGAGGCAGAAATCTCTACCTTGGTGTTCAAAGTTACTAGTAGTATTTACCCTCTGATCTGAGTGAATGGAGAAATGTATGTCTGCAGCTATATTTTACTCTATTCTCAGAAGTGGTAAATAGCAATAAAGTGCAATAGCAAATATACACAAACATATTTACCTTTGTGAATAGTCTCCTTACTTTAAAACAGGCATGGCAATTTATTCACATTTGTTACTTACAAAACTTAAAATTGGGAGGTAAACCTGCATAGGAGGTAAATAATACATGTCAGATGGTTGTGCCTCGTCCTAATTATGACAATGATAGAAAAAGGGGTATAAAATGTGGTAGAAGTCTACTCTGAAGTGTTTGTTGATTGTCATGTATGTAAAGCTAGCTGGAGATTTCATGGATGTCATTTAAGACTTTATAAGGTTCACACGTCTAGACAACCCCCTGTGATTTGATTATACTTTGAGAGTTAACGCTTTTAATGAGTCAATTTCTAAGTCTGTCACTCCTATAGTCGCTCTTTCACTATCATCTCTTTCAGAATCAAGTTAGAAATTGATATCAATCACTTTTCTCAAATGTTAGGGTATGCTATGTGTCAACAGGGATTGTAAAGCAACCACAGTGTTTCCTTGAATAGCACCATTGATCATGTTGCAATTCTTCAGGCAATAAAAACTACCCTAATCTACACAGTGATAGATATCTCTGGGTGTGCATTCTGTGCTTCCTTTATCAAGGAAGCAAATCCAGGGTAGGTCTTGCGGTGGGCGCTAGTACATGTCTGTTACGCTAACAAACGTCCTCTCCCTTTACTTGTGGGTACATTACCGATACACTAAGTGGAACACTATTTTTTCGTACTTTGAGGAACTAGATTTATAACTATTTGGTTGAGTGATTGGTAATCTCCACTAGAGAATTCACAACCAGAGATTCTGATCACTGTGTAGATTAGGGTGGTTTTTAGGTCCTAAAGAATGGCTACATTATCAATTTTGACAATAGGTGATAAACAAGTTGACCCATTAAGACCCACTAAGCTATCTAGGACCATTATATCCTTCAATAGACTTCAAAGTTTTTACCAGACAAGTGAACTCATATATTAAAAAGCCTGGTCTCTGAGGATCACTTACTCTATTTTAAATGACTTTTTCTTTTCAAATAATTTTTCAACCAATGTACATTATTAGCCCACACAGCCTTAATTCATCAAACTGCAGTTCTATAAAAATATCTCAGGTAACATGCACAGTTGCGGGTGCCTGTTGGGCCTGATGATGAACTTTCCTGATGATGAAGCATGACACCCATCCTGGTGTATAAGGGTACTTGCTCCTATTGGAGCATATTCCTCCTCTGATGAACTGTACATATATACACTTATTCCTCCACCTTTCAAAAGGAACTGCATACACTTGTTGGATAATTAGATATAGGGAGGAGCTTGCATGCTGGACCTAACCACTCTTGGCCCCCCTCTTTGATATATTCCTCAGAGGATGCATATCTTACTTTATCTCCAAGAGCTACGCTGGTGACAAGTCGAGAAGAGGTTTCTCTTTAAAGCTTTCACCTTTATACTCTGAACAATCTAAAGATGAGGTCCTCAGTAACTGATTTGGAGAATCAGGTACTATCAGACTTCTAGATCCCTCCATTCGCCCACAGCTTGGCTGGTTACTATCCTGAGGTAAGACTTTGTGTTTTCACTGGTGGTGAATGAAACCTCAACACAAGAAAAATCCCACACCAATTTAGACAAATAAATTAAACTGTAAGTATTCAATCAACACCAAAACAACAAAATTCCAATCAGTAGGACCGTAAATATACAATTTTTAAATGGTAAGGTTGGAGAACAGGGCCTTATGGGCCGGGCGGCGCAGGGCATGCCTTAATCCCTGAGTTCACCTGCCTTGCGAAATGACAGAGACACAAGCCACTCCGTTGAGCGTGGAAGCCAGGTTTATTAGCTGCAGCTAAGCACAGTTGTCCTAGAAGTTACACTCAAGGTGGATTCTAAGGAGACTGCCACTTCAATCAGTCGCACGCAGTCTTTTATAGGAAACACATTTACGGAGTTTCCTCCTTGCACATACAAAACAGACCAATAGGAAAAGTTGCAAAACAAGCTATCAGGTGTCTCAAATACGCCCTTCTTTCAGACCCCGTGTGCTTCCCCTCCCGACAAATTAATCAGTGATGGTGTCCACAATCCCCTCTTGCAGGTGGCAGGATGCAATTCTGTGCCTCAAATGATAGTTGTGCAATAGGAGCATACAAGGAGAGAATAGCGAAGGCCAGTCGGATAACATAGTATAAGGAAAGAATAGTAGAGGGCAAATAGTCGGCCGAGACAGGGATCAATCGAGCCAGACATGGATTAACAAACTCAGCCAGACCCTGACATCGGGTTTCATGAACAAGGACAATGGAGTTACTTTTTAACTGAAAGGACACGTAGCAACTGGAGAAGCAAAAGCACATCGTTCGCCGTGGTGCCTGAGTGAGGGCAACACAAAATGGCGGCAGGACACAAAATCGCGGCTAGATACGGGACGAAATCCGAAATCATAGAACCTCAGACCCTCCTTTTGCCATTACTCAGGCAATACACCAGGGACTCAAGTTAATCTGAGTCGATATCAATGGCCATGAGGTCATCGAGCTGTTGCTGTAGCATCATTCTAATATTCTCTGTTTTCCGTGAAACAGGCTTTGGGACACACATAGTGACACAAAGACCACATATTGCAGATCCACACTGTACACAAAGATAACAAGAGAAAATGATAGCCAAGGTCATTCCAAGGAAAGTTAGTATCTTCCATCCCCATGTGGACAGTAGTCCCCAAAACCATCCCATAACAGACCAATCTCCCGTGTCCTGATGTATAGACTCGGAGATGATGTGTAACTCTGAGATAGCTTGGTATACTGTAGGGGCATTATCAGGAATGTAAACAGAGCAACTAGACCCGATCAATTTACAGACTCCACCACGATCTGCAAGGATAATGTCTAGAACTATCCGATTTTGTAACGTCATAAGACGGTCCGCCTGAAGTTCGGCTGTCACATTACTCAAGGCTCCAGAAGTTTCATTTATGGTAGCCTCAACAACATGAGCTAAGTCTCTGATGTCTCTGCTATTGGCCATTGGGCCCCAGAAAGGAAGCAACCCTTTAATGAAGTCAGCTGCCTCCTGTCCTGCTGTGTCTTTCTGATCAATACCTCCCCTGTCATGTCTTTTCCTGAAATGACCTGAAGGAGCAGTATACGTTGGGGGAAGAAGGAAAGCCACATAACATGTTCCTGAGAAATAAGTAGGAAGCCATGTATAGGCTCTGTCATGACAGATAAAGTATGTGCCTTGTGATGGCACTAGCGGTGAGGGAATCTGAGGTGTATAAACATAGGTATGAGAACAGATACTCTTCTCCTGCTGATTTTTAACATTCTAGCCATTAATTTGTAAACAGAAATTACCTCGATGAGGTACAGTCCAAATTGGCGGAGAGCTCCTTCGTTTAGCCTTTTCTGTGAGGCTAGTAACATATTGTGTTATATTCCATCCATCATATGCTCTTTTCTCATCTAGGGGAATCTTACTAATCTGAGCAATTTTAGCCATAGTCACTATTCCCTTAATCAAGGAACTGTGACTGAAGTCTGCTCCACCACCATATGGACTACCCGGAGGATATCGTAGCTGGCTCTGATAAATGTTAGAGAAAATAGCCAAATAAGCCCAGGCGGAACCTTCATAGGAGAATGGAAAAACTAAATACGGCATACCTCTCTCTGTATCATGAGGCATGAGCCCACAAACCCAACAATCAGTAGTATTCATCACTAGTTGGTGTTGATGGAATAACTGAATGAATGAATTGTTGAAATATTCTGTTCTCCTAATCTGTTTGTGTTCTGAAAGTGTATAAAACCGATGTGGGGAGGCAGTAGTAGGAAAAGATAAAGAGACAGAGGTAGGGACAGGTGATGGCTGTATAACGTAAACAACCCAAGTTCCACACGCTAATAAAGTACATAAACATATCAGAATACATAAGGTTATTCCACATGAACTAACCATTAGTTTCTTAAATCTACTTTTCATATTTACAGTCTGATCATCAATTTCCACTTTAATATCCATTACTCTAAAGCGTTGCTCACGATAATCTTCCTAGATCACTTAGCTGTGGTTGTTAGCCGTCCTATGACACTGCAAGTCCTGCAGACCTATGTCACTACTCAGGTCACAGCTTAAGACTCCTACCGTGACCCTGCAACTTGATGGATAGTGGAAGAAAACACATTAATGTCTTTCAAAGAAAAAAAAGGTATAATCAGAAAAATCAGAAAAAGAGAAAAGTTCAATTGTCTTATTAGGGATTGGCTGGTCCTTAAACAAGGCTTCTGGATTCACCGTATTCAAGCGCAGATGTGTTGGGACGGCCTCCTGTAACACGTCGTCATCTTCTTTCTCAGAGTTCGTTTGTTCCAGACGTGCACTACTAAACGGTACAAATCCAGGAACTCTTTCACTTTCGTTATCACCTATGCCCTCACGAATCCATTGGTCAAATGGCAAAGGCAAAGGTACCCGCTTACAGTGCATGCCATGGATCCAGTTCTTTTTCCCAACAACCTTCACTGCCATACGTGTCTTCAACAGCACTTGTCGCGGTGGGCCCCAACGAGGTTCCAAATTCTTTTTCCACTGAAAGTTTTTCACGCAGACCCAGTCGCCAGGTTGGATAGAATGACCTGGGTCTGCGGAGGCCTCTGGCAAAGCGTTTTGAACCTGTTGATGAAGAACACGTAATTTAGTGGTGAGGTCATGCAAATAGTCAATCAGCATTGGGTATGGAATATCAGAATACTTTTTAGGTTGAGGGACTCCCCAGACATTTGCTGGGCGCTCAAAAACGACCTCATACGGACTCAGACCTAAACGAGAATGCACAGTAGTTCTCGTAGACAAAAGTGCTAATGGTAGGGCATCAGGCCAGGCGAGACCTGTGCTTGTCTGAATCTTTGCCAATTTGAGCTTGAGAGTACCATTATAGCACTCTACCAATCCTGCTGACTGAGGGTGGTTTGCCGCATGGAATGTCTGTTTAATACCGAGACCTGCACACACTTTCTGCATATTTTGGCCCACAAATTCACTCCCATTGTCAGACCAGACAATGTGCGGCAAACCAAACCTCGGGAAAAACTCCTTCAAAAGGACTTTGGCAGTAGACAAAGCAGTATTGTCCTTTAAGGGGTAGGCCTCTATCCATCTGGAAAAGGCACAAACCACCACCAGAACATACTTGAGGTTATTACAGCAATCCATGTGAATGTAATCTATTTGTAATACCTCGAAAGGATACGTAGGGGGAGCAAAATGACCTGCTGGAGTTGGGGTTCCCTTTCCTGGATTATGCATGAAACAAACAATGCAATGCTTCACCACGTTTTCTGCACATTTAGGAATTCCTTCATTCTGCCATACTGGAGCCAAAATTTTACAGATGTCCTTTGCACTAATATGGGCTGGACCATGCGCCATAGTAACTACAGGTAGTACATAGGTGTCTAGCAACAGCCAACGTTGATGTTCTGACAATTCCGTCCAACACCCAGTCGTGTCCAACATTCCCGTACTCTCTCTCCACTTACTCAGTTCTTTCTCAGTAGCCTCTTCTTGAATCATTCTCACACTTTCTATTGTGTCCTCACACATTCCTCCTTCTCTGACCCATCATGCAGGGCCCGCAATATACATATGACTTGTGACATCTCTCGCTGTCTCCTTTGCTACTTCATCTGCAAAAGCATTCCCACGACCCACATCATCAGTAATCTTTTTATGAGCACTACTCTTGATTATTGCTATTTGTGAAGGCAAGGCAAGGCAAGTGAGTCGAGAAGATCAGTCACCAACTAACCATGCTGTATTTTAGTCTCATGGGAAGTAAAGAATCCTCTTTCCTTCCACAAGCGACCGAAACTATGAGCCACACCGAATGCATATTGGCTATCAGTGTAGACGTTCACTCTCTTTCCTTTTGCCAACACACATGCTCTTGTCAAGCCAATTAATTTAGCTGCTTGGGCTGAATTCTGTGCAATGCGTGCTGTCTCTACTACCATATGCAAAGTAGTAACAGCATAAGCTGCAGTTGTCTCGCCATTTGGAAGTTTGAAGCAAGATCCATCTACCCATAGGATCCCGTCCGGATCCACAAGTGGTGTATCTTTTAGATCTATTCTGCCTTTAGTTTCCTCCTCTGTTCGGAGAAAACAATCATGTTGTTCTTGAATGCCTTTTTCGTCTGGAATGGGCAACAATGTTGCTGGATTCAAAGTATTACACCGCTTGATATGTATATGGCTAGCCAAAAGCGTCAGCTCATATCCAGACAAGTGAGCACTCGTAAGGTGTTGTGTCTTTGTCCTATTCAAAAGAGTATCTACTGTATGTGGTACCATAACGACAAGAGTGTTGTCCAATACCAATCCAGCAGATTGGTGAATATAAATCGCTGCCGCTGCTGTGGCTCTGAGACAACTAGGCAATGCCTTGGCTACTGGATCGAACGTAGCCGAAAAATAGCCACATGGCCGTTGTTTGTCTCCAAATTGTTGTGTTAAAACTGACAATGCGCAACCTTCTCTTTCATGCACGTAGAGTGTAAAATGCTTACTGTAATCCGGAGTACCTAACACAGGTGCAGAACACAAAGCAGCACGTAAATCAGAAAAACTCTTTTGGCATTCATCAGTCCAAGGGAGAGGATGTGGTGTATCTTTCAACGTAAGTGCCAGCAAAGGTTTCTCAAACAAAGAAAAATTCGGAATCCATTATCTACAATATGAGGTAAAACCCAGAAAGGCACGTACCTCTCTCTGTGTTTTTGGCTCAGACATTTGTAAAATCGATTGAATTCGTTCTGGGGTCAATCCTCTTCCCTCCTTCGACAAGAGATGACCTAAGTAGGTAATCTCTTGATGGCAATATTGCAACTTAGAAGGGGACACTTTATGATGCAGGTCAGACAAATGACGCAACAAAGAAATCGTCACATCTTTACAAACATCCTCCGAATCAGCAGCGATCAGCAAATCGTCAACGTATTGAATCAAAGTAGCACCTGGAGGCAAAATGAACGCATCAAGCTGAGATTTCAAAGCCTGACTGTAAATGGAGGGACTCTCACAATAACCTTGAGGAGCACGCTTGAACCGGAAACTTCGGCCTCGAAGAGAGAAGCCAAAAAAATCTCTACTTTCCTCAGCAATAGGAATACTAAAGAAAGCATTCTTCAGATAGATAACAGAAAACCATGCCGCTGAGGCGGGTATCATAGTAAGCAAAGCAGTGATATCTGGGACAACAGGAAACTGGGGGACAACAATCTTGTTGACCTCCCGTAGATCAATCACAAAGCGATACACAGGTGGTTGAAAAGGATCGCTACGTTTAAGAACTGGGAGAACAGGACTGTTACAAACATTACCTCTCGTTTCTTCGACCACACCCTTCTGGACCAGATCATAGATAATAGCCATCAAAGCTCGCTCACCATCATTAGAAATCTTGTACTGTGGAATACGTGGTAGCTTAACATCAGGCTTAATAGTAACCACATAAGGAGGAATCTGCAACAAGCCAACATCATTCGGACCTGTAGCCCAAAGCGTAGCAGGAAGAGATTGCAACTCAGGCAGGAAACTATCCTTTGATAGATATATAGGAGAAACCAATTTCTCACCCAAAGTAAGACGCACACCAGAGGGGGAACAATACAACGTTGCATGAAGACGTTTCAACAGATCCAAACCCAACAAATTCTCTCCGCAACCAGTCGTTAAAATAAGTGGAGCTTCCAAATCGTAAGGACCAATCGAAAGAGGCAAAGGACAAGAAATTGGGTTAGCAACTGGGGCGCCAGAAAATCCTACAGAAACGTTTGTTAAGCCAGACAAAGGTGCTCCAGGGCACCTTTGTCTGGATGGATCATAGAACTTCTCATTGCACCAGTATCCAAAAGAAATGGCTCTGCAACACCCAAAGCGACTACCTCAACCTAAGGCCCATTCTGATCCACTGGGACTGATACGACTCCCTTACTTTGTCCATGGCTGTCCTAACTAGAATGAAAATCCTGAACCTCACCTTCAACACAAAAAATCATCATTGTAATATTGCGCAGACTGAGTATTCTGTTGATCAAAATAATTCGAAGAATTCTGAGGGGGAAAGGAATGCTGCCCTTGAGGCAACGTACCTCGCCCTCTACCTCTAGGTGCTGATTGAAAACCACCACGGCCTCGCGGCCCTTGAAATCCACCATTATGCTGCAATAAAACCGGACAGCTAATCTTAAAATGGCCTTCTTCTTTACAATAGGCACACTGATTAGGACCAAGCACAGGTCGCGGAACAAAATGCTCAGGTTTCTGTAGCAACCTCTGAGGCTGAGTAGGTTGCTGAAACTGACGCTGGCCAGAACGAGAAGGATAAGCCTGCTGAAGAAGAACCTTCATTTTTAAATCCTTAGTCTTCTTCTCAGCCTTATCTTTTTCTTCTTTGTCCCTATTCTCATAATACTGAGCAGTGGCTAATATTTGGGCAGACGAAGAAACAGCCCAAGAATCTTTCAACTTATAAGACAATTCAGGAAGCAGATTAAAGACAAATTTATCCACAAATAATCGCTGTCCACCTTCAGTACTTAAATCCTGACCACTATGATCAATAAATGTCTCCTCAAACCGAGTAAAGAAATCAGAGACACTCTCATCTTTCTTCTGTTTACACGCAGCTAACTTTTCCCAGTTCACGCGTAAGGCCGGCATCATCGTCTTCATTAAGGTAATGATCCTACCAGGCAACTGCGTAATCAAATCACCCAGCTTAGCACCACCCACTTGTGCTGCATCTGCGGCAGATATATCAGCCCAAGTACCACCCAAATCTTGATCATGATCCTCTTTACGAATCCGAGCCCACAATGCTTGTGGAACTACATTCCCCATCAGCATATCAATATCAGCCAAATTCATAATACATGCAACAACAGTCTGGGACAGCTCTTTATAGTAACCAGCAGGATTTTTATGAGGGTCCGGCAAAGACTGCTTAAGTGCTAAAACTTCATCTCGTTTCCAAGGGACATGTACCCATATACGCTGGAAATGAGCAGGAACACCTTGAACAGCGCCCGCTTGCGGAACTGCTTCTCTCCAGACTGAAGGAACTTCTGTCATAGGATAATTCTTCGTCCTCTGTCTAACTACAGGATCAGGTTCGGGGATAGTCTGGGAAGAATATAAGGACCTAAAAGTAACAAGTGTCTTTATAGCACCCTTAACGTCAGGACCCATAATAAGTCCTTTATCAAACCTGTCCTGTATATCCAATAGACCCTGAGGAGTTAAATCAAACTCCATATCCTCCCATTCTTTAATCAGTGTGTCACACATGACATTAAAAACGTATCTCTGCGTAGGCGCATTCCACTGGAGAAAGGTACTCAATATATCGGGTACACTATACAGTGGACCATTCATCATCCATTTATGAGCGAGGGAGTCAAATACAACTCGTACCTCAGAATCTGGAAGTTGGCTACGAGATTGCCTTCGAGAGAAAGCAGGAGTCCTACTAAACGGCCCAAAGAGGGAGGAGAAAAGACCAGAGATAGTATCAACTAACCTATTACGAATCGGAGAAGAAGTAGGGAGTAAAACTGGAGACGCAGTATTCGGCAATGGAAGAGAAGGACTAGCTGTTGCAAGAGAAACTGAAGGTGAAGGAGACTGAGGTACAGAAGTTGGTGGCAAAGCAGGTGCAGGCGGTAATACGGGAAGAGGCAATTACGTAGAAGCCGGAGCTCCTGGCTGAACAACAGGTTGCAGCACAGGTGGTAATAATACAGGTGCATTAGCACCTGGCGCATAAGGCGGAGGTAATTTCAACAAGTGGGACATTAAGGGATCTTCATCAAGATCTTTACGCTGTGGAGGTATCACGGGTTAGAACCTATACAATTGCCATCCGATGCTGTCTATCTGAGACCTCAATCGCTCGATCAGTCTCTTCATCTTTAAATTGCTGGGCAGCCTGTATAACCGTCATATCTTTCATTTTCCTATCTCTTTTTGCTTGTTTAATTTCTCTCTGTTTGGCTTCCTTACGCCAAAGATGGAAAGAGTCAAACATTGCTGGCTGGGCTTTTCTTTTGAACAGAATTGATTCCAAATTATCTAATATATCTGGCTCAAAACTACCATTTTGTGGCCACCGCAAAACACCATCTTTCTTCGTGTATCGGATCCATGCCTCATTAAGGGCAATGGGACCAAAACCATGCTTGGAATAGAGCTCATAAGTTAGAGTTCCAACCGGAGAAATCGTGGCTACCCACGAATACTTAACTAAATGGTCGTCTCACGCCAACAGAGGTCCATCTAACATCTCGCGATACCAATCATCACCAGAGGGTCCAAGGCAGGGCGGCAGTCAGGGCAGCAGTCATCAGCAGCCGTCGGAAAGGAGTAGCCATGCTATAAAAGACCTTCGGTCCACTTCGACATACAGGGGTCGCTTGATGTGGCTTGCGAATCCTCCGGAATTTTCTTGCGGGGCTTCTCATGGCCCTCGGGCTGAACCGCTACCACTGAAACCGCACCACGTTGGATGCCAGTTGGAGAACCGGGCCTTATGGGCCGGGCGGCGCAGGGCACGCCTTAATCCCCGAGTTCACCTGCCTTGCGAAATGACAGAGACACGAGACACTCCATTGAGCGTGGAAGCCAGGTTTATTAGCTGCAGCTAAGCACAGTTGTCCTAGAAGTTACACTCAAGGTGGATTCTAAGGAGACTGTCACTTCAATCCGTGGCGCACAGTCTTTTATAGGAAACACATTTACAGAGTTTCCTCCTTGCACATACAAAACAGATCAATAGGAAAAGTTGCAAAACAAGCTATCTCAGACCCCGTGTGCTACCCCTCCCGACAAATTAATCAGTGATGGTGTCCACAATCCCCTGTTGCAGGTGGCAGGACGCAGTTCTGTGCCTCAAAGGATAGTTGTGTAATAGGAGCATACAAGGAGAGAATAGCGAAGGCCAGTCGGATAAGATAGTATAAGGAAAGAATAGGAGAGGGCAAATAGTCGGCCGAGACAGGGATCAATCGAGCCAGACATTGATTAACGAACTCAGCCAGACCCTGACATCGGGTTTCATGAACAAGGACAATGGAGTTACTTTTTAACTGAAAGGACACGTAGCAACTGGAGAAGCAAAAGCACATTGTTCGCCGTGCTGCGTGAGTGAGGGCAACACAAAATGGCGGCAGGACACAAAATGGCGGCTAGATACGGACGAAATCCAAAATCGTAGAACCTCAAGGGTAAATAGTGCCAAAAAGTGCCAACTGTGGTTTACTAGTAGTGCCAGACAGGGGCAAAGTCACAAGTTCAGGCTGACTGTGATCAAGCACGGGTCAGCCTCAGAGAACCAGTTAGGCCCAATGAACAAGACTATCTTAAATCCTGGTTACAGAGTCCCCCTTCAAGGTTGCGTTGCACAGCAGTGATGCATAGGAGCTGTGAAACTGTGATGAGAGGTCCAGCTTCGTCATTAAAAAAGCCAGCGATGTGGAGCTTGAAATGCAAAGTTCTGCATCGAAATGTGTCACACACTGGCAGGTTCCAAGGAAGCTGTGGAGCTTGTGATGCAGAGTGCTGCATCATTGTCAAGGATGATGTTGACGAGCGCCTTGCAATATAAAGGCCTGCGTGGTGTATGTGTGGCACTGTGGTGGCTCCTAGAAGGCTGCGGGTGCGAAAAGTCCTTTTGTCTGGAAAATCCATGCAGCAGAGGCGATCTGTCACTTCTACTCAGGGGTTGACAAATGCAAAAATAGCAATTGATGGACAGAATGCAGAACAATGTCATACATTCACCCCAGTACAGAGATCGGGGCCTACATCCACTTTCTTTGCTCCCCATGCCATTCCAGTTTGAACCCAGTCATATGCAAATCAGTCTTGACCCTGTGCCCAAAGGGGACAGTCCAGCCCGAACTGCCAGCCCAGGGCCTCCCTGGATTGGAAACAAGCATCCTAGGACCGGGTTTGGGGTTTCACGCCTCATCAGCCAGGATAGCTTAACTCCAGTGACATGGAGAGCACAGGACCCACATTTGGGCAAATTCATGGACAGAATGCAGAACAATGTCATACATTCACCCCAGTACAGAGATATGGGTCTAGATCCATCGTTTTTTGCTCCCCCTGCCATTCCACTTTGAACCCAGCCACATGCAAATCAGTTGTGACCCTGCGCCCAATGGGAACAGTCTAGCCCAAACTTCCAGGCCAGGTCCTCCCTGGCCTGGAAACAAGCATCCTAGTACTGGTTTCGGGGTTTCACCCCTCATCAGCCAGGATAGCTTGATTCCAGTGGCAGGGAGTGCACAGGACCCATGTCTGAGCATACCCCTCCCACTCGGGGTGACAAATGCAAAAATAATAATTGATGGACAGAATGCAGAACAATGTCAGACATTCACCCCACGACAGAGATCTGGGTCTAAATCCATCCCCATGCCATTCCAGTTTGAAACGAGGGGTTGAGGCTACTTCACTGGATCCATTGAGTATGGCAGAACACCTTAGATGATGCACTTCCAAGGGTCCAGGACTGGGGTGGCTCCACTTGGCAGGGTAGGTGTCACAGATGGCAGAGCCCAGCTGCTGGGTTCAAGGTTGTTGGAAGCTTCTGTCCCTGAGGCTCTAATCAGGTGCCAGCAAACTGGCCCTTCGAGTCACTCTGGTGGTCCTGGGTTCAACAGATGCAGGCATAGTCCTTCTCACTCAGGCAAGAGGGCAGCAGGTCAACACAGCAGAGCAACATCCCTTTATTAACAGCAGAGTGGCAGTCCTTCCAGAAGCACAGCAGTCATTTTTCCTGGCAAAGTCCACATGTCCAGGAGTGTACTGATGAATTGGGGTCTGAGGCTCAACATTTATATCTGATGCCCACTTTGAAGTGGAGGAACATTCTAGAGGTTTCCATCACCCCTGAGATCACAATAGACCAGTATCAAAAGCTTTGTGACCGTGCTCAGGAGGAGTCTTTCTGATGCCAAAGTGCGGTGGGTGATACTCCCTCCCCCTCCTTAATTCAGAGTGGCCCATCCTGTCAACATATGTCTTCCCTTTAGCGCACTGTCTGGGAGCAAAACAAAAAGATCAAACACCAACTGCCAGCTACACCTAGTCATGTGACCCAGGAGCACGCTGCAGGCACCAAATGGTTAGGACAAGAAAATGCCAACTTTCTAAAAGTGGCATTTTTAGAATTGGGAGTAAAAATACAGCTTTACCATAACATAGGGTTTTTAGTAGCATCTTAATAAAAGTAATGAGGCAACTCCATTGTTATCCTATGGGAGAGGTAGGGCTTGCAGTAGAAAACAATGACTTTAGGAGTTTTTTACTACCAGCCAGGACATGTAAACTTAAAAGTACATGCCCTACTCTATAAATACACTGTATCCTGCCCTTTTGGGTTGTTTAGGGCCTACCCTAGGGGTGACTTATATGTGTTAAAAAGGAATGTTTAGGCCAGGTAAAAGGTTTCTTGTGCCAGGTCAAAATGGCAGTTTAAAACTGCACACTTAGGCTGCAATGACAGGTCTGAGGTGTGTTTAAAGGGCTACTTATGTGGGTGGCACAATCAGTGCTGTAGGCCTACTAGTAGCATTCAATTTACAAACCTTGGGTACAGGCAGCACCACGTTACTAGGGACTTACAGGTATATTAAAAGTGTGTAAGCTAATTCTACCATGTTTTAACTGGAGAGTATACAAGCACTTTAGCACTGGTTAGAAGTGGTAAGGTGTGCAGAGTCCCAAAGCAAGCAAAAACAAGTCAGCAAAGCAGGAGGATTCAAAGTAAACCACACCAAGGGTGCCAGATCAACAATGACCAACACCCTGAATAGCTTTCGGAATTGCCTAGTTACAATAATCAATAAATAATAATCGGGTGCTTGCACCACAATGCTATTGAAGAAACCGTAAAATCATGGGTTTTCACCCTTCCTTGCCTAATCCCTTCTCACCGTCCTCACCTCAGAGATATCTGAAAGCTAATGGACCCGGGTGACAACAGGCCTTACATCTCTTTGCGTTGTTTTAAAATGCACAGGTCCGGAATCTTCATGGCTTGTTGCCTGTTACCTTTAGTAATTCCTCTCAGCCGTGCATTAATCTTGCAGTGAGTCATCCCATTCAATGTGTAACACTACAGTGCCTCTTAAGATGGAGGCCCTGATGCTGCCCCTCATATTTTAAACTGCTTTTGTAAGTAGATAGGTTGGTGCAGGCTAAGCAGTTGTTTAGCGACCATTGAAAGTATTACTCCCAGGCCAGGAGGCAAGAGAAATCAAACCAGCCACATTCTGATTCTGCTCAGGTTAATGTAGTGCTTATTGAGATCTCAACCATTGTTTTCAAAACTGCCCTCCTGAATCTCCCAATTTTCAGTGTTTATGAACTACAATGCAAAACAGAGCTCATTTTTATGTGAACATTAAAATGTTTGCATGCTGCCAGGGTTAAAGGATGGTGACTTTTTATTCTTAAGGGTTAATAGATGGTGAAATGCATTTTTTGCATTTTTAAAATTGTTTTTGTTTTAATTGCGATCCCTCCATTTACGTACAATTAGACGTCCGCTTTGCTTCTGAAATCTCTTGTAGGTAATGTTTTAATTCATGGAACATTATCGGACCTTGCATCTCTTCCAGTGTTGGTCTTTTCTTGCCTGGTGAAGTAAATTGTGTATTACTTCAAATAAGCAATGAGGCTTACAGCACATATGGAGGCCCCTACCCCAGGCTTTGAAAGTTCCATAATTTTATTAGTATTCACTGCCACCAAGGTGGATCGATTGTGCTTGTTGGACAGCACAGGTGTGTTATTTGGTAAAGAAAACATATTCCTTTTAGTTAGACAAGGACTTAAATCCACATGGCTCCTCTCACTTTTGAATATTGTCTTGATTAAAATCCCACTGTTTATGGAAAGAAATGTTTCTAAGCGCTCAGTAAATGAGCATGGCTTGCATTGAAAAAAAAAAAAAAAGAAAAAAAAAAAAAAAAAAAAAAAACAATAACTTCAAGATGGTATTATGTTATATTTCGGCTGGGAGCCCATCCGGGCCTGCAGCCTTACCACTGGCCATCCTCTTAATTTGATCGTGTACCTCTCCCTCTTTAATTGGTGAGCTTAAAAAAGAGCTATCCGTCTCTGGTAGGTGTGGTACACTTACTCCCTCCAACCATTGATCTACCTCTTCCAAACATATTTTGTCATTGCTCCCCATATATAGATTTTGCATGTAGGTTTGAACTTCACTCAAGATCTCACCGCTATCTGATGATATATCGCCAGAGCTCTGTATCCTCAAACCGGATATCTGATTCCTAACACGATCTGCTCTGGCCTTCCAAGCTAGTATTCGCCCACATTTCTCCCCATATGAAAAATTCTGGAGTCTACTCGTATCCCATCTTGATTTAATAATTTTATCTAGGTTGGCCCGGTATTTAATTTTTAAGTTCTCTAACTCTTTTTGAATGGATGTCACATCGATCCGTTGTTCTAAGCAAGCTTTCTGTAAATCTTGCTCTTTTTGCTTTATAAGAGATAAAGAGTCTTCATTTTCCTTTTTTCTAATTTTATTTCTTTTTATCATTTCAGATGTAAATATACCTCTTAAGAAAGGCTTGAAAGCATCCCATAATATTTGCTCCGATACAGTGCTCTTATTTAGTTGAAAATATTCTGTCATATGATTCAATAGTTCAAGCTTTAGATTTTCTTGTGATAATAAGGATCTATCTAAGGTCCATCTCCTAACTTGTGAATTCTGTGGGAGCTTAATCACTAGCTCCACTAAGGAATGATCTGATAATATTGCCGAAATATAAGCAGTGGAAAGGGTCTCAGAAAGAAGACTTTGATCAATAAGAAAGAAGTCAATTCGTGAGTGGTGCTTATGTCTGTGGCTATAAAATGAATAATCTCTGTTATTCCGATTCTTGGTCCTCCAAACATCTACCAAATAGGGGCGGAAATCTTATGTCCCATTTTAACAGCCCTTTTCAATCGAATACACCTAGAAGGAGATCCTATACCCCCGACATGGTCAGAGGCCACAGTAACCCTGGTTTTGAAACCTAATAAAGACCCCTCACTGGTTGAGTCGTTTAGGCCAATCTCGCTGCTGAACGTGGACTATAAAATCTTTGCAGGGGTTTTGGCAGCGAGATTGGCCAAAATTATTAAGACTATTGTTCATGAGGACCAGAGGGGCTTTATGCCAGGCAGACAATTAAATGAGTTGACCTTTCAGGCTATCGCGGCAATTGATTTTGCTTTAGTGGAGGAGGTACCATTAAGTATAGTAGCCATTGATGCCGCTAAGGCCTTTGACCAAGTAAGTTGGATGTACCTATGGGAAGCTCTGTCAAAGTTTGGCATACCGACCAACTTTATAACATCGATAAAAGCGTTATATTGCCAACCCAGAGCTAAATTCTTAGTAAATAACATGCTTACAGATTGGATTAAAATTACACGTGGTACTAGGCAGGGTTGTCCCCTATCCCCCTTATTATTTAATCTATACTTGGAGCCCTTTGTTATCAAATTACGATCAGATAATCTAATCGAACCTTTTCGCCTGAATGAGCTAAATTTGAAATTTGCCCTATACGCTGATGATCTCCTAATGTTCACATCTAACCCTGAAACGTCAATCCCTCAATTATTTCAACAAGCAGAAGCATTTGGAGAAGTTTCTGGGTACAAAGTAAATAAAGAAAAAACAAAGGTCATGCAATGGAACCAGGAGGTTAGGTTTCCTGGGGTAAAGACCCGTATGAGATACCTTGGTATCCAGCTTGTGCAAAATATTATAGACATACCTAAAGTTAATTTGGAGAGGGTACTTAAAGATATCAACACACTTTTACACCGATGGTCTGGATTGGCGTTAAACATCTTTGGTAGAGTTAATCTGTTGAAGATGATCATCCTACCAAAGATCACCTTCCTTTTCAACTCAATACCTCTTTCATTTAGCCCCAACGATATTGCCAAAATACAGGGACGGATAGGGTCCTTTATTTGGAATTCCAAAGCACCCAGAATCTCTATGAAAAAACTTAGAAGAAAGATTAAAACAGGCGGGTTAGCTATGCCAGACATTCTCCACTACTGTCAAGCTTTTCACTTTAAAAACTTTAGGTCAATGGCCGATAAAGCCGACTCATCCTGTTTGGGTCATTTATTCCAAGCTTTGTTACATAATATTCCTCAAGGTAAAGAATTTTTTTTATTTAAGTTCGGAGACCCGAAGTTCTACAAGAAGGTCAGATTAAAAATCTTGGGAACAGCTTTGCGAAATTGGGTGTTTATCAGGAAAAAACTGGATATTTCTTACTACACTCCCCTTGCCCCCATATGGGATTCCCCTGGAACACCGGAATGCCTCAGAGATCAATTATCAATTCCTCTTAGAACAGCGGGCATTGGACATTGGCAAGACCTCATCGTAGACTCTAGACTAATGGAGTGGGATTCATTATCCAGATTAACAAGTAGAACCCTTACTAGATTCAAATTTTATCAATTATCCAACTGGTGTAGTACTATAACTTGGAATCTCACATCTAATCCTAAATTTGATCTAGTAAAGAGAAAAGGGAGCTGGAAAAAAGAAGTTGCCTTTTGGTACGACGCACTAAATGAAAAAGATCAAGTCACGGAACCTGAACTTAACAAATTATGGGGAGAAGAAATAGCTCTACAAAATGGCGAACTACAAGGTCTTTGGGGAGATTCTTTTAATCTGTTGCATACGGTTGTTAAATCTGCCCCCTTAAAGCGTAACCATCTGTTTACATTATATAGAGCGTATTTTTCACCCAAGAAGCTGTCCAAGTTTACGAATATGGATTACTCTTGTTTGCGCTGTAAACTTTCCAAGGCAGACGACATACATATGTTCGCTGAGTGCCCTAAATTATCTCTCTTTTGGTCCAAAATAGAGGAATTTATAATAGAAGTGTGTAATATACGGTTTAAAATTACTCCGATGACCATTTTTTTTTGGGTTAGAGCTTGGATCTCCGCTTAACGAGATGAGGACTAAATTTATATTTTATGCAATGATTATAGCTAGACGAGAAATTTGTAAGCTTTGGAAGTCAGAGATCATTCCTACCTTTACAGATTTTTTAAGCTATATTGTATATATCAGTGAAGCTGATCTTGCATGTGATAATTCTTGCCTTGACAAAACCTGGGCGGCCCTGGTGGCTTGGCGGAACCGATGATATATATTCCAATGATTTCACCTGGGTCCTGTGGACGCTTGGTATCCTACCCAACTGAGGGCCGTATCGACTATAGGGTATGGAGTGGACCTAGCTCACAGTGGAGACTGGAGGGGTATCCGACCTTCTCTCCCAATCTGGAGCCAAGACGGTAGCTTTTGTCCAGTTGGTCGGAACATCGCATTGAGGAGAGGAGGAGATACCCTTTCTAGAATACCCACTTCTGGTATATGAGGAATAAAAAAAAAAAAAAAAAAAAAAAAAGATGGTATTATGTTTGCTGTAAGAATACTCAAAATAACTGATAACAAAGGGCTAGAAAATGTTTAAAAATACACAACAGTACCTTTAGATTTCAAGGAAGCCAAGTGGTGTTAATACCCTCAGTCCTCATATTTATTATAAGCTTCCCTTTTCAATCATTGACCGCTCAATATCCAGCTCTTTCATTAATTTTATTTTGTGCCACAAATAATAATTAAATAAAACATATTATTATTTTGTAAAATTGTATTATCAGCACAACAATAACCTGCATTCAAAGCTGTCTGCAAACCAAAAGTACTTTCTAATAAACAGGCTCTTTGGCTTAATGCAGCAATGCCATAAGACAGCCCCTCAATTTTGACAGGAGAGTTTTAGCAGTTATTAGTACGTACCCCATATCAGCAACAAATAGATAAACAAATGGTGAGCCAGTATGCACACCTGCTTGTGGCCTCAATTTGCCTAGATCCTATTTTGCAATGATGAATTAGAGACCAGCTTTACCCTCAACTAAGTATCAGTGTGCACTCTATGCACTGTTTCTAAACTGAGAGGGACTAATTACCACATCACCCCTTTAATCCCTAACTGCTACTAGCAGTGATCAGCAAACTATTTCTTAAGTTTATGTGAGAATCTGTAGTGGTCCCTTAATAACTACCTACTGCCCAAAAACTTAATATAACATTCACAAAGGGGAAAGGGTACTCAAGCACGCATGCCTTTTTTGAGTAGGCTACAGCCCCAACTTGGGATTCAGCCACTTTTTAATGGTTTACAATTGCTATTTCAGTCTTAAACTATTGATACATATAGATCAAAATTGATATTTGGAAGTAACAACTAAAAAACGCCTACAACACACTCCTTTCAAATAGCGACTCCTGATCAATTTCTAAGGACATTTTGGGAGTTGGTAAAAAGCGACTTGAAAAAGCATTTTTTTTGCAGCCACAAACTGAATCAGAGAGTTTGACCCTTAAACAAATGCTTTATACATGTGGCCACAGGCCCTCTGTTCTTTCTTTCACAATGGCTTTCCAGAAATGAAAGGAAATGTCCTACTATATTCTGATACTTTACTAGATAAAAATGGTACCCCACTATTGTGTAAGAACATATCACCTGCGACATGTAAGGCTTCAAAAAGCAAAGTAGTAGACCTTTTGTCTAGAAAATTGACCAATTTTAGTGATGTGGGTAGCTGAGATATTTAGGATTAGCCAGTATTCTGGAAAACCTACTAATCATCTAGAAACTAGACATCCATGGTAATATGGCTGTGTGTATTCCAAAAAGATTTTCTTAAACAAAATGCTCTGCAACCATCAACATGTGGCTAAAAACACTCACTTTCCTCATATTCATTGAATACAATTTCCAGAATCTTCAGGGATCCACAAATGTCATACCATCAGCCTTCCCACACTTTTCCTGATAAAAACAGTACCCCACTTATGCACCTGTGCTTATTACCAGTGACACAGGTTTCCCCAAAATGCAATGTAGAGGTTTGACATTTCTTCCATGAATATTGCCACATTTTGGAGATGTGTGTAGCTTCATTCTTTAGGCATGGCACAGCCTTCACCCAGGTAAATCCACCAAACCAAGACATTTCTGGAATCTAGAGGTCCTGGGGAGTCGAGGAGGGTAACTTGCATCGATCCCATGATGCCCTTTTTACCCAGAATCTCCTGCAAACCTAAATGTTTTTTCTAAGTAACAATAAGAAGCAATTTAAAAGATTTTTTCTACCTGTTCCAAGTACGTTTGCCTGTTAGGAAGCACCAATAGTGTTCTATTAAGATTTTATTCAGAGTACCATTTTATTTTAAATTTAGTAACTTTATTGTGAGCATTGTCTGCCACATTAAGGCAGCAGAATATTTTCTCATGTTTTTTTTTGTGACATGTGCTTGCAATAAATAATAAACAAATGGACAAATTCAAAAGCATGACCAGATCTACAGTCTTTCCTAATGGTTGTATGAAATTGCTGAGAATGTGTTAGGTACAAGCAGGAAGAAAAAATTAAAAAAGGTATACATTTTCTAGTGAAAAAAATCAATTTAACATCAACGTTTAAAGCTAAAATGGTATTCACCTAGTGGGTAGTCATTTTTTGTGGCTGCAAATCATCTTGAAATTTAGATTTAACCCTGGGCATTGAACTCCACTCCGCTTGCGGAGTTTGCAGAGTTTTTCGCACTCCCCGTTGCCCGGAGCTCACGGAGTTCCAAAAAACTCCACCCCGTGTAGCGGAGCAGAGTTTTTTACCTCGCTCGCTTTCGTCAACGTCAAGTTGGCGACCACGAGTGAGCAATATCAAACTCTCTGAAAGATTTTTCCTTGTTTGCGATGCCAACATCAAGTTGGCGATCAAACTACCGGTGAGATTTCTCAACGCGGGGGGTCAGGTTTCTCATTGCCAGTGGTCGTGTATGCTCACAACTGCTAGCGTTGAGAAACAGCCCATTTGCATTGAAAAAGCTGCCCCTCGAGTAAAAATCTACTTGAGCGGCAGAAAATGAAAGCCGGGACCGTTTGTGTTGTGCATGGTGCTGTTCGCGATGATCGCACTATGCGGACAAGCATCCGGCACTGTGCAATCACCGCGAACTGCATTTTTCTATCGTACTCCGCCACTTGGGGAGCTCTGCCTTGTGCGGGGGAGTTTTTTGCACTTCACGGAGTTCCACGTAGTGCAACTCAGCGAACTCCACCCAGGGTTATTTAGAATCAACTTAAAGGCTTCGCCAGAAAATGTTTCACTGAATTTGTTTTTTTCACAAATCATATATAACCATTGCAATATGTATTCATGTGGTTTTATACTATGAGCACTCTAGTTTCTTAATGATGCATTTATGTACTACGTGATTGTGTAATATATAACTAAATTCTGAATTTGTATTTCATGGTGGTTTAGGAATCATCTGCAAGAGTTCCTTTCCTGCATAAGTCTCTTATGTGGGGATCTTGATTGGTTTGTATACATGCTTCATTCATCCTTGTGCTCAATGTGTACTAACAGCAATGACACAAAGTCTCTGTTGACTATACATAACTAAGCTTTTCTTTCTTCAATGAAAGATTACTTTCCGTTTTTATCTTGAGTTGTGGTGCATTCCAGTTGTTTGTTCCCTAAACTTGGACAGCCAGGCCATATATTCTGATACGTCTGAACTTCAGCAAAACAAAATGCAGATCCACACTTCATCTTAAATTCTTTCCTTCACTGGAAATTTCTTTTCAGGAAAGAGTGCCAAATTGTTAAAGATATTTTATTTGATCCACATTGATTTGAACAGCATTTTTTGCACACTGGCTATGAGTGTATACAAATAAGAACATCACAGATTCCTTCGGCCAAAATTGTGTATCAAAGCTGCCCAATATTAAGGGGCTCATTAGGATTGCGGTTAATCTGCATCCTCCGTGCCGGCGGAAGCCACCGCCGGCCCGGAGGATGTGGATTAACCGCTGTGGACAAAAAAAAGATCGCCGCCAGATTAGGATAGCTTGGGGGTCTTTTTTCCGTCCTCCGCTTTTACTCCGCGGTCGCCTTCCGACCGCAGCGGAAAAGCTCTAACATGGCTGGCAGTGTCTATCAGACACCGCCAGCCATATTATGATGGCGGCGGTCTATGCCTTTCCACGGCGGCATTTCCGCCATGGAAAGGCATACGGACTTTTCTTTGGGGGCCGTTGTGGGCCCCCAGGGGTGAAGGGGGGTTGGGGGTACACACCTTTGCGTGCACGAAGCGGCAGGCACCACGCAGCTTCGTGCACGCAAAGGAAAACATGGTTTATTTAACATTGCAGCGTGTGCTGCTTCAAGCAGCACCAGCCGCAATGTTAAATGTACAGGATGTGACTGCCAGGGTGGCGGTCACATCCTAATCTGCACGGAGGGACCGCCGCCGCTGCCACTGCGGACTGTCCCTCCTACTCTGGGGTGGAGGACGGACGCAGGTCCGTCCGCCATCCTAATCAGCCCCAAAATTCTGAATTAGGAATGGCAGAATGCATTTCAGAACTTGAAGGTATAAGAAACAGATTTTGATACTTGACCGACATTGTTCTTTATGGACTGATAGAGCATCAATATTATAATAGAATTTCTTACTGAACATATAGGAGCTGAATCAGGTTCCCCTGTATTCCCCCAAAACTAAAACTTAGGTAACAAAAGATATGACTTCTATGTTGTAATCAAGATCTCAGTCTTTGTGGCAATACATGTAAAGTAATTAGAAAATGTGCTCCTAATCCTAGCCAGACACACGTTCAGTGTGAAAACAGTATTTTCATTTGTGAAGGGGAAGTTCTGACTAATGAGGATCTTCATGTTATCTATGTACATGTACAAATGGTCATTACATTTCCCTAGAAGAATCATAAGTGGCTGCTCATGTTACTTCTTTAGTAAAGCTAATGTTGCAGGACACATAGGCAATCGGTAGAGATTTCCCACATCTTGGGCCCATAGAAGGTTTTTATTCAAGAGCGGAGCGGCTACAGACGTCTGATTCTGAAATAAGCCAATAGAAAATTAACATTTGCAAAATGACATCAGAGATAATATTGTATTTCCTTCAGAATCAGACAATTAACACAGCAAATTAAATAGTCCTCATGATTTATAGATTATAATTGGCTCAGCATGAGATTATAATAAGGATCCCAACTCCTAACATGGATATTTAAGACAGGAAATGGTTTCAATATGATAATACGGATGATCTTTTCAGACGATTGCTCCTCTGAGGTAATTCACTACTTCTAGAGCCACTCCTTTGGCTCCTTTGTTCCCAGGTGCACTCAGAAAGGAAAAGAGCAGCTGTAAAAGGTTAGAACACTACTGGCGAATGTCCTAAAAGTGTGTAGCCAAAAGTGCCTGTAAAGAGACCCGGAAGAAATTCCACAAACTGTAAAGATATAAGAGGAGGGAACAGCTGGCAAGATGTATAGAGAGTTCTGAAAGATCCTCTATGGAAATCTTTAAGATTGTAAAATCCTTTACCATTCCAACAGCGTTGTATAGTAATATCCACCCCTTCCATGTTCTGTGCGCAAGTCTGTCCGAGTTCCTTGAACTTGCAATAGGTGTATTCTTCATTCACACCAGTGTCGGAGACCATGGTAATCAAGGAATCCCTAGTCTCTCATAATGGACCTAAAAAATGTTCGGAATTCCTTCCTATATCAGCAGAGGAGTCATTGGCTGAACTCCTGAAATGTAAATTGGGTTACCCGAGAGACCCCTGCCCCGCTCAGTTGTTTAGATCACTGGCCCGTGGCTAAATCACGTACTAAACCAAATCTGGAACGCCTCATTTAAAACTTGAATTTTTCCTGCCCCTTGGAAACAGGCATATCTTTTACCATTGTTGAAGAAACCTGATGCTGACCCCAAAGTGCTGACCAATTTACGACCGATTTCCTTGCACCTGCCAAAGTCTTAAAGAAATTGGCTCAGTGACAACTAATCGATTTTGTAGAAGCCAATGGTCTCCTACATGACTCCCAGTTAGGCTTCCTGTCAGGCTATAGCGCCGAGATAGCGTTGGTAGAAGTAGCTGAGTCAGTGAGAGTGACAGTTGATGGTGTTTTATCTGCCATGTTAGTGCTGATGGACCTATCAGCCATGTTAGATGAGGTATCACATTCAATTCTGTTGGAAAGACTTAAACATCTTGGTGTGCACAGGGTGTCACATGACTGGATTCGGTCTTATTTTGAAGACCATGCTCAGAGGGATTTCCTTCGCCCGTTCTCCTCCTCATTCAAATAACTAATATGTGGAGTACCTCATGGTTATGCATTGAGTCCGCTGCTCTTTAATATCTACCATGCCCCTTTGGCTGCTCTTATTTCCTCTTGGGGGGTGAAGGTAGTTTCCTATGCAGATGACACTCAGTTGGTGTTCTCTTTTAAAGAAAAATCCACTTCAGCTTTCCATAAATGTAAGGAATGCTTAAAAGACATTGCAATCTGGATGAACGGAAATTGTCTAAAACTTCATGCAGACAAGACCGAGGTCTTGTTTTTCAGTCAAACATCTCTTCCCCCGCCATGCCTCTGGTGGCCGAGAAAGTTGGACCTCCCGCCCATGCCTAAGGACTCAGAAATCTTGGAGTCAGGTGGGAGAAAAACCTCTCCTTTATGGCGCAAGTCCTGCGAATCTGTGCTGCATGTTTTGGGAAAATGAGATTCATCAGGAAATGTTTATGTTTCCTGCTGGAAGAAAGCTGGAGGGTTACAGTCCATGCATTGGTAACTGTTCAGTTGGATTATGCTAACTGCCTCTACCTGGGGTTGCCTGGCTACCTTACCCTCAAGCTACAGATGGTCCAGAATGCAGCAGCGTGGCTAATCTGCCAGGTCCCTTTTTGCAAGCACATTCCCCGCACTTGAGACGGCTACATTGGCTCCCAGTTGTTAGGAGGATTGGGTTTAAGGCACTCACCCTCGCACATCGAGCCACTCATGGCAAGGGCCCAGATGCCTAGCCTATATCAACAGGAATGGATCTTGAGATCAAATCCCACGTTTTGCAAAGATGTCACAAGGGGGCAGGTCCTTCATGGTAAGGACGGCCAAATTATGGAATGAATTGCCTAGCCACCTGCGCTTGTTAGAAATTGAACATGAGTTTAAAAATGACTTAAAACCCTGGCTCTTTAGATAGGGTGAGTAGTATCATGAGTGGTTCAGTCTCTCTAGACTGTTTGCTAGTGCCGGGACACCTCGGGCATGGTAGCTGTACGCTTTATAAATGGCCATTGATTGATTGATTGATCTTTTCTACTTTTCTGCAAAACAGTGAACAACCCCATCACACAGCTTCTGTGTTGGACTCACAACTTTTTTCAGAGCAGCTGGAGATGCAAATTTGGAAAATAATTGACATAATTCCTTAGCTGTGCTACTAGCAGATAACATCCTTTATTACAGTATGCTGTTTTCATTTTCTTTATTTCTTGCTTCTACATATACATGTGTTTAATATATCTCAGTCTGGTTTTTAGGATTGTAGTTTTTTCACAATTTACACTCAATTTGTCTCACTTCCTCTCTCAAAGTTGATAAATTGGCAGTGTGGCATATACTGTTGGCCTACTATTGACCTACCTTGTTTTATGGTTTAGCCAAGCTGGAGTGGTCAGATCTAAGACAGACTCAATACAGTTATAAAATACATCTAAGATTAAGAAAGGCTAATAAAGCTTTCAAGGGGCTCAAGATATTTTTATGTAGCTGAGCAAAGGGCCATCACAATCTAATGTCATCAACAATAACACTAAAGCCAGGAAGTAAGTGCTCTGTCTGGGCAAGTTAGTAGATGACAGTGTGCTGCTAATGTTGCTCTATGTAAAACCCAATACCACGGTAAAGATAACAACCAACAAGGCAAACAAGCCTCCTCAGCAACACACTGACATGGTCCTTACCATATGAACCAATGTTCTGTTGATCAATCAGTGTGATTGTCCTTCAAATATTTATGTTCTTATGTTGAAATCTAATGTATGCTTAGAGGCACTTATCAAGGCCCCTTGTTCTACATTTGTACCACCTATTCTGCCCATCTTGGCCTATGGGTTCATTCATGGGAATAAAGAAACAGCAGTGTAAAAACAGTAGGAAAGGTGGTTGGAGCGCCTACCCGGTAATAAGTGTTGAAGTCTGACTGGTGTGGTCCTAAAGTAAGTATTAGACTTTGACTATTGAAACTGTGGAGCATGGAGTTTAATACGGATGTATGTGTTCAAAATGAGTCACCAAGCTACATTTTAAGGTACACTACCACTAAAATACCCTTGATGTAAGTTCAGAAGCAGAAGTTAACCGTAGGCTACACATACACAACCCAAAGCTCTTCTATGGTATAAATATCAGGAATTAAGTAAAAACCATGAAACAATCTGCAGCAATTTTATGCAATAAAGAGGCCTTTCTGAAACCTGGATCCTTTTCTGCTAAATCTCACCAGCCAAAGCACTGTGACAGGCCAGTCGAGATAAATTCCATGTAATTGACCAGCTTCTGATTGTAAATACCTGTCAAGTTAGCACATTTTACTCGCCTTTATTTTTCTCCTCCCACCCATATTCTCATGCTGGTACTCTGACCCAGCCCGCACAAAGTATGTGGAGCCCATGAAATATCTATTAAAGGAATGAACCTCTAAGATAAAAACTGGGAGCTATGGCTTTGATCAATTGGACCTAAGCCAGGGGAGGCAGTCAGGAGTTAAGATGCAATTCAGAGTCCTGGTCAGTGGCGTAACATAGTTACCCATGCCTCCACGGTGCAGGGGCTCCCAACAAGCTGTAGGGGCCCCCCTTAGCAAAGTACCTCGACCTGAGAGCTCCTTCAAGTACCTTGCAGCGGGCCCCTTTAAGTTTTGTTATGCCACTGGATCTGGTATCATTACAGCAGTATTGTTGCGGGCCTCCAACATTTACATGTTGTACATTTATACACATTGGTTTGAGCAACGCAGGATGGATTCTATTTAAAGTGTTGTAATGTAATGTATGTGTTCTTGTAAAGTGCACTGCTGCCCTGAGGCGTCATGGCGCTGAAGACCGCTGGGGAACCCGTCCTGGCTATCCCTGTGAGATGGTCCCTACTGGATATCTCCAAGGTGAAGCCAGGCATCCCCGGCGAATGTGGGGGGCCGTTGTAGAGATGAGGCAAGCTAATGCCCAGAGTTTCCGAGTGTGATCCCGGGTTAGAGTAGGCACCGAGGAGAGAATTATCGAGTCCTCTGACCCTGGTCCACGACCCTGTTGTAGAGCCTACTGGTAAATCTCAAACACCTTTAAAACCTTCCAGGACTGCAGGAACTATTTTATGAATCAGGTTAGCTGGTGGGCTGTCTGAAATTAAGAGTCTGGACATTTTATCTCCACCTAGCAGGGCAAAGTGAATTAAGGGCCTTTTAAAATGTGCTTGAATAAATTCTTGTTCAACTTACAATGTCCTAACCATGACCAAAGTACGAGAGAGGCGGGGCACCCTGGAGATAATACAATTGTCGAAAATTGTCTCGATGGGCACAGAAGATTCAACAGGTAATACTGAGTAGTACTGCAGGAAATGATGCACACCAGGTTAATCAAAGGCTAAACTGGAGGTCAGAGGGCTAGCAAGGAGCAGCAGATGGCTGTAAGCAGAGAGATAAGGGGTGAAACCGGAAGTGAGCAAGGTTACTGGGTTGCAAGGTTTGATAAGAATAAGAAACTCTAAATAGGTAATTTTAAGATGCTGTTACGCAAATGCAGCGAGAATGAAGTGAGATAAGCCTTGAGATAGCTAGTATGGCACAACGAGTGTCAGCTTTCAATTGTTGTAAACACTGTTCTAAGATGTATTTGGAAGCAAACGAAAGGTGACTATAAGCTGCAAACTTCAGACCACTTTAAAAAAAAAACGTATTTGTTTTTCAACATGTTTTAGGGAAGAACGATACATCATTGTCGATTGCAATGAACACAACATATTTACATGCTGTTAGTTTCACATTTACATGATCACTGGTATGTGGCCAATTTTATTACGATCAGATTTCCTATTGGTACTGGGTATATATGTATGGCATGTTCTGCTATGTGTGGGAATCTACCCCTACGTGGTAGCATTACCCACGGATGTGTTTGTTGGGAGTGAGTTGTAAGGAGCGAGAATATTCGGCTGTAAACTGGGAGTACACTGAGGGGGATAAGGGGTAGGAGTGGGGTAGGCAGATGGACGGGTGCGTTTTTGACATGTTAACTTCAGACCACTTAGGGGCAGATTTACAAGCCCCTTGGGCCACTTTTGCGTCACTTTTCCCATCTTAAATGTGAGGCAAAAGTGGCACACGGGGCTTGTACATCTGCCCCTTAGTACATCATCTTATAGGAGTCACAGGAATCATTAGTGAGAAGTCTGAAACTGTCACACGATCTGTGCATGCTGTGTATGCGGTGTTCATGGGATGTGTTTTATCAGAAGTGCTCTGATACTTTCTGTGTAGTGTTTGCTCTTTATAAAAATATTTTAATACAATAATTAAACCTGTCAAGTTTTCTGCGGCTGTTCACATGACAGTATTTTTGGTGTGCCAGCGACGTGTACGTTATGTCATTCTTACACTGGATTCTTTGACTGCCATGTATGTTATGTTAATGTACCGGGTAATCACCTCTCTGTCCCTTTTCAACAAACCTATGTCCTCTGAACCTTTCTTGTCAACGCCAAATTCATTGCTAAGCTTTATTACACCCTCATAACTGGGACAGGTTTCAGTCATTTTGCATTTTTTGCTTCAGTAAGGGTTAATTCTCATTAGAAGGCTGCTCTTCGAATTAGCTCAGTTTCCTATAACGTTTTGCTGTACTTTTTGTGGCCTCCAAATTCCTCCCACCAATCTCCCTTACGTCAGTAACATGCTCACTTTCCTAAAATGTTTAATTTCTACATGATGTCATGTACTGGGCGTAATCTGTTGAGTTTTTTATGTACTGTGTTAATCTCGTAAAAGAGCCTGATTAATACCCAATGAATTTTATAAACGCATAAATCTCAATCAGCCAAAAGTTAAAAAAAAAAAGAAAGACAAACAAAGTTACTCGTTGCTTTTTTCTGTCGGTCTGTTTATATACATTCCCCTCAGAAAGTGGCAACATCTAGTAAGAAAAGAAAAAGACAAAAGTGTCACTGCCCTCTTAATGTCAGTGTTCAGACGTCCGTTAAGAGTGATTAATATGAAACGTCTTAAAACCAACAAATTACTTTTTAATTACAAACAATATAACATTTATAAAACGTGTGTGTGTGTGGCAAGGATTAAATAGTTAATTTCAATCGATTGTGTTGAAAAGTGCAACATTATTTCTTTAATGTTTCTGATGTGCAATCTGTAAACCAATGGTCCTTTACAAAGAGTAGAGGTATTTTTTTAATGAACTCACAGTACTTTTTAAAGGGCTATTATGATACGAAAACTTTCAAAAAGCAGTTTCTAAATTGTTTGTGCACAACTTGTATGTATTCCTCAAACTAAAAGTATTTTTAAAAGGGGATTTTATAAACCAATACTGTCACATTATCACTCTCTAAATTGTCTGCTACCATGTGAAAATGATGAAAAATATAAAAGTGCCTCATCAGGAAGCCAGATTTCAGACTTCTGACCCTAGTGAGTGCACTATTTTGCTCCTGCAGAAGGTCGATTTAATTGCCGCGTTTTGGGAGAAAATAATGATGCGCCCAAGAGGCAGAATGTGGAGGAAGGCTTTATATTTCAAAGACATGGCTAGTGGGTGATAAGAGTGTTTTCTCTATCAATACTTTTGACATGAGACGCCAGTCCCTCACTGGTTGGTTGCCCAGGAGCAATCTCTGTTCGCTTCCACTTGCCTATGTGCTGGAAAGATAAAGCAGAATTATAATCCTCAAACCTATGTGCCTAGGAAGGAGGTCATGTGGGTGGTTGGACAGCATGGCCCCAGGCTGCTCAAGATGTGTGAATTTGGTATAGTTTGATAAAGCTTTCCCAATAGGATAACTAGTGCAATTTGACCTCCTGCTCCATTTGAGCACTCTGGGAGTATCAGCACCTGCCCCGGGGCCCTTCCTCTGTAACACAAATGGTCAGTTTATTTTTAGTCCAAGGTTTAGGATGCACCCTAAAGAAAAAGGTACTGAGCTTCCATGCATAGATAGTATGGATTTTTATCCATCTTCTTCGGTGGTGTATGAATTTGTTTCTGCATCTCAACGTAATGTATGACTACAGTCCTGGTTTGATGGGTGGAATAGTCTGTCACAAACATGGCTGATTTCCCGTCCAACGCATTACAAGTGCATTATAGCCTATAGCCTATGGTAATTCCAATATGACGAAGGAGATCTCAGTCATGTTTTGAAGGAGTATCTCGTCTGCCAAAACTCTAAATAAGTTCCTATGTTTGGAGCAATTTGGCTCTCACTTCTCAAAGCACGTCTGCTTTGCCCTGGTCTGTTGTCAATGTTGACAGCAGTACAGCAGAGCCAGTGGAGTCCAGTCTCCAGAACCCTCAGAGGTTTATTTTAATGCATGTCTTGCACTGGTCACGCATATCATGCAGTGACAGAAATACAATATGGTATTGTCTTAATTGAGTAAGGCACAGTAAATATTTGCTTTGTATTAATCATTGCAAAAAGTCACCCTTCATCAGTGACAGCTCCTACACTAAAGGAATAGGACTAAATTTGTAAGTGTTTTGGTGGAGGATCTGGTTGGAAAATAAGCGAGCAACTTTGAAGGGTGAGATGAGTGGAAAGAATGTTTTTATTGTCAGGGCATATGAGGGATCATGTTTCCTAACAGAGATATAAATATAATGATGTTAATATCTAAGTATTGCGATCAGAGTCAATAGATAAAACATAAGTGTCGCAATCAGCATGTGCTCAGTTCATCTGATCACAAACTTGAAGTCCCTACAAATTCAAAGTACTTGTCTGACAAAACCGAAACTTTTACATGGGAAGTGACACCTTAACATTAACATGAACCCTAGCATAGGAATGCACAATATTGAATTAAAACAGAGCAAAAGCATATTCAAATAAGAATCAGCCCCAGAATAGTGAAGGCTCAAGTATATTGAGCAGTCTTCTAGCACACATTGACTCCCATTAAACATGAATTTCATGACCACTGTGACTTACAACTTGTCCACTCTCCTCTTGCCAACATATGCATTTATGTATTCATCTATCTTCTAACAATTTTCAGGTACTACAGGCATCGACCTTTTCAAAATGACCCGCAAACTTAAGCTTTACAAGTATTTTAAAACAAAACCCAACGTTTTGAAACAGAGGAAACTACTGAATACGACAAAGGCAATGGATGCCCCGACAGGAGAAGATCTAGCAGCCCTGGTAGTTATGGAATCACTAAGGTTGGATAACAGTGAAGAGAATAGCAAAAGGATGGATAGAGAACAAAGAACAATGCAATTGGGATTTGAACAAGAAAAAAGAAAAGAGTCAGTTTAAACTGACCTCCCAGTTTTTACCACAGCTACCTCCTGATGCAATTGATGTATTCTCTGAGGCAGGTAATAAAGATCTCTAAACACTAAGAAGGAAAAAATCAAGATCCATGAAAATGCATAACATAGCGAAAGAACAATGAGAAGCCATAGAACGTCTGCAAAATGACACTATGGTCATTGGTAAACCTTCAGATAAAGGAGGTAACATTGTCCTTCAGATGAGGGAGGAATATAGTGCGGAAGCCCTAAGACAACTATCTGATGGCAATATTTACCAAAGGATCTCAAAGGATGTCTATTTAGACAGTATACAAAGATATCATCACTAAATCAAGTTGTGGTTTGACCAATCAATGATGGACATGGATGACTACTTGTTCCTTTGTTGCCTAAATCCAGTGGTGCCCACATTTTACCACATCCCGAAAATACATAAGAACAGTGAAAAACCGCCAGGGAGACCAGTCGTCTCCCCTCAAGGAGGACTCATGGAACATCTGTCTATTTTTGTTGATTTATTTCTTTTTCCCTTTGTAAAGAATTTGCCTACATATATCAAAGATTCGCTGGATTTTTTAAGCCCCATAGAAACACAACAATGGGATCCAGAGTATAAATTAATTATTTTGGACATTACAAGCTTATATACTCGGATACAGCATGAACATGGACTTGAAGCGGTAGCATACTTTTTGCAAAAAAAATCATTGATGTTCACTGAACATAATAAAATGATCCTGCAGCTCATTGAATTTTGTTTAACAAACAACATTTTTGCATTTGGCAAACTTGTTTTTGGGCTGGTGGGAGGAGCAAGTGTCCAGGTCGCCTGCAAATATCGAGATGAGTAGGGTTATTTCTTGGTATCGTTCTATCGACGCCCTGTGTATAGTGTGGAATGGATCAACAGAGTCAGCCAGAGAATTCATTAACAGTTTGAACAACAACATAGTTAATTTGGAGTTCAGTGGAGAGATCAGTTCCAATACAGTTAATTTCTTGGACCTCAAAGTGAGCATAATTGATAATAATCCCACGTATCACTGTACCGTATTCCGACGGCCGATAACGTTACATGCGGCGATAATCAACCCCCGAGGCTGGTCAGGAGTATCCCCTATGGAGAGTTCTTAAGATTAAAACAGAACAGTACAAGATATTTGGATTTTGAAGCAGCTGCCCAAGCTAGTCTTAATAGATTTACTATTAGGGGCTATAACAAGGATTTTCTGGATGTAACCCTTAATAGGGTGAAAAACATATCCAGAGAAACCCTTCTTTCAAAGGAGAAAAAGAATACAGACGAGATGGTAGAGACCAAGGGGCCAGATGTAGTAAGCCTAATACCGGTCGGTAACGGCCGAACTGACCTGCATTAGGCATTTCAGATGTAGAGGCCTAATTTAAGGATTTGGTAATTTACCGAATCGGTAAATTACCGAATTCTTAAATACCGATTCAGTAAATTACTGAATCCTTAATGTAGGAAGCACTTAAGTGAGTGCTTTTCACTTGTAAAGATTTGTTGTTTACCACCAACTACAAGTTGTTGGTAAATAGCGAAAACCGTTAAAAAAGCAATTTTGTGCTTTTTTAACAGTGCCATGTGGCAGACATACAAGCCCTTAGGGCATGTATGTGTGCCACATGTTCACCCATGCACTATTTAGGGGTGCAACAGGGTGTTAATGTGACACCCTACCACCCTTGTAGGTCTTCCCCCTCTTACTGATTCAGTATTTACCAAATGTTACCGATTCTGTAGGAATTACCGAATGAATACCTACATACCATTTACCCATTCTAAAATACCGAATCGGTAAAATTCAGTATTTTAGAATTGGTAAATGGTATTTACCTACATCTGGCCCCAAGGTCAGGATGATAACTACTTTTTCGGATAATGCCAATGAATTAAGGAAAATTGCCACATCCTGAAAACAGACAATATTATAGGTTCATACATTCCAGCCACCCCACTCATAACCTGAAGGAAGGCTTGATCACTGAGGGAAAGTCTTGTACAAAGTCACCTAGAAGTAAAGCCCAACACAGGGGGGACCCTAAGGGAGACTGGTGGTTTTTATCCTTTTATTTTTATTATTATTTTTTTTTTAATTTTCAAATTGCAAAATTTATACAACTATAACTGGCTGTAAGCAAATCCAACGGTGACCCCCCCCCCCTCCCCTTCAAGTCACAAAGGTACCAATGAGGAAATGGGGAAACAGCAAAAAAAAGAGAAGAAAAATAGATGACCAAAATTGCAATACGACAAGAAAAAACGAGGACAGCAATGAAGAACATAACAATCTGAAACACTACATGGATATGTCTTCCTGGTATGGCAATTTCTGTAAAAAAAGAAAAAGACCCAAGAATGATGACAGAAACGAGCCTTTCTTACTCACTCGGGGAAAGCCAATCCGTTAATTTGCCCCAAACTTCTAGGCCCTTTTTGCGCCCCCTGCTTCCCTTCTTGGCATAAACTGCTCTTTCAAGATGGTATGTAGCTAAAAATCATGCATGCCATTGAGAGTAGGAGGGGGGCTCTGGATCAAGCCAGGCAGTAGCAATGCAGATTCTCCAAATAGCCATGGCTATAAAAATCAGTCCCTCCCTTTGAAAGTGTGGTGTTTCTGTTTGTGTGCCTAACATAATAGTGGTAGAATTAAGGGTGATTGATTGAGAAGAGATTTGACTTAGATGCCCCTGAATTCGGTTTAAGATGGGAGTGAGCTTTGGGCAAGAAGCAAAAATATGCACAGAGTCGGCTCCAAATATAGCGCATCTGGGGCAAAGAGTGCCTCGGCCTGTCCCCCATTTAGCGATTTTGTTTGGAGTGTAATAAAGAAAAAAAATAGTTTTAAAGTGTTGTGCTTGTAGTTTTGAAGAGAGCAAGATATTTTGGGACAGAGTAATAGAGTTAAAAAAAACATTTCGGGGGCGCGAAGTTTGTCGTGCCACTTGTCTGCGATTTTTGAAAGGTCATCTGGTTATTTAGAATACTGTACAGAAAGCCGATACACGGAGTCAATGGTTTCCGCAGCCCCTTAAGAAATTCCACCTCTGTAAATCCTGAGGGGCCCGCAACCTTGCTAAAGAGAAAGTTGTGGATAGAGAAATATTTAAAAGAGTCTTCTCTCCTAAGGTTGTACTTTGTTTGGAGGTCAGAGAAAGGAATAACTCCCTCGTTTGTGATTAGGTCCCCAATTTTGTGATGCCTGCCCTGTGCCAATCGGAGAAGTAAGCTTTCCCAAAGATGTCGGGAAGGTGAGCGTTATTTAAGATAGGAGAGTAAAAATTAAACCTGCCTATGCCTTAACTTCTGCGGATGTTTTGAAAGACTTTAAATGAGTTAAGAAGAGTTTTAAATCTTGCCCGCTTAAAGTATCTAAAGGTGGTTTCTCTTAGTAAGCATCCCCAGGTATTTTCCCCAACCAGTAGTTGAAAAGGGGAGGGCGGTGTTATCAAGTAGGAGTAAGGCTGGTCTTTCAGTAGGTCAGAGCTATATTGCATAACAGAAGCCCAGTAGTACAGAGTGATATTAGGGAAGGCCCAGCCACCCCTATCTTTTGGCAGGCATAATTGTCTGAGGGCCCTCCTAGGTTGAGAATATGCCCAGATGAATTGTGTATAGATTTGCTGGAATTTCGTAAGGGTGGCTTTGTTGAATTCTAGGGGGATCGTGCGGAAAAAGTATAACAATTTAGGAAAGGAAGTCATTTTAATGACGTTGCACCTGCCAACTAGAGTGAGGTGCAAGTTGTCGATTTGTTTCAGAGCTTTTTTAGTTTGTGTTAAGAGCGGTAGTAAATTAATGGGGACAATTTCGTCCAGATTAGAGGATACGTGGACACCTAGGTATTTGGCTTTAGAAACTATTCTGGAATCGGTCCAGGAGACTTGACTGTTAGTTATTATCTGTGTTTTGTTTTTGTTGAGGGTATAGCCAGACATTTTGCCAAATTTGCTAGCTTCTAATTCCAGACATGTTATGGCGCTTAGTGGATATGGAGAGGTTATGGCCAAATCGTCTGCGTAAGCAAGGATTTTAATGGAGCAGCCTTGGAAGTCAACTGGTAGGATGAATTGGCTATTTTCAATATGTTTAATGAAGGGGTCTTAGTAAAGAGCAAAACGCAGAGGGGAACAAGGGCACCCCTGCCTTGAGCCACTGGATATCTTAAATGGTTTAGTGAGTTGGCCGTTTATAGTGACGCAGGCGGTAGGATTTAAATATAACGCTTGTACAGCTCGGATCAGGTTTTCCCCAAAACCCATCCTGTCCATGACCGACCACAGGTATTTCCAGGCAACCCGGTCAAAGGCCTTTTCGGCGCCCAGTAGTGTTAGAGACATGGGGTCCCCTGCTACCTGTGCCGCGTCAAACATAGTAATGACTCTTCTGACGTGCTCCGTTGTTCCTTTTTTCGGGATGAACCCGTGTTGGTATTTGGAGACAAGGGATTCCACGACTTTGGAGATGGGGTTTGTCAGTATTTTGGAGAAAAGTTTGGAGTCAGTGTTGATGAGTGTTATGGGTCGGTATGAGCTCATGTCAAGGGAAGATTGATCTTTTTTAGGGAAAATTGCAATCCTGGCGTTAGACCATGACGGAGGAGGCGTGCTCCCATTGAAAATGAAAGTCATTAAATCAGTTATTAATCTTTGGAGCTCAGGTGCGAAGGTCTTATAGAACTCTATAGGGATACAGTCTACCCCAGCCGCCTTCCCGTCAGGAAGAGAGTTCAGAGAAGCCAGAATCTCTTCCCAGGTTGGAGTTAAATCTAGGGCCTGTAGGGTTTGTAGGTTGGCCGCAGTAAGGTATCTATTTATGTCAGCCTTAAGGGATCATCATTCTCCTCTGAGTAGAGATTAGCATAATACTCCAGAAAACCCTCTCTTATTCGCTCAGAGTCATTGGTCTCTTCTCCTGACTGGAGCTTAATTGCGTGTATCTCATTATGGGAGACCTGCTGTCTCGTCCTTACTGCAAGATGGTGTCCAATGCGATCACTGCACTCGTAACTTTTTTTCTGCATACAAGTCCATTTAGCAGCTGCTTTTTCAGTGAATATGGCTCCTATCTTTGACCTAGCAAGGACCACCTCATCTTGAATACTCTCTATATTTAGCCCTAAGTGGATGGCTTGGGTTAACTTGAGTTCAGCCTCCTTAAGCTTTCCCTGAAGGTCAGTCATAATAAGCCTCTCTTTCTTGTTTCTTCCTGCTGAAAAGCCAAGTGTTTCTCCCCGGATGCCAGCTTTTAGTGTATCCCAGACAATTGGCAGTGAAGCGGACCCTAGGTTGGTGTCTAGGAAGTCATGTAACCAGGCCCGCATGTGCATTTGATACAGTGGGTCCTGGAGTAGCGCTTACTCGAAGCTCCAGGAGGAGAGTGTTCTTGGGTTTCCCAGCCCCTTTATGCTAAGAATAAGAGGATTATGATCAGACAGGAAGCGTGGGCTAATCTCGATGGAGCTGTTGCTAAGAAGTACAGAGGAAATAAAAAAGTAGTCTAGCCTAACCAAAGTGCGATGAGGCGCCGAAAAGAAAGTGTGGCCAGACAGTGAGGGATGTAGGTAAGCCCAGACATCTTTCAGCCCGTGTGTTGTTACCAGATTACTCAGTGCCTCGAATACCAGTGGTTTCCTGCCTGTATACTGCCAGTTGTTGTCGGTGGCCCAATTGCTGGGCAAGTGTAGGTTGAGGTCTCCACAGAGGATTATAGAGGTGGGCCAGTGGGCTAGTTCGCCTGAGATGTAGTTAATAATTCCCGGGTCATCAATATTGTTGCCATAGATCGAACACAGTGTGAAGGGAATACTGCCGTGGGGAAGGCACTCAGTTATGACCCACCTACCCAGTGTGTCTGCTTTAGTGTTGAGAGGAAGTCTTTTTTCTGTGAGAGTAGCCACCCCTCTAGTTTTGGAGCCTTGAGTGGTTGTTCCCAGAACTTTAAACCCCAGAGAGTCCAGCAAGTGTATCTGTGCGCCTTCAATGTGGGTCTCTTGAAGACAATAAATATCCCCCCTCAAGGTTCTAAGCCCGTGGGCAGTTTTTTGTCGTTTAGAGCGATCGTTCAGTCCACAGATATTCACACATACAATTCTTAATGTATCTGCATTAGCCATGGTAAAGGATATATAGGGGCTTTCCGTGTCTTCTATGTCTTGTATAGAAGAGCCTGAGAGCGATTTTCGCTAAAAGAACAATACAGTCAATTAGCATATGCGTGTGCAAGTGTAATACAAAAGTGAAAAAATATTGCACATTGTTTCTGAACCCCGTTTCCCCTAAAGAAGGTAGAGCTGTACCCGCCCCCCTCCCACCCTCCCCCCCTTCTTGAGCAATCAGGGAAACCCTGAATGATGGAAGTCTGCAAGAGTCCCGGCCGTCCGCCACGCCGGAAGTAGTCCACAAAAAACCATAGTCCCGCCTCTGTATTTCTCTCTCTAAGTGTCTCAGCCTCCACAGCAATATAAGCAATAAACTTAACCAAGTGCAGAAAAGTGCAAAAAAAAGAGAGAGAGAGAACAAAAGAGAGAGCAAAGAAGCCAGAGGACACAGCACAAAGCAGATATTTGTCAAGCGTCCCTAGGTCATCTGTTGTTGCCTCTGGTCTTTGTCTCGGATAAGTATTCCCCAGCTTTTATTTCCGACAGGAAGATCTTAGTGGTTCCTTTATAGATGACTTTTTGTCTAGCAGGGTTCATCAGGTAAACGTCGGCACCTTGCTGCTGGAATGGTAGGATTAATTGTCTTAGACGCCATCTTCGTTCAACAGTTTGGTGGCAAAAGTCTGGCTTTGAAAAAAAGGTTATACCATTGACGCCTTTTTTTGAGTTGAACCGAGCTTTGTCATAGATCATCTCCCTGAGGAGAAAGTTTCCAAAATATACAAGGAATGCTCTCGGTGTCCTCCAGGATTGTGTTGCTTTAGATGGAAGGGGAAGCGATGAGCCCTCTGTACCTCGTAGTTCCAGTCCCAGCTGGTCTCTTCAGGAAAGGACTCCTGTAATAACTTGACGATGAAGCGCCTTGAGTCGTCTCCTTCTTTCCCTTCGGGGATACCCAGGAGGCGCAGATTGTTTCGGCGCTGGCGGTTCTCTTGATCCTCCATTTTGGTCATTAAGTCGACCATGAAAGCAGAGTTAGATTCTCCCAGCTGTTTGACAGCTAGGTTCTCAGTCTGTAGGTGTTTGTTGCGTGCCTCTACCATAGTTACGCGATCACTGATCTCGGAGCAGGTTTTGTTTAGATGCCTTAGCCCACCTTGTAATTTTTTTGGCTGCATTTTTGGCTACCCGATTGTCTATTCTGACCTCTTTCTGGAACTCCTTAATAGAGGCCAGAATGGAGGCTAGGGAGGGTTCTGGCGGCTCAGGCAGTAGATTTTTTTAACTCCCCCACTGAGTAGAATTGAGGTCATCTTCCTTGCTTGGGTAAGACAATTGGGAATCGGAGTAGAAATGCAAGGCCTGTGCAGGAAGCAAATGGACATTAATGTACAAGTGACAGGTATAAAGAAGCCAAGAATTATAAATAAGTTTCTAATATGCAACACCACATATGTAGTGTACTGCTTAGAATGTCCCTGCGGACTGAGGTACATTGGTAGTACTATCCACCCCATAAAAATTAGAGTTTTAGAACATATGAGGGTGATAGCTAAAAAAGATGCCACTTACCCAGTCGTGAGACATTTTGCAGAGAAACATGGGAGTGACAGGGAACTGTTACGATATTGGGATAAGACCACATCCCGAATAGTGTGAGGAGAGGCGACAGGATCAAGAGTTTACGTAGGCTCTAATCAAGATATATAATTGATTTAGAGACTAAGGCCCCAAAGGTATGAACATAGGAGAAGAATTAGCAATAAATCTCAGTGATTAAATTAAAGATAATTTGAGTCAGTGCGTAGGTTAACTGTAATGAAATGTTAGATCTGTGTATATTCTCTTATAGAACCGCTTTAGAAATAGTTTCTGAATTTTTTTTAGAATTTAATTGATTTTTTTATTTGTCCAGGATGCATGTTGTAATGGATAGTGAGTGGGAGGTTAGCCGATACACGGCGTTATTGAGACTAAATTGGCTGCCATGATTTACTTATTAATAACAATATATTAAAGGTATTTAGCCGATAATCGGCTTTATGTGGCACTTAAGATCGTGCAGCAGTGATGTCGATACACGGTATAATAACACACAGAATGGATTCATTTTGTCAAACTCTGCTTCGGAAGGTTTCATTTTAAATACTCTATATGGGATAGTGAAATTGCAAATGTAATTGAGCTGGATTATGTGTTGCACGGTGGCTGAAGTATTACAATATGAATTGCCCATTTTTTTATACATAATGAGCTATCTGGGCAATATTTGTTCCAAGATGGCGCCCAAATTTGCTTACAAAAACGATGGTCCTTTGTTGATTACAATGTCAAATGCATCAAGTGACATATCTTTTAGTTTAAAAAATCTACAGTTTTCTGGAACGTAGCAAGAAAACATTAGATTAAGGCGCAAGCCAAAACGCGTCATGTTGGCTGTACGAATTAAAGAAATCTGAAAAGGCAAAGACCCCTGCGAATGCTTTTCTCGAAACCAACAAAGGGTAGAGAAGTGAGCGTGAATATTTAACGCGGACGCACCTCCGCGTTTACAAGTACCCGTTCATGAGTGCGCTGGTCTTGGTGCAGTGGAGCAAGTATATATATATATATATATATATATATATATATATATATATATATATATATATATGTGTGTGTGTGTGTATATATAATACATAATTTTAAATGCATATTCTTGTGTCATCAGTTTTTGCTGCTATCAGATTTGGTTTATTTGCACTATTTGTAAATACTATACTCTTTTATACCTTTGGAATACTTGATTTTTAAACACCTTAGCATGTACATAGATGAAAAATCTTTTTATCATGTGCTCGTGTGCAATAGTGTGTGTTTTTCATTGATCTAATTTTGCATTTCTACATGTTTTTAACCTGTACATATTGATTTATGTGCTCAAATTGGCTAAAATAATGTATTTTGCTTATTTTAGAATCAAGATAGCCCACTTGGGCCGAATCTACTTTTCCATGGTATATGTTTGCAGCAATGACGTTTCTGAAGTATTTTCTTCATTTTCATGACACAATTTTTGCACTGTCACTTTAAAAGTCTAGCTCGACTCTCGCTGTCTGTCATGTGATCAAGCCTCCTCGGAGGCGAAACGCGTCATGGCGGCAGCGCTGGCTATCAAAGAATAAACACTGTTCACCAGCACCTTTTGGGTCGGCTCTTTGTTGCAGAATATTGGAACATCGTAACAAGGTTCGTCACATATGGTACCTACGCTTTCCAGGTACGAGCAAGACCCCTCCTCGGTAGGGCAACGCGGCAGAAAGCTGTTTCCGGGTTTCCTGGGATCATTTATCGTCTCCGGCGAGGAGAACGCCGCAACGCCCCTGTCTTACCGTTGATGTGTTCCTGTGGGACAGCAGCCGGAGTTCCTTTGTCTTCATTGCCACGAAGACCGGATCTGAGCGTGAACCCCGGAGAACGCCTTGGAAACGACAGGGAGGAGTGTGCGCGACAACTGGTAGGACATTCAACTCCAGTTACCAGTGTGTCGTTTGTGTGATTTCTATTACAGCCACTATTTTAGCGCTTATAATTATGGCCGCCGCCGACAGACTGCGCAATCGAGCTCAGGCAGCTGATTCCATGTTTCTGGATTCCCCGGCTGGGGGGTCCTCTAATGTTACAATTACTGCACAGGAAACGGGAACTAATACCACACGGGAGTTATTCAAAAAACTGGAACGTAAAATGCGAGCTGAGCAATCCAAGTGGTGGGAGCATCGGTCTCTCACCCGTTACTTGGAAGTAGGTCGTGTGCCCAGGGGGTTAAGGAGCACAATTGCCCCCAGTTACGAAAATCCTGACCCCGCGATGTTAGCGGAGTGGGCGGAAGCGAACCTCAACTGCTCTAGCATATATGTGCGTATATTAGTCAAATATGCCGAGAGCGACCACATTAAGTTGCAAACTGAAATTGATGCCTTGGAAGATGAAATTTCCAAGATAGAAATCACGGACACTATTAATAAAATGAGAACTGACATGATGTCTCGTTTGGCCAAAGAAGAAGAAATAATAAAGAAAAGAAAAGCTTTCAAGTTCGAAAGGGATCGTATTGATTACCAGAACGGACAAGTTTTCACATTTGCAAAGTGATATAATGCAGTGAAGGCAAAAGCGCGCTCTAATTTGACATCGCGACAACAAAAAGAAGACACCTTTCTACCTGCTACCTCTTTCTCCAGTCTAAGCTCAGCTGTGGAGAGCGATCCTGAACTGGAGTCAAATCGTGAAACAGCTTCGGGGTTTACCAAACTTACCCTGGCACAGGAGGTCGACTGTCTGTGCCAGGATCGACGCGAAACCCTGAGGTCATACAAGCCCCGTGCACCAAAAACCAGCGGGCAAACAACAAACGCTGGCAGCGTCGAAAATGCCGTACCCGGAAGCTCAAACGACAACAATCCGGGCAAAACGGGACGCTGGAAACGCAACCAACGGAAGCCACGGAAGCAGAAACAAAATCAGTAGTAAATCTCTCCGATATTAAACTTACTTCTGCTGAGACCGCTGTTTTAAATTTGGGACTTTCTTATTGCCCTCCATGCAATATGAACTACGCTGACACACGCATGGATATTTATAGGTTCACAAGAAAATTAAAACTCAAAAAATTCTTTGAATTACATCCTAAAAAGCATGCTGAACCTATGATTCCATCAATTCCCATGTTTTCCAGCAGTCAAAGCCAGGCCACCTTTGATACGATTTGGGACTTACAAAATGAGTCTTCTTTGGGGAACCTGAGAGATGTTCCTTTGGAATCAACTAAACAGCAAGTCACCCCATTTAAACCAAAATCCACTTTTCAACCGATTATGGTGCATGACAATCTGGATACATTTCAGGAAAGTGTGGTCCGTGACATCAAACACCTGTACACTGCTATCAATATGAAAAAGTTTCACATCTCAAAACAAAATCTGTGTTATAGACAATTGATTGCAAAACTTAAGAAAAACAATGATGTCATCGTGAAGCAGGCCGATAAGGGCGGTAACGTGGTCCTTTGGCCCAGAGCAATGTATTTACAACAGGCGGATTCACAACTCAATGATATATCTTGTTACCGCAGAAGTAACATACAGATTGTTAAAAACACTTGGATTGAACAACACCGCAAGTTACAAGTGTGGAGAAGTGCGGGTTTGATCACACAGGAGGAATTTAAATACCTCAAAAAGGACCATCCTGTCATTCCCTCGTGGTATTTACTCCCCAAAATCCATAAAGACACTTGTGTACCCCCTGGCCGCCCCATTATCTCGGCCATAGACAGTTCCTTAGAACATGTGTCCAAATACATCGACTTTTTTTTGCAAAGCCATGTTAAACAGCTTCCTTCCTATGTTAAAGATTCCTTTGATTTTCTTTCTAAAATCGAACATTTTATCTGGGAGGACAACATGGTGCTTATGACCTTGGATGTCTCATCCCTTTATACCTCTATCAGACATGAGGATGGACTCAGAGCTATGGACTACTACTTAAACAAAGATCTTCCTCTCCCTACGGCACATAACAAAATGTTGATTGACATGACCAGAATGTGCCTAGAGCAAAACTTTTTTATTTTCAATGGCACAATCTATCACCAGGTCAGGGGTGTGGCGATGGGGGCCTGTTTCTCGCCTAGCTACGCGTGCTTGCACGTCGGGCTATGGGAGGAACAGGTCCTAGTCGGTCAGCACCTTGATGTCTTTCTTCACAATATTGTTTTATATCTACGTTATATTGACGATGTGTTCTTAATTTGGAGGGGGAATGAAGATGATGCCAGAAAGTTTGTTGATTTGATTAACTTCAATACCATCAATCTCAACTTCACGGCAAATCTCAGCACTGAGTCTATATGTTTTCTAGATGTTGAGGTACTTGTGGATGGCACTGGCCTCAACACCAGGTTGTATAGGAAGCCAAGTGCAGGTAACACTATCTTGCATTCCAATAGCTAACACCCTGCACACTTAATTCGGAGCATTCCCTTCGGGGAGATGCTCCGAATAAGAAGGATCTGCAGCACTGATGCCGAATGCGCGGCTGCGCAGGAGGCATGCAGATTACGCTTCCGGGCCAGGGGCTATTCCTCTGAGGTTTTGGCCAAGGCTATCAAACGTTCCAACTCAGTAAGCAGGCAGGAGGCTTTAATCCCTAAAATGAGTAATGCCCAACTGACCAAAGATGTGACGCAGGATGCTCAAACAGGTTCCCCGAGAGCTATATTAACTTTTAACCGACAACATGGGGCTCTTCGTAAGATTATTAACAGGAACTGGAATTTGGTTCGTAGTGACCCTGTGATAGGTCACATGTTAGATACCAAACCGACTCTTACATTCAGGAAATCCCCTTCCATGTCGAAAGCTCTGGTCAGCAACACCCTGGAACCCAAGACCTCCAACACCTGGTCTGCATTGAAGAAGGGTTTTAAGACTTGCCCACAGTGCAAGGCTTGCCGTTTTGGCAACAATAGGACACACTTTAAAAGCCCTTTCTTTGAGCATCCGACTGCCATTTCTAAATGGCTCACATGTAAAACAGAATACGCCGTCTATGTGTTGGAGTGCCCTTGTGGGCTACAATATGTGGGCAGCACCAAGCTGCCCGCCCACAAGCGCATACTCCAACACATACGAGCTATCTCTGGACATGATCAGAGTTACCCGGTTGCCAGGCACTTCGAGGACAAACACCTAGGTGTCCCTGATTCACTCCTCTTCTTTTTAATTGACTGTGTCGAAGCATCTAGGAGAGGAGGTGACCGTGAGGCCAAGCTTCGGCTTTTGGAGACTCGTTACATTTTGGAGTTAAATACTAAACACCCAAACGGTCTCAATGACAGGGAAGACCTCTATACCTGCCTCTAACACCATTCCTTTGCCTGTTTATGCCTGTCCGGATATTTTAATACTCATTCTAGTGTTCCCTGTATACTGTTCTTTAATGTACATATGATGAATTTTTCCTTTTTACCTTCAGTACATTGCTGTTTCTGATTTTATCTTTGGAATTATGTATCATTAACAACTTGCACTTTACTTAACTTTTTGCACTTCACTTTATGCACTTTACTTGCCTATGACTATTATTGTGACTTGCCCACTGGGGCTTAATTTTAAATGCATATTCTTGTGTCATCAGTTTTTGCTGCTATCAGATTTGGTTTATTTGCACTATTTGTAAATACTATACTCTTTTATACCTTTGGAATACTTGATTTTTAAACACCTTAGCATGTACATAGATGAAAAATCTTTTTATCATGTGCTCGTGTGCAATAGTGTGTGTTTTTCATTGATCTAATTTTGCATTTCTACATGTTTTTAACCTGTACATATTGATTTATGTGCTCAAATTGGCTAAAATAATGTGTTTTGCTTATTTTAGAATCAAGATAGCCCACTTGGGCCGAATCTACTTTTCCATGGTATATGTTTGCAGCAATGACGTTTCTGAAGTATTTTCTTCATTTTCATGACACAATTTTTGCACTGTCACTTTAAAAGTCTAGCTCGACTCTCGCTGTCTGTAATGTGATCAAGCCTCCTCGGAGGCGAAACGCGTCATGGCGGCAGCGCTGGCTATCAAAGAATAAACACTGTTCACCAGCACCTTTTGGGTCGGCTCTTTGTTGCAGAATATTGGAACATCGTAACAAGGTTCGTCATATATATATATATATATATGTCCGGCTCGACACTTTGGTTAAACTTTGGGCTGCACAGCGCTCGAGGCTGAACTGAGAGGGATGTGTAGGGGTGCGCAGGACTTCCTATCTACGTGCATACCCCATTTCACTACTGCATCTTTACCATCTACTCTGTCTGCCGTCCCCTGGAATACTCGCCAGTAGCACTGCCTTCTGGGAGTTGAAGTCTATTTTGCGCCACCATGGTCGAATCAATATGTGACTTGGGGGCGGGAGCTTACCTACCTTCCAATGAGGGTGGTACTGGACAATTTAAAGATGCAGGTGGGGCCATCACGTGTCAGCAACAGCAACCGAAGAAGGCTTACCGCCGAAATGCATTTTGCTACGCTGTCTGTCAATAAACGGCTTCTGCACAGTTCCCTCGTGTGGCTTCTTCTCCTTTCCTAAACTGCGAGGAGTGCTGTTTTTCATTCAATTCACGCACATGCCAGAGGTGCGCTGGAGGCTCCGGTTCTACAAAGCGGCAGAAATCAACTGGCAACTGCTTCTAAAGCATCTTTGTTTCCCGTTTCCCGGACCAGTTTCTGCCCCTTCGAGTGTGGTGTTTGCCTCAGCCTTCTGCCAGCTGGCAGCTTGTTACTCAACGAGGGGTCGGCTGCATTGTCTGTCCGGCTCGACACTTTGGTTAAACTTTGGGCTGCACAGCGCTCGAGGCTGAACTGAGAGGGATGTGTAGGGGTGCGCAGGACTTCCTATCTACGTGCATACCCCATTTCACTACTGCATCTTTACCATCTACTCTGTCTGCCGTCCCCTGGAATACTCGCCAGTAGCACTGCCTTCTGGGAGTTGAAGTCTATTTTGCGCCACCATGGTCGAATCAATATGTGACTTGGGGGCGGGAGCTTACCTACCTTCCAATGAGGGTGGTACTGGACAATTTAAAGATGCAGGTGGGGCCATCACGTGTCAGCAACAGCAACCGAAGAAGGCTTACCGCCGAAATGCATTTTGCTACGCTGTCTGTCAATAAACGGCTTCTGCACAGTTCCCTCGTGTGGCTTCTTCTCCTTTCCTAAACTGCGAGGAGTGCTGTTTTTCATTCAATTCACGCACATGCCAGAGGTGCGCTGGAGGCTCCGGTTCTACAAAGCGGCAGAAATCAACTGGCAACTGCTTCTAAAGCATCTTTGTTTCCCGTTTCCCGGACCAGTTTCTGCCCCTTCGAGTGTGGTGTTTGCCTCAGCCTTCTGCCAGCTGGCAGCTTGTTACTCAACGAGGGGTCGGCTGCATTGTCTGTCCGGCTCGACACTTTGGTTAAACTTTGGGCTGCACAGCGCTCGAGGCTGAACTGAGAGGGATGTGTAGGGGTGCGCAGGACTTCCTATCTACGTGCATACCCCATTTCACTACTGCATCTTTACCATCTACTCTGTCTGCCGTCCCCTGGAATACTCGCCAGTAGCACTGCCTTCTGGGAGTTGAAGTCTATTTTGCGCCACCATGGTCGAATCAATATGTGACTTGGGGGCGGGAGCTTACCTACCTTCCAATGAGGGTGGTACTGGACAATTTAAAGATGCAGGTGGGGCCATCACGTGTCAGCAACAGCAACCGAAGAAGGCTTACCGCCGAAATGCATTTTGCTACGCTGTCTGTCAATAAACGGCTTCTGCACAGTTCCCTCGTGTGGCTTCTTCTCCTTTCCTAAACTGCGAGGAGTGCTGTTTTTCATTCAATTCACGCACATGCCAGAGGTGCGCTGGAGGCTCCGGTTCTACAAAGCGGCAGAAATCAACTGGCAACTGCTTCTAAAGCATCTTTGTTTCCCGTTTCCCGGACCAGTTTCTGCCCCTTCGAGTGTGGTGTTTGCCTCAGCCTTCTGCCAGCTGGCAGCTTGTTACTCAACGAGGGGTCGGCTGCATTGTCTGTCCGGCTCGACACTTTGGTTAAACTTTGGGCTGCACAGCGCTCGAGGCTGAACTGAGAGGGATGTGTAGGGGTGCGCAGGACTTCCTATCTACGTGCATACCCCATTTCACTACTGCATCTTTACCATCTACTCTGTCTGCCGTCCCCTGGAATACTCGCCAGTAGCACTGCCTTCTGGGAGTTGAAGTCTATTTTGCGCCACCATGGTCGAATCAATATGTGACTTGGGGGCGGGAGCTTACCTACCTTCCAATGAGGGTGGTACTGGACAATTTAAAGATGCAGGTGGGGCCATCACGTGTCAGCAACAGCAACCGAAGAAGGCTTACCGCCGAAATGCATTTTGCTACGCTGTCTGTCAATAAACGGCTTCTGCACAGTTCCCTCGTGTGGCTTCTTCTCCTTTCCTAAACTGCGAGGAGTGCTGTTTTTCATTCAATTCACGCACATGCCAGAGGTGCGCTGGAGGCTCCGGTTCTACAAAGCGGCAGAAATCAACTGGCAACTGCTTCTAAAGCATCTTTGTTTCCCGTTTCCCGGACCAGTTTCTGCCCCTTCGAGTGTGGTGTTTGCCTCAGCCTTCTGCCAGCTGGCAGCTTGTTACTCAACGAGGGGTCGGCTGCATTGTCTGTCCGGCTCGACACTTTGGTTAAACTTTGGGCTGCACAGCGCTCGAGGCTGAACTGAGAGGGATGTGTAGGGGTGCGCAGGACTTCCTATCTACGTGCATACCCCATTTCACTACTGCATCTTTACCATCTACTCTGTCTGCCGTCCCCTGGAATACTCGCCAGTAGCACTGCCTTCTGGGAGTTGAAGTCTATTTTGCGCCACCATGGTCGAATCAATATGTGACTTGGGGGCGGGAGCTTACCTACCTTCCAATGAGGGTGGTACTGGACAATTTAAAGATGCAGGTGGGGCCATCACGTGTCAGCAACAGCAACCGAAGAAGGCTTACCGCCGAAATGCATTTTGCTACGCTGTCTGTCAATAAACGGCTTCTGCACAGTTCCCTCGTGTGGCTTCTTCTCCTTTCCTAAACTGCGAGGAGTGCTGTTTTTCATATATATATATATATATATATATATATCCAAACCGCAAAAGAGTCGCATCAACCCCTGCCACAGCCAGCGGCGGGCCCAGACGGAATTGCGAGTCCCAACAATTCCAACGCCTTGCCTTTTTGTTTTTACAAAACAAAAGCAATGTCCGGGTCACGAATGTCAATAAAGCGCGTTTATTTCAAAATTGCTCCAGAGAGTGGACCAATTTTGGCAAGGCGTTGGAACATATATATATATATATATATATATATTACCTACTGGCGGTCGCCAGTAGGTAGTTATAGTTAGGATTTTTTTCAATGCAAAATCTCAAAATTCTATTTGGAATAACTTTGGCGCCGGTTGACGAATCTGCCTGAACATTTCCTCAAATTTGCCTCGCGGAGCTCCGGTCCTTCCTTGAAAGTTTGGGGGGGATTCGTGAAGCGGGGGCCGAGATAAAAGGGGGGTCCCAAAACGTGTTTTCCCCATGTTAATTTCCATAGGGCGGTCAAACTCACTTTTAGCCCGAACGGCTGAATGGATTTCCACCAAACTTGGCAACATTGTAGGGACTGGTAGCCCGATGTGCCTTTGCTATGTCTCAAGATATGTGCTCCAGTGGTTTTTGAGTAATTTAGGTTCAATAAATATATATATCTATAGGTGCGCCCCGGTACGCGCACCGGGGCGCGTACCGGGTGCGCTACGCGACCTGCGTGCGGAAAGCTGATTGGCTCTCGGGTGTCTGTAAACATTCCAAACAGTCCGGAGCGGCCGCCATCTTGTGTCTCGGTAGGATCGAGACACAAGAGGTGGCTAAAAGAAAGGGGGAATTGACCATAATGGGACAGAGTAGACCCCCCCTTGACCCCCTAGGTTTGATGTGGGGGCCATAAAAGGGGCCCGTGGGGCAAAAAAAAAAAATTTGATTTTTGCGGGGGGAGCGCCCGGTACGCGCACCGGGGAGCGTACCGGTGCGCGTACCATGGGGAAAAAGAATGAAAGTTTTTTAAAAAAGTAGCTGTTTTAAAAAAAAAATTATTTTTGTTGTTTTTTTTAATATATATATACATACACATACATATATATAAATGCATATGCATATATATGCATATATGTGTATATGTGTGCGTGTAGAGAGAGGTAGAGAGGTAGAGGTGTAGAGGTAGAGAGGTAGAGGTAGAGAGGTAGCGGTAGAGAGGTAGAGACTAGTAGAGAGAGAAGTAGAGAGAGGTGGAGAGTAGAGTGTGAGTAATAGAGAGTAGAGAGTGAGTAGTAGAGAGTAGTAGAGAGCAGTAGAGAGAGTAGCAGAGAGTGACTAGTAGAGAATATTAGAGTGAATAGTAGAGTGAGTAGTAGAGAGTGAGTAGTAGAGAGTGAGTAGTAGAGAGTAGTAGAGAGTAAGTAGTAGAGTGAGTAGTAGAGAGCAGTAGAGAGTGAGTAATATAGAGTAGTAAAGAGTGAGTAGTAGAGAGTAGTAGAGAGTGAGTAGTAGAGAGTGAGTAGTAGAGAGTAGTAGAGAGTGAGTAGCAGAGAGACTAGTAGAGAGTAGTTGAGAGTGAGTAGTAGAGACTAGTAGAGAGAGAGTAGTAGAGAGTGAGTAGTAGAGAGTAGTAGAGAGTGAGAAGTGGAGAGTGAGTAGTAGAGAGTAGTAGTGAGTATTAAAGAGTGAGTAGTAGAGAGAGAGTAGTAGAGAGTGAGTAGTAGAGAGTAGTAGATAGTGAGTAGTAGGGAGTAGTGAGTAGTGAGTAGTAGGGAGTGAGTAGTAGAGAGAGAGTAGTAGAGAGTAGTAGAGTAGTAGAGAATGAGTAGTAGAGAGTGAGTATTTGAGAGTAGTGAGAGTAGGAGAGAGTAAGTAGTAGAGAGTAGTGGAGAATATTCCAAAGTTTGGCACAGCACCACTTGCACAATGAGTTCAATCAAATCATATCACTTAGAGTCCTTATTGAAGCGCTGAATCTTGGTGAATATTCAAATGCTTTTATTTTCCTTAAGTTTATGTACCACAGCCAGCCAAAACGTTTTGTTCTGTACAACAGAACTTCTTCAGGGCGTTCTTATTTCCTTCAAGTTATGTCGGTATCCTGTTGTCATATAACTATATGGCCTAGATGCCTGTCACCCCCTCCCAACACAATCCCCAAGGATGGGAAGACGGACGCAGTTCTGAACTTTTGGAAGGCGGGAGGGAGTTACCCTCCCGGCCGTATTTATTAAAATATGAAACAAAATTAAAACATTAAAATAAAAGTTTCATATCATGTACAATTTTCATTTATTACATTTCGATGAAGACATGTTCATTGGCTAACCTTAACAAATCTCTAGTACAAAGGTTTTCCTAGCCGAGTCTAACATCCTGCAAATGCATACTTTCTAAATTAAAATTGTACATCCTAGCATTACGGGCCAACGGCAAGGTCGCAACCGGTGTCAGATCCCTACTACCAAAACTCTCGCCCTCACGGTGTGAGTGGCGGCCGCGCAGAGGATTGTACCCTCTGTGCCAACTCCAATTTCCCTTGTCTTGTGGGGCCCCCCATTTTAACTCGACGCCATCTTAAAGGTCGTCCGAGGACCCGTGTGAGGTGTCTGTAAGAAGGCAGCGTGGACTCCCCCTCCCACCCCACACTGTCTATCACATCCGCCGTCGCGGATATCCGGGCCCCGGGAAATTCGTAGGAGGTGCATATAGCCGCCTCCTCCCCTGGAAGGGGCCTATGGCCGTCTTCCCCTAGGCGACCCATACTTAGTGGGTGCCGCCTCCCCGTGGGAGGGGCCAATGGCCGCCTCCCCCCGGGCGCTCCCATCCATAGTGGGTGGCACCCCCCTCTAGGGACCTTGAAATTACTGCTCACCGATCATGACCTTACCGCCATAGGCTGGATAGTTGACCGGCTATCCGGCCCCCACAAACTCCTCCTAAAGGTCATGCATTCACAAACCCCTTAGCCATGCTATGAAGTCTCCTATGAGTAAGACGTTCCCCTCCCGTGACAAGTGGACCCCATCATCGAGATACATGTGATCCCCCCGAATACATCCATGCGGAATACTGTGCAACTGCGCCGAGCGAAACAACCTACCAAGTTTGTTGTTGACCTTTTTCACTGAATGGTTCAGTGCTGACACCGAGAGGCCACCCCGCCACACCTTCCTGGGAATCATGCGGGACCATGCTATCGTGCACCCCGGGATCCTTCTCGCCAGCCAGCTAACAGCAGACAAAACTCGCTCGAGTAGTACTCGCCTACCGAGTGTCACCATGTCATTGCCCCCCAGGTGTACTATGATTACAGATGGCGGTGACCTCTGCCGCCCTAAGAGTTCCTCGACAAAAGATTCAAACTGGTCAATACAGAGCCCGCCCCTTCAGTGGAAGGTCACTCTGTACCCGTATTCCCCAGCTGCGTGAGTCGCGTCACCTGCTTTGAATACGTCCCCGGCCCGCCTCACGTATGAGTGGCCCACGACCCACACCACTCTCTCCTCAGCGGTGATCTCTGACCGCTGGTCCCCTGGTGCCGGGTCGACTGCAAATTCCGCCCCGCATAACATGCTCGCGAAACTGTAAATCAAACAGAAGACAAGAAGCGTGAGTGCATGTAACTTGACTTCACAACATGTGCAATCGCACATACCTTTTAAAACAATTCGAGGACCATCGTCCCAACTGTTTCACCTCTTCAACACTCTGACCCCCGGCTGTAGCCTCAGTAGCAGCCCCTATCCTAAAGGAGTGGGTCCCAAAATCGCACGGGTCCAAGCCCGCCGCTGCGATCGCCATTGTTAGCACCCTCTGAAACTGAAACCTCGTCAGTGGGGTGACATCAATGTGTCTCAGCAGGCTCCCCCCCCATGTAACCCAATCGGGCGCCTCTCGTCTACTGTACGACCTTCCAGGCGTTGCCAGCCACGAAGGGCTTTCTTTACCAAAAAGGACGAAGTCGGGTCCTTGATGCCATGCGCCTGCGCCATGAATGAAATGGCGGCCCGGTGCCTATTGGCCGTTGCTACTGATCGGCCTTCCCTGTGTAATGCTACCAGAAACTTCAGGAAGCAATCCTCCTGACCCCATTTGTCCTCCCCTGCCGGACCCAAAAATGCACAATAGGAACGAAAGGCTCCTTCGTATGCCTTCCTCGTCCTGGGGGCTAAGCTTGCTGCCACGAGGTCTTGTAATCCGGGGCACCGAGTAGCCAGAGTGCTTCGGGAAATGGTGCCGCCGCTAGGTCCGCGGAAGGTAGATAACCCCTGAAAGCCTGCATGTGTGAACGAGAGAGTGCATCAGCAGCCTGATTCAGTACACCCGGCACATGTTTCGCCCTGAATTGCACATTCAGTCTCATGCAAAATAGTACAATTTCCTTCAATAATCGCAATATCCACTTGCAGCGTGCTGCCTGATTATTTATACATTCAACAACAGTCATATTGTCGGACCAAAACACCACAGAGCGATCTCTGAACTCATCCGGCCATGCCATCAGAGCCACAAAATTGGGGAATAACTCGAGGAACCCAATGTTACCTGTGAGACCGCTGGTGTGCCACCACGCCGGCCATGTTTGCGCCGACCATCGATTACCAAAGATTGTGCCAAATCCCACGCTCCCCGCCGAGTCGGTCCACAAACCCAGCTCGTCCGAAGACGCTGGCGGCTTGTTCCACACCACTCGACCGTTGAAATCCGCCAGAAATGCCAACCATATGCGCATGTCCTGGTGAACCTCTGCAGACAGTCTCGTGCGGTGGTGTCCTTCCTTGAGACCAACCATAGCTTGTGCGATAGAGCGGGAAAAGGGGCGGGCCATTGGTATCACTCTTAGGGCAAAGTTAAGCTGACCCACTGCTTGTTGTAACCGATGGAGGGTAACTTTCCCCTTGCTAAGGCACAGTTCCAGGGAAGCCCTGAATTTCGCTACTTTCCCTACTGGCAAACGGAAACATCCCTCCACAGAGTCGAGCTCAATTCCCAGAAACTCGAGTGAAGTAGAGGGTCCGACCGTCTTACCTGGCGCCAATGGCACTCCGAATCCCTTCATGAGGGTGCAAAATTCCTGTAGCGCCTGCGCACATTTGTGTCACCGGCTGCCCCCAAGAACAAAAAATCATCTAAGTAATGCATAACATGGCTATGGCCAGTGGCTTTGGTGAATGCCCATTCCAAAAAACTGCTGAATTTCTCAAAGTAAGCACAAGAGATGGAGCAACCCATTGGCATACATCTATCCATGTAGTAACGTCCCTGGAACACAAAGCCTAACAGACGCTGATCCCGTGGGTGTACCGGGAGCAACCGGAACGCCGACTCGATATCTGACTTCGCCATCAGCGCTCCGGGCCCCAGGCGATTCAACATGGTGACGGCATCATCGAAGGATGCGTACCGCACCGAACAAACTCCCGGGTCAATCGCATCGTTCACCGAGAGACCCCTCGGAGCTGACAAGTTATGGATCAGCCTAAATTCCCCCGGGTCCTTCTTGGGAACCACTCCTAACGGGGAACAGATGAAATTAGTTACTGGCGGGTGCCTATATGGGCCAGCAACCCGGCCAAGGGCAACCTCTTTTGCAATCTTCCTCTCCACGACCGCTGGATTATGCTGAGCCGACAGTTGGTTTCTACAAAGTGGCTCCCCACGAAAATCTCCCGCCGGGATGTGGAAACCATATAAGAAGCCATTCCTCAACACCCCAGCGGAGACATGATCAGGGTATTCGTTTAGCCAGGGGATCATTGCCATGATATCAACGGGGGTAGGTAGCGGTACACAGTGGTCCCCCTCAGTCTTGTTTGGACCCTCCTCTACCCACCGTCCCACTATTCCTGGATCTGCACGAACTCTCGGGGTGCGAGGAATTCCCGCAACCTGCACACGCATGTCTGAACTTACATGTCCCTTGTGGCCTGGTGCAATTGCCCCTGTTAAAATTCCAACAGACCCCTCTCTTACCCCCATTCCCACCAGTCCTTGCTTGGTGGTCGCCACCGGGGCCCGCTCGAAAGGGCACCGAGGGCTGTTGGCGGGAAGGCCCCGACCCATTTCCGCCTAGCGAGGACGACTTCGTCGCGCCCGGCAGGAGCTGCTTCTGCCAAGAAATCGAGTCGAGACAATCCCACGTCAGAGATGAATCGTACTCCTTGGCCTTACGGAACTTCATATCGTAACCCATCCACTCATTGCCCTCATACGTTTCATAAAAATCCATTATTCGTGCCTGATAGCAAGACAATTCGGGCAAAACCTTGGGCTTACGTTCCCCAATAATTGCAGTAAACATCGCAAAGGCCTTGGCCCAATTTGTGATTGTCTCATCAACCCTGAATCCCGCCATTTTTGCTCGCCATAGACTCGGGTGCCACAAATCTTTCTGCGTCTTAACATACTCCATCTCGCGATGGTCAGTCAGCAGAGAAAACATATTTACATACTTATCAGCCCATATCAATTCTTTCGTGGCCAACGGTATATGTTGGACCACCTTCTCCCGTCTTGAGGGCAACGACCCCTCCCTCGCCATTGGCAATGCCTGCTTACCCGGCTCCATTGTCGTTCCCGCTGTTTTCTCGACGCCAGCTGCCGGTCCTTCCAAGGTCACCTGTGGGGGGACAAGAGGGAGATTCGCCTTTGCGGCATCTCGCGACTGCCGCAACTGCTGCATTAGTAACTTGGCCTCTTCGGCCGTGTCTTCAGGCGCCGTAGCACCCCCTGTTTTTCTGCCGAGCCATGCGGCCAACTGGGCGGCTAATTCTGGAGGCATGTCCTCCTCGTTGGCGGGCGTAACAACAACCGGAATCGGTTGACCCGCGTCCGGGATTGGTACCGGGGCCTCGACTGGACTGGCCGGGCTCGCCGGGGGTACCTCAGGAACCGGGACCTCCCCCCCTGCCGCCCTATTCCTGACCCGTTTCCCCCTACCCTCGGGGGCAACTCCCGGCAATGCCGGGCCTATTACCTTCTTTGGTTTACCCGGATTGTTCATCGCAGCCATCTGCTTCTTCATGTTCGCCATATCTCTTACCAGCATGCGAAGCATCTGGTCAGTCCCGGACTTCTTTCCTGCCTTCTTGCCAGGCATTATTATCGAATATTCGATCCAAGTTGATCAATACGGTCCTGGATCCTTAGCCTCGAAGTCGCTGAAAGAGAAACACAAGAATTACAAGTTCTCAAAATTGCTCCTTGTTCCGTCGAGGGCTCACGTGCAACGAGTGGGTGCAGCTTCCAAGCACAGGAACAAGAGGATGCTTCTTCGGACTCCCGCTCTCTTTATTCCTCTTCGGGAGGGCGTGAACCCTCCGCTGGTACGCCTACTGGGCATGGCCATCGGTGTAGGTGTCTAGGACAACCCCTCTTGGGCGGGAAAATGGGGCGCGCCCCGGCTACGCCGCTTCGGGCATACCAGCCGTGACACGCCCCCGCCCAAAATGGTTTCCCGGGAGGATCCGGGCCCCCAACCATACGTTCGGGGGGACCGAGTGGTCGCCCCTTTCCAGATATTTCTTCCAAATGTTAGACGAGACGTAAGTACATTCTTATTCAAAGTGACTAGGTATCAATTTTACCCACACAATTCGGGCAGACTTGAGTAATTTATAGCATCCTCAAAGTTAGTCTTTCAAAAATTGCAAAGTATCGGACATGATAATCCAAATCCAAATGTTTCTCAGGAAAAGTCATTTTCAATCGTTCGGAATATTGGTGTTTGGGCAGATATGACCCAGGGACCCTCAGTATGCAAGGGGAATTAGTCCCCCCTCTGCAAACGCGCCAGTGGCCTGCATTGCAGAGAGGTGTAAAAAGGGTGTGGTCTCATTACACCGCTCTGCAATGCAGCCCCCTGGCGCATACTGGGGGCTCCTGGTGGACTAGTTGGCCCCGAGGGACCCCCAGTGTGCAAGGGGAATTAGTTCCCCCACTGCAAACGCGGCAGGGGGCTGCGTTGCAGAGAGGTGTAAAAAGGGGCATAGCCTAATTACACCTCTGCAATGCAGCCCCCTGGGGCATACTGGAGGTTCCAGGTGGGCTAGTTGGCCCCCAGGGGCCCCCAGTATGCAAGGGGAATTAGTTCCCCCTCTTCAAACATACACGGGGGCTGCGTTGCAGAGAGGTGTAAAAAGGGTCGTGGCTTCGTTACACCTCTCTACAATGCAGTCCCCTGGCGCATACTGGAGATTCCTGGTGGGCTTTCAGGTCTTATATAGTTAGGAATTAGCATTAAAAAAACCTTTGAAATTCACTGAAAAAACCATAGGTTTCACACCAGTTATAGTTAGGAATTAGCATTTAAAAAACCTATGAATTTCACTGAAAAAACCATAGGTTTCACACCAGTTATAGTTAGGAATTAGCATTTAAAAAACCTATTAAATTCACTGAAAAAACAATAGGTTTCACACCAGTTATAGTTATCTAGAAATTTTGCTGACATAAAACCATTGAAATTCCCACGTTATAGTTAGTTGGACTCACTATAACTTGCGCGCCTGCAATGCACTGCTGATGACGTCACATATTACATAACTCATGACATGGTCAGTGACATCACTCATGACATTACTGATGACACCATCCTTGTGACAGAGTGGCAGACCTCCTTTGGGTGTAATGTAACCCTTGAAACACATATTTAAAAATAGAAACTAACATTTTCAAAAAAATTGACATACCCATACCAGCTACAACAACCAATTCAGTAATTCCACCATCTATATACACATCCTCTCATTCAGCAACAGTTCTATATAGTCACTCATACATATACTCACTCATCATATGTAGTGATACACATATACATCCTGTTACACACCGACAGTCATCCAAAAGTTACTCACACACATACTCACACATGCAAATAAACTAGTGAACATCCATTTATTTGCATATACAGCTATACACACACTAGTACATTACTTCTAAGGAAACTTACACATACTTACTCTCTTAAACAATCACTTATAGAAACACATACTTATTTAAACAGGAACTCTTTCAAGCTCTCACTCTCACATATACTCACTTATATACATCAATACTCACATATACTAGATTAAAACATATGTAGTTACTCATAAAAAAAACTAGTGAGGCAGGCATTCACTCACTAACACACACATATTCACACTCATCCACCCATACAGTCCTGCACATACGCTGTCTTAAAAACACATACAAACAGTGAGTCAGTCACCAACCCATGCAGCCACTTATACACAAAGTGAAACACTGATACATATATTTAAAATCACTCGCTAATATATGTATTCACTAAGATACACTTTATAAGCCAGTTAACCAATCAATATTTTATTAAAAATAAACATCCATTTACACACTTATTTAAACATTTATTCGTCCATCGACCTTTACAAATACATATATAAAACATATTGATATTTCAGAAAGACACACATTCACTGGATGGTGTCATTGGTGATGTCATGAGTGATGTCACTGACCATGTCATGAGTGATGTAATATGTGACGTCATCAGCAGTGCATTGCAGGCGCGCAAGTTATAGTGAGTCCAACTAACTATAAAGTGGGAATTTCAATGGTTTTATGTCAGTAAAATTTCCAGCTAACTATAACTGGTGTGAAACCTATGGTTTTTTCAGTGAATATATATATATATATATAATGAAGCTCCCAGTCGCTACTTCCAATCCCCTCGGACCGGCGAAGCAAAAACAGAGACAGACCACAATTCAGGTAACAGTTTCTTTTACTGCAGCATATGAATGGTAGTTAAAACAGCAATGACGCGTTTCGGGCGTAGCCGCCCTTGTTCACATGCAGTTAGTTACAAGTAAAAATTACTTTTTATAATGCGAAACACTCCGCCTACTCCCCGCCTCAAGCTTGGTCATATGACCCATCAACATAAACAAAATACTGTTTACCCGAAATCTTGGGGGCTAGCAGTATCATTGTAAGTTAAATTAGTATAAATATAACATAACAGTGTTTCCTATAGTGGTAATTTTGTATTATGATCTGCATAAATGCAATTATTTAATACTGAATGGAAAACACAGCACAAGATGTGACATCACATAGTGTAGAATATTTTCAAGTCATCATGTTATTTCAAGTATTTCCTGGATAAATCCATGAACTGATACGTTTAAATCTGTCACAAACTATGTACAAAGACATAGGTCACTAGTTCCTCTTTGAACTATTAGCATTTATGCTGGAAATTTGTAGGCTTTAAAGTACAAAAATTAGTGCAAGAGATATATAATAAGTATCTGAACTATACTGTCCAGTGTGCAAAAAAGCTTGTAATTACAGTGCAAATATCCACGTCTAAAAAAGTGATAAAAGGATTTACAATGATAAAAACCAGTCTGAGTATTGAAAATGAGTTAGCGTGTTACCTTTAAAACAATTTGGCCATAGCCATATTACATTATTAAATGGTAAGTCTAAAACATTTATAAAAACACTTATAATTTCATCATATGTATAAAAAACGTGAAAAAAACTCATAAAAGAACAATTTGTGAGATAAAAATAGAAAATAGAATTGAGAAGTGGAAGCAATTTATATAAATATTAGAAAACTATTAAATCTAAGCATAGAGGAAATTTATCCTAGTGTGGGTAACAGGGAACCTGACTATCCAACACTTATATACAAATAAGTATAGTACTGAACAGGTAAGAAGCCTGAAGCAGAGATTCCAGATGGACAACAGGAAACCTGACTGTCCACCCAGAACGGTCAATGACCGGAACATTAAGTCACTAGAAAAAATATATACATATAATGCAATGATGACAATTTTGTACAGTGAAAGTATGGGTAAGGAAAAAGAGGGCCTAGGGAAACTCAATGGGCTGGCAGTAAAAAGTAGTAGAGGCTTACAGGAAATTATGAATATCTTCTGTGTTATTAAGGCCGTTCGGCCACTTACTGTCAAATTCCAAGATGAATCGGGTTTCCAACTGTCTCAATAATAATTCCCTGTTGCCTCTTCTACGAGGTTTTGGGACTGAAGCAATTACAAAATAAGACAAACGGTTCAGGTCTTTATCATGTTTAAGAGCAAAATGCTGGGCTACCGGGTAGGCCGGATCATTATGTAATATGGCTCTTAAATGCTGAAGGATCCTGACGTGCACTGGCGATTTTGTACTGCCTATGTAGTTTAAATTACATGTGCATGTCAAGACATATACCGCAAATTCGATCTTATAAGTATGATTGCCTTTGATAGGGATCTCAACAGAATCAAATGGAATATTGTAGTGAGTTGTATTAATGCCAAAGTTGCACGCCCTGAACCCCGATTTCGATTGTAGCCAGGAAATCTGTTGTTTGAGTTCAGGGCTATTAGTATCCAGCTCAGTTCCCATATTTTTGGCTTTCCGGAATGTGACCAATGGCTGACTTGGTAGTTTATAATTTAAAATATTATCAGTCTGCAATATAGGCCAATTCCTTTTAATGATGCCCCTGATCTTGTTTTCTTCATTACTGTAAGTAGTAATAAATCTGGGGCACTCATTGGCAGCTGCTTCAGTAGAAGCAGAGACCTCATTGGTGTCATTAATGACAGCTTCCCTGGACAACAGACATTCTCAGGATTTTAAACTAGCCTTGGCCAAGGCATCATTAAATATTTTGTAAAGTTCTGCCGGCCTTTTATCCAGAAAGTGTTTGGCAGCCCTTAATCCATCCAAATGTCCTATACTCGTATATAAGGATTCTACATCCAATGTTATTAATAGCATGTCCTCCTGCCATTCCATATTTTCGATCTTGTCCAGGAAGTCACCCGTGTCTCGGACATAGCTAGGCAAATCCTTAACCAGGCTTTGTAAAAAATAATCAATATATTGACCCACCTTCGAACTCATACTATTAATTGCGGAGAAGATTGGTCTGCCTGGGATGGGCACCACACATTTATGGATTTTGGGAATAAGATAAAATGACGGGCGGACCGGGAATTCTTTAAACATAAATTTAAACTCTTCCCCTGAAATCAGACCCTCTCACCGACATTTATGCAGAATCTTTTCTAGATTGGCTTTGGCAGTCATATACTCTTTATTGCCGGATTTAACATAGCATGACACATTTTGTAATTGTCTATTTGCTTCAGTTATATATTCCTCTTTAGGCCAGATAACTAAGTTCCCGCCCTTGTCCGTGGGAACTTATATATATATATCAGAATGATTTATCGCAAAGCGAAAATTTAAGAAGGCACTCACTCGTCTTCATTTTGGTGTTAGGCTTATTTATTAAATGATTGTTGCCATGCCCTACTTGTTTCGGTCAGGTAACTCTGACCTTTCTCACAGGATTAGATTGTACAGAGCAAAGTTCTTCTTTTATTTCAGTTCTCTTTGCACATGGCTACTGCCTGTATGAACAATTCAAGTGCATTATGGGTGTTGTAGTGGTTAATGTTCGTTAAACGTGATATTTGTGTGAATTAGTGAAAAGGTGCTCTTGTCTCTGTTACAATTCTTATTTATTTTTACTTGTAATTAGAGGATGTTTTTACTGTAATGTCCGTCTTTGTCGGTCTTTTAAATGTTCATTCCATTTTAGCTCTCTGGTGAGCATTTGTTATGTTTCTATTTTTCTTTATGATTCCAGTATCATTCATTTACTTGTTTTCACAGCTACTCTTTACATTTTCGACTCTCCGGTGAGTTAGTTCATTATTAGATTTTGACTGATGTTTGTTGCGTCATACAGTTTCTTCTCAAATTTACAAATGCACATGAAGCTCCTCGTCTTGGTTAAGACCCCTCAGATCCAGAGTTCTGAATGCAAGTATGTGTTTCGATTCTTTCTGACGTAGTATTCGCTCACGATTACCTCCTCTTTCCAGTGGCGGTACCTGTTCAATAGCCCAGTACTTGAGACTTTCCCATTGACTCCCATGTACTTTCTCCATATGCTTAGCTATTGAGTTAGAGCGATCTTTGTTTTTTGTAGCATGGATGTGCTCCAAAATCTTCTTCTTAGCCTCAAAGATAGTACTACCTATATAGCGTAACATGCATGGGCACTCCACCATGTACACAACGTAGTTGCTTTTGCACGTCAGATGTTGCTTTATTTGCCATTTTGTGCCCTTTTGAATATCCAATTCCTTTTTGTGTATTGCAATTGTACACAATTTACAATGCTTACATGGCCAGAAGCCCACTCTCTTTGTAGCCATGTGGATGTGGGTGTATCTTAGAAGTGGCAGTGTGTGATTTTATCATCAATGTTTTTGGCTCTACAGTACCTCACACTTGGATGATCTCCCATGATGTTCTCCAGGGTTGGGTCGAGTCGTAATATACCCCAATGCTTTTTGATGATCCTGATAAGTTTTTTGTTTTCCACACTGTTTGTTGATATTAGTCTTATTGGTTGGGTTGTTGATGGTGCTCCCCTAATTGTTTTGATTTTGTTTAGGATGTCCCGTCGTTTGTAAACTTGTTTCGACAACTTTTCTGGGCTATCTTCGTTTCATGAAACTGTCGCATGTTTGTTCACTATGTTTGTTAAATTCTGCCTCTGATGAGCAATTCCTCCTTAGTCTTAGGAATTCCACATCGGGGATACTCAATTTCAGTCTTTCCTGGTGGAAGTTGTCACCATGTAAAATTGCATTTGTTGAGGTCTTTTTCCAGTGCAATGTTGTTTGGAAGGTGTTATTTGCCACATTGATGGTAGTGTCAAGGAAGGTTTCGTTCTTGGCACTAATTTCATAGGTGAATTGCAATTTTTCAAAATAGTACCCAAATTCTTTCTCAGTACCATCCCAAAAGATTAGGAGGTTGTCAATGAAACAAAGCCACAAAATCATTTTATCAAGAATTTCATCATTTTCTGCAGTCCAGGCGATTTGTTGTTCATACCAGCCCATTGTTAAGCTGGCATAGTTTGGGAAAAAAGAGAAGCCCATGGCACATCCCTTTATCTGCTTGAAAATGTATTTGTTGAACATGAAGATATTATTATCCAAGCATAGATGGATCATTTATATTAACATCACGTTGTGTTGATGATACTGGATGTTTCTTTTGCCTAAAAAATAAGTGCAAGCTTGGAGTCCAAACTGATGTTCTATGTTAGTATACAAGCACACAATGTCCATTATTACTAATTTGAAGGAAGATTGCCATGTCACTCCTTCCAAGTTTCGTAGGAAGTCCGTTGTGTCGCGTAAGTAGGAGCTGAGGTCTCTTACCAGGGGCGCTAGGAAATGATCGATGTAATTCGAAATAGGTTCTAAGATGGAGCCATTTGCGGAGACTATGGGTCTCCCCGGTGGATTAACTCTACTTTTATGTATTTTTGGCAGGTTATAAAAGTCCGCCATGGTTGGGTAATCACATTTGAGGTACTTATGTTCATCTGTATTTATCAGGCCTTGGTCCAGCCACGTTTGTAGATGTTTTGTGACTGTTGTTGCAATCTCATTAGTGGGGTCCTTTGTCAGTAATTGATAACATTCTGGATCCCTAAGCTGTCTATTGGCTTCTGCCACATAGTCTTTTGTCCAGGACAATGATGCTTCCACCTTTTCTGCAGGCTTTATTTCAATGGTATGATCCTTTTGAAGGTTATTCAATGCTTCCCTTTCATTTTGAGATAGATTATGATTGCAATGTTGATGTTTTATTTTATACAAATCTTCTACTACAGCATCATGAAATAGATCTATTTTATTCCCCGGTGGTAACGTTGGACACACCTCCGCGTTAACAAGCACCCGTCCATGAGTGCGCTGGTCTGGGTGCAGTGGAGCAAGTATATATATATATATTTATGTATATATATATATATATATATATATATATATACTTTACATATATATATATATATATATATATATATATATATATATATATATATATATATATATGTATATATATATATATATGTACGTTACCTACTGGCGGGCGCCAGTTGGTAGTTATAGTCCAAGACCTATTTTCCATAGGAAATCCGCAACATTCTATTTGGACTAACTTTGGCGCCGGTTGACGAATCTTCGCAAAATGTTCAAAAATAGTGGGGCGCCCTGATCCGCTCCTATCCTGAAAATCTTGGGGTGATTCGTGAAGTGGGGGCTGAGAAAAAAGGGGGGTCCCAAAACATGTTTTCCCCATGCAATTTTCCATAGGTACCTTTCATCGCGGCTACATCCCGAACGGCTGAGAAGAATTACACCAAATTTGGCAAAGTTGTAGTCCTTGGTTCAGACTCGTGCCTTTTGCTGATATGGTGTAAATCTGTTCAGTAGTTCCTGAGAAAATTACAATTAAAAGTACATATTTATCTATGGCCTCGATGGATCTGCGCATCTTGCGTGGATTATTTTTGCACCATCCCGATCACGCACAGAATGCTGATTGGCTATTAAGTGGTTTTCAACATTCGAAACCAGGAAGTGTTGGCAGCCATTTTGTTCCTCGGTAGAAGCGAGGATCTAGAAATTAGTGGAACAAGTGTTCAAAACGTATAAAGAGGGCAGGTAAGACATATGTTGACCCTCTAGACCTGCTTAGGTTGTCCTACAAGGACCCCTAGGGCCCCAAAAAAATTTTGTTTTGTTGAAAAAACTGAGACATGTGCACTGGGTGCATGGATCCGCTGTAAAAAAAATAAAAACGAAGAGCAGGCTCCTGTGCTTGTTTAAAAATTAGCTACGTGGGAAGAAGAAATCCCGGGGTCTAAAATATTGCATTCAAAGCGGGGGCCGAGAAAAAAGGGGGTCCCAAAATGTGTTTTCGCCACGCAATTTTCCATAGGAATTGTTCATCACAGCTACAGCCCAAATAGCCCAACGGAATTACACCAAATTTGGCAAGTGGTAGTCCTTGGCTTAGACTCGTGCCTTTTGCTTAAATTGTGTAAATCGGTTCAATAGTTCCTGAGAAAATTACAACTAAAAATGCATATATATCTATGACCTCGGTGGATCCGTGCATCTTGCGTGCACTCTAAGTGCACCCTCCCGATCACAAGCTAAATGCTAATTGGCTGTCAAGTGGTTGATGATATTCTAAACCAGGATTTGTTGGCAGCCATTTTGTGCCTCGGTAGAAGCGAGGATCTAGGAAATAGTGGGACCAGTGTTCAACACGTATAAAGGGGGCATGTAAAAAATATTTTGATCATCTAGACATACTTAGGGGGGAAAAAACGGAGAAATGTGCGTTGGGTGCATATATCCGCCGTAATAAAAATAAGCGGGGCCTCCTGTCCTTGTTTAAAAATTAGCTACCTGGGAGGGCTAAATTCCGGGGTCTAAAATATTACATTTGATGGTAGTCTAGAGGGGCTCTGTAGCCCTGGGACCGCCATTCCTTGGTGCTACAAAATAAATGGGTGATGGAGCTCAAAGGTCCTTCTAAGCCCCGGGGATTACCACCCTCCGGGGCTTTTTATATTTTGGGAGGGGGCCGCATGGTCTCCATTCTGGAGCAGTCGAAAGCCTTTGGTAACACCACCCCCTAGGAGCGGCTCCTGCTGTGTCTCGGGGTGTGTACCCCTGGGACACTGCTGTTTGCTATGGAAGGGCGGGAGTCGAGGTTCTCGGTGTGTCATAGCAAGCTTAAGGGCAAATTAAGAAGTGCCCTTTCGCCACAAATTTTTAAAAAAAGCCAAAAATGCAGTGAAAATTAGATTGCCTATTTACTAGGTGACGTTAATATGCATTAATGCATGTTAGCAGCCGGTTTGCTAAGGGCTCGCCTCGTATTTCCAATGAGTTGCAATGTAGGTGTTCTCAGTGGCAAGGTAGGTGTTTCTATGAGAATATAAAAAGGAAGAGGGAGGTATGACAATAGTGTTGTATTTACAAGGCGGCCCTGGATTCGAGGACCAATAGGAAAACTCTTGCTAATTGCGGTTTATGTCGGAACCTAACATATGTTTTGAAGTAGACTTAAGCATGTTTAATATGCGAGGTGAAATGATATGTTGAGTCCACAGTCTTATATTAATAAGCTTTTTACATGCGAACATAAATTATCTCTATATTTTGTGCAATATTGGGGGCATATTTACAAGGACATGGTTAAAATTATCGTCGGTTTAGCGTTAGGAAAATGTTGTTAATGCGGCCATAATGGCTTAATAATAGGCTTGTGAGAATTCGAATAGAAGCCCTGGCTTATACTAGGACATGTTAACGCTATCCTTGATAATATGCCCCCAAGTTTGCTATGGCAGGGTGAGAGCCTGGGCTCTCACTCTTGCATAGCAAACATCAATGTTGAAAAAATCTTCTGGTAAGATAACAAAGGATTTTAAAGTCCATTATCGCTGTTTTAGTTGTAGTTTGCTGTCGTTAAAGCGGCACCAATTTTAACGCCTTCCTTGTAAATATGCCCCCAAGGTTTGTAATGTCGACAATCCCGTCTCCCATTTAAATAGGCACAATGTATTTAGTGAAGTGCATTGTGAATCGTGGAGCAACACTGTGTAATTGTGATCGATAAAGAATTTAAAGAGTTGTGTACTTCTTTTGCTTGTAATGTACAGAAGGGCAGATTTACAAGTTCCTTGCGTCACTATTGCATCACTTTTAACATGGGAAAAGTGACACAAAAGTGGCGCAAGGGGCTTGTAAATCTGCTACACAGTGTTCTGTATTAGTTTGCTTTCCTCTCTGTCATGAGGAGGATCCTGAGTAAATATAACGGTTTCTGTACAGCCAGTACCTTTCAACCCTACCCCCAAATTGCTTACTGCCTATTACCATAGTAACAGTTCATGGAAAACTTAAGTGAGCACACAGGTTACAAGTTCACCACACAATGTTGCTAATCCAAACAGTTACTGTGCTAGAGTTTTTAAAATTTTGCATAGGAACCGTTAATTGTGGCTATAGACTCTGCTAAAGAGCTGGTAAAGAGTTAGCCTCAGTATTATACTTCTAGTTATAAACATCATTTCTATTTTTAGTTGTTTAATGTTTTCTAAGCATATGAATATCACACTAAATAATAGTGAAATGTTGTCAGAAAAAGAAGACGCATATACTTTTTTTATTACCTTTTATTAAAACTGCAATAAATAACTAGAAACCTAACTTTAAGATAACAGTGTAATAAATAACCAGAAACATAACTTTAACATAACAATATAATAAACAAAATGTGAAATGGACTCCAATAGAAGAAGGGTAGGTAACCTTCAAAACAAAAATGAAAATAAGTGATTAAAATTAGATTGATGTGACTGAATGAGGTCAAAGATCACAAATTAAGGTAACCGTTGGCAATATTTGGTTATTTGCACGTCTCCAGTGTGCTTGATACATTTCACCTCTCTTATAGGCCCGCGTTGAAGAGGTCTCTGTAGGGAAGTGCCTACTGCGTCAGATTTACAGTATGGACCAACAGGTCTTTAAAATGATTCAGAGATGAGACAGAATTAGGTGAGAGATCACGTCACTATGCAGGACAATATTGTTTATTTCGAACGCATTTAACGCATTTAATTGAAGGCATTGTGGGGCAGATTTACAAGCCCCTTGCACCACGTTTACGCCACCTTGCATGACACAACAGCATTGTAAACGTGGCGCATCCCTACAAGGTATTTACAATGTGACTCATCACCACCCCCTTTTCTGAATCGTTTTTGGCCACTATAGGTGTGGCAGGGTATACTCAGACATGAGTCCCTTTCTCACTGCACCATCAGGATTCAAGCAAGCCGGGCCGAAGACGGCTGAAATGCCAGAAACCGGTCCCCGGTAGCTTGTCTCCTTTCTGGTGAAGAATTGGCTTGGTAGTTTAGTCTGCCCTGTTCCCATGATGCACTGGGCCAGGGACAGACTGATTTGCATATAGCCAGGTTCTGAGCTGGGATGGTGCAGTGAGATAAATAACGGTGATGGATCAAGCCCTGATCTTTGGACTGGGTAAGAGTGGTCTGCTTAATTCAGACACTCTGTTCATCACCACCCTCTTTTCTGAATCGTTTTTGGCCACTATAGGTGTGGCAGGGTATACTCAGACATGAGTCCCTTTCTCACTGCACCATCAGGATTCAAGCAAGCCGGGCCAAAGACGGCTGAAATGCCAGAAACCGGTCCCCGGTAGCTTGTCTCCTTTCTGGTGAAGAATTGGCTTGGTAGTTTAGTCTGCCCTGTTCCCATGATGCACTGGGCCAGGGACAGACTGATTTGCATATAGCCAGGTTCTGAGCTGGGATGGTGCAGTGAGATAAATAACGGTGATGGATCAAGCCCTGATCTTTGGACTGGGTAAGAGTGGTCTGCTTAATTCAGACACTCTGTTCATCACCACCCCCTTTTCTGAAATGTTATAAAGCCCAGCGCCACAATGGGGGCGTTCCCACGCAGGGTGGGCGTTCCGGCGCCTGTGCGCCTCGCAAAAGTGCCTGCGTGAAATCTACAAGATATCACGCAGGCACTTCTGCGACGACGCTTCAAGCAGGCTTAAGGACTGACACAGCTTGTTAAGTATTGGGCGACCCTGAGCATTGCTGGAGTGGCGTCATGCTTGCGACGCGACTCCAGTGATGCGCCGCCCTTACGTCACAAGATGCGTCACGCATCTGCCTACCCTTGCGCCATGGCGCGCCGCATTGTAAATGCAGCGCATCTGCCGTGACGCAAGGGTAGTTTTGCGTGATGCATTTGTTCTGGCGCATCTCTGCTGATATGCAGAGATGCGCCAGAACTCGTAAATATGCCCCTGTGTATCTAGGATTCAGAAAAGGGGGTGGTGATGAACAAGAGCGTCTGAATTAAGCAGACCACTCTTACCCAGTCCAAAGTTAAGGGCTTGATCCATCACCGTTATTTATCTCACTGCACCATCCCAGTTCAGAACCTGGCTATATGCAAATCAGTCTGTCCCTGGCCCAGTGCATCATGGGAACAGGGCAGACTAAACTACCTGTGTATCTAGGCCGCTCTGCTTACCTTATGTAAACAGAGTTCACAACTTGAGATTTGCTTTGGTTCTACACTGCAGACTGTATTAAATTCAGCCTTGATTTTTTATCTGCAGAGTGGACAGCAGCGTCCATAATTTTAAAAGAGAAAGAGAAACAATGTGAGAGAGAGTGAGAGAGAGAAAGAGAGAAAAAACAACATTAAAAGTGTGAGAGAGAGTAAGTAATAGATGGAGCCAGAGAGGTAGTGTTAATACTGGAGTAAATCTTCGTAGCTCACCTTTTTGCCTCCGTTGTGTGTCCAAGCACATGCCGGTTCATAGTTGCCCGTTAAGTTGATCTGAAAGATAGTATAGAGTTAGTAATAGCAGAGTACATACAACTGCACAAGTATATTTCTGCTTTATGTCTTTGCACACTCAGGATATTGTATTACATCAACTTCCACTGCAAGGAGGTATCTGTGCGCTCCTTTTCTCCCAGAATACTATACCCCATGCACTCCCACCCACTGCATATCTGTGAATTCTCATTACTGCGTACCCAGACTGTTGCACCCCATTGGCTCCCAGAGTCTGGAGGTGAGTGCCTTTTCTTGCACACTCAGGAGCAGATTTACAAGCTCCTTGTGCCAGTTTAGCATCACTTTTCCCATGTTAAAAGTGACGCAAAAGTGGAGCAAGGGGCTTGTAAATCTGCCCTTCAGACTGTTGCAACCTATCTATTCTCACTGCCCGGAGGTAATGGTACATTCTTACGCAGTCAAGCTGCTGCACAATACCCACTCTCTCCGCACACAGGTGACTTCTGGTTGCTTCGGAAACAAGCCTCTTTGCTCACCTTGTGCCATTGGCGTGATTCAAAGAGGGTGCACCACGTGTCGAAGCAGCCCTCTCAGACGATGTCACGATGGCCACGCATTCGCAGAATCCTCAAACGTTGAGCTTTGGAGGTGTTGGGGGGGACGCCAATTTGTGAAACACAACCTGTAAAACAAAAAGGATGTTAACATTGTGCATCATTTCTTTATCTAAGAAGAGAGGAAGTGAGAGAGTGACTGAAAAGAATATTCTCAGCTCACCTTTCTGTCACCGGTGTGTCTTTCACCACGTGACGGGACATAATGCACCCTGCAGTTTTACATCTAAAAGACAGTAAAAGAAAGATGTTATGATTGGTAATTGTTACTATATTAAGGTGGAGTAGAATGACATCGCCCTTTCACACACCTTCCCTCCCACATTTAAAAAACAACTATTTGTGCAGTTCTAACTTGTTTAATAGGCTTTGATTTTTGTACAATTACTATAGTAGTAATGTTTCTTATCCGGTTGTGAAAGCAACTGGTGCGCAGTGATACACGTGGTTTCGATCATCACAAGCTACTTACATTTTCCCGATTATAAAAACATTCCTGCTATTAGAAAAAAAATATACCAATGCAATAAGATACGGTATATACGACTGCGTAAGCCTAAATCACTGAGTCGCCTTTTCGTATCCAGTCTGCTGCACCCCATCTACTCCCTCCGCTGCGCACCCAGGCCTCACTGCTCACCTTTTCGTGGACAGGGCACCCTCTACATCATGCAGTCCCACTCTGCCACCAAGAAGTCTCACATATGGTGCTGAGTCTTGATATCACTATGGCAAAGGACATACTTGTGCTTCCATCATCATCTCAAATTGCTCATGTGCTCAGTCCTTGCGGTACCACTAACTCAGTGACCAAAGAGGTCACGCACGTAGTGTTGGGCCCCCCTGCTCAGTGGTTCGGGCCTACATGAGGCGTCCGAACCACTAGGACAGGCCATCACAGCACATGTGATCGAAGCAACTCTAAAATGGCGTAAAGCACGTGCGCCCGCCCCGTCTTGTTTATTGGTAGGGTCACGTCTGTAGTGATGTATGTGCTGGATGAGTGTGGTGTGGGTGTATATCAGCCATGAGGGAGTGCGTGTGGGAGTGCGTGTGTGTCGTTCTGACAACTAGACCTGGAAGTGAGAAATCACTACAATGTAAATGTAAATCTGGACAATGTACGTACCGTTGTTGTGTTTTCCTGGAAGCATAAGTGGAGTCGGCTGGACTGAGGGTATGTAACACTTACAACGCAACTTTTACGTCGTAATGCTGTTACAACGCAGCTATTACAACGCAGGATCCATTACATCGGATGCCATTACAACGCATGGCATTACATAGCAGATGCTATTGAAACGCATACCATTACATCGTAAGTATTGGTAAGTATATAATTTTTTTTTATTTTATTTAATATTATATAATTGATTTAATTATTATTAATTATAAATAAAAATATTTATTTATGTTTTTAAATATTATAAATTAAATATATTAATTTAAGTAATTTTTTTAATAAGTATGAGTATAGGAGTATATGTTTTGGGGTACTGAGGTATATGTTTTGGGGTGTTTGGGTATTTTTAGGTTTTAGGGCAGGGTTTGGGTTTTGGGGTACAGGGGTGTTTTTAGGTTTTAGGGCAGGGTTTGGGTTTTGGGGTACAGGGGTGTTTTTAGGTATTAGGACAGGGTTTGGGTTTTGGGGTACAGGGGTGTTTTTAGGTTTTAGGGCAGGGTTTGGGTTTTGGGGTACAGGGGTGTTTTTAGGTTTTAGGGCAGGGTTTGGGTTTTGGGGTATAGGGGTGTTTTTAGGTTTTAGGGCAGGGTTTGGGTTTTGGGGTACAGGGGTGTTTTTAGGTTTTAGGGCAGGGTTTGGGTTTTGGGGTACAGGGGTGTTTTTAGGTTTTAGGGCAGGGTTTGGGTTTTGGGGTACAGGGGTGTTTTTAGGTTTTAGGGCAGGGTTTGGGTTTTGGGGTACAGGGGTGTTTTTAGGTTTTAGGGCAGGGCTTGGGTTTTGGGGTACAGGGGTGTTTTTAGGTTTTAGGGCAGGGTTTGGGTTTTGGGGTACAGGGGTGTTTTTAGGTTTTAGGGCAGGGTTTGGGTTTTCTGGTACAGGGGTGTTTTTAGGTTTTAGGGCAGGGTTTGGGTTTTGGGGTACAGGGGTGTTTTTAGGTTTTAGGGCAGGGTTTGGGTTTTGGGGTACAGGGGTGTTTTTAGGTTTTAGGGCAGGGCTTGGGTTTTGGGGTACAGGGGTGTTTTTAGGTTTTAGGGCAGGGTTTGGGTTTGGGGTACAGGGGTGTTTTTAGGTTTTAGGGCAGGGTTTGGGTTTTGGGGTACAGGGGTGTTTTTAGGTTTTACGGCAGGGTTTGGGTTTTGGGGTACAGGGGTGTTTTTAGGTTTTAGGGCAGGGCTTGGGTTTTGGGGTACAGGGGTGTTTTAAGGTTTTAGGGCAGGGTTTGGGTTTTGGGGTACAGGGGTGTTTTTAGGTTTTAGGGCAGGGTTTGGGTTTTGGGGTACAGGGGTGTTTTTAGGTTTTAGGGCAGGGTTTGGGTTTTGGGGTACAGGGGTGTTTTTAGGTTTTAGGGCTGGGTTTGGGTTTTGGGGTACAGGGGTATTGTAGGGTTCAGGGGTAGGTTTGTGTTTAGGGATAATTAAATTATATTTACCATTTTTAAATTAATTAAAATATATTTAATAAAATAAATTAATTTTATTACATTAATTACATTTTTAAATTAAATTAATTAAATTAATTAAATTATTACAATAACTTAATTTAATTTCAATTATAAAAATATGTACATTAAATTATTTTCATTATTTTAAATAAATTAAATTATTTCCATTTTTTATTACAATTACATTTATTAAATAGATATTATTTTATTAAATAAAATTAATGGCTATTTTAAAAAGGTATACTTACCTATACTTACGATGTAATGCCATGCGTTGTAATAGCATCTGCTATGTAATGCCATGCGTTGTAATGGCATCCGATGTAATGGATCCTGCGTTGTAAAAATTCCGTTGTAACGGAATGCGTTGTAAAAATCCGCGTTGTACTGACACCAATCCGGACTGAGGTATGCCAGTGCTGCGCGAGGCTGTAAATGATGACTCCGGAGCTATGGGCGTTGTTCCGTCATGAGTTATATGAAAAATCTCCTGATTTGGGTGTCCGTGTTGTAGTGCTGCCGTCAACCGGATCTTACAAGCAAATGTGTCATCATGTCGGTATCACTGACCCTATATTCATCCATAAATGCACACATAAAAGATGGTGGACATGACGCATTTCTGCGAATATGAATGTTTGTTGTACATTCAGTGGAGTGTTGTAGCTGTAGTCATACAGGGCTGTAAAAGGTTTAGGTTGCAGTTTTTGGCACATGAAGGACAGATAATATATATACGTATGTGGTCATTCAGGTATATTGTCGAACTTGGTGCTGGAAATCATTGTTCGAGGCTCGGAGTCGCGTCCACATCCTATTATTGTAGAGTAATGACGTAATCAACGTGTGCCTGAAAATGTACTGTAAATACGGTGGTCATGTAAATTGTTGATATAGTTTTAGGTCGACATTGCGCTATATAATATGCTAAAAAAAGAAATAGTACACATTTATAAATTGACTATACAGTTTTTTTGCAGTATTGTAATGATCCACTTTGTACGTTTGTATTTGCAGAATGAGCGAGAGAAAGTTATATAATCAAAGTTTTTGTTATTGGCAGTGGTAAGATGGTTGTATACGCTGTTTACAGCACAATATAATGTGGTAGGGCGCAGGAGCAGTAGTTTACAAAGAAGATAATAAGTACACAGACACAGATAGATAGTTGAAGTGGGTACGGGCACGTGTGCTCGACTCCATTTTATTACGTTGCTGTTGGTAACTAGTAGAATAGTAATCATAACCTTCTGCTTTTTCCTGTGTTTGTTTTGTCAGGTGCGGGGGGTGGGGGGGTAAAAATGTTGTAAAAATTGCTTTATAAAAAATAAAAAAAATAAAAGAATAGTAATCATGATATCATACACAGATATTCAATCATAAACAGTTTATGACTTCTGCTGTACAAAGGTAGGAGCACTATATGTGAAATTATACACAGAATATTCTATCGTAAAGGATTCATGAGTTGTGGTACACTGAGGTTGGGGCGGTTTGTGTGGAGCCTGCGATGAAGCGTGGTTCAGGCAGAGCGCACTGGTAAGATTGTCTTTTGGCAACAGAATTTTGCCTCAATAAGGCCACATGACGATTATTTATGGTGCACTGAGTTAGTGGTACGTATTGTGCTCAGCGTGTTGCCTACTGGACTGCATCATTTGTAATCATGATTGAAATAAAAGATGAAACATGTATGGAATACATTGTCAAAATATGTATTTTCAGGGACATTATAGTTCAAGTTGTGGCCTGTGGTGTCCGCAGTGTAGACTGCCATTGAGTGTGTTTTTGCACTTGCAGCGTAAATTTTGTTTTTCAACTAAACCTGGACTGATATGAAAGAAGTTTTTGAAGGAAGGAGGGATATTGTGTAGGTTTGAGGGACGTTATACTTTGGTACTGCACTCTATAAATAATGAATGAATGAATGAAGATTCTGTTGAATTCTGCTTGAATGTCAAGTGGCGATGAATTATGGTGCACTGAGTTAGTATTACCTTTGCGACTGAACGTGTACATAACCTGTGATGATGCGTGGTCAGGGCAGGCCGCACTGGGGGTAATGTTTTTTGACTACTGAATTTTGCCTTAATAAAGCCTTGTGGCGATTATTTATGGTATACTGAGTTAGTGCTACGTCTGGTGTTTAGCGTGTGCTCACCCTGCGATTATGCGTGATCTGAACGGGCTGCACTCAAAGCATTGACTGTTGCATACTGCACGTACTTTGAGGGAGAAAAAAAATGTACCATCAATGGGTATCAATTCTTCAGCAACAAAATGATCAGAATCAGGTGATTCTTCCAGTGGTGTAGCGGTTTTTGTCTCCAAAAAAGAAATTCAGGTTTCCAATGAAGAAAAAGTGAGGTTCAAATTGTGATCTGTGCTGTCAGCAGTGTAGATTGCCATTAAAAGTGCCTTTGCACTTGCAGCGGAATTTTATTATTCAACTAAATCTATAACTGATATAAAAGAAGTTTTTGAAGGAAGCATACTAAAGGGATATTGTATAGGTTTGATAGGTGTTATACTTAGTTTGGTATTGGACTCTGCAAATAATGAATCATTAGTCTATTTATTTGTGAGTTCTGATGACCGCCGTGTGGGCAGGAGGCAGCGGTTAACAAGAGCCCACAGCCACGTGGCTTTGAGTAGAGCTGCACAGTATTGGTAATTTAGCGTGTGTGCAACCAGCAATGATAAGTGGCACCTGAAGCAACAATGTTAAAAAAAATCAAGTTTTCTTATAAATACTTTTTGTCCTTTTATGGGACTAAGTTGCTGTACATCTCCAAAAACTATGATATGTTTTTTTAAATAAGACATCTGAGTCAATACGGGTATAGTATAGATTCAAAGCTGAATTGAAGTTGTGAACCCTGCCGTCTGCACTATAGATCGAAGGCAGTAGTCAGCAGAGATATCAACAAATTATTTTTGTCACTCATTTTAACAAAATCAGAAACATACAGTACAATTGTCCCTACATTAAATAAATCAATCTTGAATTCCCTACTGTCCGTATTGTACATGCACAGCTGAATTCAAGTTGTGAACCGTGCTGTCCGCACTGTAGATGGAAAGCAGTAGTCAGCACAGATATCGATGAGTGATTATTGTCACTTATTTTAACAAAATTTAAATACATACATTACAACTGTCTCTGCCTTAAATAAATCAAGCAAGCCGGGCTGAAGACGGCTGAAAGGCCAGAAACGGGTCCTCGGAAGCTTGTTTCCAGTCCAGGGAAGGCATGGCTTGGCAGTTCGGGCTGGACTGTTCCCATGAGGCACAGGGTAAGACTGATTTGTATATGGCCATGTCTGAACTGGGGTGGCAGAGTGGGTTAAAGAACGGTGATGGATTAAACCCAGATCTGCTGACTGGGTGTGAGTGTTTGATTGGTTCAGATGCTCCGTCCATTTCCACCCCCTTTTGTACCGTTAAATAAATCAAGGCTGAATTTCTTACTGTCCATAGTGTAGATGCAAAGCTGAATTCAAGCTGTGAACCCTGCTGTCCGCAGTGTAGATCTTAGGCTGCAATGCATTATCTGTAATGTACTCCATACATTGACTGTTGCATATGGGACTGCATGAACTGGTATCAAGTGGTGAGCTCTGTTGATCGCAGTGTACATTTGAAGGCAGTACTCAGTACAGACATTGAGGATGTTTTTTGTCGCATCATTTAACAAAATTGCCTCTGCCTTATATAAATCAAGGCTAACTTCAATGCTGTCCATAGTGTAGATGCAAATCTGAATTCAAGTTGTGAACCCTGCTGTCCGCAGTGTAGATCGAAGGCAGTAGTCAACCCAGTTATAGACAAATGCTTTTTGTCACATCCTTTTACAAAATCGGAAGACATAGAATACAATTGTCTCTACCTTAAATAAAGCAAGGCTTGATTCAATGCTGTCCATAGTGTAGATGGAAAGCTGAATTCAAGTTGTGAACCCTGTTGTCTGCAGTGTGGATCGAAGGCAGTAGTTGATACAGACATCGAGGCATGCTTTTTTTGTCACATATATTAACAAAATCTGAGGACACAGTACAATTGTCTCTGCCTTAAATACATCCAGACTGAATTCAATGTTGTCTGTAGTGCTGATGCGCCACTGGTATCATGTGGTAAACTCTACTGACCGCACTGTAGATTGAAGGCTGCAGTCAGCACAGAAATCAACAAAGAATTTTTATCACTTATTTTAACAAAGTCCTAGGACATAGAGTCCAATTGTCTCTGCCTTACATAAATCAAGGATAACTTCAATGCTGTGCGTAGTGTAGATCCAAAGATGAATTCAAGTTGTGAACCCAGCTGTCTGCAGTGTAGATCAAAGGTAGTAGTCAATACAGACATAAGTCGGCAGTGCTGTGGCCCTGAGTTTGCAATGGGCCTGTATTGAGGAGGTAAGTGGTCATGGCGGCAGCCACGTGGAAGGGTGAGGACCTTCGCTGTGGCAGAGTCTTTTCTCTTTGCAGAAGTGAACCATGCCCAAAGCGTGGGCTAATTATTTGTACTCTTATGCTGGAGTTGCATACGTATGGACCAGCCCACTCCGATTCTGCTTGAAAGGGGGGGAGACAACACAGCTACATGACTGAGATATTCCCCAGAGTCTGAGATAACATGGTTGCGTCCAATGTGCAGTACACTACAGGTACCAATACTATATTTTCACATGGAATAGTATTTTGTTTCTATAGTGAGTTGTGTATAGCATATCACCTGTACATTTGGGATTCTGTAAATTAATGTTGATGTGTGAATTTACTCCCTTATACATAGTTGTTTGCCACATCTCTGAACATTCAGCTAGTGTGTGTTTGAGAGGATATGGTATCTTGGGAAGGTCCATTGTCCTGTTTTGCGCTGCTTCTGAGGTAGTAGGGGGGAGGGATCCGGGGTGGTGGTGGTGGCGCTGGGTGTTGTGATTTTGTGGGTGTCGGAGGTGCATGATTAGTACCTCGATCACATATTCATCTTTAAATATGGGTGTGAGTTGGGTGTAATTTACGCAGTAGATAGTCAACCTTACACCAGTTAAATGTTGATGTTAAATTGTTACTGGTAAGTGGAGCTATCGCCTGTTTTGTAGAGGTTTGTGGCGATTTTGTTGTCGAAGGAATCAACTGAAGAGTGGTGATATCTGCAGTTTTTACTAGGTTAAGATTGGGATGATAATTCAAAAAGATAGAATGTCATGAATGATGTAATATGTGACATCATTACCAGTGGATTGGGGGCGCAAGAGTTACAGTTAGTACAACTAACTATAGTAGAGGAATTTCAATGGTTTTGTATGAGTGAAATGTCCAGCTAACTATAACACCCTGAAACCTATGTTTTTTCAGTAGGTATATATAGTTAGGACCTAGTTACCATAGGAAATTCTGAACATTCTATTGGGAATAACTTTGGCGCCGATTGAGGGATCTGCCTGTAATTTTCGTCCTGCGGGGGCCAAGAAAAAGGGGGTCCCAAAATATGTTTTCATAGGGACATTCTGACATGGCTACAACTCGAACGGCAGAACTGAATTACACCAGATTTGGCAAAATGGTAAGGACTGGTATGCAGCAGTGCCTTTTGTATGTTTGGTGTAAATCCCTCCAGTAGTTTTTGAGAAAATTGAATTTAAAATGTTTCAAATGGCATTTTCTATGGTACCTTTAGACACGGCTACAGCCCAAACGGCTGAACGGAATTACACCAAACTTGGCAAAATGGTAGGGACAGGTATGCAGTAGTGCCTTTTCTACATTTGGTGAAAATCCCTCCAGTAGTTGTTGGGAAAATTGAATTTGAGCAAATTATATATCTATGTGCCGAGCGAGTTTCTGATTGGCTGGCAGTCGACTGTCAGCATTCCAAACTGTCCAAACCAGGAAGTTTTGGCCACTATCTTGTTTTTCAGGAGAACTGAGGCACAAGAGAGCCCAAAACAAGAGTGGAAAACACGAAAGGGGGGCAGGGTAGACACCCCCCAAACCTCTAGCCCTTCTCAGGGGGTCCCAGAAGGACCACCAGGGGCACAAAAAAAATCAAAAAAATTGAAGGGGTACGCACACCGTGCGCGTACGGTACGCGTACTGTGCGCGTACCCCGAGATTTTAAAAAAATTATAATTTTTTTTTGCACTTGGTGGTCCTTCTGGGACCCCCTGGGAAGGGCTAGTGGGTCAAGGGGTCTCCACCCTGCCCCCTTTTCGCGTTTTCCACTCTTGTTTTGTGCTCTCTTGTGCCTCACTTCTCCTGAGAAACAAGATGGCTGCTCAGGTGGTCCCAGAAGGATAATAACATATATGAACGTTATCCGCTAATAGAATTAGCATTTACAAAACCTTTGAAATTTATTGAAAAAAAATATAGGCTTCACGCCTGATATAGTTAGGAATTAGCATTTAAAAAACCTTTCAAATTCACTGAAAAAACCATAGGTTTCAGGCCTTATATAGTTAGGAATTAGCATTTAAAAAACCTTGCAAATTCACTTAAAAAACCATAGGTTTCAGGCCTTGTATAGTTAGGAATTAGCATTTTAAAATGTGATGTCATTTGAGATGTCATCAGTGATGTCACTGACCATGTCATGAATGATGTAATATGTGACATCATCAGCAGTGGATTGCGGGTGCGCGAAATATCGTTAGTACATCTAACTATATAGGAGCAATTTCAATGGTTTTTTAAATGCTAATTCTTAACTATATAAGGCCTGAAACCTATGTTTTTTTAAGTGAATATATATATATATATATATATATATATATATATATTACCTACTGGCGGTCGCCAGTAGGTAGTTATAGTTAGGACCTAGTTTCCATAGGAAATACGCAACATTCTATTGGGAATAACTTTGGCGCCGGTTGATGAATCTTCGCGAATTTCTCAAAGAAGATGGCCTTCTCCTTCCCTGAAAGTTTTGGGGGGATTCGTCAAGTGGGGGCTGAGAAAAAAAGGGGGTCCCAAAATGTGTTTTCCCTATGTTATTTTCAGTGAATTTGCAAGGTTTTTTAAATGCAAATTCCTAACTATAACATGTGTGAAACCTATGTTTTTTCAGTGAATATATGTATGTATATATATATATATATATCTTATAGCTCCTGCTGCACTTCGTTCACGCACTCATACACGGGTGCTGTAATTGCGGAAAGTGCTGCTGCAAAATATCACGCTCCTCGTCCCCTTATCCTCTTCAAAGAGACACAGCACTCGCGGGGGGGAAGTCGTAGGTTTTATTCAGGCTTTCAAACGCACCAGACGCGTTTCGGCATACGCCTTCCTCTGTGGTATATATATACATAATCCAAAAAATGGTGTTCCAAACTCAGGGGAGCGCGAAACGCGTCACGTTGGGTTTATGGTGTTAATAAACCTTACACTTTTTACGGACTAACCCTGTGACCTGTGGTTCTTCTTTTACCCGAGTGCTGGTTTGGAACGCCGTTTTTTGGATGATATTATTTCCGGCTTGCTCCGCCGGACACCAGCCACCCCTTGAAAGCGAGGAACCACCAGTAGGAGCCCTTTCGCAATATATATATATATATATATATATATATATATATATATATATATATATATATATATATATATATATATATATATATATATATATATATATATATATATATATATATTCACTGAAAAAAACCATAGGTTTGACACATGTTATAGTTAGCTGGAAATTTTACTGACATAAAACCAATGAAATTCCACGTTATAGTTAGTTGGACTCACTATAACTTGCGCGTGCAATGCACTGCTGATGACGTCACATATTACATCACTCATGACATGGTCAGTGACATCACTGATGACACCATCCTTGTGACATAGTGACAGACCTCCTTTCACTGTAATGTAACCCTTGAGACACATATTCAAAAATAGAAACTAAAATTTTAAAAAAAATGGAGATACCTATATCAGTTACAACAAGCAATTCAGTAATTCCACTATCTATATACACATCCACTCATTCACCAACAGTTCTATATAGTCACTCATACATATACTCACTCATCATATGAAGTGATACACCTATACATCCTGTTACACACCGACAGTCATCCAAAAGTTACTCACACACATATTCACACGTGCAAATAAACTATTGAACATCCATTTATTTGAATATAGAGTTATACACACACTTCCACCTTACTTCTATTGAAAATTACACATATTTATTCTCTTAAACAATCACTTATAGAAACACATAATTATTTAAACAGGAACTCTTACAATCTCTTACTCTCACATATACTCACTTATATACATCAATATTCATATATACTAGATTAAAACATATGTAGTTACTGATAAAGACACTAGTGAGACAGTCATTCACTCACTAACAAACACATATAGACACTCATCCACCCATACAGTCCTGTACATATGCTGTCTTCAAAACACATACAAACAGAGAGTCAGTCACTCATGCATCTATGTGCTAAGTAATACCCCCACCAAACCATATAGACACTCATACTGATACTAATAAAAATATCTAATAACCCATATACATACGCATGTAGCTACTTACCAACACATGTAGCCACTTATACACAAAGTGAAACACTAATATATATATTTAAATATTTAAACATAACTCACTAATATTTATTTTTCAGAAAGACACATATTCACTGGACGGTGTCATCAGTGATGTCATCAGTGATGTCACTGACCATGTCATGAGTGATGTAATATGTGACGTCATCAGCAGTGCATTGCACGCGCAAGTTATAGTGAGTCCAACTAACTATAACGTGGAATTTCATTGGTTTTATGTCAGTAAAATTTCCAGCTAACTATAACATGTGTCAAACCTATGGTTTTTTCAGTGAATTTCATAGGTTTTTTAAATGCTACTTCCTAACTATAACGTGTGTAAAACCTATGGTTTTTTCTGTGAATTTCATTGGTTTTTAAAATGCTAATTCAGAAAAATGTCGTGTATGCAACCTATACTTTTGGCAATAAAGTTCTGGCAATATTTTTTTCGAAAACAAGCCGTTTTCTTCACTGTTCAAGTTGCATAGAGACTCCTTGTAAAGCGATACAGAATTCGAAAGTCTGTACCTTGCCTTTTTTTAAACACATTAAAATTTGTCTGTAAATAAAAATAGCCTTACTAAACTTTCGTGCGCGACCCGGTGTGCGCACTCTCGGCAACAGTTGTCAATAAAATGGATATCACATTTCCAGGCTTTCGTGCGCGACTGAGTGCGCGCACCTGCCTATATATTTCGTGAAAACTTTGCAATTTGAACTTCCCAAAAACAGCTCCAGGAGCATATTATAAAGGGCGTTTATCGGCTTTCGATCGTGCGCGACCGTGTGCGCGCACCCGCCTATATATATTTCTGGAAAAGCTCGCGATTGCAACTTATTAAATTTCTTCATACACCCACCATAGAACTTATACTACTCAGAAGATATATTAAATCCGGATATGTTTCGATTTACTCCTTTTCACGTTTTGAAATTGGACCGCTACTTCCAACCAGATACTATCACCGCGTACACGTCCTGAGACGCGCATGTGAAGTCATGTGACTTGAAAACAACACTTCCAATTGGTTCCTAGTAGTTTCTATGCTGCGTCAATACCTACGCCTGCTTCAAACACATGCACAGTTTTGAAACAGCATGGGCCTGAAAGTCACTGAGTGAAATATCATACATTACAGTCAGCCACTTTCAAGACGCATTCCTTCAGAGGAACACTTACCATTTATTAGAGGTAGATCGTCCGACTCCACCGGAAAACACCCCTAATAAAAAAGACATATATATAAAATGCGGACTAGCCGCTGTATCGTACTAGCAAACTTTAACTTAAAAATCGTTAGAGAAAACAAAAGGAATCGAGCAAAATCAATAGGCCACTGATAGGATCTCTTTTTGACCTTGCTAAAATAGAAACATTAGGAACAACCCCTCATGAGAAATATGAAACTAGTGAAACTAGTGAGAGAAACCGAGCTCGACGCCATCTTGCCCCCTTTTAGGCCCCATCACGAACATAGATAGCCCTACATAGCAAAACGTGATCTTATCGCCTGCCCAACTTCAGATCTGACCCCCCCCCCTTTTGCTCTCATGTCCTGTCGGAATGTCCGGCTGTAGATTACAATCACATGTTCCATTTGGGAGGGGAAACGACATCAGAGCGACAAATATTAGAAATATACCACACGACAGCAAAATAACAGATTAAAACGTTTTTATTCTTGAACAAAAATATATTAAAACAACTATGGAGAACCATTACGCGAATAGTCCGGAGGCGACACCATGCGCCAAGGCCTGTCCCCAGGATGAACCAAGGAATCCGTTCCTGGGACCGTGGCAAAGAGCAGCCGGTCGCCATCGGCCAGAGAAGGCATGGGCCCGACCCGAGATGTAGTTGTCTTCCCATTCTCTTCCTCTTTCGGCACCTTGCAGGCCACGAGGGGGGGATGTCTTGCATATGCCTCCGACCCCCCTCTCTTCATCGCCTGGTCCGGCCATAACAAATGTCAGCAAAACGCCGTGGGGTACACTGGGGGGGAGAGACGGCGCGGACGATAATCTTTCGGCGCCTTGCAGGCCACGAGGGGGGATGTCTTGCATATGCCTCCGACCCCCCCCCTCTCTCTTCATCGCCTGGTCCGGCCATAACAAATGTCAGCAAGACGCCGTGGGGTGCACTGGGAGGGACAGGCGGCGCGGACGAGCCTCTCCCGCCTCCCCACGTGCAGGCCCCTCACCTGCACCCCCAACGCTCCACGCACCCGTCAAAGGACTCGTCCACTCTTGCGGTGCAGCGACGCTCCATGCACCTGGCAAAGGACTCGTCCACTGTGGCGGTGCAACAATGCTTCGCCCGACAGGCTTGAGTCCATCAGCTCCTGCAACCCAGTGACTGCTGGTGGTTGCAGATCTTTCCTTTCAAAATGCTGCCAACAATATTTTCTGAATGGCGTAGCCACGAGACGTTGGCGCTCTCATGCTGACGCCAGCCTCAGTTTGAATGACCAACAATCCGGGGCGCGGCGCGGAGCGCGTAACGTAAGCATAACAGGTCATGTGACTTGTTAAGGCTTTTCATTGGTTTAGAAATATTTTTATGAGCATATTTGACTATTTTATTAAAGACACTACACATAACCTGTTTTTCAAGTTATGTTTAATTTTAAATGAAACGGTTTACATTTTCACTTTTTATTTCCAGTAAATTTGAAAAATAAATGTTTATAGTTCCATATGCTGAAGCACGTCAGCTTCCCACCCTATGTCATACAATTCTGACAAATCGGCATCCTCATCATGTTCTTCATCATCCTCAGGATTTAAATCATCTAAGGGTTCCACTTCCACTGACGTTTCAATGACATGTTCAACAATAAGATCGAGACCAACGGATTGCTCATTATCACTCATGGTTAATGTCCTTATCTTTAAAGAAAGAGAACAACAATGAGATGTTGCAGAGTAAGAGACAAATCTCAGACACTATAATAGTAAAATTGTTTAACAACAGTAACATTTTGCAGCTATTATTTAGCCATGTCCAGCGATGCTGAGGAGGTGAGTCCTATGTCCAAGTTTTCAGTGAACAGGACTCATCTCTTTTTAACCTTCGATAAGCTTCACCAACTCTGTGTCCCCTGCTCATACTTAAATGTAAAGGAGCAGATTTATGTTAACTGGCGCATCCCCAGAGATGCATCAGTTAATGTGCACCGCAGCTCTGCCACCCATGGTGTGCCGCATTTACAATGTGGAGCACCATTTACTCGCAGTGACAAAATGGCGGTCAACACTTCCTGATTTCCTTCGAATCGAACGTTAACAGACGTCACGCAGCAAAAAAAAATTCCGCTCGCGCGCAGCCCCTCCTTCCCCAAAGTAGCAATGTTGGGCTACTTTTGGGCTGCTTTCTAGTAGGGTTTTTGAGCGTCAGAAAGTCTACAAAAGCCGTCGGCAACGGCCTGGGGTGGAGAACCATTACGCGAATAGTCCGGAGGAGACACCACACGCCAAGGCCTGTCCCCAGGATGAACCAAGGGATCCGTTCCTGGGGCCATGGCAAAGAGCGGCCGGCCACCATCGGCCAGAGAAGGCATGGGCCCGACCCGAGATGTAGTTGTCTTCCCATTCTCTTCTTTTTTCGGTGCCTTGCAGGCCACAAGGGGGATGTGACATACCTAATAGTATAACTCATATATATCCGACCTCCCCCTCTCTTCATCGCCTGGTCCGGCCATAACAAATGTCAGCAAGACGCCGTGGGGTCCACTGGGAGGGAGAGGCGGCGCGGACGAGCCTCCCCAGATGGAGGCCCCTCAGCTGCACCCCCAACGATCCATGCACCCGGCAAAGGGTTCGTACTCTGTGGCGATATAGGGACACTCCACGAGCCCAGCAAAGCGTTCGCATACTGTGGCGGTATAGGGACGCTCCACGAGCCCAGCAACGGACTCGCCCACTGTTGCGGTACAGCGACGCTCCACTCACCCAGCAGGGTCTCGTCCACTGTGGCGGTGCAACGATGCTTCGCCCGACAGGCTTGAGTCCATCTGCTCCTGCAACCCAGTGACTGCCGGTGGTTGCAGATCTCCTAAAAATGGCGGTCGACTTTGCAGGAATGGGCCTGGCGTGAAAAGTTGGCCTGGTCACCTGTTAACCAGAAAATGGGCCCCTGTCTTTCCTTTCAAAATGCTGCCAACAATATTATATCAAACTCTGCATCGGTACTTACTTATAAATGCAGAAACAACTCAATTAACACAAGGGCTCTTTTCAGAGCCACCTTATATCAAAGCACTCAAACTTCTGATTTATCTCCATTTTCACACTTTTGTAAATAGGTGTGCGCGCCCGAGTGCGCGCACCCCGCAACTTTTTCGAGAAAAAAAAATATATTTTTTCGCTTTTAAGGACCTTACTGCACACCCTGAGAAAACCTACGCAGCAAAACAATCTCTACCTTCTCCCCTTTCCATGTTCCAACGCTTTGAAATGACAATATATTTACTCGCAGTAACAAAATGGCGGTCAACACTTCCTGATTTCCTTCGAATCGAACGTTAACAGACGTCACGCAGCAAAAAATAATTCCGCTCACGCGCAGCCACTTGGGTGCGCGCACGTGTGCGCGCCTATAGATATATAATTGACTTTAACTTTAATTTTCTCAACAACTACTGAACGGATTTACACCATTCCAAAAAAAGCGTAATCTGCGAGCCGGACTGTACAGTTTTGCCAAATTTCTTATAAATCCATTCACCCGTTCGACCTGTAGCCGAGTCAAAAGGTCCTATGGAAAATAACATGGAGAAAACACGTTTTGGGACCCCCCTTTTATCTCAGCCCCCACTTGACCAATCCCCCCCAAACTTTTAGGGAAGGAGCGCAGCGGACTGAGCCATCTTCTTTGAGAAATTCGCTAAGATTCTTCAACCAGGGCCAAACCTATTCCAAATAGAATGTTGAGGATATCCTATGGAAACTAGGTCCTAACTATAACTACCTACTGGCGACCGCCAGTAGGTAATATATATATATATATATATATATATATATATATATATATATATATATATATATATATATATATATATATATATATATATAACGCGTCGTTTTTTCCCTTTGCTATTAAATTCAAGCTACAGCACTTGAGGTGTCCGAGTGGTTCTTTATTATTGAACCTGGGAGCAGATATATATATATATATATATATATATATATCTGCTCCCAGGTTCAATAATAAAGAACCACTCGGACACCTCAAGTGCTGTAGCTTGAGTTTAATAGCAAAGGGAAAAAACGACGAGTTTCGGGGATTAGCCCTTGATCACGCTCGTAAACATTAAGTGTTTGTAAAAAATGATGTAAAAGTGGCTGGTCCGGCCGCGAGGAGGTCCTGATGCCATTTGAGCGTTCCTTGATGCTTGTACTTCAAGCGCTGGTAAGGACCATGGGCACACTTACAACAAGGAAACCCTACCTTCTAAGGAACCAGGGTGCATATTTATATCAAAAAACAATGGTTCCAGTGGAACAGATAAGAGTATACATAATAAATACTGAACAATGTCAAATAATAATGTGAAGGTTACTTAGGATGTAAGAAGGAGAAACACACTCATGACACCTAATGAATTACCATCAGTTGTTATTTTTGCAAAAAATACACAATAAAATACACTGTAATGTACATATCACAACGTGAAGATTTTTAGAAAAAAGGAAGGGGATGAAAGGGGAGAGTCCCAAGTATAAAGTGTGAACCAAAGGAGTGGTTGAAGCACATAGAGAAGACAACAAGTGACAATATGTGCACGGTTTCAACAGGGGTGTATTTACAAGGAATTGGGAAAATGACCAATTACACAATATTCAATGATTTAAACAATGACTATTAAATTCATAGACATTGACTGAGAGGTTCATTCCCAAAGGGCGTCGACGGCGTTTCGACCCTTTACAGGATAGAGGGTCTCATCAGGACAGGGGCAGTGTGGGACATTGAAACCGTGCACATATTGTCACTTGTTGTCTTCTCTATGTGCTTCAACCACTCCTTTGGTTCACACTTTATACTTGGGACTCTCCCCTTTCATCCCCTTCCTTTTTTCTAAAAATCTTCACGTTGTGATATGTACATTACAGTGTATTTTATTGTGTATTTTTTGCAAAAATAACAACTGATGGTAATTCATTAGGTGTCATGAGTGTGTTTCTCCTTCTTACATCCTAAGTAACCTTCACATTATTATTTGACATTGTTCAGTATTTATTATGTATACTCTTATCTGTTCCACTGGAACCATTGTTTTTTGATATAAATATAGCTAAGGACCATGGGGGCCTGACCCGCAGGAAGATTTGGCAGCGTGCAAGCGGTGCTGTCAACGCTTTTCAACCGAATGGAAATTATTTTCAACCATGAGGCAGAAGCGGCAAGCCACTGGGTGAGAGAACATTAATGGAGTCTGTGTGGCAATATTTTGGACTACCAGGACCACAATGCCTAAAGCTACGCCCACTGGGGCGGGACTCTTTACTTAAATAAATTAAGTTCTTCAATTGTCCGCTTCTAGCCTCATTCCTGCCAGTGAACAAGAGCTCGAGGGAGCTCGAAACGCGTATGGCCTGAAACGCGCGCAGCCTGTCACCACTGCTGCCGCCTGCGGAGAGTGTGCGTGTACCTCATGGTGTGTGGCCCCCTCTTTTGGGCAACCTTTTGTATGATATATATATATATATATATATATATATATATATATATATATATATATATATATATATATATATATATATATATATATATATATATATATATATCTGCTCCCAGGTTCAATAATAAAGAACCACTCGGACACCTCAAGTGCTGTAGCTTGAATTTAATAGCAAAGGGAAAAAACGACGCGTTTCGGGGATTAGCCCTTGATCACGCTCGTAAACATTAAGTGCCACCATGTTTAAATACAATACATAAAAACTCTGCACCTCACGTGACTTTCACACACAACTGTGGTGGCCATCTTTTAACGTGCATTTCAGCCTTCAAAGCATGTATTCTGTAATATGTGTCCATCAATGACATATTTCATAATTGTGTCCTTAATTGGATGTCTTAGCCACAGTTGGTATTGCACTAACTCCCAATCATTTACGCAAATTCGGCGTTTAAATTCATTAGCTATATGCAGTATTTAGCTAAGACATCCACGCTTCTCTTTGTATTGCCCCAGTGGGCGAAGCAGTTCTTCCGGTCTTGCCCAAGTGGGCTTTCAAAAGTTTATATGTCAAAAAATTCTACATAGTCCTTCCCTACATGTTCATGATGTGTTGGCCTTGATCTTCTAACCATCAGTTGTCCTTAAGTGTATCAGTGCTCAAACAATCTGGAATTAAAAACATGATATCATTACACTTAGCAAACTGTATTCAGACTAAAACATATCATTCATGTAAGTGAATTGCTAGCTCCTCACTGATATTCAGCCCATTCGGGGCGAGACTTTCCAAATCAACAATATATCTGGATTCCAATTTACGCATTGATAGCTCACGATTTCCCCCTCTCACACCTAGGTCGACACTGTCAATCACCACTACTCGTACCTGGTTCTCGTCACTGTAGTGATTTTCAGCAAAGTGGCGAGACACAGGATACTGTTTGTTCTTATTCTTAATGGCTCTTAAGTTCTCCAGCACACGTTTTTTTGCTTCGTGCTTGGTGCTGCCAATATACCATCTCTGACAAGGACAGATTAGAACATATATACAGTATGTGGTAGTACATGTGAGATTTTTCTTAATCACAAATTCTCTATTAGAGTTCGGTATTTGCAAAGATTTACAGTCTATGCTGTTTCTGCAGGCTTTACATTTTTTGCAACATCGAAAGCCAACCGGTTTATTGGTGTTGGAAACATTCATGGACCGAACATGGTTGTGGCTAAGTTCGTCTCTCAGTGTTTTGCTTTTTTTAAAAGTAATCTGAGGATTACTGCCCAGGTTTGTACTGAGATGAGTGTCAGTCAACAAAACATGCCAATGTTTCTTTAATATGTACCTTACAGAGTTAGCCTGTCCTGAAAATGTGGTGATAAATCTGACAGTGTCATCTTGTTTGTTGTCTTGCACTTTAGGATATAGTAGGTAATTTCTGCTTATCGATTGTACCCTGAGTTTGGCTTTATTTATGGTACTTTTGCTGTAGCCTCTCTCACGAAATCTTTTACATATAATCTCTTGTTCCTGTTCAAATGATGAGTCATTGCTGCAATTTCTTTTTGCGCGCAGCAATTCACCATATGGTATGCTACGTACCAAATTAGAGGGGTGACTGCTTCTTGCATTCAATATACTGTTACCGGCTGTGCTTTTCCGGAACAGTTTAGAAGTTATTTTGTCCTCCTTCACTTCTACGAGAACATCTAGGAATTCAATGGACTCCCTACTGATGTTGCTTGTGAACTGTAGATTTAAATTGTTCATATTAAGCTTCTCTATGAAGGATGTTGCAGCTTCTTCTGTACCACACCAAATGAAAAAAATATCATCGATATAGCGCAGCCACAGGGCAATGTTGGAAAATTCAGCCATCTCCATGGCAACCTGCTCCTCCCACCAGCCCATGAAAAGGTTTGCGTAGGTGGGCGTGAAGCAGGTTCCCATGGCTGTGCCCTGTGACTGTCTATAGATGTCCTCATCAAAATAAAAGAAATTATTCGTTAAACAGATTTCAATCATTTTCACCAGCATTTGTGAATGGTGGTAATAAGTTATGGACCTTGTTTTGAAGAAATGCTGTATAGCTTCTAGCCCAAGCTCATGTTTAATGCAGGTATATAAACTGCTGACGTCTAATGAGACAAGTAAAAAGTCTTTCTCCCAATGCATCCCATCAATTACCGTCAAAAAGTGTGTTGTGTCTCTTAGGTAAGATGGCAATGCAGTGACATATGGTCTTAGATGGTAATCGATAAACCTAGAGGTGTTCTCCAACAATGATCCTACTGAGGAAACTATAGGTCTCCCCGTGGGATCTATCATACTCTTATGCAGTTTCGGGAGTAAATAGAGGACAGGTATTCTGGGGTGGGCACAATACAGATATTTATATTCCTCATCCTCCAGTAATCCTTTGTCCAACCAGTCTGATAATAGGCTTCTGTACTTGATATAAGATCCCAGTACTTCAGTCATATTGCTTTTAGAAAAACAGTCCTTGTCACTTAATTATCTCTGGCCTTCTGCTATGTATTTCTGCTTGTCCTGAATGACCACATTGCCACCCTTGTCTGATTGTCGGATGACAATACTAGAGTCACATTTCAAATCCATAAGTGCATTCATTTGTGTTTCAGTGAGATTTTTCTTATTCCATGGAGTTTTAACATATCTCATTTTTTTCAAGTCTTTTAAAACCACCTTCTCGAATACATCAATCGCCTCACTCTGGACGTTAGGAAGAAAGATGGATTTGGGCTTAAATTTACTGCCTGGATTTCCACTTAAATCATCTACCCATCCTTCCCATTCAAGAGGTCCACCTGCTTCATTTACTGATCTATCTTGGGTAGGATACATTTCATTTAATAGGTCAATATCGCCCACAGCAATGGAGCTTATTGTGCTTGGATTACTCACGTTTTGAGGGTTGCGTACTGCAGTGTTGAACCATTTCTTCAATTTCAATTTCCGGGAAAACAAGAAGAGGTCAATCCTGGTTTGGGCGTAATTCAAATTAGACGAGGGGCAGAAGGATAGGCCAAGTGCTAGTGTCTCAGTTTCTTCTTTTGAAAGAGACCTCTTGGAGAGATTCACAACGGTCATATTCTCTGTGTGCGACTCCTGGTATCCATTCCCATGGGAGTTTTCCTCCGTTTGTTCCTCCTCCGTTTGGCTTGCCTGTTCCTCTGGTTTTTCCTCTGCTTCCTCGTCCACGTCCCCTCTGAGCCCCTCCATCTTGTTGATGTTCTGTCCGATTTTGGCTCATCACCTGGAACTGCAATAAAAAATTATTCGATTTCTTTTGTTGGTTGGGAGTGGCTTCTTGGCTTATCGCTGATGAAGATGCATCTGACAGGTTCCCATCCGAGACATCGCTTTCAGTTACTTCTTCTGTAGGTTTTGGAACACCCACTTTGGGGGCGTTGGATGCACCCCTTTTCTCAAATAAATGGTCATATTTGCGATGGAATGTCAGTGTTCTTCCCGCTTGGTAGTCCTTATAATCTCTTAAGAACTTCCGCAGTTTTTTGGCTGTTATTTCTTCCTCCCATTTCTCCACTTTGTTAATCAGATTAGTCATATGTTCTTCCAATGCTTCTTTACTGATGATTTTGCCTATTTCTTCTAGTGTTTTCTCTATTTCGGCAACCAATTTGGCTCGATCTTTAAGAGCGTATTTCACTAGAATCTGCATCATGGTCATCGAACATGCTGAGGAGTTATTTGACCATTCTTCAAGCATCTCTTCATCTGGGTTTTCATACGTGGGAATTGTAAATATACGAAGCCCACGTGGTACACGTTTCACCTCGATATACCTCTGGAGTGATTCAGCCTCCCACCACTTTGAGAGCTCCTTTTTATACAGTCTTTCCAGAGATGTAAATAGATTTTGAAGATTAATTTTATCTGAGATGTCTGGTGAGGGGTGTGTGGGGTTACTGCGTGTTGCCCCTTGCGCAAAGAAGAGCTTGTCCGCAGTTTGCTTTCTGCGAGCTTCTAATCCCGTTGCCATGTTCGTAAATGTTTTTCAGTGCTGCAGCACTTGATGCACCGTTATTCTAATACTGCTGTTTAATTTGCTGTGTCCACGGTGCTCCTACCCCTGGAGTTTTAAGCGTTTACTAATTCCACGCCGTCCCTGGGTATCGGCAGGCTAGCAAGACGTCTCACGAGTCCCGACCGGTTCCCCGAATCGTGCTCCTTACCGCCCTGCACGCCGCTTCTACCCTCACTGGGAAAGACACGTGTTTAACGTCAATATTCTTCGTGTGCCGGTATTGTCAAAGTTGTTGATTTTCTTGGCCATTCAAGTTTTCCATAGATCGGACGGATCCTCTCACCATCCGAATACCGGCGTTCCTCTCAGGGGGTCAGCCTTCTCTTCGATTACCAGATTCTGCTCCACGAATGCAAGAAAAGAGTGTAAGGCTGTCTGGGCGGTCCGAGTCCCAAAGCCGGCGCTTTGCAATTATCTGCTCCAGGTTCAATAATAAAGAACCACTCGGACACCTCAAGTGCTGTAGCTTAAATTTAATAGCAAAGGGAAAAACGACGCGTTTCGGGGATTAGCCCTTGATCACGCTCGTAAACATTAAGTGCCACCATGTTTAAATACAATACATAAAAACTCTGCACCTCACGTGACTTTCACACACAACTGTGGCGGCCATTTTTTAACGTGCATTTCAGCCTTCAAAGCATGTATTCTGTAATATGTGTCCATCAATGACATATTTCATAATTGTGTCCTTAATTGGATGTCTTAGCCACAGTTGGTATTGCACTAACTCCCAATCATTTACGCAAATTCGGCGTTTAAATTCATTAGCTATATGCAGTATTTAGCTAAGACATCCACGCTTCTCTTTGTATATATATATATATATATATATTTCCGCAGCCAGTCATCCTTTCAACGAAAGTAGACTAAGGGGAACTTCGGATTAAAACAAAATTCTTTATTCACAGGGGATCAGCATGACGCGTTTCAGCATTTAGCCTTCCTCAGATGCACCCCCTTGATAAGTACAGGTGCCACTGTGAGCCTGAGTGTTGAGTTTTGGCTTTCTAAAGTAGATTGTAGCGCACCTGAACTTCGTTGGGGCGGGTTCGCTTCAGTAGTCCAACATGTGAGACTGCGTCTCCCAGAGTGCAGTAGTGTTCTTTCAGCGTGTTGCGAGAGGCGATCCACTCCACCAGGGTTATTGATACCCCACAGTGGAGACTGGTAGTCAACAAAGGCAGGTAAGGGGTCGCAGTGTTTTTCTGGGCATTCGTGCAGTTGTTAATCTGTACTTCCCGCCTAGACATCACAGCAGGTTACAGGTCCGGGACATCGCTTAAAGTAGCATTGTCTCTCCATATCGTTATGGACTTTCGGTGAAAGCAGAGATTCTGTGCCTCTGTGTCGTTAGGCGGTCCTGGTGTATTCCGAACTCACCGAACACTTCAGAAGGTGCTTCCCTCACGCGGTTTTGCTATATATATTTGTTTGAGAGATCTAACCCGTGGTGACCAAGGCTCGTAAGGTATTGTACACAACGCGGCTGACAAGAATAACAATGGCGAGCGAAATGTTAAAGGAGCACAAAGCATCGGCTCTTCGCACATTTAAATCAAAGCCTGCTGCTAATGTAGCAATTGCTGCAGATATAATCAATACAGATGGCACAACCAGCAATATGAAACAAAAGACAACAATGCCAGAAAAATATCAAGAAAAAGGGAATTAGTCAACGGTGGGAAGCCACATCGCTACAAAATTACCTGGATGTAAACAGAATACCCAAAGGCCTAGGAATTTTCATAATCCTAACATTGGCAAACCCCAGACCAGAGCTGTTAAAAGACTGGACTGAGAATACACATGCTTGCTCAACCACCATGCTCAGAATTCTAATAAAAAATGTGTGGATCGAACATTCTGAATTAACTAACCAAATCAAAAGCATAATGGACGACCTGGAAAAAGAAACGGATCAAGATGCCGTAAAGAAATTACTCAAACCAATTGAGGGATGGCTCAAGGCGTACGAAAAAGACATAATTAAGCGTAAACAACAATAATTCCTCCTAGATGAACTCGATTACGCAGCAGGAAAATTCCTGACATTTGCGAAGAAATTTGACAAAGTTAGACAACAACTCGTGAAGGACCAAACATTGAGAGCAATGGAGCAACGTGCATCGGAATCAGGAACTGACCAGAGGTCTGACCTTTGCTCATTAGAAGACCTGCACAACAGAACAGCACCAAAGATTTCATTTCCAAGGAGATTCGCATGCTACAGAAAGAACACAAACACTCATTTCAGACAAAGCAAAGAGGCAGAGGAAGGGGCACAAAAGTGAAAACCAGAGACGAAGGCAACGAAGCAAAACAAACAACCTGCAGCATGTGAACACGGGGCCACCCAGCAAGTAACAAATAATGGCTGCTCAATCTAGGAAGTAACAGTAATAAACCTCTCAAATCAACAACTATCTTATTAGGACATTGAGACTTTGAAACTTGGACTTTCCTTTTGCCAACCTCTAAAGTATATTATGCACAACAATTGAGGATAGATTTATTTAAATTTATCCGAAAACTAAAATTGTTTAATCTACATGCATTACGTCCAAACCGGGCCATTGTTGATGTAGCAGTAGCGAATACTTTCCCACAGACCGACCTAACAGTTAAAGATCTATAAACACTACAAACGCTACACAAGTAAATGAAGACAACATTACACCTAGCATTTCTAATGACCTGCTAGATATTACAAATGTAGAATACATTCAAACAACCCTGGGTATTGACACAGGAGGTTCTGAGCCAACTCACGTTAGGATACCATCACGATCTATCCCCCATCTACCCAAAGACTAAATAGATGTATTCTCAGACTCAGTTGCAGAAGACATCCTGAGATTAAGTAGGGAACATCTGAAACAGAGTAATCTTTACAAGAGACAATGGGACATACTGAAGGAACTACAAAGAGACCAGATTATAGTCATCAAACCCTCGGACAAGGGGGGAACATAGTTATAATGAGTAGAGAGTACTATGTGAAAGACGGACTAGTGAGGAATAGCACCATTTACATGAGAACTGACAGGGAATATTTACAGAATGTTAACACACATTACAGAGAAAGATTACTTGAGTGGCATTAACACCAATTACTCAGTTGAGAAGAGCTACAATTCTTAAAAAATGAAACACTTGCCATCCCCACACTCTACCTGCTATCCAAGGTGCATAAAATGCACTGAATCCCCCGGGTCGTCCTATTTTCTCCTCAAAGAACAGTATGTTTGAGAATACCTCAATCTTTATAGATCATTTTTTGGCACCATATGTACAGAAATTAGACTCCCATGTCAGAGACACACAGGATGTTATCCAAATAACAAACAATCTATGTTGGGACAAGGCATGCTTGCTAGTGTGCTTAGACGTGGAAAGTCTGTACACTAGTATTGGACACAAAGATGGAATGAATGCCTTCAAGTACTTTTGGAGGATGAGAGGAGCTAGGTTTTTTCAACATACACAAATGATCATGGAAATGCTAGAGACATGTCTACAGAAAAATGTTACCTTTTCGAAAATGTTTCATACAAACAAATACAAGGAACTGCCATGGGAACCTGCTTCGCCTCCAGCTATGCCAAGCTTTTGGTAGGCGGGTGGGAGGAGCATGTCCTCTGGAATCAGAATCTAAACAAATATATTGACCAGATCAGTATATGGCTCAGGTACATCAATGATGTCTTCCTCATTTGGGAGGGCAACAAGGAAGACCTTAAAATATTTCTAACTATCATGAATAGCAAGAGTATAAATCTGAGATTTACCACGAGCCATACTCAGGACACAATGGAATTCCTGGATATGAAAGTTTCATTGAGAAACGGCACACTCCAGACAGATCTATATAGGAAGAGTACTGCTGGTAATTCATTCTCCATGGAGATAGCTGTCATCCACCAAGCTTCCGCTGGAGGATACCTTACTGCGAGCTACTTAGAGCCTAGAGAAATAGCAGCACAAACGAAAGTTAAGAGAGAACTAGACAGGATATGCTAGATCGTTTTGGTGCCGGAAAATATCCCAAGAAGAGCCTGAAGAAAGCCAGCACTAAGTCTGATAAAAAATGAAGAGATTAATACACATATAGTAAGTGACCCTGACTGTTGTATCTTAGCAATGATGTCATTGTCTCATGGTCACTGTGCTCACTGGATTCCAGAGTGTGGAATCCAGGGAGCAGATCAGAGATGCACAGATGCTGAGGAAGTTGGTCCTTGAATGCTCCTGGGGTTGTTGATTGAATAAACTACTTCTTCTCACTTAACCACTGTACTCCAAGTCATTTCAGTGGCCACGAGGATGGGATTCATTTTAAGAAGAAAAGAAGACTTGGATTGAAGATTTTTTTCTACTAACTGAAGATTTCTTCATACAACCCCAGGAAGCCTGAACATTTATAAAAGTTTCAAGGTACCTTTATTATTGTTATCGTTTTAAAACTAATGAACTCTTATTTTGCGCTCATTTTGGATTTTTTTTTGTATTTTGAAAACCTAAATCCAATTCTTTATAAAATGTGTTTTTAGTTTTCATTGTAGCTTTGTTATTTTATAGAAAGGGAGATGTGTTGTATCTTAGCAATGATGTCATTGTCTCATGGTCACTGTGCTCACTGGATTCCAGAGTGTGGAATCCAGGGAGCAGATCAGAGATGCACAGATGCTGAGGAAGTTGGTCCTTGAATGCTCCTGGGGTTGTTGATTGAATAAACTACTTCTTCTCACTTAACCACTGTACTCCAAGTCATTTCACTGACAATGAACCTATCCGCTTCATCACAACATTTACAAGTCAGGCAAATAAATCTAAGTAAGGTCTTGAAAAGTAGGTGGGCAATCTTGTCACAAGATGCTATTCTGAGAACGAAAATAGGTAATGCTCCCGATATCACTTTTAAGAGGAATTTGTCTTTGAAAGATATGTTGGTACATAACCATCTGACAAGCAATAAACAAACATGGTTACAGCAGAGCAGAGGATTTAGAAAATGCGGTCACTACAAAGCTTGTAACACACAGTGCCAATGTCCATGAGATTACTCTAGACAGAATCAGGAAGAAACACTGCATTACCAAAGCAATCACATGCAAAACAGACTATGTAGTCTACGTAATTTTATGTCCCTGTGGAAAATTATATATAGGGTCCACCACATTTCCGGTACAAAAACGGATAATTGAACATTGGCATGCCATAACAAATGCAGACATGAGCTAAAGCACAGCAAGGCATTTTAAAGAACACCATGAGGGAGACAGGACAAACAGTAGATTCTTTGGCAGAGACATTGGAGCCAACACCCTAGGGGTGGCAATAGAATAACTGCACTACCCAGAATCGAATCTAGATATATCCTTGAAGCAGGCAGTCTGACACCTCATGGTATGAATCAGGATGAAGAGCTTCACACACACCTGTAACTCGCAAGCTCCTATGTTTAACTTTGATTTCTAGAATTTTAAACCAGTAATATTAAGTAGCGTTGTAAATATTGAATTATTCTTTTAAAGTAGAGATACTATTTTGATTAATGATATCAATTTCTCTTCCAATGTTGGAATAATCAACATGATGCTTTTCATGATTTGAATTAATTAATAGGTTGCAATCCACTAATTGTGTGCACTAAAACTATACATTTCTCTTCTTTTGCAGGTGGTTTGGAAATTTCCTGACACATCTGCTAGAATGTTGAAGAGAGAATAGAAGGCAACCCCCATGTGGCCACCCCTTTTCTTGAGATTCACCAAGGTGAAAGATTACTTTAGATTCCTATAGGTACAATACCTTGAAGAACAGTATTTACCGATTACAGGAGCTTAAGGGCACTAGACCCTCGAGTAGAAATCTGAAAAAGAAAAAGAAATAATCACAACCTTTGTTCAAATGTTGATAACGTTTTGTTGACAAAAGGGAGAGAAATCAAGAGATGTGAAGTATTTTTTTATGTTTATCACAATAAACTTTTTTTCACCTTGAATGCACGTTCTATAAATACAAACAATATGATGGAAATCGGGTTATGTTAGAAAGATCGTAAGATCGAAACGCGTCAGTTTCACTTGTTTACATAAAAACAATACCCAAAATCATTATGTGTTGGTGTGGCTGTTTTCTCCGGAGTAGCAGGCAGGAGGATTGCATTTGGTTTCAGTCACTAACTTCACTGCGAGTGATGGCATTCTGCTCTGGGTCAAGGAGCACATCCACAGATAGTAGCTCTTTTGAGTACCATGTACTAAAAATCAACGTGAACTTTTTAAGACCAAAAAAAGCATTTTGTTTTTAGCCAAGGTTTTTTTCTTTATATTGATGGTGGACTGGCAGCTTTTAAATAAAAAAAGTGCTGCAAATAGTGACAAAACAACTATTGACAAACCCTAAAGACCGAAGTCAAAGCCAGATCTATTTGCTTTGTCAACACTTGTTCAATAAAAATGACTCTATACTGCTTTATACCCGAAGCGCAATGCAGTGCAACAACTTTGATTAATAAACCTGTTACAAAATGTTTATTTTCTTAGAAATTACACATTGTATAATTATGAGATCACATGATCACTAGGTCCCTCATTTGTGCCTGTTTTATTTGCTGTTGGAATCTGACATAAATGCCAGGGAATGCAAGCTTAATAGATGGATTTCACATCTTGTACATCCATTCCTAGGTATTTTTGCACTGCTGCTTGTCAATTAAGACTCTTTTGCCTACATTAACACAAGATTGGCACTCTATGGCCGAAAGTATTTTTGGTGCTTGATTTGCATCAACTTTTAGTGCTAAAAAGTGGATCAACAAATTTATGTGTTCTGTGTTACAAAGCACCGCTTAGGTAAAGATTCACAATAAAATAGCAGCTCAGTAAATTAAACTTGCAACACTGTGCTGCGATAGAGGGAGAGAGCAGTGCAGAGCAATATTCATTCCATATGGCCAGCTGCCACAGGGCCGGACTGGCCGCAGCGAGCATCAGGTGTTTCCGATGGAGGCTGGAAAGGGGGGGGGGCTGGTTTTGCAGCGGTGCTGCAATATCGGACCTCAGTAACAAAAGCTGCAGTGCTTAACACCTGCGCCCATCCTCCCCCAGGGGGGTTGGTCGAACAAAATTGCCAGGGTTTTTTTGGGTTTCCAGTACGGCCCTTCCAGCTCCTCTCTTATCTCTGCTGACACTCTTTGTAACTGTCTTTCAGCACACACAACTATGTACCATAGTGTAAATGTATGTGCATTAAGTATAGTAGTTAGTTTAGTACTGAAAGACTTTTTAAAAAATAAATCGCACATTAGTTGTGTGCAGAATATTGCAGCACATATGCAATGTGCTAAAAGTAAAGAGAAATGAAAAAAAAGTTCCTACATTGCGCCTTTCTTCAGGAGCGGTTGTTTGTTTACGCTAAGCCTGGTCTAATAACAAAAAAATGGGTGTTTACCTTGGAACGCCCTCGTAACACTAATCGAACACCCTCTTGACTTAAGGTATAGCAAAGTAGTGTTAGGCACTATTTGTGCTATAAAAAGGGCACTTTTCGAGCACAAAACAATTGCTCTGGAAATGTAAATAATATATCAACCCTGCACCATTTTGCATCACTTTCCAGTGGCGCAAAGTCCTGCTAAATGTGCCCCTTGTTGCACGTGTCTCAGCACATAAAATAGTCAATTTGGGACCAGCAGCCATGGTACAATAAAATGCTATACTTTTTCACTGGACCCAAGAGCCACAGCATCCTAAACCCTTCAATTTAAACACATTAGAATAGTATTTTGAGGTTTTCAAGAGTAAAGAAAGCTAGGTTTGAAATTGATGCCATATGTAGAAGTACACAGAGTACATTTTTTTGTGTACATAACTTTTGATTCGCCTTTGACATGTACTGCAAAGTTTGCAGATTATTTCGGAATTAAAGTTTAGCATTTACCAAAACTATTTTTGAACTTAAAAAATTGGGCCTTTAGAAGTAACAAAACATGTTTGTAGTCCTATCTTTAGTACAAATGAAAGGGGATCACTTTTACCAGAATAAGAAAGGAAGTTGAGTCAAGGTATTCCTAGTTCCCAAGAGTTTCACCACAGGACAAGAACCAACTCAATGAAAATATTTAAAACAAATTGTCCAAGGTTATTTTTTCGGCAGGAACTGTGATCATTGCTTTAGGATAACAATGCATTTACAATTAAATCAACGAACTTTTCAAATGATGTAATGTAGCAAAGAATGGGGTACAATATTTTATGTTGATATTTTCAAAGAGCAAAGGCTAGGAGGGGTTAGGAAGGCAAAGAAAGAGAGAGAGAGAGAGAGAGAGAGAGAGATAGAGAGAGAGCGCGATATTAGAGATATATGCTTTGAGGTACATTATATAGTCCTACAATTAGCAAGCAATATCTGCGAGGACAACAACTACCAGCTGATAAATTCATCACAAATTATACATTTTAAAACACACTGGACCTGTAAAATTTGGCCACTTTTTCCCTACTTTTAGGAGATCTTGCCCAAGGAATATTGTAAAAATGAGTTGACAGTGGGAATGCGAACTAGACCAGTAACATTGGTGTAAACGTAATATCATGTATATACATTTAACCCTGCTTTGTGGATCCTGTTTCTCCAGCACGGTGATAGTTGGAAAACGAATATCAAATGGTGTATTTTAATGTACATTAGTCTATTTGCACTGTGATAATTAAATATAATTTAAATATTATTTTTCATAAAGTTTTAGATGTTTATTCCTAGGGATTTTTTGTGGATGATAAGGCTTAGATATTATATCATATTGGGCAAGTAATTTTGGTTTGTGATATGCTATATTTCACCAAAAGCATGTGGGAAAACTGTAAAGTGTTTAAAGATTATTTTATTGTATTTAACATATACCACTCCTAGATGAAAAAGAACAGTCAAGTAGCACTTCCATAGTGACCCTACTTATATCTTCTTTTATGAATTTCACCAGCATAATTGAAAAACACCACCATTTTGACTGAATACATTTAGGCTCGGATAAATCAGGAAGCAAAATGGATGACTTATTTGTAGAAATGCACAGACATGGAAACATTTTTATTCTGATGCTTCGTTACAACCACCAACAACCAATTCGGGATTCAAAACTGGCTAACACATCAATCTGAAGATGGACATTTCTTATCAGTCATATGTGTGGTGCAAGTGATCAATCCACCAGACCAAACTTGTATTGAGAGGAAGGCAGGTGTCATATAAATACGGAAAGGTAAACTGAGCCATGTGGGACACCATATTCATGGAAGAAACTAATATGGCCTACTTAGGCTGAATGAGGTTGACGCTTTGGAATATAAAGAGTTCACATTTACAGGGATGCTAATTGATGTATTGTAACATGGTTTGTGTTCTTCAGGAGCAGAAAAACATAAACTCTTCTGAGCTGTGCTACACTGTATTCAATAGACAGAATTGAAATGTGTAGAAATGGACATCAATGAAGCTTATCCATTTACAGTCTAGATGGGCACTCATCATGTGTTAATGAATAGTATAATAACTTGCTGTAACGTCTTCAGAACAAGGTCAAGAGGCCATTTAAATGGGTTTTTGTAAGGTGAGATCTCACCAAGGTTGACGTGGTGGAGAATGCGAGTGGCACATTGTACAATTTGAACCTTGCTTGGCATGAGCGAGGGCTCGCCCATTCCAATTAGTAACTGAGGCTCATGGTCTTGAAGAACCAAAAAGTCACAAAATGACTTCTCCATTTGGGAAACAGAAGCGTGAGAAGACATCATCGATAAAGATTTGTCTCTAGACTCTTCTTTTCTTTGGAGAGGGATTTCAACCTGCTTGTCACCCCTATAATGCACCCATCCCTGGAAGGAAGAACTCAAAAAGGTATGTAGATGTTGCAGTTATATAAAAATAGATGGAGCAGATTCGTTCAAGAACATCAATGTGCATTCCACCTCGAAGAGCACTGTTGAAACTGTCAGCTACCTTCAATAGTTTGATCACCTTCTGTTGATGGACCATCTTGAAGGTTTCATTCCTTAAAGGCAGGCAGCAAATTATTTCTCAAAACTCCCACCGCCACTGTGATGGGCTGTACTCTGTACATCAAACTATAAACCAGACCTTAAATCTTTTGAGGATAATGTCTCGTCTTTTCCTGGGAAGATCCGTGTTAAGAATTCTTACAACCTTTACAGCTGAAATTCAAATCAATTAGCTTTCATTTTACCTCACTACTGTCTTGAAGCAGTATGGACTCTCATAAGATTATTATATGACCTGTGCCTTTGTGCTTTGAATGAAGAAAATAGGTTACTGTTGAAATCATTGTTAAATAAATCTGGTCAATCTAAAGACACAGTCAGTCAAAATGTATGAACAGCAGCAGCCCACAGTTGACTAGCAGATTTGTAAAGATCATAGATAATATTTTACACTGTTTCACAAAAGTCTCATATTTGTTATAGCATTTTTATTTCTACTGTTAAATCTCATTCATTGAGGTTTTGAACATTGTGATAAACACTTTTAACTTCCTTTTAGGGTAACCAATTGCCACTTTTCAATAAATACTTGCATTTACATATGGGGACATATTTACCATTAAGTGATGCAGTGTAGCAAGCCATCTTTCTGTGCTGCGAGACAAAGAAAGAGCAGGAATGTGCATTCCTGTCCTTTCACAGTGCTGGAACATGGTGCAAGGCTGCCTGCATTGTAAGCAGGATTTCTTTTCTGCAGGACGCACACCTTGCTGCACAAAAGTAATCTCCTGAGGCATTTTCCTCTTTCTATGTGTGCAGCAGAAAGAGGAAATAAGGAGGACTATAAAACCTTGTTAGCTTCGTTCAATTCTTCATCGTCTATAACACAGGCCACCTACATGTTGCCAGCACTAAAGATTCATACATGGAGAAAACACCAAAAGCAGCCATCAGCCTGAAGAGAGTACATGTGATCTAATGGCACATGCTCAACCCAGAAACTTTGCCAAGGCAATGACAATGGTATTAGATGCTTCAGAGTGTAATATTCTTAGGGCAACCTCATTCGTTCTGCTGCCTAGAGATTTACAGATTGACGTCAGCCATACTGCGGGAGGGGCAGCATATGCTGGGCAAGCAAGTAATAGGTGAGCTAATGACTCTGAGTGAGTGGAACAGACGGGACAGGAGTCAGCTTCTGAGTTTCCCCATCTTGCTATAAATGATCTTACTGGCAATGAACCCCTCCAGAATTGTAAGTAAAGCTTCTGATCATGCAGCTTAGTAATAATGTCCCAGTAATGTTAAAAAGTTGGTGCTGGCTAAACCGCAAGGAAACATACTGTAAGGGAGGAAGTGTTGCAGTTCCTGTATGCGCCTTAGGCCACCCATTCCCAAGATTTAGCTTTTAGAACCACTTTCGAGGGGGAACGGAGTGGCTGCCTGGTTTTCCCATAGGGGTGCCATGCCGAGACTTATCAGGGAGGCTCTAATCCCCTGCAACCATTTCATACTATTAAAACAATCAGCACTAATTAGGTCCTTGAGACATGAAGGTCTAATAAGTCGTCGAGAGCCGCTATAACTTTCGACTTCTTACCCTTTGAACCCCTAGTGTAGACATTGTAAACGTCCACAGCCCCTTGCTGGCCCCACTTCAACATGACCGCGAGGATATGACTGCTCTGCGTTTCGAGTACATGGATTGCAAAGCCAATCGCTTGGCACACCCAGATTGCCAGGCCACCTGAGGGTCGACCTTTAACCCCACAAAGAGCAGGAATGTGATAATTTAGTTAACCTGAGCAATAGAGGGGTCGGTTAGCCAGGTTTTCTGGAAGAAATGGAGATAGTTTGTGGAACATAGTACGACATTGTGGGTATGCGTGAGTGGTTGAATCATCCTCTAGTATGTCCTCACACTCACTAATAAGAGTGTCTATTCTGTCTAGCAAACAGTTGCTCCCTACATGTTTCTGTGTCTTCCTGGTCTTTTTCCCTTTATTGTCATGCCCAACTCGTCCCCCTCCTCCCCCTCCACCCCTACCACCACTGCCCTCCATGGATTTCCTTTTCCCCATTCCAACTCTTGGTTTCAAGATAAGCTAATTAAGACCAAGATGACCTCTCCCTAAGCTATGGAGATAGTATACCCCTTTACCCCTCAAAAAGACCCCCAGGCCACCCTTACAACAACCACACGATGGGAGGAACAAACAAAGGGTGAAAAGAGTGAAAAAGTGTTTTTGTTTTTGCTTTTTTTAGTCGGCACGTAAAGTCAATATGCCAGGGATCATCCACTTAAACAGTACCTCAACAAGACCACAGCAGCCACTGTGTATTCAAACGCCTTTAGGTAATCTGAGAGCCCAATGCCATCTGAAAGGGGGTGGCCCTGCCCTGCCTCTTCTGGCAATGATGGGCAAAGACGGGCCAGCCCTTGGTGCTGCGGGAGCCCGCAACGGCTTTTGGAGCACCTCCTGGCACCGCTGGTGACAACAATCGACAGCACTGCAGGCTGGTCCCTGCAGTTCTTGCCCCCGGTGAGAGGGGGGACTGCTGGCGTCAGCTGTTGGCAAAATGTGCCTGCTGAAAAGGAAAGAGCAGGAATGTGCATTCCTGTCCTTTCACAGTGCTGGCACATGGTGCAAGGCTGCCTGCGTTGTACGCAGGATTTCTTTTCCGCATAATGTAGACCTTGCTGCACAAAAGCAATCCCCTGAGGCATTTTCCTTATTCTATGTGTGTAGCAGAATGCAGAAAGATGAAATAAGGAGGAGAAATACACATATTTCTCCTCGTTACACCTCCCCTGGAAAGGCATAGCATTTTGACACATTCCCAGGTCTACCAGTAGTGGTAAATCTGGAAATGCATCAAAATCCATCGGTGTTGCATGGGAGCACCAACTCACCACCCATGGAACTTCTCCAGATGTGCGCTGTATTGCATTACTCCAGAGTTATACAGCCACTCAGGCCTACACAAGGTGGCCTTGCATGGCTTGATAAATCACACTTAAGGGTTGCGTCACACTTGCACCCCATTATGTGGTGCAAAACCGATGCAACCCTTTGATAAAGATGGCACTAAGGTATAGCTTCATGTAATTGATCGTGTTGGCTGCTTTGCAATGGTTTTTAGGAACTGTCAAATAAATCATTCACATCAACCATTACTAATGATCTTATCTTTCAAAACAGTTCCTCCCCAGAGAAGAGGCTAACATTGACAACAATTGCAATGATTGTTGTAAAGTTAAATTCGTCAAAACCAACAATTAGACATTGCAAATGTCTGTAATAAAGTAAAAGATTTAACGAGATTGATGATTTTTTACGTTTCTTACTGTGAGATTCAAATTAATGTATAAAATGTGGCTGTGTGAACTCTTTTGGACAGTCAAATTGTTGATTTAGAGGTATGAGATTTTTTTCAGTAAGGACGAGATCTTCATAGAATTCATAGGAGATTGTTGCAGTTGAAGAGTCCAGAAAGAAGCCTGCGATTTTTTTTAAACCTGGAAAAAGTATTCAGAAGAACTTTTTACTCAAGTGGCAATTCACTGTAAATCACCATGATGAAAGTGATAGATGGTTTATGGTGATAAATGTAAATGTGACACTCATGTGGTTTGACAGCTTGGTATAAACTTTAACCCATCAACTTTCGAGGTTCTAACTCCCACGTTTTAGGTGTTAGATAAAAATATTTGTTTCAGGTCGTTTTAGTGCTTCTGACCTTTCAACTTTTATGGAGGACCACATTTTCGCACTCAATAGCTTAGGCTGCTTTTGCATGTGCAAGTATATCAAAGGGTGGCCTAGCTATGTAATAATGTAATAATGATAACCACAATGACTAAAGTTTATTTTTCTGTCTTGCTTACCCTGTCCAACTGTGTCACTTTCGACTTTTTAAATCTATTTACTTTCTTTGGCCTCCTTAAATTTGGCCTCAGTGGTATTGTGTGTGTCCAAATACTGTAACCACTTTTACCTGGGATGTTATGTTTGTATGCTTCTCGACATTTTCTTTGTTCTAATCTGGATCTTAATACTTAATTAATTTATGATTGAGACACTTTTCAGTCACCACATTTGATAGATTCCATTATCAGTCCTGTATAGTATTCTTTAAATGTCTGTTTTTAAAATGAATGATTATTTTCCTATAGAGGTTTCAAAGCTTATTTCACACTATATATAGGACTCTGCACTTGGCTGCATTGAGCCTTAATTGTCAGATCCCATCATATGTGTACTGTCCAGCCCTTTTTGAGTTACAATCTCGCTGTTCTATTCACATCAAAGTATTCTCTACGGTCTATCTATGCTAAAAGTGTAGATTGACAACTCTCATCATTCAGTTCACTTTAGTATCACTCATAAATACTTTGGCATGCATTAGATTGAAGTGATACCTGTAACTCCAAACAGTCACTTTTCTCTCAGACTTGCTTGTATTCACCACCACTTTTTCCTCACCTACATGTCTGTCTCTCGACCAGAAGGATATTCACACCAAAGTTTATAAGGTACATTACACTATGGTGATCAGTGATATATATATTAATGTATTCAGGTAGGATGTTATAAGACTTATTAAAAAGCCAGAGGCTACTTTCAAAAGCTTGTCATAACTCCCTGCTCTTTAAAACATAGTGCCATGGTCCATAGGTAAACTTTATAAGTACAGGCAGTAAGTTTTCATCAATAGCCTTCCTTTTAAAATGATCAATATTAGGTTTAACATAATGCAAGTAATTTTTACCAGCCTTCATTTTCCATGGTCCCTCTTAAGTCACAATTTTTGTAGCAGAATTAGATTTGTCGTCCCACAATCCGTCAGACCCTCTAGTGGGTACATATTTCTGAATCCCCACATGCATCTTGTTTGTATTCTTTGCCTAGTTCAGGTCTATAGATCTAACATACACTTTTGTATAATTTTGCAACCATCAACTTGCTGTTTATCTGACTTCTCTACCTCATCTTCACCCGCATCTTTGTTTAGAGATAAATTAACTAGATCAACATCTTACCTATTTATGTTTCTCTTTTACACATTTCATCTTCTTTAAACTGCACAATTATGCTTCGGCTTTCTTTCCTTTCATTGGCCAACTTGAAAATGTTGAGTATCCTTAAGTCATGGACTGGTTGTAGTTATCCCTACATCGAGGTCTGAAGCCCTCATGAAATATACATAAATCCTGAAAACAATCTGCCAATACATTTGCCTAGTTTAAATGAACATCCACATGATATTGAAGAATATGATTTGCTTTATTGGAATTAAGGAAAAGAAACATCTGAAAATACATGATTGTATTTATTTGTCCTGATTTATGCATTGGAGGGTAATACTGCCACTTAGTCAGATGTAGGTTAGTCAGAGAACTTGGAAAGGTGATAACTAATATAAAATGTAAGCTGGTAGTGGAGATTTGGTGCCAGGACGGCGTTGTATATGAACCTGATGCCAATAATATTCAGTTTGAGGCAGTTAGTAGCCAGTGTTTTCTTTGTTAAGTTTAAGGTTAATTGTGGGCTGAAAGATTGGTGAGGGTGTTTCTTAAAAGCCTTTAGTGGGTCAGGCAAAGAATTTTGATTGATCAAGACCCCTAGCAGTAAAAGGTGAGGCCTCTTGTGAAGGATGGATGAGTTCTTGTTTTCTAGTCAGTGATTTATCGACCAGTTCAATGTGTGTCCCTCCTCAAGATGCTCTTTGAATTCTTAAATGTTCTTTACAAACTTGGCAAACAATTGGGAGAAGAGCATGGAGACAAGTAACCTGAGCATATTGTAGTCTTGTGGCCCACTGCTGAGGGCTATACCGGTTGGTATAGACCCTGAACCTGAGTTATAGGCAAAAGCCACAGGCGAGGGCTTTTAACACCCAGAGTAGCTCAAGGCAGAAAGGATATAAGGCTATTAGAAAGTTCCGCACATTAAGGGTAGAATGTTCTAAACTAAAAAGGGAGAGACATGAAGACAAACAGTGGAGTGTTGGAGCACCGGCCTTATACCTGCCATTCTAATCCCGGATCCACTCCATTGTCTTCATTGGAGTTCTCTACATTCAAATGTTCTAATTTGGAATAATCTCCGGCACTATTCTAAAAGACACAGACTCTCAATGCAACAGTTTAGGATTTTTGGAGGCCACTAATAAGAAGACAGATTCACGGTTTAATACATAAAAGAAGTTAACACTAAAGTAAGCCAATGATAAACAATATCTAAAAGTTTAAGGGAAGCAAAGGCAATCAAGGGCATAGTTAGACACAGCAGGTAGCTGCAGGATATTAATGGAGAAGCCCTCGATAAAGACTGATTATTCTTCATTGGACAGAATGATGGGAAACTACTCAAAAGAGGATTTACTGGTGCACATTACAACTATCATTTGATTCCAGATGAACCTGTGCATGACAGCAGTCAAGGCTACTAACAAAAAAAGGTAGTTGAGCATACTAGAGAGGGGACACCATTGGCAGGGACAAGGATGTCATACCATGCAAAAACAAGAGCAAATTTATTGTCCTGTTCTCATCTAGAAACTGACTGACGAGTTAATAATAGGGAAGGACTCGTAAGTTGCAGAAGTTGGAAGGCAGAGTTTTACAGTTTAGGATTTTAGACAGCCAAGTAAGTCCTGCAAAGAGGATACAGTTTATCAAGGCAAGTAGGCCAGTGGGCAGTAAATTATATTGAAAATATTTTGAGAACACATTAAGGGTGCATTTGCCTTACTTACCTGTGATATTATGAGTTCAGATGTAAAAACACCTAGTCTGAATTGTCATATGATAATAATTAAATATCTTCAAATTGTCATGTTTCCGGAGGACATTTGTGCAGTCTTGAGAATAACAGACCTCTGCTAAGTGCTCTGAAACTCCTCTACACCAGAGTATGTGTGAAATAGAAATATATGTTCCGATGTACAGAGCCAGAGACATATTTGATTTTAGTCTTCCACAGGCAGTTTAATCAAACCATAGTACAATAACACTGACTTGTAGGGAAAGCTGTAAGATAATTTGTGCAAATGAGGCTTTCAAAATGTCATCTTCAGATTCCAATAAAAGGTCGTTCTGCAATTTATTTCTTTGTGGTCAACATTCTACTAATTTTGCCACTGTGGCATAGTATACATAGTTATAACACAAAGGAGGGCCAGAGGAGGTTTAAAGACCTGCAAGGGTTAACTCCCCTACGCAACATACCGAACACAGAACCCTTGGGTCGATGAACAATTTTAACCTACCTGGGAACCTATCCGTGATGGGATGTTCCATTTATAGGATGGTTTTCCTCACCCACCGTAGTGGAATGCTTCATCAATGGGCACCTCCTTGTACTGTGATAGCTAGTCACAATACGGGCTACAACCCCTTCACAGGAGGAGGAGCTCAGGGATGTTTTAGTACTAAAAGAGGTATACTAACTACTAAATTGATGAGCTTGGGGTGGTGGGGGAAGCAGAGCAGGTGAAAATGATGATAAAACTAACTACTGAGCTCGCAAATACCTTTATTGGGGCGACCCTGTGCTAGGATTAAAAAACAACATAGCACGGTGGGAGTGATTAAACTCGCTTTAGTGTATAAAAGGGACATACCACGACTGTTCACATCTAGGCTAAAAATACTCATAGACCCAAGGGTTTTATTTTGTGTTTGATAGTATTGATAGTAAGAGACACAAAAACCCTCACATGTTTAGCAACTCCAGAACTATTAAGAGAATCCTGGAAGAGGTCTGAGCATGTAACTGATTAAAAATAATTAATGTGCTTTTGTAATATTGGGAAATATGTACATCTTTGCCAAGGATTGCACAACAGAATCCGAGAAGACATACTAAAACTCACAGCAACACAATACTCTTGCGTTTTTATTCTTAGTTAGTAGGCAAACCCCAAATGATAACTGTCACACGCAGCACAAGAGAAACATTAAGCGAGGTAAGCAGTGATGCAAAGAATATGTTTTCTTTCATGGAAAAAAGTATTTATATTATGATGGCAGGTAACACTGTACATTATAATAACAGAAATACAAGGAGGTTTCTTAATAGTCATTCTGTTAGACAGTCAGGAAGAAGTCCTCAGGAGAATTCCCACTCTCCATTTCACTGATTCTTGAGGGCCAACAGATAAAGGCATACATAAAATTAACAGGCTATTTAAGAAACAGCTATGAGAAGACAAAATGAGGAAGCTGAGGATAAGCATTAGAGATTCAATCCACAGAATGTCAAGTAAGATGTCTCAGTTGGATCATCAATGCCAGCATCCTCTGATGAAGCACAAACCTTGTTCAAATAATTTGCTACGTTTGTTATCAATATTCCTATCTCAGTATCATAGAGGGTAGCCAATTACAACACTACACATTTATGTTCTCTTTAAGCATGTACACTCTTTGTCTCTTTTTGGAAAACTAAATATATATGTCCCAATTAGCAAGCTGCATTCTGTGGTATGTAAAATACCATAATACGACTCACATACTTCAAAATGCAAAAGACACATCCATGGCAGTTGATCCCTTTCAAAATGACTTCTATCTTGTATCTGCCAATAACCCTAAGAAATATATACCAGCCATACATAAAAGACTGTAAGTGTCCACACTGCACAGTATGTTTTCGGAACCTATGTAACTCTGTATAGCCATGACTGACATTTCAAATTTCCTCTAATAGAGCATATTCATATTTCCGGATCATGAGAAATTCCAACAATCGTTAGTTCCAATTTTTTAATTAACTATATTAACTCTCCAATAATAGACACGCAAAAAGACTTAAGCAGTATTAGGTGGACTCAACTCTACTTCAATATGTTGTCCATCATAGCATGTAATTTGATACTTCTAATTGACAAATCCATATAGTCTTTATGGGCCATATGAGCTACTGTCATCCATATTATGACTTGTCAATACAGTCATATGGAACCCTCCTTTAACATATTTGCTCATAATTGCTGGGGGAAATATGCCCTAACACAGGAGTTTACACAGTTATCATGCCCCAATAGGCATAACCTCCAGCTCATTATTAAATTCATCACAATCAAGCCCCAATTGGCATAATCATGTCCCCAGCAAGATCATTAGATCCATTGGAGAGGTCAATAATGGTAAATGTCCCAAAAAATAATAAAGAAAGTGTACAACAGTAGGACATGAAAGAAGAGTTTACCCCGATTGCATAAAAATGTAAAAAGAGAATAAAGATGCAGTTTATCATCTATGCATTGTACGGCTGTAAAACACAGCATCAAGTAAATCATCAAGGTGAAGCTAAGAAAAAGCAATGACTTCAATCAATGTGAGCTGACAATTCCTTGTCCTTATGTAGGCCTCCTGGATTCTTAGATCCAGGGCATACAATGCATCTGGACACCACCTTCCGGAAGTGTTTCTCCCTATTGCTTCCACGTTTCTGTGGAAGTATCCAGTCAATGGTAAAAACACAGGTAGATTGGCAACACTGTTCTGCAGCTCAGCAAACCATCTCACTGCAATATTGATAAACCTTTATGATTTATAGCTCTTTGATATTCCAAAAGTCTGTTTCACACAGGGAATATGGTGCTGCCCATGTATTTCAGGCCATATGTACATCTCACCACATAACTACAATACTCGGATGCACAATTCAGGTGTTTGTTACACTTTTACTAAACATTTTACACATGCATAATGATAGACATGCTACATTTACTTATACATAATACCCTATGCGTTTGAGTAGTCTTCGGAAGCAGAGATACTCACATATTCCTGCAGGTAGTCGTAGAACTTTCTATAAATTCAAAACAAAAAATGTAACTCACTCCAATGATAGGAGTAAAACTATTGTGTATTTTTTTAGAATTGAATTCAAAAGGGTTAATAATAGCTTGAAGAAGACCAAACCCAGCAACTTCAGCTGGTGAAAAATGAGGGGGTATATAAAAGATATCCACAGCACCAGAAAGTCATGGCACTGGGCTGCCAAGCTCAGTCAGAAAGCCTAAAATAGCTTTTGAGATGACAAATGTTTTTAATCGGGTCGCATAACAAAATACACATTTTCGCGATTATGAAGTTTTGCACTGGAGTGCTCCTTTTATCTCAAAAAGCAAACAATGCTGATAGTTTCCTTTTTCCTAAACGCATTGACTATTTACTGCTTTTTCTTGATGTGGACGTTCAGCATACAAAGAGGGCTTGGCAGGTGTTCAAAGTGCTGCTTCAAAGTCAATTCCTAAGTACTTTTATAAAAACAGAAGGATGCTTCTCATTGTGAATGACTCTTAATGTACTGTTCATGTGATCTGTCTGTGGAGTTCAGTCGGATGGGTTTATGTGGGTTTCTTTTGTTTCGATGTCTTCTTTTAACCTCTAAATATAAAATTGGATTCTAAAAGAAAAAAGACACTCGTAATAGTGCGAGCAGCAGACAGACCAGTTCCATTCATCAGAAGTAGCTCCAAATATAACGCGTCTGAGACTTAAAGAAAAAAGGTACGTGGAATTCTGAACTTGGCAAGCCTGCTTCCCGGTGATAAATAAATAAGTAAAAACACGCCCACGCGCTTCCTGTTTTTTTAGCTGTTTTGAGGAGCGTTGTAATGAACTTTGCGCTGAGTAAGACTACATCACTATATAACGGAAAGATGCAGTTCACGTTTTTGTCAGCAATATTTTCCATTGATTTAATCAATTAGAGGAAATGTGGATTCGAATTTAATTCTTCAGTCTTAGTCGTCACTTAACATAACTCGGATTGAAGACTACAGGCTCTGCTTTTCAAGGACACCGGAAGCTGACAGTCCCCGCCTCTCCAAACACCTCTCCTTCACTACTGCATGATGCAGTCTCATAATAATGGAGGGCAAGACAAAAAAGGCAAATCCCAAACCACATTGACCTCATTCAGTGACGTAAGTCAACATGACCTGCCCCCCACGCAGAATGTGGTGAGAGGCCCCTAAGACTCCTCTTTCTCACAGATTTAATACCCTTAGGATGAATGGGATACCTGAAGATAGGGACCCCTCTGTGCTGCAGGCCCCTGTGCTACACCCTTGATGATCACAAAAGTCACAATCTGAGGGACCTCACACGTGTTCTATTTCAGAGAGGCTGGCCGAAAGAAGAACCCATTTAATTGATGCATCTGCTTCTGTTCTGTAAAAATGCAACAGGTTATTTCGCTCGCCCAGGAGCTGAGATAGAGTAGTGCCTTCTTCTTCCTCAAATGACCACTTCTGCTTTCAACATCTTCATAGATGCGAAGGCGATATGCTTGTATCACACCTTACACAAGCCAGTAAAGCGAAGCAGAGCACGGAGAGGTGCTGCAGCGTTGGTCATTGGCTGCAAGAAAGGAGCACCAGCCCCCAGGAGCACATTTGTTGGCAGGCATTCAACTGGGGAGATTGCAGATGAATATTTCAATTTTAAGGTTTGGTGCAGAAGACAATTAGAAAAAGTATTTTAGAGGGACTTCTGAAATTCAGGTATAGGGTGCATCACATTTTGCACCTACGTTCTGAGAGAGGATCACAGTGCTTTGCCTGTACATATGGGTGCAAACAAGGGGCACTAACATTTGTGTATGTAGATTAGCGTTGGTTCACTCTATCTGAATTAAAAAGCCACTTTGAAATGGAGCATTTTCTTAAATACAACACAAGCAGTCATTACTCTTTACAAGCAAAGTGCCCAACAGTTTGTATTTTCATTATTTGGGTAGGTATTTGCCATAAAATATATTTGGTGTATGACAGGAGCAGCCCTTGTGCCAGGAAAACCTGGGAATCCAAAATATACTGAAAACAATGGTTCACAGAAATTCATTTATAGAACTTTGTAGATGAGAAAATAAATGTATTCTAAGCATACAATTAATGTAGTAAACTCACTAATACATTCTAGCCTTATGTTGTTTTTAATTAAACCAGAAATGTATTTATTGTAAGAGCCCTTTGACTGGAAATTTTTGTCGAGTGCAGAGTTTGAAAGTTGAGGGTCAATGGTGTTCCTGAATATTTACGAGCACTTAACAAAAAAAGAAAGTCAGAGACAGTGAAGGCAGTGCTTAATTTGAGCCAGTAGTGTACGGTGGTGTTGTCTGGCTCATTTAGAGACGAGCACAGCAACAGTTAATTGTTAATCCAATAGACATTAGACATTACTATTACCTGCTGCCAAAGCTATTCCTATAGCTTTGGGGGTTTGTAATACTCAGAATTAGCACACTTGTAAGAGCGAGATGGTTAGTAGATATGTTGGTTCTGTCATTGGCAGCGCTTGTAGGGGCAATGGGTGATGCAAGCTGCAGAGACCTCCTGACGAGAGCCTTGGCACTTACCTTTTTTTTTTTTTTTACAAATTAAGCACTGAATGAAGGAACAGGTAAATGATATTAAAAAGAACAACATTTGATGTCAGTGAGTGGCAAAATGCATATGTAATCTGGTATTCCAAGGTGGCTAATAAGGAAGACTAATCAATTAATTCTTTTAGAAAGGAACTGGCAAATGGATATGTGGCTGAACTAGGATTACTAAACGGCACAGCTCAAGGGATATGAACTGAGTCAGTATAGATAAGGAAGTGGAAAGGTTTGATTCACCAATATTGTTGAATGTCTAACTCACTCTCAATGCTTGATTTGAGCCGGTGATTGCAGGTGAGGCCCACAGGCACTCATTCTTGGGGACAGGCATTTGTTTTTTTCTCCTTAGACTTTGACTCAGAGCAACTTAGTGAAAAATATGCAATGGACATAGATGCAGGTAGAGAAAAATGGGTAAAAGTGTCAAAGAAAGAAAGCAGGAAACTGCAAGAGTGAGATAAGGGTCCCAGAGTGTCTTAGGGCGCAATGAAGAGGCATGAGAAGGAATCAAGACTAAGCAATCATGTTCATCCCATCAACATCTATTAGTGCTAGCTTCAGAGAAAAACTTTGGGTCCAATACTTATTCTTTTACAAATTAAGCACTACACCGTATGAAAGCCAGTGAAATCACCAGTAAAGGTTATATATACTGTGATCTAAACATCGAAGAGAGTGAAGGTGCAGAGTGGAGAGCAAGTTTAGAGCTCTGTGGTTGAAGTGGGGGTTAGCCTGTATGTAAATCAAATTTTAAGAAGAAACAAGATGTTAGGTATCATGCAGGAGTGAGAATCTGGATAATAGTGTTAAGCTACATATAGGGGTTATTTATGCTTCTGCTGAACATAGGATTAGACAACGGTTGCGTTATTGAGTTTCTTCCTGATTTGTTTTGTCCTTCCAGAGTTATTTTCCCCTGAAGAAAAGCCCCACATGCACAACATGCACTGGAAATAGATGTAGAGAATGTCTCATGATTAACCAGAACAACCACCAATGAATATTGAAAAATGATCATTAAGAAACTCATTTATTAGTATTTTAAATTAGGAAGTTGAATATTCGCAAGAGATGTCCAAAAGAAGAGACTGAATTTACTAACCATAGAGTAATCTGGTTTACACGTGAACTTTATCATAAAAATTGTGTGGAGTGTTCAGTGCTTGACTTTTAAAATTGTAAGTGCTGGGGCCCAAACTTATGCTCAGCAGTGAGAACGCTCTGGGCTATTCCTTCCAATTCGACTCTGGTCAATTGACCTTTTTTAGTCGCCTGAGAAGAAAATGTGTGAACAACATTTTAAATCTTATGGTACAGTGTGACCATTAGGACCACACAATAGAAGTCTGAGTCATTAACTTGAAGTTAAAAGGTTTTTTACAAACTCAAAGCCAGACTAAAAGAAATCAATCTCAAGTACATGCTATAAAAAAAAGATGATTAAAGGAAGACCAAAACAACATACAATATTGGCCCTCAAAAGCAAGCAGCTTATAAGAATTACTTGGCAGCTATGAAGAAAATAAGAAATAGGATTACATGACTAGAGAAATGGTTTCAACCCTTCCCCCCAAATATGGAAAAGATTCATAACATCTACTAAACCCTACAGTAAACTAAGACTAGGAGAAACACTATTGAATTAATGAAGGAAGAAAGGTGTCAGCATTAGAGCCGCTGTAGAAGTTCTTTATGTAAGGAGTCATGTACAGCATGAAGCCACACAATCAGAGATGGTAAGAGACGTCTGTACGCCTCCAAGTCAAAAGAGAATCTGACAAAACCCAAGGTCGGTTTACTAACTAAAATGCACAAAGAACATTTGAGAAATATGACCTCATACGCATCATAGTTCTTTTGCAGTTCCAGAGAAAGAACTCAGCGCCATGAACACTACTTCCATATTCCAGTCTCTGGTTCAAAGGCATCCTTGGTTTCCTCCTATTGTTTGATAGTACCAACTGGTAACAATCCCTTGGATCTTCATTAAAATTATTTGGCCTTGCCAGTTCTTCCTCACCATACTATCTCTGAAATGCTATGTGCTTTTTTACTAACCAATGAATGCCTTTGGTCTGCTCATGAAGAGAAGAAAACATGCAGAAAAACAACTTTCAGGTAGTAATATATGTCTCAACTGTAAGCTTAAGGTCCAAAATTACCCTAACTTAAAAGTTTTCTTTAAATGCATATTAAGTTTACAACCTACATATAATCCAATAAATGAAATCGTTAATGAAGGAATTCAAACTAGATGGCATTATACTCTTATATGTGGCACAATAAACAAATACATGTATTTTTAACCTAAAACAACAATTTATCACAATTTATAAAGAAAGCATTGAACACACATATGACTCATTCTCACTAATCCCAGGAGAATGCACTGCTATAAAAGCATTTTAGTGCTCCACCTTACAATCTAAACCTATAGAATATTAATATGAACAATCCAGATGTTTCAGAAAAGGAAACATTTTAAAACGCACGCACATGAATCTCAAACACATAATAAATGCACCTTCTATACCTTTTGTGCACCATATCACATTGGTATTTTTGAACCACACAAGTACATAAGGCCAAAGGTAAATATATATACGGTCTTGCAAATGTAAAAGGTTGGAGCCAAAATGATGCTACTCCAGCAGCAACTAGTGCCAAATGCCAAGCCTGCATAGTCTTAATTCCCCCTCGTGCATCCAATACAAGATTTTCCGTGCTCCCTCAAATGCACTGATTCACATCCTTTCTCACATCTGCTTTCTCCTGATGTCTCTATTTTCCCCTCTTTTTCTTCTTCCTACTTTCCCCCTTGTGTGTTTTTCTTTCTCTTGTTCCTGGTCAATGTGTGATGGAGAAAAATAAAATAAGTACTGGTCCTCACACATGAGTGCCAGTGGACTGCACCTGCAAACACCAGCTCAAATCAAGCACTGGGAGTGTTTAATAAGAATATTTTTATGCTAAATTGTCTAAATAAATGTAGGTTAAGATTATTGAGCTCATAAGCAAGGGGGTGCAAAGGGTTTCTACTGTGGTCAAAATATCACAGGTTTTTTTTACCAGAGTATCTAACCTCTGCACCCATATTATTCAAAATAACATATGTCAAAAGAAATATTGAGAACAGACATTCTAACAAATTAAATAACTATACGGAAAGTGAACTAGGCATGGCACTGGGCACCGCACTTATGATTCCAAAGCAGTTTCCCATCCATCTAGGCTCAATTCTCCTTAGCGTCTGATATCAAACACCTCCAGCATAGTATAGTCCGAGACAGAGCACTGAAGGCTTTGGACCTCTTATGCAGTTGCAGAGACACGTTTGGAACTGCTCATGGCATTATAATTTTAAGTGCCTTTCCAAAGGAAAAGGCTATCTCAATCTCGGGGTGTGAACCTTCTGCTTCACTTGTCCTGAAACAAAGTCAGAGCCACCCGCCCCCAAAAGCATAACACTTCCTCCCTTTCAGGAGGGAAATGGGGGATTGTAATGTTTTATTTCTACAACAGCAGCAGCCTAGTTGAGAAAAGATCCCTGCATGACAGCCGCTGCCTTGCAGCAGCGAAGCAGCAGCAAAAAGTGCAATGTCCTTAGCTGGAAAATTAATTATTTATTTAATTTTCCCTCTTGTTCGTCTGTTGAATCCCACCCCAAACTCAGTCCCACCGCCCCACAGCTCTTACTGTAGGTGCCGCTCCGGGTCCTTAGTAATCAGTGGGCTCTATGTACTTCAACAGTGCTTGAACTAGTAAGATGTATATGTAACAAAAGTTTGGCACAATACTACTCAGCACAAACTATTTGTCTCTAGCCCACGCCGATCCAAAAAAGAATTGGTAATGCATATATTTGGCTTTAAAGGAATGTCATATAGTTATGTGAAGCATTACCAATAAATAGCATGGGAATTAATACATATTTGCGTGGAAGCCAAGAAATGTTGAAAAATATCAATTTAGGTTAAAAAGTTAGGTGACAGTGGCACAATCAAGCCAGACCTAAAAATCCATACAGATTAATTACTGCCCTTACCCCATCTGTGCTGCTAAACTATCAAGTTATCTAAGAAACTTTACAGCCTTACCATGTCATGTGTGTGCATCTGAAAGTTCAAGCTCAGGCAGCTGGAGAATTTGTAAACAAAATGATCACAAGTACATGCTCTCTGAGCTTGTTTGGATTACCCCTTAATTCCTTTCCTTGCAGGGATTCGGTTTCTGTTTTGGGAGGTGCCTGGCGCCCACTTAGATGGGCGCCATCTTGAAAGGGAGTAATTCCCTTTTTACTTATATTCTGCACTGTTACATTCATTAAATTTAATTTGCCAGTATCAGTTCCTTACAGAAGAGCCTATGAGGGTCTGCGGGGTTGCTAGACCCTGGTTCTACAATTTTTACTTTGCCCACCTGTTTTGTGTTCGTGCTTCACAGAGCTGGCATTCTGACAAGGCTCCATCACTGGAAGTGATATTTAAAGTTGGAGACATGTCCGCATGGCTCTTCCTGAGCATGATTGGATTGCCCCGTCATCCCCTTCCTTGTAGGCATTACATTGCCATTTTAGGATGTGCCGGGCTCCCATTTCGTTTGGTGCCATCTTGAAAGGGAGTAATTCCCTTTTTTTAATATTTCATATTTTTTAATTCTGCTCTGTTACATTCATTAATTTTGATGTGCCAGTATCAGTCCATCGCAGGGGAGCCTGTGGGGTTGCTGGACATTGGTTTTGCTCAATTTTATATTGTCCACCTGTTTTGTGATCACACTTCACAGCACTGACGTTCCAATGCATCCCCTTCACATGGAGGGATATTTAAAGCCGAAGACAGCAGGTGCAAACCTGTCTGCGCCTGTCTGCGGTTGGATCGCATCGAGCACCACAAGCCCTGCTTAATTTGCCTTCCATCCTGCTGCTAAAATCAGCTACTCTGGTAAGGAGATTCAAGCCCTGAATTCATCAGCTTTTAACGCCGGCTGAGCATGCATTAATTTTGCCTCATTCTCTGCTACTGTGAAGTTTGACTGCCAGGGCTGTGGTTTTAGCATTTTGGACTCTATCTTATGTATTCCAGCTATGCCTCCTGGTAAGAGGTAACTGCTCTAGCTACCCTACGCAAGCAACTTAGACCTCCATGCTGCATTGTGCCCTTGTAAATGCACACTCTCTACCCAAACATAAACTGGAACTGTATGACTTTATAGACGGCCAGAAACTGGATCTGCTGCTTCAAACTGAAACATGGGCAGATGCTGCTCCTACTCCTGACTTCAACGCAGTCGTACCTACATGATTCTCAGTATAAAGGCTGGACAGACCTCTTACAAAAGGCGGTGGATTAGCAATGATCTACAGTGATACCTTTACAGCTAAATTTGAAGCAGTTTGATTACGAAGCCATGTTTCTTTAGCTCAGAACTTAACAACCTTCAATTATATAAAGGAATATTACTATGAAGCCTACCAGGCCCCAGGAGCAATTTAATGTAAATGTAAATGTATTTGAGCTTATATAGCGCACAGCTACCCGCAGTGGGTTTCCCGGTGAGGTTCCGTGACGGTTCCGTGACGACTTGAACCCGTGTTTTCAAGTTTGTCGGAAATACATAAAATTAGTATCAGCGAACCGCAAATGATCCATTTAGTATATCCTAGTGTTTTCGCTACGCTACGAGCAAGAGCACTCCTTCCATTGACATATTTCTGATATACCCACGGCATCCATCTTAGATCGTGGCCGCCATTTTGTGGTTCCTTGCCCTCACATATGCAATAGCCTCTGATCATTTCATTCACTTCACTTTGATTAAGGACACGTAGCCTTAGCCGGAGATTCACCTCTTACATGACACGTGCACCTTAAACCAGATCACGCTGAAGCTGCATGACTCGACAAAGGCTGCCTCCTCTGCCCGAGGCCAGCCCACCTGAACTGGTTTTCCTGTCCATTGTACCTGATCATGATTAGGCGGCCGAAGCCGGTAGCCTTGCCCATTTACAACCCACAAACATCTCTTATCCCGCTTTTCTATCTTCTGCACCTGGCTCTGCTCCTTTCCTTCTGGGCCTTTATTAGGGGGAGGTAACGAACTTTACGATGAGGCGGTCCGGGTCTTGAATGCAATATTGACAAGGGATTGTGATGGACTGGTGGGAACCCCTCTTCGTGATGTTTGGTATCAGATATTATCGACAGTTCCTGTGTAACGCCAAATATTTATTGTTTAGAGACACAAAGGTTTGGGAATGTACCGACATGTGAATTATTTGCCTAGAGCACAATTTTTAGTATATAAGGAGCAACCCACTTTGTACAAATCGAACAGTCTCCTAGATTCTGCCCGTGTGTAGATTCTGTGACTTCTGTGTCCCTGCAGTAATAAACCTTTGGTCTTTGACGCCACCATCGAGAAGCCCGTGTTTCTGTTCATTTGTGCACCAAGGCAGGTGGGACTCCGGGGTCTTTGGGTGTTGTACCCTGACACCTCTGGACGGAACCAAAAAGTCCAGAACTCCAATTGGCGCCCAACGTGGGGCGACGTCATTCGGTACCGGTCCAAAAGCCTGAAGAGTTCGAGAAGCTTCGTGTGAAGATTCCTGAGGGAGGCGCCCCACTTCATCGATCCCGGCATATCGCAAAAGTGGCCCTGAAGTTCTCTTCCACGAGGGTTCCCGTTCAGGACGGCTGCAGTGGGCCGTTGCCTTGACCGTCGCCCTGTCTTGGACCCGAAGTGGTGCAGTCCTTAGTACGGCGAAACGTGACGGGTTTCTCCTTGGTGACGTCTTCAGTGCCTCAGTTAAGTATTTAGTGATAGCTAGCTGGTTACTTTTGTGAGGATTGTTAAAAATCCTTGATCGGTTCTTGGTTTGGTTTGGTTTTGTAAGATTATCACTAGTTGTTCTGGTTACGATAATCTATTTGGTTCAGTTTTGGGTATCGATACATCAGTTCGTTTTGGTAGGCCTAAGTTCTTGGTTCAAGTGCACAATTTGTTCCGTGTTTGTTTGTTTTGTGTTCCGGACTGAGAATGGTAAGTCGGAAAATGTTGTCTTGTTTTAGTTGCAACAGTGACTCACAATTAGAGGATTCCTGTCTGGTTCCTCCGATTGGGACTCCCCTATATGACCTATATTGTAAGTATGGTGTGGGTCCTATAACTTATAATGAGATATGGGTCCGTTATTGTAAGAAGGATGGTGTCCTTAGTTGGCCACTGCATGGTAGTTTTGAACAAGAGATTCTCGACAATTTAGAAGCGAAATTGTTTAGGAAGAAAGCCCGGCCGGCAATGTTTGACTCTTTTCGTTATTGGCGGAAAGAATCCAAACAGAGAGAAATGAAAAGGTTGAAAAAAGAGCAGAAAGAACTAGAAGAGTTAACTCTAGAGCAAGCGACTAAGCAGTTGCAGGCTAACGAGTGTGAGAAAGCCATAGATGTAGCCATTAGAGAGCGTAACTTAGCGATTGACAAGTGCTATCCTGCCTTGCCATCGAAAATGGCTAAGATACTGGAGGATTCCGAAAACGATCCTCTGCTATCTTATCTGTTACGGTCGCCTCCACCGTATGCACAAGGTGCTGCGGCTCCACTTATACCGAATGTTCAATTGCCGGTTGCTGGACAACCTGGTGTTCTTGTTCCTCAGAATCAAGTTCCTATACTTCCTGTGGTGAATGTAAATGTTCCTACAGCTCCTCCTCTTCCTGCACTGCCCGCTCCTATACCTACTACTGTACCTATTGGTCCAGAAACTATTTTCCTCGATACTCCTACTGTTTCGTCATCTATTCCTACCTCTACTGCGTTCTCTATGTCTGCGAGTGTACTAACTCCACTTTCTGTTCGTCGAAGAATTACTGATTCTGTTACTAATATGCTGTCTCCTATATATAAAACCTTGATTAAGACTCCTACTCCTGACTCTGTTCAGAGACGGAGTCAGCTTCCAAGTACTGAGGAACGGGGAGTTTTAGACTCCACGGCTCTCAGATGGATTACAAAAGTTAGAAGATATAGTACGAAAGATGTGTTAGAGACATTTATGCAATGGGGAGAGCCAACACAGCGATACGTCTTCGACGAGATGTGCTCGTTGTTGCGTGAGGAAATAGAAGAAGACGATGTCGAATCAGATTTGGAAGATTTAATTAAGATTCAAAAAGAGTTTGCTGCTGGAATGATAGTGGGCGATAATATAAAGGAAGCGATGGAACTCATTTTGAGTTTTAGGAATGATCCATCTCTTCGTTCGCCGAGAGATTTAGAGAAAGGTAGAATGAAGCTAAGTCGCCAATATCCTATGAGGGAAGTTCCTCCAATTTGGCGCGAAGCAGTACAACGTGATGATAATGCGGGTATTGCAGCTGCTCCAGCACAGTTCCAAAGAGTATGGATACATATTCCGTGGAAGCGAGCAGAAGTGTTAGCAGTGAAACAGGCCTTGCCAGATCCACGTAAGAATCCAGCCGGATATTACAAGGAATTGACACAGACAGTTGAGGCTTGTATAATGAACTTAGCCGACATTGATATGTTGTTTGGTAATGTAGTTCCACAACCAGTGTGGGCTAAAATTCGTAGAGAGGATCATCAGGCTGCTTTAGGTGGTGATTGGGCAGCTATCACTGCAGCAGATGCTCAACAAATAGGTGGTGCGAAACCCGAACGCCTAATTGCTAATCTTCCAGGCAGAATAATTGATTTAATGAAGACTCTGATGCCAGCATTGCGTGTTAATTGGGATAAATTATCCGCATGCAAGCAGAAGAAAGACGAAAGTGTCTCCGACTTCTTCACGAGGTTCGAAGAGACTTTTGTAGACCATAGTGGTCAGGATATGAGCACTGAAGGAGGACAGAGATTGTTTGTCGATAAATTTGTGCATAATTTGTTACCCGAACTATGCAATAAATTGAAAGACTCAGAAAGTGCGTGGGCTGTATCTACGACAGCGCAAATACTTGCGACTGCGCAGTACTATGAAAATAGGGATAAAGAGGAAAAGGAGAAATCAGAGAAGAAAACGAAAGATTTAAAGACTAAAGTTCTTTTACAGCAGGCGTATCCGCCTCGCACGAATCAGACTAATATGCAACAGAATTCGTATCAAAAGACAGATTATAATTCGACCAGGCCTCAATACCAGTGGAATCAGTGTGCGTACTGTAAGAAAGAGGGTCACTATAAAAATGATTGTCAGATTTTAGCGCAAAATAATGCGGCAGCAGCTCAGAGAGGTCGTGGTGGTTTTGCACAGAATTCTAGAGGTCGGGGACGAGGTGCTATGCCTCCACAAACTAATGATCGTCCTTCTAATCACTTTGATCAACGAAATGTACAGTCAGTTCAACAGAATAGATCTCAGCAATATCTTGTTGAGGATTATTGTGAAGTTGAAGAGGGATTTCAACAAAATGGGTACTAGGACAGCCATAGACAGAGAGAGGGAGTAGTATCAGTTCCAGTGGATCAGAGTGGGCCTTATGTCGCAGTAGCAACATCAGGTGTAGTCGAACCGTTTCTGTTGGATACTGGTGCCGCAAAAAGTTCTATCATACATGCGAAACTCCCTGGCGCACCTTTGTCTGGCTCAACAAATGTTTCCGTAGGTTTTTCAGGCGCCCCTGTGTACAACCTGATATCTGGTCCTTTGTCTATTTCTGTTGGACCGTGTCAATTGAAAGCACCCTTAATTTTGACGACAGGTTGTAATGAAAATCTGCTTGGTTTAGATTTGTTAAAACGACTATATGCGACATTGTACTGTTCTCCGGAAGGAGTACAGCTTACTTTGGGTAAAAGACTCACCTCTCCGATGTACTTGTCAATGGACGCACTCCCGCCGGAGCTACGTTCACTCCCTGATTCTCTTTGGGCGACTGGTCCCAATGATGTAGGTCTACTAGAGATTCCACCGTATGTAGTAACTTTGAAAGCGAATGTGAAATTTCCAAGAATTCCTCAATATAAAATATCGAATGAAGGTGAGCGTGCACTCTTATTGATTGTGCAAGATTTGATTAAAAAAGGTGTGGTTGAAGAAACACGAGGAAATGTCTGTAACAGTCCTGTATTGCCGATTTTGAAACGAACAGATCCTACAAAGCCTCCAGTCTATAGGTTTGTCATAGACCTTAGAGAAGTTAATAAGATTGTAATTCCGCAGTTTCCTGTAGTGCCAGACATTACTGCTTTGTTAACATTGATTCCTGCTACAGCTACATGGTTCTCAGTCATCGACTTGAAGAATGCCTTTTTCAGCATTCCGATAGCCGAGGAAAGCAGAGATATTTTTGGCTTCTGTTTAGGAGGTCGCAGTTTCAGATTTAAACGCGCTCCACAAGGCTACTGTGAAAGTCCATCTATTTACAGTCAAGCTTTAAAAAGCCAGTTAGATTCTTTTGTCCTTCCTCCAGGTTCTGCCCTAGTACAATACGTAGATGATCTTTTGGTGGCTGCCGATGACAAGGAAACTTGCAAAGCAGCTACAATTTCACTATTGCATCATTTGTCTAATTTGAATCATAAGGTGTCACCTTCCAAAATGCAATATTGCTGCCAAGAAGTAACCTACTTAGGTCATCTCTTGTCAAAGGAGGGAAGGAAGTTGACCCCAGAAAGAATAAAAGCAATTATGCAAATGAGTGTTCCACGCACACAGAGGGAAGTACGTGCCTTTCTAGGTATTACCTCTTACTGTAGGCAATGGATCCCAAATTTTTCACTTTTAGCAAAGCCGTTGGTAGCTTTGACTGGGAAAAATGTTCCGAGTCCGGTGCCATGGTCTGATGAATGTCAAGAGAGTTTTGCTGAATTACGAAAAGCTTTGTGTTCAGCTCCTGTATTGGGCACACCTGATTACAGTAAGCCATTCACGCTCTACGTTCACGAAAGAGAAGGTTGCGCGTTGAGTGTCTTGACACAGAAGTTTGGTGATAAACAACGCCCTTGTGCGTATTTCTCATCAACATTAGATCCGGTAGCTAGAGCATTGCCTAGTTGTTTGAGGGCTACAGCGGCAGCTGCAGCTTCCATTCGACAATCTGCTGGTTTGGTGATGAACAATATGCTAGTGGTCATGGTTCCTCATGCAGTGGACACACTCATGAACCGAACGAAGACACAACACCTTACTAGTGCGAGATTATCTGGTTACGAGCTGACATTATTAGCGAGTCATATTCAGATCAAAAGATGCAATGTATTGAACCCAGCAACATTGTTGCCGACTGATCAAGAGTCGAGTGATTCTGAGCCACATGACTGTTATTTCAAAACGGAGGAAGAGACAAAAGGTCGTATCGACTTGAGAGATACTCCTCTATCCGACCCAGATGGTACGCTGTATGTGGACGGGTCATGTTTTAAATTGGAGAATGGTGATGTGACTGCTGCCTACGCGGTAACGACTTTGAAGACGATTGTGGAGACTGCAAGAGTGAGTCAGAATTCTGCCCAAGCTGCAGAGTTAATAGCTCTTACGAGAGCGTGTGTTTTAGCTGAGGGAAAGAGAGTGAATGTGTTTACAGATAGTCAGTACGCATTTGGCGTGGCCCATAGTTTTGGCCGGTTGTGGAGAGAAAGGGGTTTCATTACGTCCCATGGGACTAAGATTCAACATGGTCAGCTAGTTAATGACTTGTTAGAATCTCTAACCTTACCGACTGAAGTTGCGATTGTGAAGTGCAGTGCTCATAAAGCAATCACGGATGATGTTGGTCGGGGAAATGCCTTTGCTGATGAAACCGCTAAACAGACAGCTAGAGACATGATGAGTAGAATGTATGTTGCTACGTCTGCAAGATGGATTGCTGAGTCTGGAATGTGTGAGGACACAATGGAAAGTGTGAAAGAGATTCAGAAAGAAGCGACTGAGGAAGAGAAACGCGTATGGAGAGAAAGTACGGGCAAATTGGACTCGAATGGATGTTGGATCGATTTGACAGAACAGCAGCGTTGGATGTTGCCTGATGCGTATGTGCTTGCAGTAGTGACGATGGCGCATGGAGTGGCGCACATAAGTTCTAAAGGGATATGTAAGATGTTAGCTCCGGTTTGGAAGAATGAGGGAATCAGTAAGTGTGCAGAGAGAGTGGTGAAAAATTGTATGGTGTGCTTGATGCATAATCCTGGCAAGGGAACTCCAACTCCAGCTGGTCATTTTGCTCCTCCTTCCTGTCCCTTTGAAGTAATACAGTTAGACTTCATTCACATGGAACGCTGCAACAATTTAAAATACGTCCTGGTGGTGGTTTGTGCTTTTTCCAGGTGGATAGAAGCATACCCACTAAAGGACAACACTGCTTTATCAACTGCCAAAATTCTTCTCAAAGAATTTTTCCCTAGGTTTGGAATGCCACGGATTGTATGGTCAGATAACGGAAGTGAGTTTATAGGGAAAGTTATGCAGAGTGTGTGTGCTGGTCTAGGATTGAAACAAAAATTTCATAGTGCGAACCATCCCCAGTCTGCTGGTTTAGTCGAGGGTTACAATGGCACCCTCAAGCTTAAAATAGCCAAAATTCAAGCATCCACAGGTTTGGCTTGGCCAGACGCACTTCCTTTGGCCTTGTTATCAACAAGAGCAACAGTGCATTCTAGAATAGGGCTTTCTCCATATGAGATTGTATTTGGCCGCCCGGCAAATATCTGGGGTGTGCCGAGGCCTAAACACTTTTGCTCCATTGAATATCCTATGTTGATAGACTACCTTTACGACTTGACTGCTAAATTAAGTCTTATTCATCAACAGGTCTTTGATGCTTTGCCAAAACCTCCGGAGAGTCCAGGGCATCAGCTGAAACCCGGCGACCACGTGGTGGTCAGAAATTTTGCGAGGACAAAGAATCTTCAGCCTCGCTACATCGGCCCCTTCCAAATCCTGCTGGCGACGAGGACAGCTGTACGTGTTGCTGGTCGCAAGCACTGGATCCACGCTTCTCACGTAAAGCGTGTTCCACTGCCGCTGCCCTACGACGACTGGGTGAAGAAGGGAATTGGTGCCTCCGAATCTGAAATAACTCCAAAATTTGTCCCTTTCAGCGATGCCGATTTGATTTCTGACACTTTGAAACGTGACTCTCCTCTTGAAAAGACTACTTTGAACATTGAAAATTTGTCTCCAGCATCAGAAGAAACTTTGCCATCTGCGAACGTAAACTCTGCAACAGCTGCTAGTGATACACTATTTTCCGATCAAACAGTACCAGCGAAGAAAAGATACCACCTTAGAAGCCATAAAAAGGACTAATAAAGCAGGCAACTGCATACTGTGATTTTGATATATATATATATATTTTGAACTTTTGCCTTCAGCCAGGAAGTTTGTTATTGTTTATTGTTTTTAAAATTGCCTTGCCGTCTGGGTAGCCGTAGGGTCGTGGCTGTGTGCCTAGTTTGAATTTGCAGGGGTCTGACACAAGGTCGATCTTTCTGTTAGTACTGGGAACTCCCAGGGCTGACAGAGGCATTTTCATCTACGTACACATCATCAGTGGTCGCGAGCGGATTGTAGAAGATGGAACTTCCTGCGCTGCAACGAGAAAATGTGATTTACGTTCGCAGAAACAGACTAAATAGAATTCTTCACAGCAAATGTTTCTTGATGCAATGTGCCGTTACATTTTTGATTGTTTTAGCAACATTGGTGGGTGGAATTGTCTTTAGCATAAATTTGATTTTTGTGCCAGTATCTACAGTACCTCCCCTTGATCCTGCTATTTCTACTGTTTCCTCTATACACTCTTTTCACTCATTTCCAGAACATGAGCAAGCTCGACGCTCAGAATTCACCAACAACACCTTTGTACAGCTCTTGCACCAACACCAACTGGTAGTTAACACTACAGACTGCTGGGTATGTGGCTTGATACCCCACACTATGGATAAAGGTATTCCCTATCTGGTTTTGCCTTTCAGCTACAATGGATCATTTCAGGCCCTTCAAACTATCTTTGCTTATGCTCTTGAGACCTATCCTCCACGTCCACCACGTTCCACTAAATATAACTCTGCCAACAAAGCTTTAGTCCAGGGAATTATTGACATGGTCAAAGACGTCAATAATACTCCATCATACCCTAGAGACGAATTGCGAGTATATTTAAGTTGGAATACTTCAGAGTATCGCCTTAGTTTAGGAGAAAGCAAGCGTAAAAGCTCAACTCCAATCTGGGTCGTACCTCACCGAGGTCAGGTCTGTTTGCAAGGTAATGGGAGAAATCCGAGAGCTCAGCTAGGGAGGAGTGAGTGCGTAGAGACTTATGTGTTTCCGGCTAACTCTTCCCCTGCCTTTCTTACTGCTAGGGGTACCTATTTCATTTGTCGAGACAGAGCTTATACATGGTTGCCTGCCGACTTCTCAGGTTCATGTTATATTGCTCGATTATTGCCTCCGACATACACTGCTTCACCTGATTACCACAGAACAAGAGTAGCGAGAGGTGTCTTCAGCAAGGAAGATACAGCTGGTCAGGAAGCTGGAGACTTCTTCAAAGGCTTCCTTCCGTTCTGGGGGCCTATGGCCAATAGTAGAAACATACGTCAGTTAACACGGGTAGTTGAATCTACTATTACCGAAACTGCTGGTGCCCTTAGCAATCTGACAGCTGAGCTTCAGGCGGATAGGCTCATGACATTGCAGAACCGTATGGTTCTAGATGTTATACTTGCAGATCGAGGTGGGGTATGCAGAATGATCCAATCGAGCTGCTGTGTCTTTATTCCTAATAATGCTCCAACAGTTTACGAGGCGATCTCTAAGTTGCACAAGATTTCGGACTCCATACATGTAGATGAGGGAAACTGGTCCTTTATGGAGTGGGTTTGGACTCTGATCTCAGCGTGGGGATGGAAGGTTCTAATGGTCATTGGTGTCATCTTAATATTACTATTCTCATGTTGTCTGATTATCCAGTGTGGTCCTGCTCTGTGTAGTCTTTGTGCTACAACCTGTTTTAGGAAACCACCTGCATTTGGAGAAAAGACACGAGAAAGGATGATGATACAACAGCATGTCACTGACCTGATGAGCATAGAACTAGATTCAGACATAGATTGAGTAATTGCCTATGTAAGGGCAAAAGGAGGGTCTGAGGTTCCGTGACGGTTCCGTGACGACTTGAACCCGTGTTTTCAAGTTTGTCGGAAATACATAAAATTAGTATCAGCGAACCGCAAATGATCCATTTAGTATATCCTAGTGTTTTCGCTACGCTACGAGCAAGAGCACTCCTTCCATTGACATATTTCTGATATACCCACGGCATCCATCTTAGATCGTGGCCGCCATTTTGTGGTTCCTTGCCCTCACATATGCAATAGCCTCTGATCATTTCATTCACTTCACTTTGATTAAGGACACGTAGCCTTAGCCGGAGATTCACCTCTTACATGACACGTGCACCTTAAACCAGATCACGCTGAAGCTGCATGACTCGACAAAGGCTGCCTCCTCTGCCCGAGGCCAGCCCACCTGAACTGGTTTTCCTGTCCATTGTACCTGATCATGATTAGGCGGCCGAAGCCGGTAGCCTTGCCCATTTACAACCCACAAACATCTCTTATCCCGCTTTTCTATCTTCTGCACCTGGCTCTGCTCCTTTCCTTCTGGGCCTTTATTAGGGGGAGGTAACGAACTTTACGATGAGGCGGTCCGGGTCTTGAATGCAATATTGACAAGGGATTGTGATGGACTGGTGGGAACCCCTCTTCGTGATGTTTGGTATCAGATATTATCGACAGTTCCTGTGTAACGCCAAATATTTATTGTTTAGAGACACAAAGGTTTGGGAATGTACCGACATGTGAATTATTTGCCTAGAGCACAATTTTTAGTATATAAGGAGCAACCCACTTTGTACAAATCGAACAGTCTCCTAGATTCTGCCCGTGTGTAGATTCTGTGACTTCTGTGTCCCTGCAGTAATAAACCTTTGGTCTTTGACGCCACCATCGAGAAGCCCGTGTTTCTGTTCATTTGTGCACCAAGGCAGGTGGGACTCCGGGGTCTTTGGGTGTTGTACCCTGACACCTCTGGACGGAACCAAAAAGTCCAGAACTCCACCGGCGCTTGCTTAGGGAACCCGTCCTGGTATTCCCCTGTGAGATAACCCCAGCAGGGCATCCACAAGGTGAAAGCCAGGCATCCCGCCGCGAGGGGCCGTTGTGGAGATTAAGCAAGCTATTGCCCAGAGTCGCAGAGTGTGAACCCGTGAGTCGAGAAGGCACCGGAGCGAGAATTATCAAGTCCGTGGAATTTTTAGCCCAAGACCCGCCGAGGCGGGGAATTGAACCCTGGTCCAGGGCCGATCTCAGCTTCCGGGTCTGCCGCCTCTAACCCCTGAGCCACACTTCTCCACAATTTAAAAAAAAATATTTACTCACTGTTAGAAGTCGGTGTTTGTGCAAAGAACATCACCATTCTCTGTGATTTTTACATTTTTTTAATCTAGAGGCCTCCTTAGATAGAGGCCCTTTCTTAAATCAATGAGCACGCTAGGACTGATGCAATTAACTAATTGGCTGGAAAAAATGTTAGACGGCATTTAAAAAAATAGTGTCTCTATTAGCTTCAGGGGTGTGCTGCCGCTTGTCTGGATGGACCACTCTGAATTATGTTTGGAGTAAACATTCCACAAGACTCTCACACTAGCGATGACACAATGCGATCCTCCCGCTTTCGTGCATGGAACAAAATCAATATTGATCAACTTACCCAGCAGTTGATCCAGACTCAGACTATCCTCAAACAAGACACAGAGCACGCCTCATTAGGCTATACTGCCTGGCTTAATGCCGCTTTCACTAGGCAAGCTCAGTTTGAACAAGCATCTTCTAATAGAACCACACCGTCTGCGCCTTGGTTTTCTGAGGCACTCAGATTGGAAAAACAAAATCGTAGGAGACATAAAAGACACTGTCTTTCTCAGTATGATAATTTTGAGAAAAACTTGCATAAACAGGTGATATTAAAGTACAAAGACCTACTGACAAAATAAAAGAAAGTAACTATTTTTTCAAACAAACAAAACTTGCAAAAAACTCAAATGTACTCCAAGTTTGAGGCCTCAAACAACTCTGACATCACTGATAAAACCTTTCAGGCCAATTCCTTCCAAACTACCTTTATGGAATTCCTCCCAGTCACTCCAGGTCAGGTAGCAAAAATTATTTTTACAGTTAAGATCGGCTCTCTTTTGGATCCACGCCCTCCCTTGGAGTTAAAGCTTATACCCGATGTTATAGCAACAAGTCTCTCAGCCATCTATCATATAATGGTTATTACAGGAGTTTTTCCCTCTCAATGGAAAGAAAGCCTCCATTCTTCCGCTGATAAAGAAACCCAGTGTGAATATGGCTGATCCAAATAGTTATCGCCCAATATCCCATCTTCCACTCCGTGCAAAAATTGTGGTGAAAGTAATGAATGTACAGTTTGCCCAATTTATCCAAGCCAATTTTCTGTTGACTCTACACAATTTTGTATCCAGCCTGTGCATAGCACAGAGACTGCCTTGATTAAAGCCACAGAGGAGATATGGACTGTGTTGGATAGGGGTGGTGCTGCAGCCCTTATTCTCCTCACCTTCTCTGCAGCATTTGATACGGTTGAACCCAAGCTGCTGTTCAAGCAGCTAGGAGATTTAGGAATAAAGCTTAAAGGCCTTGCCTTATTAATCTCATTCCTATGAGACAGAGTGCAAACTGTTGCCCTCGAACAGTTTGAATCTCCCCCCTTTTCTCTGCCTTGTAGGGTCTCACAGGTATCCTTGCTTTGCCCAACACTACTCAATATATATGTGATAGAGGTGGCTATTCTGATAAAAAACGTTGGCTTCTCCCTTACCTCCTATGCCATCGACACACAAATAGTTTTGTTAGCTTTCAACAAGGAGGCGAACATTTGCACATGCTTCCGTGATTGTACGCGTGCTATCAGTTCATGAATAAGTAAGCATTGTTTAAAGCTTAATTTAGTCAAAACTGAGCAGGTGCAGTTCCAGAACCTGTCTTTGGCTTGGGCCCCTTCCTGGTGGCCAGAGGAAATCGTCTCTCAACCCACCGCAGTGATTAAGGTAAACAACCTCTGTGTTAAAATTGACAACAAGCTGATTTTCGGAAACCAAGTTAATGCCACTGTCTCCTCTTTGTTCTTCACTCTTAGGATGATCAAGAAAATTCTTTCTTTTCTTACAGCCACTGCTAAAAAGATTATCATTGATACCTTAGTTCTCTCAAAGTTAACTATTGCAATGGATTCTATGTGAACATTCAGGAGCAACATCTAAATAGATTACAGACTGTACAGAATGCTGAAGTTAAACTACTATTAGGGATTCTCAACTTTCATTCTGTCTTTAACAAAATACAATTTCTGTGAGTGGATTGTTATTGAAATCTTTCAGTAGAAAACGATGGTGAAAAGTCTACCACTCTAGCATGACGCGTTAATCTAATATGGCGGATTTTTCAAAATGACTGCCCATTATTTGAGATATAGGGTGTAACTGTTTATATGCCCAAGTGTGGTATCATTTTATATGTTTTAGGGACGAGAAAGTCAAAAATAACATAAACAATTGTTTCTGATGACCATAATATCAAATAATTGCAGAATATGTCAGATAGACAAAGTTTGTATAATTTTTTTCGCTGACTTATATGACAAAGTGTGAAGGAACGTAAATATTGCAATTAACTTTTGAATTAAAAAGTTTGCTATTGTTTGTGTTTTCTTTTGTAACTTTGTTGTTATTGTTTGTTTTTTTGTCCATCAAAAATGTTTTATTTATGTGTTACAGGTTCTTGCAAGTTGCTGTGAGATACAGTGAAAATGGACGTAGAAAGAGGAGTGACTGGAATTAAAAAAACATGCAAGGAGAGAAAAATATCTAAGTTTCACGTTTGTGTTGGGCAGAAAGTTCACAAGAAATATAGAACGCATTTTGTTAACTTGAAAACTCTGTTCCAGGGGTAAAAATCAGATCCCACAACTTCTCGTGTTCTAAGCCCGAGATGATAACAACGATTTACAGGCAGCTAGATCATTGTTTAATATTCTTCTTAATATGAAGCTTTCTGTTGAGGATGTTACACATAATGCTGTTGTCGAAATTGCAACCAAACTGCTGAAGGCCAAAGATGAGCTTAAATTTTACAGGACTCCTCGACTTTGGTTGCAATATTTGGAAATGGTCGACATCCTGAAACAATTCTTAAAAGCTCAAAGAACAGGAAATTGGCATCTACATCTTGCAAAGGTAAAGAAGATGCTACCTTTTTTTGAAGCATGTGGCCATAATTTATATGCCAGTTCTACACAACTGTATTATTTGAGCTTGAATTTGAAGCTCCTGATGTATACACGGCATTTACAAATGGGCTGCATGTTATCCGAAGAAGTGATAGGTTTTGGGGTGGGCTTTCCACTGATTTGGTAATTGAAAAAGTTCTACTGAAGAATATAAAAGGACTCTGCAGAATGACCCATGGAAAAGGTGCCAATGTGGGTAGAAAATCCTAGGCCATCCGCAAAGTATGTGACCAGAGAGTCTAGGACCAGTGGAGAAAAGAATTGTCGAAAAATGGTGTGTATATTAAAAAATATATATTTAATTTAACATAGATAAAAATCATATAGAGACTCAAACATATAAGTCAAACTATATGATACAGTAAAATAGTGACATATAACAAATCTTTAAAGAAATTCAAAAACAATAAGTAAAAAACATATACATCATATCAGCATTTATAGATCAAAACAAGTTGCAAGTGATTATACATTCAGAATTCAAAATGACATGAGAAATACTGCAGAATTAATTATAAAGACTCGACGCGCGTTTCGGCAGAGAAAAAAACGCCTTCCTCAGGAGTCATAGATGAAACTCTGAAAGAACATTATTAGAAGAGTATTATAAATCACAGTACAAATATTATTTAACATAGTTAATACATATTACTAACTGTATTAAACATTTTTTATTTTTTACACAAATCAGAATTTGAAAAACACTTGTTCCACCTAACAGGTCTAGACATAAAATTTGGTCACTTATTGTCATATGATAGACAGGTATATATACAATGCCAGTGCAGTACTTAGCTAGACGAAGGACAAATGGTCAACAAGTCGTGTAATGCTCATTACTTATATAGTTCAAAGTCAGATTTCTTCATTATATTTAAGGATGTTTTTAAATAGATTCTTCGACAAAGAAGTTGATGGTGAATAACGTGTTTAAATCTTAATGTGAAACATCATGGTATAAATCAATCAACTTACATTCGCAGTGTTGTCTTTCAATTCACTAGCTTAAAGGAATCGATGATAACTTCTTTAAAAAATACAGGGCCACTTGGTAAAGGCTAATACCTGATTAAACAAAATGTATACCAATCAACAACACGGTTGTATATGTATGATAACACTTTGAACACAATGAGCCATTCAATGTTTAACTACATGCGGTCAGGTTTGTATTTTATGAAATTGATATAAAGACTTCAGAGACTAGAGAGTATGGCGAAGAAGATGATATAGGTACATGGTCGCTGAACTACCTGTTCCAACTAATTCTTCACATGCATGTCATATAGTGCCATATAAAGAAAATAGATTACTCAAATGAGATTTGGAATTTTTTGTATAGATATCAGCTGAATGTCACTGTGGCTAAGAAGGAAATGGAGAAAGAAATTCATAAGGGGAAACTGTTGGCATATACTGTTCAGGATCTAACATAGAGAAGTCGACACCCATAATGAGTGACCTGATAGTTTTGTTTGAAAAAAAGTTAGCTAATATCTTCAAGATGTGGATTTTGAGGCCCAGTGTATCGGGATATATCAATTGGTATAGGCGTCCAGATGTTAGCACATAATCATTACTGCAAAAAAATATAAATAAAGAGGATATAAACATGCCTAAAGTCAATGCAGTGCTCGATAGATTATGTCAAAGAACACTCACTAAGTACGAGCTCATGAAGGAATTATATAGGTATTGTTGTAACTAATATAAATAGGCATGTACCTTAGAGCATAAAGCTGGCGCTTCTTCGATCGCAATACATTTCAATTCCTTGATCCAAAAACGGGTCGGAGTGCCGGGAGTAATTTAGTGGCTGAAAGAATCAAAAATCGCCACGTAATTGAAAACAGGCCAGACATAGCTCTATGGAAGCCAGCGCACAGAAAATGGGTGAGGCGGCAGGGGATATTAGTGCGCAAAGAAACAAGAAATGCCACGTTAATAATACAAGCCACGAGTAGCTCTAACGGACGCCAGTGCACAGATAAATGATGTGGCGGCCGGGGATATTAGTACGCATTTAAGCGTTCTTACCTTAAAGTCGGCAAATAGTTGCCGACAGCAAGATGGTGCTGTTCCAAGTGTTTAAAGTAGGCAAATAATTGCCGACAGCAAGATGGTGCTGTTCCAAGCGTTAAATGGTAGCTGGAAATAACAAAAAGGTAAAGAAAAATTTAGTGGATGCCAGCACATAGCATATATGTGTGACCGCTAACGATCGAGATGGGTATGCTCTTACCTATGAGTGAGAAACGTCTCGTGGGCTGCAAGATGGTGCAGTTCCAGGAGCTACAAAGTAGCATATAAGCCTCGCCGGTCAAAGGGGTAGACGAAATAGTGGTGACAGCTATTTAAAGCTGATAAATCTCGGCATTTAATCCTTTTTTAAAAGTTCCCAGAGAAAAAATCCAGAAGACTTCCCTTTTCTTTCTAACTTTGTCGCCGCCTTTGCTATCTGGGAGTCTAATCTTTTCTAAAATGCACCATTTGAAATCCTCCGGGCCATGTTGGTTCTCCATAAAATGTTTGAATAAAGGTGCCAAGATCTTGTTGGTGCGGATGGCTGAACGGTGTTCAGTTAGTCTAGTCTGTATTGGTCTAGAGGTCTCGCCAACATACCCGAGTTGGCAGGGACAAAGGATCAGATAGACACAATTGGCTGTTTTACAGTTCCACATATCGGTGGCATTGAAGTGACACCCATTGTGTTCAAAGGACTCTCCTGATATGATATTATTACAAGATTTACAGGATGAGCATCTGACAGTTCCTTTAACTGGGAAGTTATTATCGATTGACCTTTGGACAAATTCTGAACAAACATCTTTTGAAGTAAAACGAGAATGCACAATAAGATCTTTAAGATTTTTGTTCCTTTTATGTGCAAACATAGGTTTTTCTAGTTCACAATTAGTTGGATTAGAGTTCAGAATGTGCCAATTGGAGTTCACAATGTGACGGACTGTATTGTCTAAGGTAGAGTGTTTGGTAATACAGACCAATTTGTTATTCATTGTGGGTGGCTTTGATTTTAGTAATGAATCTCGATCATAGTATCTTGCTCGTTTGTATGAGTCTCTGACTAATCTTTGCGGGTAGCCTCTACTAAGAAATTTTTGGCGCATGATGTTTGCTTGAAAGTCATAATCCGCTAGGTTGGAGCAGTTCCTTCTTACTCGAAGGAACTGGGAGAAAGGAATGCTTTCTCTTTGGCATCGAGGGTGAAAGCTTTTGAAATGTAAGAGGGTATTCCTCGCGGTGGGCTTAACAAAGAGATCGACAGCCAATTTGTTATTCTGCTGTTTGATGATGATATCCAAAAATTCAACTTGGTTATTATTGAATTGGGCTGTGAATTTAAGATTTACGTCTACTAGATTGAGCCACTCTAGAAATTCACAGAGAGAGTCTTTCCCATTGGTCCAGATAAAGAAAATGTCATCGATATATCTGGACCAATGGGAAATGGACTTGAAGAAAGGGGCTATTTTGTTATGGATAGCTTTGGTTTCGAAGGCTGCCATGTATATGTTGGCAATCGATGGAGCAACTGAGGCCCCCATACTAACGCCCTTGATTTGGCGATAGAGCGCATTACCAAATTCTACAATATTTTCAGACAGTACAATATGTAGAAGGTCCAACAAAAATTCTTTAGGGCATGGAATGTCAAAATTGTCAATAAACCAACTAGTGGCTGACAATGCTTCTTGCTGGGGAATGTTGCTATACAGCGCTTCGATATCCATAGTGACTAGCAAGTCTGTGCATGGATCAAAGGGTACGTTTTCTATTTTAGATATCATGGAACCTGTATCCTTGATATATGAAGTAATTTTTGGTATGTGAGGACGTAAAAATGAGTCAACAAATTTGGAGAGAGGTTCAGTGTTCGTACCTATCGTGGATACAATAGGTCTATAGGGAGGATCTATGGTGTTTTTATGAATTTTCGGCATGCCATAAATGCATGCTGTTTTATGTTGGTGATGATTTAAAAATTCAAATACTTTTTGACTAATGTCACCCACGGTTAATGCTGTGGTGGTAAGATTGCGGATTTTTTTGGAGATAGAAATAAGTGAGTTACTTCTTACTTGGGAGTAAGTGGTGGTATCTGAGAGCATAGTCTTCATTTTATGTTCATAACTATTGGTATTTATCAAGACAATGCCACCACCTTTGTCACAGCTCTTAATAACTAGAGTGTTGTCCTGTCTCAAGTTTTTAAGTGAGTCTGATTCCTCTCTGCTGAGATTATAGATAGGTTTTGGTATATAGCGAAGAGCTCTCTCAAGTTGCTGGAGAACAACTAGCTCAAAAGTGGTGACCTCAGGGCCTAATTGATCTAATGAAGGGTTGAAAGTGGATGGCAGAGATAATTGTCTGGTTTCCTGAGTTAACTCATTGCTATCTGTTTGTAAAGAGAAGAATTTTTTGAGCCTGATTTTACGAAAGAAAGAAATAATGTCTTTCTGAAGTTCAAAGATATTAAGTTGAGAATGGGGGACAAAGGAGAGGCCCTTAGATAGAAGGGATTCAGTGTGGGAGTCTATATTTTTTGAGGACAGATTAAAGATCGGGATTACATCCCTTGTCCCCAGTATTGACGATTGCGCGTCTCGCGAATGAATTGGGGTTCCTGAGGCTGATGTTGTTGGTGTGAATGCTGGTGTTGATGTGGATGCTGTTGTTGGTGGTGGGCTTGTTGGAAGTTGCCTCTGGTCTGATTCTGAAAATGGACTCTGGGTCTTCCCCGTCGCGGGCCCCTGTTGGACAAAAAAGCCTGTTTAGGGCGAGGACCATTATATTGGTTAAAGTTATTTTCTGGCTCATAATAATTGGTGGGTCCTTCGTTCTCCGAGTCCGAGGAATCAGTGAAATTATTCACTCTTTGAGTTGTTGGTCTCATATCATCCACATAGTGGTTCTGTTTGTAAAAGTCTTGCCTCAGGTAGGGGTAAGTACCTTCTAAGGTATAGAAGCGTTTATCTTTTGTTAACTTGTCATCCTTGCGTTTATTTAGGTAGGCACTGAATGACTCCAATTCTTTATTAGCTTCTTCAATTTTCTTCATAGCATCATCCATGCTACCTGAAGCTTTGAGCTTAGTTTCTAGGGCCTCGATTTCTTTTTTGATATCTACAGCTAGTTCTTTGGCTGTCTCAATAATAAGGATCATAAGATCCCTGGAACATCTATTCGCGATAAGACTCCATTTTTCTAAAAAGGGCCTATGATTCACAAAAAGTCCCGGAATGTTACGGACTTTCAGACCCATGGGGATCATGCCGTTTTTAAGATAAGCCAGCATAAATTCCCCATGTGCTTCCATGCGAGTCAATTTCTTTTTCAGTTCAATAAGTTTGCGGCTATCTTCATTGTTTGATATATTGGATGCGCCTCCATTAGTGGGAGTGATACTTGTTCCAACTAGTGAGGCAAATAGTTCATCCGAGAAGCCGAATGTTGGTAATTGGGCCATGATGTATCTTAAAGAGACTGATTTAGTAAGGCCAAAAATTGGCAGGAAGCAAAGGCATAAGTACTGACAATCGTTGATGTAACTTGTGATGATACAGGAAAGTGAACGGCCCTACACAGACAGGCTGTAGGTAAACAATTGAGAGAAAACAAGGACCCCTTGGGTATCAGTAATACACAGACTCCTAGGGCAGGGTAATAACCAATGTGGGTAGAAAATCCTAGGCCATCCGCAAAGTATGTGACCAGAGAGTCTAGGACCAGCGGAGAAAAGAATTGTCGAAAAATGGTGTGAAATATTCTTTGACTTCAGTAGCAATACAATTTTATCCTTCACTCGCCTTTCCGTATTCAGCTTTTTTGAAATAGATTTATATATTTATATATTAAATATGAGCGCTATCTAGAACGTCCTCCTTTTATGTTAATTTTTGGTTATGTAGTTTTGTATATATAACATGCATTGCGCGCTGTTATCCATCCTCTGAGCGCCATCTTGTAATGGGTTTTTTCGTCTCAATATCATTGTGACTATAGTCCGTTTTCACTTTACCTTATTCTTCCATCGGACGTTGTTTTTTCGCGCCATTTATCAGCTTTAAATAGCTGTCACCACTATTTTGTCTACCCCTTTGACCGGCGAGGCTTATATGCTACTTTGTAGCTCCTGGAACTGCACCATCTTGCAGCCCACGAGACGTTTCTCACTCATAGGTAAGAGCATACCCATCTCGATCGTTAGCGGTCACACATATATGCTATGAGCTGGCATCCACTAAATTTTTCTTTACCTTTTTGTTATTTCCAGCTACCATTTAACGCTTGGAACAGCACCATCTTGCTGTCGGCAATTATTTGCCTACTTTAAACACTTGGAACAGCACCATCTTGCTGTCGGCAACTATTTGCCTACTTTAAGGTAAGAACGCTTAAATGCTTACTAATATCCCTGGCCGCCACATCATTTATCTGTGCACTGGCGTCCGTTAGAGCTACTCGTGGCTTGTTTTATTTACGTGGCATTTCTTGTTTCTTTGCGCACTAATATCCCCTTCCGCCTCACCCATTTTCTGTGCGCTGGCGTCCATAGAGCTATGTCCGGCCTGTTTTCAATTACGTGGCGATTTTTGATTCTTTCAGCCACTAAATTACTCCCGGCACTCCAACCCGTTTTTGGATCAAGGAATTGAAATGTATTGCGATCGAAGAAGCGCCAGCTTTATGCTCTAAGGTACATGCCTATTTATATTAGTTACAACAATACCTATATAATTCCTTCATGAGCTCGTACTTAGTGAGTGTTCTTTGACATAATCTATCGAGCACTGCATTGACTTTAGGCATGTTTATATCCTCTTTATTTATATTTTTTGCAGTAATGATTATGTGCTAACATCTGGACGCCTATACCAATTGATATATCCCGATACACTGGGCCTCAAAATCCACATCTTGAAGATATTAGGTAACTTTTTTTCAAACAAAACTATCAGGTCACTCATTATGGGTGTCGACTTCTCTATGTTAGATCCTGAACAGTATATGCCAACAGTTTCCACTTATGAATTTCTTTCTCCATTTCCTTCTAAGCCACAGTGACATTCAGCTGATATCTATACAAAAAATTCCGAATCTCATTTGAGTAATCTATTTTCTTTATATGGCACTATATGACATGCATGTGAAGAATTAGTTGGAACAGGTAGTTCAGCGACCATGTACCTATATCATCTTCTTCGCCATACTCTCTAGTCTCTGAAGTCTTTATATCAATTTCATAAAATACAAACCTGACCGCATGTAGTTAAACATTGAATGGCTCATTGTGTTCAAAGTGTTATCATACATATACAACCGTGTTGTTGATTGGTATACATTTTGTTTAATCAGGTATTAGCCTTTACCAAGTGGCCCTGTATTTTTTAAAGAAGTTATCATCGATTCCTTTAAGCTAGTGAATTGAAAGACAACACTGCGAATGTAAGTTGATTGATTTATACCATGATGTTTCACATTAAGATTTAAACACGTTATTCACCATCAACTTCTTTGTCGAAGAATCTATTTAAAAACATCCTTAAATATAATGAAGAAATCTGACTTTGAACTATATAAGTAATGAGCATTACACGACTTGTTGACCATTTGTCCTTCGTCTAGCTAAGTACTGCACTGGCATTGTATATATACCTGTCTATTATATGACAATAAGTGACCAAATTTTATGTCTAGACCTGTTAGGTGGAACAAGTGTTTTCGAATTCTGATTTGTGTAAAAAATAAAAAATGTTTAATACAGTTAGTAATATGTATTAACTATGTTAAATAATATTTGTACTGTGATTTATAATACTCTTCTAATAATGTTCTTTCAGAGTTTCATCTATGACTCCTGAGGAAGGCGTTTTTTTCTCTGCCGAAACGCGCGTCGAGTCTTTATAATTAATTCTGCAGTATTTCTCATGTCATTTTGAATTCTGAATGTATAATCACTTGCAACTTGTTTGGATCTATAAATGCTGATATGATGTATATGTTTTTTACTTATTGTTTTTGAATTTCTTTAAAGATTTTTTATATGTCACTATTTTACTGTATCATATAGTTTGACTTATATGTTTGAGTCTCTATATTATTTTTATCTATGTTAAATTAAATATATATTTTTTAATATACACACCATTTTTCGACAATTCTTTTCTCCACTGGTCCTAGACTCTCTGGTCACATACTTTGCGGATGGCCTAGGATTTTCTACCCACATTGGTTATTACCCTGCCCTAGGAGTTTGTGTATTACTGATACCCAGGGGGTCCTTGTTTTCTCTCCATGGAAAAGGTGCGACAGAACAGCAGCAGCTTGTATGGGTTATGGCACACCCTATTTGCGCCCATTTGAATGAATGCAGCAGAAATTTGCTTCAGTGAAGCATGCAGTAAGTGAGCAACATGTTACTATGACCAGTTCAAGAACTGAATGCGATGAAGGATATACACAGAAAGCACTGGTATATGTAGAACAGCTCAATGTTTTTGAGCGAGACAGCAACCTGCGTAACATTGTCACTGGAGTTACTTATGGCAGTGATGATAATCCTGAATTTGCAGAAGAAATTGGAAATAGAATTCTTAATGAGATGACGGACAAAAGGGTCTTTGAGTTCTCTTTCAGAAAAAGCGATCAGGTGAAGGTAATGAAATCAATTCAATCTGTTAAATTGAAAGAAGAAACTTTTGTTATGGATCCTGAACTATTGTTTCAGCGCTTGTTGCTTTGTGCTCAGACTAGTGGCATGGATTTGCAGGAGGTGTTTCGTTATGAGCTTTGCTCATACCCAGCTAGTTTATTCAATAAGCATGGACTTATGAGGGAATCTGGGAAGTCGCAGCTTGCCAATTATATTAAAGAGCAAGTACCAGCCGTTGCGAACATGCCCAAATATATGCAGTTCGTCATTGATAGTGGGTGGTTACTACATCGCCTTCCTTGGAGTCCGAATCAGACATTCCATGAGCTGCTTTGTGCCTATGAGAGATATGTGCTAACAAAGTATGGCCAGGCAATAATAGTATTCGACGGATATGGAGATACGTTTTCTACAAAATCAGAAGCCGATCTAAAAAGAAACCGAGGTATTGTAGGACCTAAAGTAAATTTCATAACTTCTACCTCCATCGCCATCCAGAAACAATTATTTCTGAGTAATAATTAAAATAAACAAGCCTTCATTGAATAATTATCACAAAAGTTACAAAAAGCTGGGTGTAAAACAAAGCAAGCTCATAGTGATGCAGACTTCATGGTCGTTTTGGAGGCTATTGAGTCGGCCAAAACTCATCCTACAGCCATTGTTGGCGAGGACACCGATCTTCTAATACTACTCCTTCATAATTTTCAAGAAAACCAATTTTATATTTTCCTTTGCCCAGATCCTAAGAAATCTTCCAAAAACATAACTGTGTATGATATTAGGAAATTAGCAAAAGCTTTAGGTAATGAAGTTTGCTCTCACATCTTATTTGCTCATGCCGTAATAGTCCAAACCATTTGGATTAGGGAAATGTGACTCCATCACGTTGCTAAGAAAATCAGGCAGCTTCAAAGAAAGTGCTGCCGTATTCCAAACTTCACAAAAATCAGCAGAAGAAATTGAAAATGCTGGTCTTAATGCTATTTTATCGTTGTATGGAGGAATAACAGGAGACAGCACACTACATGATATGAGACTTTTAACTTTAACTTCAAAGGCAACAAAATCAACAATACATGTGAAACCGGAAGTCTTGCCTCCTACAGAGGATGCCTGCAAATTTAATTTGCTCAGAGTATATCATCAGGTGCAGCAGTGGATGGGTATTCATATGGCCCATTACAGTGGGGATTTGAAGTGAAAGATGGAAGATTGGCTCCCATTAGAATGATTCAAGCACCAGCACCAGATCATTTAATAAAATTTGTGAAATGTGGCTGTATCAAGAGTCAATGTGCGACTCTGCAAAAGACAGAGAATAGTGTGCACAGATGCGTGCACGCATTGTCGAGGAATAAGCTGTTGCAATTCCATGGAAGTGGACATGGACGATGATTGAAATCATATTATTCTTATACTAAGGAGTGCTGTTTGAATTTATCTCTTTAGCAATTTTCATTTGTCAGTGTCATATTGAGAAGTGCTATATTATCTAGTTGAAATTTGTTTATCCTTTGCAAATGATGTTAAACAAATGTAAATAAAAAATAATGTCAAAACTATGTTTGGCAGATTAACATATAATTATCGTTGTTTATTGTATTAATCCCAAATTGATGTTATAGTCATCAGAAACTATTTTTGATGTTGTTTATGACTTTCCCATCCCTAAAAACATATAAAAATATACCACACATGGGCATATAAACAGTTATACCCTACATCTCAAATAATGGGAAGCCATTTTGAAAAATCCGCCATATTGGATTAACTCGTCATGATAGAGTGGTAGACTTCTCACCATTGTTTTCTCCAGAAAATGTTCAATAAGTATTCATTCACAGAAATTGTATTGCAATTAGTTCTAGGTTAGCCCATTTTTTGGACTAATTTGACTAGACTATAAGTTACACTGTTTCCTGTTAGAAGTCATATTCCTTTCAAGGCCTTCTGCATTGCTTACGAGGTCTTGCACAATACAGGTCCAGAATTTCTGACTCATGTCTTTAATCAGTACCATCCCAATAGACTCCTGCGCTCCTCTAGCCCCGAAAAAGTGGTGGTCCCCAAATTCCGTAAAATTAATTGGGGAAGCAGAAGTTTCATCACGGGGATGACCAAGCTCTGGAACAGTCTTCTTCCTCATATTAGAGCTCTGCCCTCTGAACTGCTTTAGGAAAGAGCTTAAAACATGTTTCTTTAATAATCAAGGGTCTCTTCCAGCCATGTTCGAATGATGTCAGTGGCAAGACACCTCAGGGTAAATGAGCGCTCTATAAATTTTGTTACCATAGCCTAAAAGAGCATACCATGGTGGGCAAGTACTTTTTTGTGGAATCACACAACGGCTGCCCCATCAAAACATATACTCCTGGCTCCCAACATGTGGGTGGAGCCAAAGCCTCTCTAGTGATGCTCACATAAGTGTCTGGTGATAGATGTGCCAGATCACTAAAATGTTCTGGGACATCACCATAGGCCCCTCTGTGATGATACATGTAGATACATAACGACAAAGGATATCAATGCTGGAGGTGGGCAGGGTTAATGGCTTTGGGAGAGCCTGTGCAAGGCAATGGTAAAAACATCTCTCCACTTAAGGAGTCACACTTCAGGCAGCATGTGATTGATTTGGGATCTCATGACCCACAAATGTATTTGAAGTAACCTAGCTGCTATCAGCAGCTCGACTGTTAAGCCATAGAAACAAATGATGCTTAAATCCCTGTGACATTGGCTAAAAAATGTGCTTACATTTTAAGTGTTAAAAACAATGTGAGAATTTTGATTTGAAAGTTCTTTGCCCATTCTGTCAGTGAGACCATTACATAATGCACAAACGTTCACAAAGCCAATATGCCTGGATTTCCTAAGTATGTGATGATTAATGGATTGTACTTGCAGCTCCCCAACTTAGTTGCCTAACACAGTCAGTCTTTACCCAAAAAGGGACTTTCCGTAGCCAGAACCATTGCCTTCCCTGAGGATCCTACAAACCACTTGATGTGTTGGCAGCAGGGAGTGGTGATGGTTCTCATTCATTTGGGACTTTACTGTGCCCACTTAGCTCTGCCCCAGCTTTCCTGTGAATCGCAATTAGGAATTCGCTATTCCTAATGTATGAAACTCTTTTGTGTTTCATAAGTGATTCCTAATGTGTCGCAAACAGACCTTCCCCATGCATATTAATGAGGTATATCACAAGTTGCATCCCACTACAATAAGCTGCCATCATAGGGATGGTGCCAACTACGGTCAGCAGACCACCATCTTTTTGATTGCTTTTAAATATACAATCTTTTTTATTAAATGTAGCCCCTTTTCCTTAAAAGAAAACGGGATGTATTTTTTAAAAAATGATACGTTTACTATTGTTGGACAAATGTCTGCTTTAAAAAAATATTTACCCACATTTTCAAAGGGAAATGAGTAAAGTATTACTGTTTTGCAACTGGTATTCAGTCACAAAACAGTAATACATATCATACCAATTCGGTATTTGGAAGGAACACCATTAACATATCCCTTCCAGATACCGAATCGAAAATGCAAATTGCGATTCGTTAACATGTTTCTAAATTGCATTTTACGCATCAGTAAAAGCATTTTTCTGGTCACAAATGGACAAATGTGAATTGGGCCACTTGCGACTAGAAATATGCTTTGCACATCTGGCCCTGTGTACCTTTCCTCAATGCCATGGCCTTGGATTCAGCACTACTCACCCCTTTGGACTCTTGAATCTTGTTTTTCCACCCTCTTCAACCCAACACTCCCATTAGGTCCATCGCTCCCCTTTCTCACAATGCCAAGAATTTTGGCTTTTAAATAATAAATGGTTTCTTTTCTCAAACTTCACTAACATGCAAAGCAGGTGCAATGTGGGCTGTATAGCATGGCTGTAGCACTTCAAGCTTCCTTGGCACCCAGAACACTTACAGTATGTACAGCAGCAGTGGGTGCTCCTTCACTCAAAACAGAAAACCCACCACACATGCAGCAACTGTGTCAGAAGCACTCTATGTGGCAAAATGGGCATTGCTACTGCTGCCCGTTGCTTCCTCTTTATGTATCACTCACATTTTTAAACATCTATTTAATGTAAAAGAAGGCCTTAATGATTGGCTTTGCTATATCTTGTTACTAATCCTGTTAAGCTTCAAGGCTGAATTACCCCATTAAATCAGTGATATAGGAGAGGGGCCAATAATTCTTTGGGAAACAAATTATGTGCAGTGGTTTTATGAGCATGGTATATATGGTGGTTAAAGAAGTTCTGTGTTTCATGATATAGAAATAGCTTAATAGATTCTGCACAATCACTATAACAGTTCAGAGATTTCTTGTATTGCCTAGGCTCTTTTTCTGAAGATGCCAAAGAGAATAGACCATGTCTATATGAACCCTTTCCATGCTCATGACGAGCTCAGCTCGTCATGAGGCACAGTGGAGCTGTGCTGATGACGAGCTGAGCTCGTCATGAAATCATGTAAATCTGAATTCTTCAGCACCGGAGGGGAAAATGGGCAGCAGCGATGTGGTTAAGGACCGATTTGGGTGTATATGGCAAAATAAAAAAGACGACTCTCTCTCAGAAATGGAGCGGCCAATACAGAAATAAGGAGCATGCTAGGTAGTAGATCTGTAAAAGAGTGGGTCAGACTCTTCCACAGCTCTCATCTGTACCACTGGGGATTTCATTGAGTCTGTTGAAGAAGCCTTGGCTCCTCATCTTTTGAAACGGTCCGATTTTACCATACTGGGGGATTTTGATTTGCATATCGATGACCTTCAGGCCCAGTCAGCTGCTTCGCTGATCGAGCGTATGCTCGCTTTGAATCTGCCTCAGCTGGTTTTGGCACCCACGCATCTTGTAGGGCACACTATTGATCTGATTGTTTCCAACTGTTTGTTCTCAATTTGCCCTCCCACACCCGCCCTTTGATCCGACCGTCACCTGATTTTCTTTACCTGGACTTCTGTTGTCCTTGGTCAGATGAGTAGGATGTTGGACCCCACTGCCTCTAGGACATGGAATAGGGTGAAGTCTACGGATTAGGTGGACTTCCTTGGTAACAAATACCCTGTTTTACTAATGATGTCAATATTGATGTAGAGGCCGTCAGTGTTTTGCTTCTCGGGACAGCAGATGTGTTAGCCTCTTACCATGATTGCAAGAAGGGCAGGGTTAAATCCTCTTCCCCATGGTTCTCCTCACACTTGGCTGAGGAACACAAAGCCTTAAAAAAGCTTGAACACATTTGGCACAAGGACTACTCTTCAGATAGCAAAGCTATATATAAATCAGCTCCCAGAGCTTATCGTGTTTCTCTCAAACAGATCCAGTGCCAGTTTTACACAGATTAAATCAATTCTGCTGAGCAGAGCTCCAGTTCTATCTTCCAGATTGTGAAGTCCTTCCCTTCGCCACAATCCTGTCATAGAGCCATTGTTCCCTCTCAATAGCTCTGCAATTGGCTAGCAACATTCTTCAAAACTAAAATTCCTGACATTCAGAATACGTTTTTGCATATATATATGCATGAATGAGGATGTGAATAAATAACATCTCTCATTTTAAATTTGTGTAATTAGTTTCATGTAGAATAGTATTAAGACATTTTCTGTGTTCTCTTAAAGCGCTCGTACTGGGACCCCTTTTTCCTTGTAACATTGAATACCCAGGTCCCTGTACTTTTGGGTCTACCCTTATATGTAATGCATTGGACCCTTGCATTTTTTGCAACTACAGGCCCATTTCTCTTCTTTTGCCCTTTACAAAAATGATGGAAAAGCTAGTCAACGCTCAGTTTTCGGAATATCTGTAGGAAGGTTAACTGTTACATCCCAGTCAATTTGGCTATCGTCCCCATCATAGTGCACAATCAGAAGTTCTGGAAACATCTGACCATATAAATGGATGATGGACTCGGAGAAATGTGGCCTTAATCCTTCTTGATTTGTGTGCTGCCTCTGACACTGCCCCACACTCTATACTTCTGCACCGTCTTTCCACTCTGGGTATGAGGGGTTCTGTGTGGGACTGGTGCAAGTCATTTTTGACCGCCAGAGACCAATCGGTTTGGCTCGCTCCTTCTTCCTTGGCGGTCAAGGCAGTTAACCAAAGGGTCCCTAAAGGCTCTTCACTTAGTTGAGCCGTTTAGATGTAAAATATTTTCTTAGATTGATGACACTCAGCTGCTCTTTGCCTTCGAGGGCCTACCTACCTCTATCGCAGCTTTTTCCACCAACTGCATGCATGCTGTCTTTGACTGGATAGAAAGAAGCAAACTTAAATGCAACACAAAGAAGACCAAAATTATCTCTTTTGGGTCACTTGTGTCCAACTGGTGGAAAGATCTTTGGCCTCCTGTGTTGCCAGTCCAGCCGCTCCCTTCCCTAGTGGTTAAAAACGTAGGGTAGACATTGTATAATACCCTCTTGATGAGGGCTCAGATCTCTGCGGTGGTTGGCCAAAGCTTTGTGCTGCTTAGGACTATCAAGAAATTTCTCCCCCTCCTGCCTATGGAGACGAGAAGAGTAGTGATCCAAGCCTTGAATACTTCGCATCTGGACTATGTGAATGTCTTGTATATTGAGGCTGGGGAAGCTCAGGTGATGCGGCCTGCAGGCGGTCCAAAATACAACAGCCAGATTACCTCTTTGTTTGCCTAGGTGCTCTTCAATGTCAGCAGCACTCAAGGCTCTGCATTGAATGCCTATTAAGAAATGGATTCTATTCAGTGCCCTAGTGATGGTTCACAGGGCTGTGTTTGTTTCCAGTCTTGGTTATTTGGCACACTCAGTATGTGCTCTGCTTTGGCATCACCTTTCGTTAACCCACGCTTTAAGTGTGTTCGAAGGGGTGTCAAAGCCTTCTCTTTTCAGTCTGCTAAGGAGAGAAAATGTTCTGCTGTGGGGTTGTGTACCTTGGCTATGCCCGCTAGCCCCGGGACATTCACTCATTCATTCCGTTTTTTTATTTTTATTTAGCACACCCCACCACAATAAGTAAAATTACCACAATCTGAAATATTTCAGGTTAAAATTAATTCTCCAGTACTCTAATGGAATGTCCAGTACTCTATTGGAATGTCCAGTACTTTAATGGAATGTCCAGTCCTTCGGATTACCTTCTTTACATTTCCCTGACGCTACTCCAAGGCAGTTGTTCTGAGACTAAAAGTACTCATGCCTCATCACGTTGACCCCTCCCCCACTCCTTTCTCTGAGAATGAGCACATCACCTCTCTGATGCTCTTGGCCACACTCAAAAAGGATAAACAGTTGCACATCTCTCGAGCCCAGATCTCCCATGAAGAAGCTCATAATGTTATCCAGGCCTCGTCCCTCTTTTTTAATAAAAGCAAAACCGAGACATCTGCTAAATGATAGTGTGCAGCATTTCAAGAAGTTAAAAAGAATTAGTGACAGGAGTGATATTATGTGTATTATAAACATCTGTATTTAAGAAAGATAATGGTTTAGCTGCAGGAAATAATAGCTAAGAAGCAATGACTTATGTAAATGTTTCACATTATATATTTCTATGGTAAAGGGACAATGAAAGTGATGCAATCTGATGTAACTCGCACTGACTAGTAGGCTTTGCTAAAATTATACCAGGAACCTTAAACAATTTGCTAAAGGATACCAACTTAACGAGCTACAAGTTTCGAAAAAGTATGGAAATTATAGGTTTCATTACTTTCTGTCTGTTGGCACGGTAGACACATGTCTCTACCAAGATGGGAATTATTTAAAAAGGCTTTGCGCGTTGATTTTTTATTGTTATAGGTACAATACCTTTGTAGAAATAACGTGTGAATACAAATTCAGAAAGATAGAGCAAAGCCTTATTTAATCGGACTGATCAAATTAACATATCTGGAAAGGCAGATGATTGACTGTGGTTAGTTAAGCTGGACTACCCATTATGTTTAGATCAACAAATTGGGCCACCTGTGACAGCATTAACCTCAGACTGTTTTCCCAGGTACTGTCCACGTTTACTTCAACACCTCGGGCAAGAAGCCTGAAACCCAAGATGCATTTGTGTACCACTCTATAAACTTAGTTCTTGTGAAAGATGAAGGGTGAGAAAACTATAAAGTGAAAATATTCCCTGTTTACCATTCAAGCTGAGGAAGGGCAGCAGTAATGCAAGACTTACTAAAATACACCAGCAATGTGACTAAACAACCCCTAGCCTCACCTTGCACCTTTCACAATTTTACAAATCTGTAGTGTTATTGTTATTAGTAAAAAGCATTTTATTTCATCAAAAAGGTCTCTAATCCAGCATTAGTGAAAAGGGAACATCATGCTAGATAATGTATGCTCCTTTACACAGAAATGCCTTGAATCTTCTTTTGATTTCAAATAGTGGAATATATAAAGATGAAATAAAGAACTTTGAATTCGAATTGAATTTGTAGGGCACACAGCTACCCCGAGGGGTTTCCCGGAGTCGGCTGGATAGGAGAGCTGAGAACTAGCAAGAAGGATCTTAGAATTGAAGAACCAAGTCTTCAAGCTTTTGCAGAATACACCATAAACGGTTTCCTCACGTAGTGAGATCGGTAAAGAATTCCATACGGTTGGTCCTAAATAAGAAAAGGACTGGCCGCGCATGCGGGAGAGTTTGGATTTCAGGACAGAGAACCTTATCTGGTGTGTAGAGCGCAGAAGACGCGGGGGTTAGTAGCATTGAACTAACTTTGGTAAATATTTGGGGGCCTCTCCAGGTTTGATTTTGAACATGTAGCAAAGGGATTTAAATTTTATATATTGTTCTCCACCGTCAGCTAATGAAGGCTACGGAGGAAGCTGGTGACTGATGGAAATTTAGGCACCTAACACAGTAGTCTAGCAGCCGCATTCTGCGCCACTTGAATTCTTTGGATTATAGCTTTATTGGAGCCCAGCTAGAGAACATGGCCGTAGTCCAGCCTAAAAGCGACTGGGGGATGGACTACTGTTTTCTGGGCAGAGGAATCATCCATTAAAAAAAAATCTTCAATTTTAAAATAGTAAAGCAGATGCCGGATATCCTAGTGACTTGTTTTTTCATAGAAAGTTGCTTGTCAATGATGAAACCCAAATTGCAAACGTGGTGTACCGAGTAGGGCAGTGCACCCATTTTGGGGGGGTGGGGGGGTGGGCAGTGCTGAGGACCCCCTTAACCGAGGAAAGGGGAAAAATTATATAAGTGTCATCAGCACAGGAAAAGAGTGAGAGACCAGCCTCTTCCACAACATCCGCCAGAGGACGGACATACACAATAAATAGCACAGGGCTCAGTACCGTCCCATGAGGAACTCCATAAGGAGACGGATAGGAGTTGGAATTAGCTGACACCATAAAAACCTGAAAGGTACGGTCAGCTAGAAAAGATCCGATCTACTGCAAAGTTATAGAAATAAATTCAGACAAGACATGTCTTCAACTCAAACATATGCTGAAAATATTTTAAAGATAGTAAATATTTTATAGACTATGCTTATTAATAAAAAGCAATGGAACAGAAACACTGAATAAATGTGTAAGACCTGGCATACCTGGTGTGGTTTCCCCCTAGCTTTTTGCCTTCAGACGTCCTGTTTTGCTGATTTTGTCTTTGCTAGTCTTAGGACTCTACACACTTTACCACTGCTAACCAGTGCTAAAGTGCGTGTGTTCTCTCTTTAAATCTTGGTAAGATTAGCTTATATCCTTTTGGCATATTTAATACACTTGCAAATCCCTAGTAAGGATGCAGTACCTGTACCCAGTACCTTAACCTCATAGATGCTATTAAACATTCCTCCCCAGTGCTGCGCTGTCCATTGGAACTAGTGCTGAATGGACGTCCAATGGTCGTGCGCAGCACTGGGGAGGTAGTGCTGCCGTCGGCCAATGCACCGAGGCAGCACTTAAGGGGCTAGAATCAAATGCTACTAGTGGGCCTGCGGCACTGATTATGCCACCCAATTAAGTAGCGCTTTAAACATTTCTCAGGCCTGCAATTGCAGTCAGTGTGTGCAGTTTTGAGTTTTCATTTAGACCTGGGAAAAGAAACCTTTTTGCCAGGCCCAAACAGTCCTTTTTAATACATATACGTCACCCCTAGGGTAGGTCCTGGACAACCTAGAGGGCAGAATGCAGTCTATTCTAAAAAGCTTTACATGTGCTTTTAGGTTTTACATGTGTTGGTACTGAAAAACATTTACATTTTTTTTAACTACTGCAAGGCCTACCTCTTCCATAGGATAACACTGGAGTTACCTTATTACATTTAATAAGCTGTAACATCCAAATGGTGCCAGATACCTCATTCATGTTTGCTGTCTTTGAAATTTTAATGAAAAATACTAACTTATGGTGAAGTCGGGTTCTATATTAGAATTTTGAAAATGGCATGATTAGAAAGTTGGAATGCGAGGAGTGTACAGTTCCTAGGGAAAGGTAGGTATTTTCTACGCACATCAACCCTACAGCTTCATCCATAAGATCTCCGCCAAAGAGCCCCTTCGCGGGAGCCTGTCGGGCATTGCAGCGCTGGCCCGATGAGGAGCAAGGCCCAATGATGAAGCATGACATCCCTTGGGGTGTGTGGGGGCACTTTTTAGAAAATATCTACCTTTCCATAGGAACTGTACACTCCTGGTATTCCATACTATTGCACTGGAGCACATGAGCAGGATCTTTTTAAATATAGCTTCTGGTTCCTCTTGTATAAATCATAATTCGAAAGTTGCTATTTTCCTACCTTAGCCTTTTAGTGCCTGCAGCCTGTCCCTGGATTTCATGATTGAGAGTATTTGACTGTTGGGCTTTATGTATTCCTCATAGACAACCACACACAATAGGGAGATTAGGTGTGCTTGGATGCGCCATCACTGGCAGGATTGGAGGGAGGAGCTGGGCAGAGCCCCACTTACACTTGAATAGCTGTGTCCTGCCTCCACATAAAGGGCTTCATCATAACCCCTGTTGTTAGTCTAGAGCCAGGTCAAAAAAGCAGGGCACCTGTACACTTCAAAGGCATGTCTCTAGAAGCTTCTCCCCATGTCAAAGGGATGACTGGATATAAATGTTGGATCTCAGACACCAACTCTTCAGTACCCTTCTGGACCTGTTGATACTCTGCCAGAAAGAAGGGCTGCTGTGCTGCTGAAAGGACAGCCACTCTGCGGGACTGCTGCCCTGAAGGACTGCTGCCCTGTTGTGCTAACCTGCTGAGCTAATCTGCTGTCTGCTGCCCTCCTGCCTGGATGAGAAGGACTGGACTTGCATCTGTTGAACCCAGGACCCCAGAGTGACTCCAAGAACTAGTTGGTTGGCCTCCTGACTTGAGTCTCAGAGATAGAAGGCTCCCACAACCTCGACCCCAGGACCTTGATCCTGTCATTTGTGAGTCTATCCTGCCAAGTGGTTCCTCCCCAGTCCTGGACCCTTGGAAGTGGACCACGTAAGGTGCTCTGCCAGCCCCTCTGTGGATCCAGCAGAACAGATACATCTCCTCTGCTACACAGTGCAACTCCAAGTAGAACGGATTCATCAATGCCACTGCATGGGTCTCCATCGCAAATGGACGCATCACATCGCAGCCCCCCGCCTCATCACAACCACCACTGCATGAAGCATCCTCAGCGCAGGCCCTATCATCCCTCAATGATGGCAGTCTCTACCACAATGATCAACTCTGCACCTCAGCTTCTCAGAACTGCTGCATAATCTCAGACTGTGCAATGCATTCTTGACGCCAGACTTCACATCCCAAGACCTCATCCATGGGATCCTCAACGATGACATAGGACCTCGTATCACATCCTCGCTGCAACTCAGAAACAAAGCATTAACTTGGCTGTGCCACGCATCTTAGACGTGGCACAGCCAGTGCAGACTGAGGGGAGAACATCTTGAGCTCTACAGTACTTGGCATTTCCATTTAACATATTTTCTACAGTACAGTTTTGATTTACCTGTGAACCTTTACTTCTGGTACCTTACACCCCTGCTGGTCTGTTGAGGTGAAGTTGAGGGAGAGTTTATAAAACCTATACTGCCCACTTCCTGAACATTCATTGATCAGCTTGTTAAATTTGGAAAGTTTCCTTTAAAGTCCTCTGCAGCACACTAGCGCTATCCCTCAATCACTATGATGGCTGCAGCTAGCATGAGCCAACCCCCTTCTTTTCTCAATGAGAATGGAGAACCTGATATATATTGGAAAGACTGGGTCAAACTATTTGAGTCATACTGTTTTAAAAAACTTTATTTTGTGTCATACTAATTTGCTATAGGGGGAACGGTTCACAGCATTGTGCAAACAACCTGTTCTTCTGCACAATTTGGAGTGTATGGACGTAAAATATATGAAACATTGCATGAGCCAAAGATTGAGGGAGGAGGAGAAGCAGAGGGACTGGACATTTTTCCTAATACTATGCTAAAACTGGAAATACACTTTGGGTACAAAATCATTGTTGTTCTAGAACGTCACAGGTTCTTCACCAGGTTACAAAGGAAACAAGAGAGAGTAACTAATTATATTGCAGCGCTAAGGGGTCTTAGCCAGTTGTGTGATTTTGGCAACATTACAGACTCTCTCATAAAAGACCAACTGGTGCAATGCACCAACAATTTGTGCATACAAGAGCAACTACTAGCCAAGAACCCCAGCGTTGCAGAGGTAGTTGCAATTGCCCAGTCAGTGGAACACTCAGCTAAGTGCATAAAATAAATTAAGTCGCCCACTGATTTAGTAATCAATGCTCAGGAACTCGAGGAGAAAAATGAAGCCTGCAAAGTAAAAAAAAAAGGAAATGTGCACAACACAGATCCTGGTAACGAAAGGAAGTTCAGATGCTTTATGTGTGGCAGCAGTAATCATTTAGCCTACAATATCCAATGCCTCACCAAAAGTGTCACATGTAAGAAGTGTAATAGAAAGGGGCATTTTGCTAGAGTCAGCAGAGAGGGTGACCCACACAACAGGGAGTGGGGGAAAAAAGAAAGTACCTTAGTTAAAGAGGTTAAATGTATTGCTCCCAGCGAGAAGAAATATCTATTCCAACTTAAAGATGAGACATGGAGTGTCAATGTTATTTATTCAAAATGTGATGTGCTACTAAACAATACTTCTGTTTCCATGCCTGTTGACACCTATTCCCCATTTACCCTATTGAACCATAGTGATTTTGAATGCATGGACAAGCAGGGAGGTGCCGTTTGAAAGAAACCTGATATATCACCTACTGGTTACACTAAAGAGCCTAAACCCCTAGTGGGGATGAAGGAAATGCACATTAAATTTAAAGGAAGGAGCACCACGGGAAAGGTTTACATAGTAGAAACAGGTTCCAATCTCCTGGGGTGGCGACACCAAAAAGAATTAGGTATCATTCTTGACCCGAATAATCTGGATCAAGTACTCCTAACAGATGATGCCCCATCAGGTAGTGATTTATGTGAGGGGTCCCCCAAGGTATTTGAAGATACGTTTGGTCTTCTACTTGATTTTCAACACAAAATCAAGCTCAAGACTAATGCCAAACCCATCTTGAACAAGTTAAGCCCAGTGCCACGTCTCATGAGTGAGCCATTAGAGAAGGAACATAACCATTTGAGTAGCATGGGACTCATACAACCCATAGACACATTGGAGTGGTTGGCACCCATCGTGATTGCTTCCAAGACCAACGGAGAGGGAATTTGTCTATGTGTGGATTAGCGTAACCTGAACGAAAACATTTGGGTTGAAAGATACCAGCTACCCAACATAAATGAAAGGCTCAGTACCATGGGTCAGGTAAAGTACTTCAGCATCCTCGATCTCTCAATGGCTTACCAGCAGGTAGATCTATACCCAAAATCTAGGCCCCTCACTGCCTTCATAACCCCGCACGGTGCATACATGTTCAAGAGGATGCCGTTTGGCCTGGCATCGGCTGCAGCAGCCTTTCAGAAAATCATGCACCAGATCCTGAAAAATGTGGATCACACCATGTGTTTTCAGGATGACATCCTGGTGTATGGAGGTACCGCTGAGGCACACGATCACACTCTCAAAGTGTTTTTCCAGAAATTAATGGATGTAGGGTTGACGGTGCAGAAATCCAAATGCAAAATCCGACTGACATCAGTAGACTATCTAGGACACTCCATCTCTGAGAATGGGTTTCGGCCAAAGCACATCCTCCTGAGTGCCGTGAGAGATGCTCCATACCCTAAGAACAAGGAAGAGCTTAAATCCATACTGCGGTTACTGGAAAACATGTCCAAATACATCAAGAATTTTGCAGCAAAGTGTGCTCTACTAATGGAACTGCTAAAGAAAAACCAAGAATGTGAGTGGCAGGACCAACATAAGTGCAGGGTGGATGCACTCAAAGAAGAAATTTCGAATTCCCCGGCGCATGGTACATTTGATCCCAGGAAAAAAACATCCTCACTACTGATGCCTCCAACAAAGAACTGGGAGCTATTCACTCTCAGAGGGATGGGAAGGAAGAAAAAATCATTGCCTTCACTTCTTGATGTCTTTCAAAGGCTCAGAGTAACTACTCGGTTATAGAAAAAGAGGCCTTGGCGTGGCAGTGAGGCATTTCAGGCTTTTCCTTTGGGTTTTGAATTTCATGATCTGGACTGATCCCAAACCCATAACCTTCATTTTTACTGTGAAAGGTATGGAGAACTGTACACCCCGCATATGCAAATGGATTCTGGGCCTGGAGAACTACTGTTTTAAAGTGGAATATGTCCCATGAGAGGACAATAAAGTTGCGGATTTCCTGTCAAGAACACCATTGCAAGCAGAACCATAGGAGGAGGTGCTGGATAGTCTTATCATGGTGTTAAATGACCCTGCTCTCATGGAAGAAGAATGGAGGAGAGGAATGGAACAAGATAACGTGTTGTGCAGACTGAAAGAGATTATGGTGGAAGGTTGGCCCAGCAAGCTTAATGAAGTTGAAGAAGAAATTAAAGATTTCTGGGAAGTCAGGTACAAACTGAGCACCATAGGAGATAAAGTATACTGCCAGAACATAATGGTACCCCCAGGGAGTCTAAGGAAAATAATTGTGAACTTAGCACACAAAGGGCACCTAGGACGCAGGCCAACAAAAAACTGAATTAGAGAGAATGTATGGTTCCCGAGGATGAACGCTATGGTGGAACAGCAAGTCAAGGACTGTAGCAGTTGTGCCAGGAGTGTCAAGTCCAGGTCCACTCGCAGAGCCCCTTTGTCTCCTGTGGAATTTCCACTTAAGCCATGGAGCAAGCTGGCCATGGATATAATAGGGCCCATGGACAATTTAGGGACCCACAAAAAATTCATGTGGGTTTTAGTAGACTACACGTCCCACTGGATCGCACAGAGATTCATGCAATGCACCAACACCATGTCCATCCTGGACTTTCTCAAGGATGTATTCTCTAACGAAGGCTTACCATCTATCCTTGTCACAGACAACGGGGTACAGTTTACATCCCAACTGACAAAACACTTTTTGGCCAACTGGAACATCAAGCACAAGAAAACGGCTCTTTATTGCCCGAAGGCCAATGGCTTGGTCGAGAGGACCAATCAGCTAATAAAAGTACACCTCCAGCTAGCAATAGCCAATGGGCATGAAGTAGAGTCATCGTTGCGTGACTGCTTGTGGGAATACCACACTTCACCAAATCCTGTATCAGAAGTATCCCCATTTGTTGCCCTCTGAAGGAGAGAACCCAGCACCAAGTTTAACCCAAATTGGTTTAGGGGAGGTAGGGCTGTGGGAGTTAACTCCGAGGAGGTTGACAGGAAGGTTGAACGTCACCAAACCAAGTACAAAAACTGGTATGACAACAAATATGGGGTTAAAGTACCAAAGTGGAAGATGGGAGACATGGTACAGGTCAGGAGGAATGTAAAAGATGTGCACAGTCAAAGTAATTTTTACCACCCTTTTTGAGTATCCAAAACCTTTCACAATGTTGTACTCCTTGAGAATGGACAGTTGTGAAGTTGTGATAAGATTGTCAAATATAACAATGTTTCCATTAGATAACCAAGGGAGGTGTGTTGTAATCCTGCCTTTCCTTCCCGACTTCACCTTTGTACACCCCTGCCCACCCCTTCCTTCTTTTCCCTTGGTGTCTCTCATTTGAGTTGACAGTAGAATGTTGGCAACGATCTGTTAATGAGGAGAATGGATGACCATTAAACCAGTCTGCATCTTACCTCGTCTTCTCTGGTTCTTACTTCTAACACTGATGTTGCAGTTTTTTTACTCTGTGCACTGGGACTCAGCTAACCAGGCTCCAATGCATCAAGCGTGTCGACACCCAAGGCCGCTTTGCGATAGTACAAGGTTCTTTAGATGGTCGCCCATTATCAATGATTTCACTGTAGGCTTCTAACACAGGGCAATACACATTCCTTCAAACACTGACCGCAGTGCTACTTAGGGACCCTTCAGTACCCACCTATTGCAGGGAGCGACTATAATCGCGTACCTGACTTGACTTTAGACCGATCCTGCCCTCCCCAGAACACAGGCCGCTGAGCTCTCACAGTACATGTCCACCTGGGTCGCACAGATGCAATTGACCAATGGCTGGCACGCAAAACATCCCACAGACCGGGAATATTCACACTACTCCACTCTTCAGGATTGTACACGAGAATAGATGTCATCCAATGCACGGAAACGGCACTGGCGCACGTAGCTCACGCAGAGTACTTAACCCGTAGGAAATCGGACCACAGCCCCTTAAAAATTCAATTGACTTGGGGCGCATCCAAGCCAAGCATACCAACTTGGCGCCTCTCCTTGGAGGCTCTTTGGGACCCTGTTCTGGGCACCAACATATCGCAATCCATGACCTCATATTTCCAAACTAACAAGGGATCTACCTCACAAGTCGGTATCGAATGCGACGCCTTAAAGGTTGTCCTGCGTGGGCCGGTTGTGCAGGCTGTATACGGTACCTGTATGACACTGACTATGGAAATACAAGAACTAGAGGAGGTAATACAAAAACAGGAACATAAGGCCCCCATGGAGCAACATATACTATCTGCACTCTCTAAAGCTAGGTTAACGCATAAGGAAGCACTAGATAAATTATGCGCCCTAGATTATAAGCAGTACTTTGCTAGACGCCACGCAGAGGGAGACAAAGCAGGCAAGACACTTGCATGGTTGTTAAAAAGCAACCTCGAACAACCACCTATCACTGCAATATACACCCTAGATGGCATTTTAGTTAATGCACAGGAACAGATCAATGAATCTTCTTTAAATACTACTCGTCATTATATAAGGGCGCAGAATCAGACGGCCCTGAGGCATTGCAACTATTCCTAGAACCGGAGACCCTTACACAAATAATGTGGGATCAATATACAGATTATGAGGCCTCACTCATGATGGCCGAAATCTTGGACACCATCTAACAAAACCCCCGGAATGGACGACTGGCCTACGGAATTCTATGCTACATACTCAACCCAGTTGGCTCCCCGGTTGCTCACTATATTTAAAGAGTCCTTTGATAGAGGCACACTACCTTCTTCTCTCAGCGAGGCAGTGCTCGTGGTTCTCCGGAAACCCGGTTGTGACCCCCTCCACAGGAGCTCGTACCGTCCACTGTCATTACTCACCTCGGACTATAAAATCTTGGGAAAACTGCTGGCCAGCAGGGTACTGGAGGTTGTTCCCTTACTGGTCCATACCACTGTAGCCGGTCTTAGAAAATTGAAAATTCGACCTGCCAAAATAACCCTGTTTGACAGGTCTACCCCCTTCTTTTAAATATTAATAAGCCACCCTTATGTGAGCCTTAATTGTTTATAATGCAGGTTATACAGTATTTAAAAGTGTGACATTTCAAAATGTAATGTTGACCATGTCCTTACAGTGAAAAGACCTTAAAAACATTTTATTGTAGCAGGTTTAGCTATTGCATAGTAAAGGATTGGGAGGTAATTGTAAAATTAAATAATGTTATCACTGCTCAGGAAACGCTACAAAGGTAATTCTTGGACTTTTTAAAATAATTATTACAATCCCAATTCATTGGTAAAGTGGCACTTGTAATAAATATTTTCCATAGAGTACTTTTCAAAAATCACCATTCACCTGCCTTAAGGTGCTAGAAGCTCATTTGCCTGAGCTTTCAACTGTCACTCAGGTGTTGACTACTTTTTTTTATAAGATGTGAATTTGTTCCCAGAGCTGAGGCAAAGGCCTTCGGTGTGTGGAGGCGGCTGTTTCCTTTAACATGATGACAATCTGGGCATTGGCCAGGACCTTAACTTCAAAGAGGCCCACAATGTCACAGGCAGCTTTACCTAACTCTAGGGATTGCCCCCTCCTGTGTCCTTCTAGTCAGCCATGCATTAATACCAGTGGTAGAGGAGCTGCAACTAGAACTAGTTTTGAATGACCACAGATGAGGGGTTGTTCTTTTCCCTGGCCATACCTCTAGCATGGGAACAGGAGCTATGGACAGTGGAAGAACGTTTCTGACATGTTGGGTTAAGGTAAAGATGGGCAATGTGGGATTGTTTGTATTAGGGCACACAGGAACTGTTGCCAAAAGGGTAGGACCCCCCCTGCAAACTTATTACCTATTAGTTATGGACAGGCCAGGCGTCACCTCCACCCACAGGCTAGTGCCTGGCATAAATGTGGCACCCTGGCACCTTCTTCAGAACACTACTTGTCCTGTGGATGACAGAAGAAACACTACACCTGCTGTTGAGACCTGTGAGGAGACCTAAAAGGCTGGACCTGCCACCACATGTACCTGGGACAAAGAGGTGGACGTGAGGGATCAGTTGGCTGACATCCTTTTGATCTAAAACGATGGACTGGAATGCACCTATGGCTGAGGTTGATTCCAACATTCCATCCATCAATTTTTTGTGTACTTCACTAGGACTTCGTCCAACAGCTATCAGTCCTTGTGGAGCCCTTTTGGCCACAGTCTGCTGCCAAAATGAAACATATTTTTGTATCCATCACTGTCAGCATTCAATCGTGCATAGGAACCTGTGAAGTGCAACCATATGACTGTAGTTGGCACTTAATCCTTTTCATTTAAAAGTTTAAAAATGTATATCTCCAGTTCCCCCTATCATAAACATGCACAGCAACTTCTATGCACAGTGAACACTAGCCTAGGGGCCAGGTCCTGTTTAGAAGTTGGTGCAAGCTTGGCTCCAGTATATGTCTAGCTCTGAAAACCGACAACCCATGGCTAAAAGTTAAATGCAACTGGATTGTGCCACAGAGACTAGTGAGGGGCATGTTAATAGGTAAGACATTATGCCCAGAGTGGGCTGTCCATTACCAAAGGCTGTGTGCGCAGGGCTGAAGGACTGGGTTTTCCTAAGACCCAGCGGTGCCAGGGATAACACCTAAAACCTTCGTGGGTAACCTGTTCCGGCGTACAAATGACAGAGACACGGGACACTTCCTTCGGCATCAAAGATTCGAGGTTTATTACTGCAGGGAACACAGAAGTCACAGGAAGTACAACATGTGCAAGTTCGAGGAGTCTGCTTCAACTTGTATCTGCGGATCGCTCTTCTTATACAGTTTTTGGGCTTAGGATAACATGGTGCACAAAGGATTACAACCTGGTTCCCATCGTAAAGGTCATAGGGGGTGGCTTTCATGTATTCAGGGCCCGGAACATAATTACAGTAGCATTTGGCAATTCCCAACTGTAAAAGTACATCTTCCCACCATTAGTACATTCCGTTCGGCAGTAAACGAATCAAGGAAGAGACAGAAATAGGTGCCGAGGAAGACAAGGACAGTGAACAGATCGAAAAGGGTGAAAAAGGGGGTGGTATCAGGAAACACGAGTTGCAGGCATCAAAGGGGACGTGCCTAATGAATGCACAACTGAGACAATAGACCGGCACAGCAAGATGAGCCTCGAGCGGGGCCATCTGCCTTACAGTGCCATCCCCCTTATCATAAAGACGCCTTCAAAGGAACACGTGTCTTCCGCAAGAGTTTGGGAATCCCAGGGTCGCGAAGCGGACAGCGTCCGTTCGCTGGCTACTTGAGGGCAAGAAAGAAAATGGATGCCGTATCTAAGATGGAACCCGTGGGTTCAGATGAAGAAACCCACGAAACAAACAAACGGTTTAGGCTAGCACAGCGAAAACACGTACACCCACTAAACCCGTCATTTGCGGTTCATAGATACCAGACTCGACCATATTCGTGCGAGTCGGAAACACCACTTACAATTGTCACGGAACCTCAAACGCTCCTTTTGCCCTCATGTAGGCAAGCACTAGTCGGAATCAAAATCGATCTCGATATTCATCAGACCATCTAGCTGCTGTTGCAGCATAATTCTATCCATCAGAGCTCCTTTGGTAACAGGCGACCGCCTTATACACGTCATAGCACAGAGGCCACATAAGGCAGGACCACACTGCACACAAAGACAACACGTGAACAGGAATGCTACAACAACCCCAATGATCATCAGAATCTTCCAACCCCAAGTCGACATTAGGCCCCAAAACCACCCGAGTAGCGTCCAATCCCCTACGCCCACGTGTATGGACTCAGAGATCTTATGCAACTTCGAGATGGCTTGATAGACAGTCGGAGCGTTGTCTGGAATGAATATACAACAACTCGAATGGATCACCTTACATACTCCACCTCGATCTGCTAAGACGACGTCTAAAACCATACGATTTTGTAACGTCATAAGCCTATCCGCCTGAAGCTCTGCTGTGATATTACCAAGGGCACTGGCAGTGATGTTAGCTGTCGATTCCACCACTCGAGTCAATTGTCTCAGGTTCCTACTATTGATCATAGGCCCCCAAAACGGCAAGAAACCCTTGAAAAAGTCTCCTGCCTCTTGATCGGCAGTGTCCTCTTTGCTAATCACGCCCCTCACTACTCTGGTCTTGTGATAATCGGAGGCGACTGTAAAAGTCGGTGGCAACAAGTTTGCAATGTAACAGGTGCCCGTGAAGTCAAGGGGCAACCATGTATATGCACGATCGTAACAGACAAAGTGCGTACCCTTGGCAGTCAGGAGAACAGGGGAAGAGAGCATTGGTAAAACATACGTCTCAGAGCAAGCACTCTCCCCAAGGTGAGCTCTCGGGCTTCGGCCACGACCTTTTAGACAGAAATTACCAAGGTGGGGTACGATCCATATTGGAGATGAACTTTTGAGCTGTCTTTCGCCCACAAGCGCACTATACTCAACCTCACTCAGATCCCTATAGGCTCGCACCTCTTCCTCTGGGATGAGCGATGGTTCATAGATATACCTATCTAAATCAGCAATCGCTATTGCCAAAGGTTTATGGTATGGACCGGGACCAAAGTGTGGAGAACGTGGCTCTCGATTGGGGTAAGAATCTAGTGCGCTTCGAAACATTGTTTGAAATGCTCGAGCTGAACCCTGGGAACTATAAGGAAGGACCAAGTACGGAATTCCCTTATCGGTGGTATGTGGCATTAACCCACACACCCAACAATTGGTAGAGTTCATCACCAACTGATGCTGATGAAGGAGCTGAACGAAGGAATTGTTCATGAATTCCGCACGTCTAACCTGCTCGTGTTGGGGTAAGATGTGGAAGGAATGAGGAGAGACAGTGGAGGTAAGTTTAGGTTCAGAGGAAGGGGTAGGTGAGGCAGAAGGCAACAATGACTGTATCATGTAATACACCCCACCCACCAATAACGAAGAAACAGTTAGGAATAGAAGGAACACCTGAAACATGAAGCATTTTTATAAGTGCAATTCTACGCAATTCGAATCTTTGAGCCTGAGCCTTTTCCAATTCCGACAGCTTCGAGAAAGCCATCCTCTAAAACCGTCCGCAACGTTCTTGACGTACTTCGTTCTGTGTAGCAGTAGTCAATCCCCAGGAGTTCCTAGGAATCGACGGTCTCTGACCAAGTGTCAAGACCTACTAACCAGAAGGAAGTACCCGCGCGGCCCTACGGTCCACCCGGATGTAAGGTATTTTTTTAATCAACAATATATAAAAAATCTCCTAGCTGTGGAAGCAAAAACACATACGTGGAAAGAGACTCAAAATTTACAAAATCACAATTATGCAAGTGTGTTCAGACTGGATAGTGGCAATGGGGTAACGTGGATGTCAGGGGAGAAAGCAAAGATATTTGTTTATTAGTCTCTGGTGTTGGAGCGAAGAAAATATCGGCTTCTCCGAGGACGAGTCTGTTCGTCAAACAGTTGGTCCGATGATGACACAGAGTTCTGTTGACCAGCCAATTGTTCAGATCTTGAGTTCTGTGATGACAAATGTTCAACAATATCGTTCTGCTGCACTGAGGTATCTCCGACAGGCTGAGCGTTGCTGAATGGAACAAGTTCGGTACAGTTTCAACTTCAGACGAGGAGATGCCCTTCCTCACCCACGAGTCTGCTGGTAAAGGTATAGGTACCTTTTTGGTATGGGTGGCGTGTACCCAATTCTTACGCCCCTCCAAACGAACAGCAGTCCTCGTGGCAAGGAGCACCTGGTAGGGTCCGGTGAAAAGAGGCTCAAGGTTGCGCTTTCGGCCAAAATTCCTCGTCACCACCCAGTCTCCGGGCTGGAGCTGGTGGCCTGGACCCTCCGTCTGCGTCGGCAGTGCTTCAAAGACCTGTTGGTGAATTAACCTCAGTTTAGCAGTCAGATCATGAAGATAATCGATCAACATTGGATATTCAAGATCAGAGAACACACTGGGTCTAGGGACCCCCCAAACATTGGCAGGGCGGCCGAACACAATCTCATAGGGACTGAGCCCTACTCGGGAGTGCACAGTCGCCCTGGTTGACAGAAGAGCTAAGGGCAAAGCGTCAGGCCACGAGAGACCAGTCGTAGCCTGAATCTTCGCTAGTTTCAATTTAAGGGTGCCATTGTACCCTTCAACCAAACCTGCTGACTGGGGATGATTGGCGCTGTGGAATTTCTGTGTAATTCCAAGGCCCTTACACACATTCTTCATCACACTCCCCACAAACTCACTTCCGTTATCGGACCATACAATCCGTGGCATTCCATACCGAGGAAAGTATTCCTTCAGTAGGATTTTCGCAGTGGACAGAGCAGTGTTGTCTTTAAGAGGGTAGGCTTCGATCCATCGGGAGAATGCGCAAACCTCAACTAAAACGTACTTTAGATTATTGCATCGCTCCATATGGATGAAGTCTAGCTGAATCACCTCAAAGGGACATGACGGAGGGGCAAAATGGCCAGGGGGTGTAGGAGTTCCCTTACCAGGATTGTACATCATACATATCATACAATTCTTAACCAATCTCTCAGCACACTTAGTAATACCATCATTCTTCCATACAGGGGACAACAACTTGCAGATACCTTTCGCACTAATATGTGCCAAGCCGTGTGCCATCGTCACAACAGCTAGCACATACGCAACCGGCAACATCCACCTCTTATTCTCCGACAAATCCATCCAACAGCCATTCGCATCCAATTTTCCCGTACTCTCTTTCTACTTCGTCTTTTCAGACTCAGTGGCCTCGTTCTGAATCGCTTTCACACTTTCAATAGTGTCCTCACACATACCAGTTTCTGCAGGCCACCTTACCGAACTCGTCACATACATTTTAGTGCTAAGGTTCCTGGCAGTCTCTTTAGCAATCTCATCAGCGAACGCATTACCACGACCAACATCATCCGTCACCTTACGGTGTGCACTACATTTAATAATCGCCACCTGCTCGGGCAATGTAAGTGCATCCAAAAGATCATTCACAAGCTGTCCATGCTGAATCTTTGTACCATGCGACGTCATAAAACCTCTCTCTCTCCACAAACGTCCGAAGCTATGAGCAACACCAAATGCATACTGGCTGTCCGTAAACACATTCACCCGTTTCCCTTTCGACAACACGCACGCTCTAGTCAAGGCAATCAGCTCTGCCGCCTGTGCAGAATTCTGATTCAGTCTCGCAGTCTCCACAACCGTACTCAATGTCACCACAGCATACGCAGTCATCACATCACCATTCGGCAACTTAAAACACGACCCATCCACATACAGGGTACCATCGGGGTCTTCCAATGGAGTATTTTTCAGGTCCACACGGCCTTTTGTTTCCTCCTCAGTTCGTAAGTAGCAGTCATGAGGTGCTACTTCGTCTGATTCCATAGTAATTGGCAACAAGGTTGCCGGGTTCAGGACATTACAGCGTTTTATTTGAATGTGACTTGCCAAATACCCATACCCAGACAACCTTGCACTCGTCAGGTCTTGGGTTTTCGTACGATTCAAGAGAGTGTCAACTGCATGCGGAACCATCACCGTAAGCATATTATCCATGACCAATCCTGTAGATTGTCGGATGGACACCGCAGCTGCCGCTGTTGCTCTCAAACAACTCGGCAATGCTCTAGCTACTGGGTCCAAGGTCGAGGAAAAATATGCACATGGGCGCTGCTTACCACCAAATTGTTGTGTCAAGTCACTCAACGCACAACCTTCCCTCTCGTGAACGTATAGTGTAAAGGGCTTACTGTAGTCAGGGGTACCTAACACAGGAGCCGAACACAACGCATCACGCAATTCAGAAAAACTTTTCTGACATTCTTCCGTCCATGGTAAAGGAGTTGGAACATCCTTGCACGTAAGAGCCACCAATGATTTCGCTAGCAATGAAAAATTTGGGATCCATTGCCTGCAGTATGACGAGATACCTAAAAAGGCACGCACATCTCTCTGAGTTGTTGGCACAGTCATTCGAGCAATCGCTGCAATTCTCTCTGGGGTCAACCTTCTTCCCTCCTTTGACAATAAGTGACCTAGATAGGTTACTTCTTGGCAACAATATTGCAGTTTAGAAGGTGACACCTTGTGATGTAAGTCACAGAGAGGCTGCAACAACGACACCGTAGCTATTTTGCAAATGTCCTGAGTGTCCGCAGCCACCAATAAGTCATCGACATATTGGATCAAGGCCGCACCGGCCGGCAACACAAACGCATCAAGTTGACTCTTCAAGGCTTGGCTGTATATCGATGGACTCTCACAGTAGCCCTGAGGGGCGCGTTCAAACCTAAAGCTGCGGCCACCAAGAGAGAAACCGAAATGGTCCCTACTCTCCTCAGCAATCGGAATGCTGAAGAAAGCATTCTTCAGATCGATCACTGAGAACCAAGATGCAGAGGCTGGAATCAGAGTCAGTAGAGCCATTATGTCGGGCACCACAGGGAACTGAGGAATCACAATTTTATTCACCTCCCGTAAATCGATGACAAAACGATAAACAGGAGGCTTTGATGGATCGGTACGTTTCAGAATGGGCAACACAGGGCTATTGCACACGTTCTCCGAGTCTCCTCGATAACATCTTTCTCAATCAAATCGTAGATGATCGCTAACAGCGCTCGCTCGCCATCAAGGGAGATACGATACTGGGGAATACGTGGCAAACGCACATTAGATTTCAAGTGAACAACATAAGGGGAGATGTCAAGCAGGCCCACGTCATTGGGACCTGTTGCCCACAAAGATGCAGGAAGAGAACTCAATTCCGGTGGAAACTTGTTGATGGACAAGTACATAGGAGAGATAACTTTCTCACCCAATGTAAGCTTCACTCCCGCAGGAGAACAATACAAAGTCGCATACAGACGTTTCAACAAATCCAGGCCCAAAAGATTTTCACCACAACCAGTAGTCAAAATCAAAGGAGCTTTCAGCTCACGAGGCCCAATTGCAAGGGGCAAAGGGCACGAAACCGGATTGCTAACTGGGGCGCCAGAGAATCCAACGGAAACATTTGTTAAGCCAGACAAAGGTGCGCCAGGGAGTTTCGAATGCATAATGGAACTTTTCGCTGCACCAGTGTCCAACAGAAAAGGCTCAACGACGCCCGAGGTGGCAACTGCGACGTAAGGCCCTCTCTGATCAACCGGAACTGATACTACTCCCTCTCCTTGTCTATGGCTGTCCTAGTAATTACCGTCGTCAGTGCCGTGATCGACGTAATAATCGTCCACATTGTACTGCGCAGATCTTCCTTGCGACGATCCATGCTGATCGAAACAATTATTAGAATCAGAAGAATTATTTGAACGATCATTTTGAGCACCGCGACCGCTACCACGAGAGGCCTGTTGAGGACCACTACGACCTCCTCTAGATGAATTACCACTATTTCGATCACGCAAAACTGGACAATCGAATTTCAAATGACCCTCTCCCCTACAATAGGCACACTGATTGTACCCCAACGTAGATCTCTGCGAAGAGGAGTCATTTCGTGATTGCGGCCTATTCGACTGAGACTGCGATCGATTCCGCTGTTGCGAGTCATTCTGATTCGAACGTGGAGGATACGCTTGTTGCAACAACACTTTCGTTTTAAGCTCTTTCGTCTTTTTATCGGGGCGATCATTTTCCTCTTTCTCTCTATTCTCATAATATTGGGCCGTAGCCAATATTTGAGCAGAAGTGGAAACGGCCCACGCACTTTCTGAATTCCTTAATTTGTTGCTTAGGTCGGGCAACAAATTCGACACAAACTTGTCCACAAACAATCTCTGACCTCCCTCGGTACCCATATCTTGACCACTATGATCAATGAATGCCTCCTCAAATCTTGTAAAGAAATCAGAGACACCCTCATCCTTCTTTTGTTTGCAAGCGGACAACTTGTCCCAATTCACCTTCATAGCTGGCATAAGCGTTTTCATAAGAGTTATTATTCTCTGAGGGAGATTAGAAATCAGCTGTTCGGGCTTAGCCCCACCGACTTGCAAGGCATCCGCAGCAAGAAGTGCAGCCCAGTCACCGCCTAATTCTGCCGCATGGTCTTCCTGACGAATCTTTGCCCATACCGGTTGTGGTACAACATTGCCGAATAGCATATCGATGTCAGCAAGATTCATTATCGTAGCATCCACTAGCTGCGACAATTCTTTATAGTACCCTGCAGGATTTTTGCGAGGGTCGGGCAAAGTCTGCTTAACCTGCAAAACTTCCGATCGTTTCCACGGAAGATGTATCCACACTCTCTGGAAATGTGGCGGAATAATGGGATTAGCATTAGCATCGCCAGGCATCCACACCGGTGGAACTTCGCGCATGGGATACTGACCAGGCGCTGCTGGCGGTTCCTCAATGTCTTCTAAAAACAATGCCTGAGGCATTATAGAAGGACGAAAAGATAGCAACTGCTCGACAGCACGTCGAGCATTGCTACCCACCATTATTCCACTCGCAAACTGAAGCTGAAGATTAGTTAGAGCAGCCAATACATCATCAGTCGCATCAGCTGATATTTGATCACGTAAAAGCTTGCACATTTCCTCAAACACGAACCTCTGTGTCGGTTCGTTGAATTGAGAGAACGTATCAAGCACCACATGCGGAGGATTCCTAAGGGGGTATCTAATCCAACTCATCGCCATATTATATAGCGAGTCACGTTCCCTACCACCAGGAAGCTGACTTCGTCTTTGGGGAGCATCAGAACCAGCGGACTCAAGAATCGGTCCAAGAGAAGTGAAGAAGTTAGCAGCAACAGAAGGGACACGACGTCGAGCAGATGGGGTAGAAGAGTAACTCAACGGGGTAACAAGAGAAGTGTCAGGAACAGACGGGACAGCAGGAGTAACCAAAACAGTAGAAGTAGCGGGAACAGGAGTATGAGGAAGCACAAGCGGGGGAGCAGTAGGGACAGGAGCAGGTAAGGGAGCAGGAACAGGTTGGGGAACAGGAACAGGATGGGGAACAGGAACAGGAGCAGGTTGAGGAACAGGGACAGGGGGAACCACAGGAACTGCGGTACCCTGTGCATACGGAGGTGGTGACTTCAAGAGATGGGACAACAAAGGGTCCTCTACTACCTCCTCTGTCGTATCCGTACCCGTTGGTAAAGCGGGGTAACACTTATGCACAGTCATACGCTGCAATCTATCGAAAACTTCCTTTTCTTTTTCCTCCTTATCTCGCTGGAACTGCTCTGCATTTCTTACCGTGGTAACGATCCCTTCTCTCTTATTACGTTTAAGCTGCTTGATTTCTTTCTGCTTGGCTTCTTTACGCCACAACCGAAAGGAATCAAACATGGCCGGCCTTGCTTTTCTTCGGAACAAGTTAAAATCGGGGCCTCAAAACTACCATGAGGTGGCCAACTAAGGACACCGTCTTTTTTAGTGTAACGAACCCAACACTCATTGAATGCAATTGGACCCAAACCGTGTCGGCTATACAATTCGTAAGTAGGAGTTCCAACCGGAGGTATCGGACACGAGTCCTCCAGTCGGGAATCCGCACCACAACCTCTAAAGCAACTGAACAAAGTACTACGGCCAGGCATCGTGCACACTAGCCGAGTTTCACAAACGTCAAGGGTTATAGGATTACAATGTCCCTGCAAAGAGCAAAAACCCTCGGTTTTTGGCGACTGCAGACGTCAAATATCACAACAAAGAACAAAATACCAAGAACCACGAATGCAATGGAACCATGCAACAACTAAGCACCCACAACGAAGGACTCTGGGAGCGACCCACAAATACTTAACTCAAAGATCAATGGCGTCACCAGGAAGGCCCGTCAATCGTCTCGCTGTACCAAGGTCTACGCCAGGCGCCAAAACAGGTCTACAGTCAGGGCAGCAGTCGTCGCAGCCGTCAGGAGGCGGGGATCTTCGCGGGAAAAGTCGTCGGGCCACTTGTTTCGACAACAAGATCGATGAAGCGGGGTGCACCTTCCCTCGGAAATTTCACACGAAGTTCCTCACGATCGTCGGGCTTTGGACCGGTACCACTGATGCGGCCCCACGTGGGCGCCAACTGAAGGACTGGGTTTTCCTAAGACCCAGCGGTGCCAGGGATAACACCTAAAACCTTCGTGGGTAACCTGTTCCGGCGTACAAATGACAGAGACACGGGACACTTCCTTCGGCATCAAAGATTCGAGGTTTATTACTGCAGGGAAAACAGAAGTCACAGGAAGTACAGCATGTGCAAGTTCGAGGAGTCTGCTTCAACTTGTATCTGCGGATCGCTCTTCTTATACAGTTTTTGGGCATAGGATAACATGGTGCACAAAGGATTACAACCTGGTTCCCATCGTAAAGGTCATAGGGGGTCGCTTTCATGTATTCAGGGCCCGGAACATAATTACAGTAGCATTTGGCAATTCCAAACTGTAAAAGTACATCTTCCCACCATTAGTACATTCCGTTCGGCAGTAAACGAATCAAGGAAGAGACAGAAATAGGTGCCGAGGAAGACAAGGACAGTGAACAGATCGAAAAGGGTGAAAAAGGGGGTGGTATCAGGAAACACGAGTTGCAGGCATCAAAGGGGACATGCCTTGAATGCACAACTGAGACAATAGACCGGCACAGCAAGATGAGCCTCGAGCGGGGCCATCTGCCTTACAGTGCCATCCCCCTTATCATAAAGACACCTTCAAAGGAACACGTGTCTTCGGCAAGAGTTTGGGAATCCCAGGGTCGCGAAGCGGACAGCGTCCGTTCGCTGGCTACTTGAGGGCAAGAAACAAAATGGATGCCGTATCTAAGATGGAACCCGTGGGTTCAGATGAAGAAACCCACGAAACAAACAAACGGTTTAGGCTAGCACAGAGAAAACACGTACACCCACTAAACCCGTCATTTGCGGTTCATAGATACCAGACTCGACCATATTCGTGCGAATCGGAAACACCACTTACAATTGTCACGGAACCTCAGGGCCTGCACCTTGAAGCTGATTCGAATTTTTGAATACACATCAATCACACAGCACAATGGGATTTCTTTGATTGGGTGGATGGCCTTGTGTCCTGTGGCCAATTCCTGCTGTATATGGCTTCACCAAAGGTCAAGCCCTAACGCCAACCAATGCTGTGCACAGAAAATGGCTATGTGCAGTAGAGGTTTGATGCTCATAGTGTTAGGCGTAATGTATGGATGTGGTTTGTGCACTACAGACTACAATTGATATGCAAGGAAGAAAACCTCCACAGCCAGAGTTAGGTGTGTGACAGATTGGGCATAGGCCCTGGCCAGAGTCCATGGACTGCTGCAGTTGGGTGCATAAGAGGTTGTATGTAGCACCATGCTAAAAATCCCACATGCACACAGCTATATGCTGTATGCTGCAGAGTGTTAGGCACATGCGAGGTTGGTGGTTTATGTTCTTCAGTCAACTGTTGCTGCATGCAGCCAAATGCCATGCACTGCAGGGGTTGGAGTCAAAAAGGGGCATGAAGTATATTGTTAACCTAAATGAAAAAATCACCAGAAAAACACATAGTTAATTACACAATATGGTTTGGTTCCTTCTGCTAATAAAATATGAATATATGATTCAAAAGAACATCAGAGAGGCGTGGCGTGCGAGATGGTGCCACATGGAGCTCTGGTGGGGCTGCACTGAATCCTCAAGAAATCTGGTAGATTTGAGCCCAACCGACCTCCAGCACCAATGGCATTCTACCGAATGAAGAGGGAAGACTGGTATGTGAGGCTCTGAGGTGACCCCCAGTGGTCATGGCACATTCATTCGAGCAGTGGTTCTGGGGAGAGCCTGAACCACCCAACAATATGGTGGTAGCCCGCCTTCATCATTAGGGACATGGCCGAGATATTTACTGGATGAACTGAGGGACAGCCTGAGAAGCTGGCAGTGGGGGTGCATGGCCCCTAGGAGTCCCACCTGGTCCCCCCAGCCCTCCCCACCTCACTGCTGTCTGAGACACGCTTTGGTGTCTAAGTGGTACAGGAACACTAGCAGGGGAGGAGCGTTGGTGCTTCAGGGCTCTGTGGTAGCCAGGCCCAGGTGAAACTGCCTTGATCTCTGGAGGAGGTGCTGTGCATCCCACATGGATCAACAATTTAAATAATACACATGCCCAATGGCGATACGTGTATAAGGGACCAAGTAATGTCTATGGACAAAACGAACTCTCTGCACAGTTTGATCTTCTGACTATTTTTATATATATGATGATAAATGCACACCAAAACAGTATAGGTCACTTTCTTAAATTCAAAAAGTGGTATACTTTGTGCGGTGTATCCCCAAGTGAAACATGAAACCATAAGTGAATATATAAAGTGAACAGTTTTGTTAAAGAGAAAAAGTTTTCCATAAGTACAGGAATTGACCATTCAATTATACATAGTAAACGCCTGAGTGTGTGATAACACTGGCTGTTTTAATGGTCTTTTCTGTAGTTTTGTCGATGACGTTTCAACCCTCCATTTCAACCGACCCTGCCCCTCCCCCTACCCACGTCACCGCCCGGGAGGTACTCCCACTACCGGCCGTGGCTGGTAAAGGTTTTGCATAGCAATAGCACTGCATGGTAAATGTTGCATGGCATTGTAAATGATGCGTTTGTAAAGGCTGTTTCCCCTCTGAGAGCTCATCATAACATGCACTGAAATAATCCTCAGAAAGATATGAGGGCCCAACTAACTCCAGATTGCAGATCCAGAGCTTCGAGCCATCACATACCCGGACAACCTGGCATCAAACTTGAGGATATCCTCATTTTTACACGGTCATACAAAATCTCCACTGAAAAGGCAGATAGGATGGAGATTACACTCACCATGATTCAGCCAATAGTGGGTTTGAAGAGCTCTACAACCATCTTTGTAAAGCCGGTGATAGTACCACAGGGAGACCAAGTGCCTCACACGCAATCAGTACAGAACTTGAAAGTGATGCCAATGAAGAGAAACTGTGGGTGCAATGCTATTCAGTGCATGCACTTAGTGGCAAGACGTGCACCAATTGTCAATGCCTGAACTACTTTACTTTTGTCTGCCAAAGAGGTTGTCCTGCCCATCTAAGGGTTGGCAAATAACTTGCCAGGTATGAAGAGGTTCAAGTTGTGTTATCCATATTCCCTCCCACTACTACTGAATTGGATGACCCAGATCTCCTTAACTATCTAAATTTGGATAAAGATGATGAGGTGTTTCTTGTCTCATGCAGGATTGGGAGCAATGACTTACAATGTTGACTGATGCCCTCCTTCTACATCACGGTGGATGGGACACATGTCACATCCCTAATTGACTCTACAGCATCTCCGTACATGATGAGCAAGAATCAATTAAATGTCCTGTACCTGCTGCCCCGCTAGTGCCCCATGAAAGCCAATTTATTCACATATGGGGGTGACCGCCCATTCCCCTAGAGGGGACATATGACTGCTCTATCTCCCATGCAAACAATTCATGCAACACAATGTTTTTCATTGCATCCTGAAGGTATGGAGATAGTGCTCAGTTCCTCCTCTGCAGAGAATCTCAAACTTATTTTCTTCGCCACAGAAATTTGTGCCAGAGATGTCAACAGTATTGTAGTGCAGTTCCCCCAACTGTTCAAGGGATTAGAAATACTCCAAGCTCCACGTGCATCTATTCCCCTGTGCCCTCAAACACTGAAAAATACCATTTAATCTTTACCCAGCAGTGGAAGCAAAGCTTAAAAAATGTGAGGACCTAGCAGGTATTCAGAAGGTGTCAAGCTCAACGTCCTGTTTCTTATCAATGGTTGTGGCTTGCTAGTCCAAATAATGTGACATCACCTGCACCTGTATAGACACAAGACTTCTTAACAAGGCTATCGAGGAGAAAAATTATATAACACCAACAATTGATGTCGTAATTCACAACCTTAATGGAGCACGCTGGTTTTCAACTCTTGACCTTAACGCCTGCTATCACAAACCAGAACTAAGTGAGGACTGTCGATACATTACTATCTTCTTGACACGTCGGGATTTGATCAGAAGTGGAAATATTCCAGAATGCAGATGTTGTCATTCTTCAATGGCTTCTTAAATGTCAGTGGTTACATTCTGGTTCACACCTCTACTATCAAAGAACATAAACGATTCACTGCCACACTCCTGTGTATTGCAGGCATGGGTCTGACAAAAAACAGATCAAAATGCCATTTCCTCCAGCAAAATGAAGTTCTATGGTTACATACTTTCAGGGGACGCTATTCAAGTTCACCTAGACAAAGTGATCAACATCAGAGAAGCACACCTCCCTTTGACACTGTCAGAAGAGGAGTTTCTGGGGCCTTGCCTCCTACTGTGGGAGATTATTCCCAAAATTGGCCACCCTTGCTGGCCCACTAAGAGAAGTTAATAAGATGTCAGTAATGTGGCACTGGGATGAAAAAGAAGAACAGGCATTCCACAGGGTACAGGAGGCTCTCTTGCAAGACATGACAATAGCATATTTTGACCTGGTAAATTAATTGGAATTCATTTGTTGATGTTATTGGACTGGGTGCCGTGCTAGTACAGCACAGTGGGAGGAAATCTGGCATCTCATACCTTTTGCAAGTAGAGCACTCACTAGCACAGATATACACTCCACAATATGTTCACATTGAAAATGAAGCACTAACCATAAAGTGGAGCTGCACACATTTTCATCTTTATCTCTATGGACACACCTTCAAAGTAACCACACATCACAAGCCTCTGATTCCCCTGTTTGCTGAGTCGACACCCCACTCAGCTCCTAGAATTGAAAAGTGGGTTCTCCAGTTGCAGAAGTGCCAGTTTACGCTCAGTTACAAGTCTGGGTGCAGCAATCTCACAGACTATTTGTCCTAACACCCTTGAAGGGAAGAGAGCTCCGAGGGTATGGGTGGAAGTGCAGATTACTATCTACAATGGGCAGCATCCATGAGTTGTCCTCTGTTGCTCAAGTTGCAGGTGTATATGTTAATCAATACAACTAGTGTCATCAATGCGCCTGGCTCACTCTTGAATCACAGGAATAGAAAGACTTTCTGAGAAATGTGAGTGACTGTGATGCATCCAGCAATAAAAAAAACTCTCTGCTCTCTGGAGAGTTAGGCATGAGCTCAGTGTTACAACTGATCTCGTCCTCCTCCAGGGGCACCCACCTTCAACACACACTGCTCCTTGCCGAAAGGACACGAAGGAGCATATAAGGCAATAGGAAGACTATAGAGCAAGGTGTGGTTCCCTCCCATGGACAGTATTGTTGACGACTTAGTCACCAACTGCTCATAGTGGCAAGTGATAAGCAGACCTTATAAATTGCTCAGTATTGACTTTGGATAGCTCCTGGATGAATGCCAGTGGTGCATGATGCTTATTACAAATTCCCACTGGCTGAGCTCTTGGCTTTCAACATTTTGGATGCACCAAATACAAAATACAAAACACATTTGACATATTCAGGTTTCCCAAGTCTATATAGACAGACAATGGTCGCCCATTCCATGGCGCTGACTTTACTATCACTTATTGGAAGATAATACCACAATAGCATTAGGCAAATGGGAATGTCTAGATACTACTACATACTCTAAATAAAGCCATCAGAATTGGTCTGGAAAAACATTAAGACACTGAAGAGGTAATCAATGACTTTCTTGTGGAATATAGGCACATATCGCATTGTACCACCAAGAGATCCCCTGCAGCACTCTTGTGTGGGAGAGCAGTGGTGGATGTTGATCCCCATGCGCACCACATGGCAGCCTCTACCAATGGATTCCACAGACAGCTTGGCACAGAGAAGACACAGCAATGCCATTGTCACCACTTAACAGCAAGCAAGAGAGTCGTTGGCAACTGGGTGTTGATTCGAAACTGCCATGGAACGGGAATTTCTACCTCCCGTTTGAAAGGCAGCCCCTTGTAGTTACCAACAACAAGGCAATATGATAATGACAGAGAGTAGAAATGATTGAGTGGCCCAAAAGGTGTCAGTGTTCACAAAGTGGCGATCCACTGAGAGGGATTATAGTGAATGGTCTAGCTCCATGTAAGGGTGCAATGAGTGGGGTGATGAGATTGTGAGGGGCATGAACCCCAGAGGTTTGAGCGGCCTAGATCACCTCAAAGTGAAACCATCTCTGATCAGGAGACGTGTATTTCAGCTGAGACTTTCAAATCACCTCAGACCTCTCACCTGTCACAGTAGAGACTAGCATGACTATGTCTATGACTATAAATAGATCTTCTGCATTGATTTTACCAGACCTTATGGCAGAATTTGATACGATGGACCATCATTGCTCATGCAGCAGTTAGTTGATTACGGGATCACAGGGTCTGCACTCCTATGGATTTTGTCATTCCTGAATGAATGTTCACAGACGGTACAGATGGGTGGTCATGTCTCCAGGGTAAGGGCATTAACCTGCAGGGTCCCTCAGGAATCTGCGTTATCACCAATGTTGCTCAACATCAATATACAGCTGTTGAGTGCAGCACTAGTACAGCTATAGACAGTCAACTGTTCACCTATGCAGATGACACTCAGCTGGTATTGCTGATTGAGAGTTATATCCAGTCACAGTTGAATGTGCAGAATATATTGAGCTTTCATGTGAACTGGATGACAGCCAACGCCAGACGAGACCGAAGTGCTGGCAATCACGACAAAGGGGGGCCCCTGGATGGATCGTTTTTTGCACCTGGATTTAGGCTCCCTTCCGAGTACCGTAGAAACAGTAAAAATCCTCAGCATTAAGTTAATAGTAATCTGTGTATGTCCAAGCAAGTGGCAACAGTGTGTGGGAGCTGAACAGGTCTTATGAAACAGCTCCAGAAACTGGTCCCAATTCTTTAATTTTCAACTATGCGGACAGTTGTGGCAGCAATGATTTTGAAATGGCTGTATTATGTGAACACCCTTTATACCTGCGTGCCCAATAAGCTGTTGGGCAAGCTCCAAGTGACAATGAATGATGCCTCAAGATTGCTGCTGAACAACTGAGATGGGTGCATGCTCCCCAACTGCTGCAACAACTTCATTGGTTACAAGTCAAACAGGGGGTCAATATTTAAGGGTTTGTGCATTGCACACCAGACACTGTATAGTACTGTGCCAGTTTAAATTAAGCAATGTTTGAGGCACTATGTGCCCGGTCGCTGCCTACGTTCCTCTGAGGTGATCTTACTGACCTGTTCACACTTTAATAACGCAACCTTGGGCGGCCAGACATTCTCAGTTTTGATACTTCAGTTTTGGAACGGATTGCCAGAAAGTCTGAGGAAAAAAACTGTTCTCCGCCCCTTTTGGAAAAGACTGAAAACTTTTATGTAACCAAGCTTGGCAGTAACATCTTTTCAACCTTCAGATGAGCACCAAGATACCAGCGGTATTTCTGCTCTATATAAATGTTACTAACATAACATAACGCCTGTGACAACGTGTGAGGCCGAAGAGCTCAGCCACCATGAGCTGATGAGCACTGCATTTAAAACTGGACACTATGGGGCCGATTACGATGTCGAGTACTATGTTGGTCAAAAAGACTCCAGCGCTGCTGAAGGCTTTCCGACCGACACATTGGTTTGCAGTCCGACTGCCCGATTACGATGTCGGTGGTCGGAATGTCAACCAGCCGGTCTTTCCGACTCGGTTCCAACCTGCTCTCAAAGTCTTCCAGCTGGTCGAAACTGCACTGTAATCTCCTATGGACAGCATTTCTGGCATGAGGATTACAACGTCAGTTTCCCACAGCCTTTCTGTGCTGGCCTTTCCGACATGGAATGGCTGTCGGAAAGCGACTTCTAGGGCCCCCTTTACTCTGCAGCCTATTGTTGGTGGCCAAGGCGGTACCCAGAGTGCCCACCTGTAAATCCATGCACTGTGCGGCAGGCACCGTGGGGGGTCTCATCAAAACTGGAGCATTGTAGTGATCCTCCACCAGGCACACTGCTTGATTTGTGACTCTTTACAAAAATACCGCAAGCGTATCCAGATTTGACATTTTTTTATTCTTTTTTATTCCGTTTACTCCAGTTATTTTTTCCTTTTCTTTCTCTATTCACTAGTGAGATTTTTATGTTTTCTAAAGTTTCTAATGCGACAGATACGCCTATCCTGGCCTTTCTCTGAGACACGCAAGAATACATAATTCATCCATAGCAGTTTATCCTGTTTACCCAATGCCTTTAATGCTTCCATAGCCCTTCTTCAGTGTTTCACCACAAAGTTAAAAAGTTGCCATTAGATTTCTATTCAGACCACTCTGCATCAGAATCAATATTGCACTCATTACAATATGTAAAAACTTCTGTAATGTTTTACAGTCTTCCAATGAACAGCTTTATCCCTCTAAGAAACGTGTTTAAACGAATAAAAAATGTACCCAAAGGACATTCTCCCAAAGTGTACCTCCCTTAAAACTGTTGCCCCCTGTGCTCCCATGCTTGCTCACGCCCATAATATTCCTGGTAAACTGATGCTCCAAACCTCCTCAAATTCAACCGTGCCCACAACAAAAAACTACTAAAATTTCTCAAATATCTGCATTCTTAATTTCAGTGCAATCAGCTCTGACCACTTTCCGCTCCTTCTGTGTAAAACATCTACCATTCACACATACCTTGTGACCCTACCCTTTATGACTCGTACAACGTGTCCACACCCTCATACTTAACCAATCACTTCCTCAGCCGATTCAAATCCCCACCCTCAAAAATACAAAGCCCATAATTCACCGCTTTTGATACCTCATGAACGTACCCCAACATGCTTCTAAACCTCTAGCCTACAACTCCACTTGCACAAACAGTATTATCAAAAACACCCCAAGCCTCTTCATCATATACTCCACCCTTCCAACAGCTGTTCACAAGACCCCAATTGTCTGATTATAATTTTTTTCTTTCAAACATGACATTTGCGTTTGAAACATTTTTACAATTTTGGCGATTTAAATGTTCTTGCACTTGATGTTTCTCGTACAGAGTTCAGGATGAAAGGTCTGCTGTGACTGTCTATTTGATGTAGATTCATGACAGGAGTTTTCCACTGTATGGATATGCTATTATTATAACGCCTCACATGTGATTTCATGTCTGTTTGTCTTCTTTAAACCAGTGGTCCTGGGTGCAAACTGTCAACAGGGCAGTCGTAATAATTGTATCTGGAGTGGAGGTGATAGTATGCACACCTTTCTAATACACCATTTTACTTTGCTTTGAACTAATTTTAGCTTTTGTATGCAGCCTGGAATTGCGTGCTGTGCCCTTGTAACACGCTCATGTAGAATCATCAAAACTGGAGCATTGTGTAGAATCATCCAAACTGGAGCATTGTGGCGCTCCTCCGCCAGGTGCACTGCATGATTCGTGACTTTTCACAAAAATACCACAAGCGTATCCATGTTTGACAATTTTTTATTCTTTTTTATTCCGTTTATTCCAAAATTCTTTTTCTCTTTTCTTTCTCCATTCACATGGGAGATGGTTATGTTTTCCAATGTTTCGAATGCGACAGATACGCCTATCCAGGCCTTTCTCTGAGGCACGCAAGAATACATAATTCATCCATAGCAGTTTATCATGTTTACCCAATGCATTTTGGGCTTCCATAGTCCTTCTTCAGGGATTCACTACAAAGTTAAAAAGTTGCCATTAGATTTCTATTCAGACCACTTTGCTTCAGAATTAATGTTGTACTCATTGCATTATGTAAAACCTTCTGTCATGAGGGTCTGCCAGAGGATGCAGGGTTTTACAACGCCCCCCCCCATTTCTCTATAAGAGTGTATTACTGCCGGTTGACGGCCGTAACACAAGCTCCCATAGAAAAAAGTGCGTATCCAACCGAACAGTATTCAGTCGCATTGCAATCAGGTGGTTGGAGCCGCCGACCTGAGGTTGGTTGGTCTTGAGTCTGAGACGTTGTTGGTCAGAGCCAAGTCTGACCAGCATCGTAATATGCCCCAAAATGTGGTGTTTGTCTGAACAGTGTTTGTTTAGCTAAAGAAAAGATTTGCAGTAAAGTACTTTGTCGTGTGATGTACCCACATACGTAGGTGGACAGGTCAAGCACACACACATTCAGGTCATCAAAGATACTTACTGTGGCATCATGGGGCTTAACCAAATTTATATGGCCTTCGTGCTCATATGGGCTGGTTGTGTGATACCACAGCTCTTGGTCTCGACTCCAGTTTGTCCTGCTTGCTGGCGGCTTACACACATTAGTTAAGGTCTCACAATCATCACCCGGAAGACTGCCTCCATCTCTGTTTTCAGGTATTTCTTTTTTTATTAGGCTCGCCCCCAGTTTAACTTTCTGTTCGACCTGTACACATCATGCAGATGCTAAGTAAAAGACAATGGGAGACAAAAGCCAAGGTAGAGAGTTTAGGAAGGATTGTGACTTCAAAGCGAGGCTCTGAAAAATTAATATTACTGGTAATTAATAAGGACAATATTATATAGTGTCACACAGATATTGCTAGGTTAAACACGACTTTGTGTGCACTAGAAGTGGTATGGTTTTTCCTATAAAACATGTCAACACTCACCCAAATAGTAAAATATAGGTCCACAAAAGTGACATTCGACCCCATAATTGGGTTAAATACATTCCCAACGTTTGCACCTTTTTCCACACAAAAAAAAGTCATTTTGTGGAGTAGAAAAGGTTTAAATTTCACCAAAGCTTTTATTTTCTCATTTAAGGATTAATGACCACATGTTGTACTGAACACAAAATCAAAGTTATTCGACAAGAATGAAAAGAAACTCACTCATCCAAAATACATGTGAAATCTAAGTTAAGAGACCACTTATTTTCAGTGGGATAAATGCTTCTACGTCGGTTTTGGAACTCCATCTTCATTTTCACCTGAAAGAAATGTTTCCTCTCCGAAGATAACATTTTCAAAATGTAAACTGATGTTATGTTAACCTCGGTGAGGCTCCACTCCCCAACCACATGTTAACAAGAATAATGAACCACTCCCAAACAAAAGTCTACCATATGAGAACACACAGCACTGTCCTCGGTACAGTTATGCTATAAATCTCCAAGTAATGTATTATATTTACCTTTTTTGGAACATCAGTCATAGCTGCTCAACCGTTATTTCCTGGAGCTAAACCCTTATCCTCCTTGAAAACAGATGTTTAGCCGTGTGTGACCTGATTTTTTGTTACGAGACTGTAGTGTGTAGCATTGCGTATTTGGATTTATTCTGCAAAATCCAAAACTGGAATAAATTAGAGACGTATGCAACAAATGCCCTGTATGGTCATTTATCACCTGATGAAGCTCATAATTTTTGCAGGGGAAAAGAGCATTCATTGAACTAACCCTACATTCGGTCTCTGTTTCTGACTACGAGAATAGGGTCATACCTTTATTAATGGTAATAGACACCGCAAACATACAGTGTCTGACATGAAATGTGGGTAGGTAAAGAAAAAAAGCGGGAATATAGAAGCTTTTTTAATTATAGTTAGCGGTTGCACATGTGTGCTAAAGAATACCAAACGATATAAGTAACTGTTCATGTGGGCACTAAGGTCTTTTGGGGGTTGATTTGCTACTACTCCACAACATCAGACTGAAAATAAAAATCTTGAGCCTCTCAATGGGGTCACTATATAAAAGGTGGCTAAAATCTCAGAGCCTCATTACCAGTCTGTGATTTATAAGATGCACAATGCAAACTAACCCCCAGTACAGGATATGTTTATATGCTTCTTGCATTTACAGAGGGAACTTGCCATGAACGAAGCAGAGATGTTTTACGGCATGGGCAAAGTAGGCAATGCTCCAGTGCCTCCACCTTGTAAGGGCCTCCTGGGAAAGGGAATATTTTCTCTTTTTGAGTTCTATGGTGTTTCTCTCTCTCTCTCTCTCTCTCTCTCTCTCTCCCTCTCTCTCTTTCTCTCTCTCTCTCTCTCTCTCTCTCTCTCTCTGTGCCTATGTCTACCTAAGACTCTGTCTCTCTACCCTGTACCACTTTGAGGATTTTTGTGGTCACCTGGGAAGACATATTTCAACAGTTTTATCCTTCAAAATCTTCTACTAGATATGCATCAAATAATGAATTATATGGTGACTCCGAGTGTAGTGTCTGGCGAGTTGTGAGGTGACTAGGAGTAGTTGGCAGTTTGTTTTTGTATATTTCTCCCAGACAGTCACACAATAAAGGGATTAGGTGTGCCTTAATGGGCCATCCCAGGCATAGCCCCACTTGCAAGTCAATAGGATGTATCCTGCCTATACACAAAGAACTTTACTCTAGCCTTTTGTGCCTAGAGACACACTGGTACAAAAGGGGGTGGTGATGGACGGAGCATCTGAATCAATCAAACACTCACACCCAGTCAAAAGATCTGGGTTTAATCCATCACCGTTCTTTAGCCCACTCTGCCACCCCAGTTCAGACATGGCTATATGCAAATCAGTCTGACCATGTGCCTCATGGGAACAGTCCAGCCTGAACTGCCAAGCCATGTCTTCCCTGGACCAGAAACAAGCTTCCGAGGACCGGTTTCTGGCATTCCAGCTGTCTTCAGCCTGGCTTGCTTGAATCCAGTGGCAAAGTGAGCAAGGGACTCACGTCTGAGCATACCCTGCCACACTTATGGCGGCCAAAAGCGGTCCATCACCACCCCCTTTTGTACCGCTAGAGACACACTGGGCACAGTACTGGGAGGCAGGAATTTCCACGTACTTTTGAAAAGGGAACCTCTAGAAACTTCTTCTACTTCAAAGGAGGCACCAATTATAATGAAAGGATCCTAAGACCCACGTTTGAGTTCACTTTCTAGACCTGTGTAAAGTGCTTGTGCGCTCTCCCCTAAACATGGTTCAATTGGTGTACACCTGATATGCATATTTAATTTACATTAAATTCCTTTGTAGATTGGCATACCATGTACCCAGGGCCTGTCATTTAAAGGCTACTATTGGGTCTGCAGCACTTATTATGCCACCACTTAAGTAACACCTTGAAACATGTCCCTAGCCTGCCAGTGCAGCCTTAATGTTGTTTTAAACTGTCAATTCAGCTTAGCATTATAACCTCCCTGCCAAGCTGTAAACTCCCCTTTAATTGCATATAAGGCATTTCTAAGATAGGCCCTAGGTAGCCAGTAGGGCAGGGTGCATCCTAGGTAGGACATGCATTTTTAACTTCTACATGTCCTTGTAGTGAAAAACTAATAAATGTGTTTTTTTACTACTGTGAGGCCTACCTGTCCCATAGGATAGAAAGTGGTTGCCTTATTACATTTATGAAGAGCTAACTTTTGCTTGGGACCAAGTAACCAGTTCCTTTTTGATACCTATGAAATTGCAATGAAAAGTCTTCTTTAATCGTAAAGTCGAATCTTTAATTACAATTTTGAAAATGCCACGTTTGGAAAGTTGCCATTTTCATGCCGTTAGACCTTTTGTGCCTGCAGTCCATTTGGGTCACATGACTGGGTGTAACTTACAGTTTGACTTTATGAATTTCTCCTAGACAGTCACACGATAGAGGGATTAGGTGTGCCAGAATGCGTCATCTGTTGTCAGGAGGGGGCAGAGCTGAGAACAGCCCCACTTGCAACTGAATAGGGTATGCTCTGCCTTCACACAAATTACTTATTTACTTTACATTGTCACTGCAGTTAGGTTGTAGGTAGGAAAATCAGAAAAGTCCATGCACTTCAAAGAACCTTTCTACAAGCTTCTCCCAACTTCCAGAGGCAGGGGCACCGCATATAAAGTAGAACCCTCAGATACTCTATTCAGTTCACTCTAGGACCTGCGGAAGGACTCTCGGAGGACTGCTTGCTGTTGTGACTTGCTGTACACTCTGCAAGACAGCTTTGCTGTATGTGGAAGGACTGCTTTGCTGCCTGGAACCTGCCTTGAACCCTCAGACACCAGCCATGCTGTAGAGCCCTGCCTCTTCATCTGAACCTAGTACTACCAGAGTGACTCCAAAGGCTAGTTTACTGGCCTCCGGTTCAGAGCCACAGGGACAAAAAAGGTTCCTACCATCTTGAAACTGCATCTGGACCCAACCTGTATGACTCCTGTAAACACAAATTGCGTCCCACCAGTCTTGAAGCCTTGGATGTGGTGGTGAAGGTGACCAGATGGCCAACTCCCTAATCTGAGCACTTTGAAAATGTTTGGCCAAGAACTTCTCTGAGAACCAGGAGGAGACAGATGCCAACTTCCTTGCCTATCTGCCTGAGGTGCATCGCTGGTCAGATTTACTTCGCATCTTCTTCTGCTACGCTCTTCTCCACAGCAGCAAATCCTGTTTGGGCATCATTCACCATAGGGGTGTCGGACCTCATGGAGCTATCTTCAACACCAGCCCTCTGTCTTGTCCCCTGGGAGAATAAGTCCGACTGTAGAAATCTTCATCGTGGCTTCGACCCAAGGCCTGTCGACGACAACGCTCCCTCATCGAACGCCACCTGGAGCCTTGTCCTGATGAACTCTAGCTTCTCAGAACAATTTTCTCAATATTTCTTCTAAGTCTGAAGGTAAGCACTGACAAGGCCTAATCCACTTCTTGTATTCAAACAGTGCTCCATTGCAGTGAGCCATATTTTTTGCTTTAACCCAATCTAATGTGACTAGATGTCCATGATTGGCACTTTGATCTTTTAGGTGCTAGTTTTTAGTACAAGCCTTGAAAAAATCATAATTCTGGTTCTACTGATTCGATTTATTTTTTTTGGTGTCAAATAATTTAGTAAAATTTATACTATATTTCTCAATTGGTGTGGGATTTATCTTGTGTTGTGTTTTTACTTTATTGCTATTTGTGTGCTGCATAAATACTTTACACATTGCCTGACTAACGTTTGTGCCAAGCTACCCAAGGTTAAGCACAGGTTAATTTAGTGACTTTTTGAAGTTCACCCTGCAAGGGACTGTGGGTGTTGCTTGATCCGGGCTCACACTTCAGTCAACCAACAACCCAATTTCTTGCACCCCAATTGTAAGTTTACTCTCCTCCCGTAAATGTTGCGATTGTCTTATTTTTTATTTTTTTTTAAAATGTTTTTGTCCTCATTCGCCCTCTCCTCGCCCGAGTTTCACGATACCGCCCTTGGGCTACTCATGTCATGTGTTAGCTTTGCTCTTAGGAGAAAGTTTACCACCTTAACCGGACTTCCTCGAGAATTGAACCAACCGAGATTTGGAGAGAGCTTAATCATAGGACTTCACATACCTTTATCTCTACAACCCAACCCTTCACCCAAAACATAACAGAAAGGGAGTCCAGAATCTATATCTTTTCTTATGCCGATCCACAATATCCACCTTGGCAATAGCTCTCATCGATCTTAACCAGTTCCGTTCTGTTGGGGGATCTGCAGAGACCCACATTTTACATATCTCTCTCCGAGCCAGTAGTGTGCCATAAAACACAAGTTTTACATTGTCATCCAAGCCCTTACCTTGTAAGTCCAATCTTCCTGTCATGACATGTTCAGGGCTTACCTTGATCTGCTGGCCCAGAGCTGAAGACAAAAACATACTTACGGCCTCCCAAAATTCTTTTATCGCCGGGCAGGTCACAAACATACGTAGGTCATCCTCATTAGGACTCTTGCATTTAGGACACACCACCGTTCCACCAGCTTTGAACTTTGCAGGTTTTCTGGGAGACCAGTATGCCCTGTGGAGGGTGAACAAGTGATTTCTCCTTAATTTTGCAGGTTTAACCACTTTGTACAGTATCGACATAGTTACTTGCCATTGGTCTTCTGAAGCGATCTCTGGAAAGCACTCTCTCCACAGGGTCTCTGGCAGCGTAAAAGAGCTGTCCTCCAACTCCACTATTGACCAGTACCACAACGCAACTTCTTTTTTAATCTGCAAATCCAATCCCAACTTCTCTTCAAAGTCATTATGACGACCAATTAAATTTTCCTTGCCCGCCGCCCAGCTTTGGATCTGCAAATATTTAAACCAGGAAAATTTCTGGCCCCACTCCTGCTCACAATACCCCCATTGAGCTAGGGTCCCTTCCAAAAACAGATCTTCCCACCTCTGCGGACCATCCACTCTCATTTCCTTTGCCAACGCATCCTCGGTCCAAAGGGGGGACCCAGATCGGGGCCATAGAACTGTAGTACGGGATTTTCGCTGCCCTCCTAATTTTAAACCAGGCCGTCACTAAATCATTCAACATTCTTAATCTAATTTTTTTTAAAGTACTTTGGATCGGCAAATTTATACATAAAACCATGTTGCTTCACATTTTCCATTCTAAGCAATGCAGACAACAATTTCCCTATAACTGAACTCCCTGGCGTACCCAATAACATTCTGCAGTTCTTAAGCAGAAAAGCCCATGAATAGATCTGAAATTCCGGGGCCGCCAACCCTCCCTTTTTCTCCTAATCTTCTTCCATGACAAGCGAGACCCTCTTGACGCCCAAATAAATGACCCTATCTCGCTATGCAGCCTTGCAAGCCAGTCCTTCTCAAATAAAAGCGGCAGTGAGTCAAACAAAAAAGTTATCTTAGGTAAAACCATCATTTTCACCAAATTGACTCGACCATACAATGTTAACGGGAGATGCGCCCTCCCTCGCAGAGCAGCAGAGATCTCCTTCCTAACTTTAACAAAGTTGACTTTAGTGAGCACCCTTATATCTTGTGTTATCCTCACTCCTAGAAAACGTATCTCCGATTTGCAGGCTATACCCTCTGCAGTTTGATTCCAGGACATAACCTCCATCTTATCAGCATTCATAAGGTATCCAGAAACAGCCCCAAACTCCTTTGTTAATTCATTTTAACAACCCATCGACTTCTGCAACTTGGAGGTTAAAATGACTATATCATCGGCGTATAGCCCAATCTTCCTTGACCACCCATCAAATTCAAACGGGGGAATCCTCTCTGCTTCCCTAAACCTACAGGCTAAGGGTTCAATGTAGAGGTCAAATAAAAGGGGGGAAAGGGGACACCCTTGTCTTGTACCTCTCATTACTTTTATTGGCTGAGTTAGTATCCCATTCACTAATACCCTGGATGTAGGGGAGTGATATAGTAGTGCCAAAACCGAACTAAAATTTACACACAACTTAAGATGCTTTATCAGGGCCTGTAGGTACGTCCAGTTCACCCGATCAAATGCCTTGGCTCACAGTCCAGTCAACCAACAACCCAATTTCTTGCACCCCAATTGTAAGCTTACTCTCCTCCTGTAAATATTGTGATTGTCTTATTGTTCTTTTTCGCTACCAATACATGGAATTTGGTCAGATTTGATTTCCTAACAAGTTTAGAGTTATCCATATGTATTTTCACAAAATCAAACTATTGCTCAGGACAGTAAGGTAGAGCTTTAATGGCAGTCTTAAATAAAGTATAACATTTCTGAGCCGATTGAGCCACTTTCAATTCAGTTTCTTCTAGGTGATATACATATAGAGATTCTACCCTATTTTCTTTTTATGTTTTCTTTTTAATATATTGTGATACACAAACAAGTGAGTTTTGCTGATCCCGGAAATGAAAAGGAAAAGCTCTAAGTGTTTTTAAAATACCCCTCACACACTAAGAATCCCATAGTGTCATGCTTCATCATAGCAGTCTTCCCGTCCCTCTAAAAATAGGGTAGAATCTTTTTGGGCATAAATACTTGTACTGAAGGTAGATTCTATCTAAAAACCTCTTTGCTCCCTCCTTTTGTTATTTTTGATATACATATAGAGACAAGAATTGTGTTCAGCAGTAAATTTAAATAAAAATCATAATTCTGTCCCTTACTCTGGGACCCATAGAGGATTAGTGTTGAATTAGTATAGTGAAACATGCAAGTACATTATAAGTGGTGGATAGGTTAGTCAGTTATTTGGATTTGGAATGATAGCAGAAGGATGGAGGAGGAAAAAAAGGTTTGTATTTATATAGCATTTGTTACCCCTGATGGGTGTTGAGACATGCTATTCATGAAGAACATAAAGGATAAGTGGTGCATTAATATGGTGAAATATGAAAGTAATTTTAGTGGTGGATATTAGTCAGTTATTTGGAGTGAGAAGGATAGCGGAGGGATAAAAGGGGAATAAAGGTTTGAATTCATATAGCACTTGTTACCCCTGATGGATGTTGAAGCGCTTTTCTGGTGAGTAGCACAGCACTCCGGAACTCATAAAGGATTAGTGTTGAGAATTAGTATAGTAAAATATGAAGTCATTTGAGTAGGGATATGTTATTCAGTTATTTGGGTAGAGAAGGGTAGGTGGCAGGATAGTGATGGGAAAGAGGTTCGTATTTATATAGCGCTTGCTACCCCTGATGGGGTTTTGAAGTGCAAGTAGCACGCTACTCTGGAACCCATCAAGATTAGTGTTGAATTAGTATGGTGAAACATGAAAGTAATTTTAGTGGTGGTTATGTTAGTCAGGTATTTGGATTGAGAAGGGTTGGGGAGGGGTAGAAAAGAGGGAAGGGTTTAGAAAGGTTTGTTTTGGGGGATTGGTATAGTAAAAGAGGTGTAAGATGATGCAAGGAGGGGTAGAGTAGGAGAGAGTCTAGAAAAGGTTATTTTGGGGATCAGAGTAGTGGTATGGGATTTGGGGTTAAATGAGAGAGTCGATGTAGAAGATATATTGAGCGACATCAACAAATGAGCGAGCCAGTAGCGACTGCTACCGGAAACCCCGATGGTGGGGCGAAGGGACAGAAAACATATACAAACAAAAAAAACACTTACCTGAAACGGCCAACACTTTTCCTTAGTCCTCCCTCCCTCTGACATCTTCCTGCTTTCCCGGCCAGCAGCAGGAAGCACCCACCCTTCCAGCCTCCCCATAGCCAATCACAACGCTGCAACTGCAATGCAGCATTGTGATTGGTCTGAACGCCGTAAATCGGTGCTCAGACGGGAACTGGGAGGGGGTTGCATGTTCCTCACCAGGCTGTGTAGTGCAGCCTGTTTGGGGACATGAAAGTGGGCAGGACTGCTTGGGGTGGCCTGAGAGGGTTGGTCAAGCAGTCCTGCACACTTCAGGAGTGAAAATCACTCCTCTCCCTACTCCGCCAGTGCCCCCCTGCCAGAGAGCCAGTGAAGTTTATAGGAAAAATAAAATGAAAATAGCAATAGTTATTATCATATTATTTTTCCTTTTGTTCAGTGGGACAACGCTCCTCCGCCCCTCCGCCTTGGCGGAGGAGCCGCCACTGGAGCGATCCAAAGTCTGTGTTACTTGTTTTTAGCTCTTTTTTTATGAATACATGAATTCTGGTAATCAGCTGAAGCAGTTTATATATCCAATCCTAAAAAGGGAGCTGTAAAACGAAATGCAAAAAATAAATGATAATATATTTAACTAATTGAAATTAGAATTGTCAATCTGAAATAAAACACTCTAGGCATGAACTGTTGGGTCTATAAAGTCAGATTTTTCCTATCTAGGAAAGCAACACATTTCTAGTGACTAAAACGTACTTACTTTTTAAATAAGATCAAACACAACGTTTTAAAAGTAGAGAGCATTTTAGGCAGTCGTTCTCCATACATGCGTTTCTTTTACTCAAAATGTTGACACATGACCGACCCTTAAAAAATTATGAAAACCAAAAATGGCACATACCGATGTTTACTGACCCAATATACTGTCTCCAAGAACTAGGCTGTTAAAACTATTGCCACACAGCCCACGACTGGGAGCGCAGTCCAATAACTAACGTCCTTGGCCAAGTAAAACACATTTTGTCATATCTTGAAAATGTTACCTTTCACAGAAGTGTAGGATTTCGAGCCAGCAGGGAACATATGTCAACATTATCTATTATTACACAATGTCAGGACCCAAAAGGGAAGGTGGGTGGTGGATGTTAATAACTACATAAGCTGTTTTGTAAGAGGCATTGGAGAAGTACAAAGCCAGAAGTCTCAAATGTTTTGTCTGCTGTTTGCTGTGTCAGCAACCTGCCCCCACAAGCAATGCAAGCCTGCTTGTGCCTGTGACCCAACGCCTAGTTCTCTTTTCAGTTTTAGCCAACTGATTGCTAAACTGGAAAGTTTGAAAAACTTGAAAAATAAGTTTAAACAATGCTGAAAATATTGCCTCCGACACGCTAAGAACAACGCTGTATTTTATAATATGTTTTTTATCTCACTTTCTAACAGTAACCAATTCTGTATTTCTGTACATTTTCTAACTAAATACTTTTCATCAAGGCCATGGGTGAACCGCTAAAGGCGTCCTTTCCATTAGATAAAAATATTGGCATGAAGCAGTTCGCAGCTCTTTTCTAAATAACTTCCTCTCATCGCGAGCATCAAATGAAACTCGTAGCTAAAGAACTAATAAAATAAGTTTAATCGGAAACAGACGAAAGGTTGAGTATAATAGCTTATGATAACCGTGCAAGACAATACACGGGGGACATTAGAACAGTTTGATTTTCAAAATATTCTATTAGAGCTGCAACTGAGCTAGAGAGTGAATTAAACATGTGGATCCTTCAAAGATAGTGGAATGCAATACAGCCACTCTTTACCAATGCTAACAACATGACCAACTGGAGGTAGGCCAACTTGCTGATGGAAAGAAGGGATAGGTTCCAAGCCTCAATTTGCCTTAATTGAAATCAGCAGCTTCTGAGACTGTCTAATGGCCATTTTTCTAGAGTCCCTTGCAAAAAGCCATCTTATTGTGGGTGGTAACTGGATCTCATTCTTACAATTAGCATCTGAAAAGTCACATGTCTTTTTTTTTTATTCAGGGACTTTTCTATTCTCACTTGAGGAGTTTCCTACTTTCCATCTGATTTAAGTTTTTTTATTAGGTTGTCGATTTTTATTTTATGCATGCTATTATGTTCATTTTTTCTCACAACAGTGGTAACTTGGAAATTCGCAAACTGCATAAGCTTTCATTACATCACATGCTATACCAATTCTAGCTGACCTTTCTGGGGTCATCAGAAACGAATACAGCGTTTCCTGGTTATATAATTGAATTCAAAGGCTTTTCAGTCTTCGACTTAATAAGGAGAAGTCTTAAAGAACACTCATGAGCAAACAATCAGTCCCACCATCTCCATGAAAATCCCACAAAAACTGTGTTGGTAAAGACGTGATTCAACAGTGCTCAAAGCTAGTGACCCGAATCTGGCCAACTACAAATGTGCTTATCTGCCTGATCATGAGATCAGACTTTCAAGCCATGCAAAGCGGACAGGAAGTGATATGTCAGTCATCTACAAAAAACTATTTAACAAATAAACATAAATCCCATTGGAACATGCACTTCGATGCTGAATGGTAAAACATGCAAAATTTGAGTGGTACTACGCAAGCTGGAAAGTTGGGGTTCTCCAGTTCTTCTGTTGGCTCATAATATTAGTCCCTCCTACTAATGATCATGTTATGGATAATTGGAATCTTCTTAACTATCTATATGAATTAGATACAATTTTTGTTCCACAGAATGTATTCAAGGGAGTTTAACTTGATATCTGCGCATGTAAACATTAGTTATATGTAAACATTAAAGTCACACCTTAGGCTACTGATGAGCCACAACAAGTTTCCAAAGAAACAGTTGTAGTCACTGGTTTTAGGACAATTTACCAAATTTGTTAGCTCCACAAAATTACATGGGTCAGTGAAAGGGACAAACGCATCTCAGTGTAACTACTAGCTGCATTGGAAATCTTCCCATGATCACAATGGCAAAAGACTCTCTCCACATCGCAATGATGGGCAATACAAGCTACATCTAACTAAACCTAATAGCTGAATAATAGGTTAGAACCCATGATACGTTTACTGAAACCTTGCCTAGTGGTCACATGCCTCCCTTTTTTTTCCAAGACCATTCCTAAGGACTACCTAATCTTCATAAGAAACATTCTATGAAGACCAGCAGAGTAATAGCAGGCATCTACATGAATTCTAAAGGATAAACCAGAATCCAAAATATAACGTGCAAGAATGCTGTAGAATGCAAGTCACTAACCTTATAATGCACATTTTCCTCAAGCTGGTTTTGCTCTTTGCTGCTATCTATGAGCCACAACCTAAGAACTCTGCATTTACAAAAAAATGTTTGATACCATTGTTCATATCAACATCTCTCACAACAAATCGTACACTGTGGGAGACCTAAACACCTGGCCTGACAAAGGAATTCTCCTGAAAACCAGTGTCCTCAGGAAAAATGTAGAAGTCCTTGCCTTATAGCAGTTTAGTATTAGTCAAGCCGCATTCCCTTAGTTGGACCCTGCCTAGATGCAATCTTTTCAGCACCAAAATTAATCAGCATCACTGGACATTATCTGGGCCTATCTCCACATCATCACTTTCGAACTAAATGCTAACTCTACCGCTAGTCAAAAGCCAATGACAACAATGTCATAGAAGATCAAATCCAGGCATTTAAATAAGTTTGGCCATAACACCCTCCAATCTCAGCTGGTTGATAACCTTCAAACAGTTAGCAGTAGTGCAACCTCTACCTTTGACTCTTTATAGGTGTAAGATTGCTGACACCCATTAAGACTTCAATAACACCCAACAGCCTCAAGGCAACCTGATTCCACAAATATGTAAATACCATGACGACAGTACAAAAACAAACAAATTACATTAATGACAAGCTCCACTTTCATCAACCTTCAAGGAACTACAAAGCTGCTATCAAGAAACCAAAAAGATTATGATTCGCTTATCGCATCCCTAAATGACATTACCAGTCAAATGAACTTACACAAAATGTCTCAGAATTCCATAATCCACATTCAACCACATCCACCATTCTTGACTCATTAGCTCCATTGCAACCATGTATGGGTTTTGGTTAGGAGTGGGAAGAGCTTGCAGAGTTTACATGGTGTCAAATAAAAACTCAACGTGTTTCCGTCCATATTGGCGTGCAGGTGAAAATTGGTGCATTGCTCTTGTCATGCTGATTTTTAGAACTTTTTCTGCTCTGCAAAATGCACCGGCAGCTCAAACAGCACCATAAGGTGCATCACAGGTTGCTGAATTTTTGCTGATGCTCGAGTAGACTTTTTACTCGAGCTGCAGCTTTCTCAACTCAAAAGGTTGCGACCGCCCAGGTGCCATTGTAGCACCTGAAAATTGCACTAGGAGAAGACAATTCTTGCTCGCCAACTTAATTTTAGCGAGCAGCACAAGAATGAGAGAAAAAACCCCACCATGAGGCAGCTGGCAGAGTTTTTCCAGAACTCTGTGTTACAAGTAAACGTGGAGTGCACAAAATTCAGTGAACGCCGCCAGCGGAAATGAAGTTATCACCCACCCCTAGTTTTGATGCAGATCCCTATACTATACTAACATTGGTAAACAGTGATCCTCACCAAACAAAGAAATCTTCTCAACGGAGGTGTGAAGTTGGACCATTGTTTAAATGTCTCCCAACTTTTTGATAGTCGGATTTGTGCTGCATTGTACAGCACACACACAAGTAGAAAACATTGCAAAGTATGCAAAAGCATGCTATTTTACTGGACCAAAAATAGCATAATAATCCTAAAAAATCAACAAAAATAATCTCTTAAAATTACATCGGTCAGAATGATCTTTGCTGACCGAAAGAAATGAAAACAAAATGAGATATAAAATAACATAACTTAATATAACCTAAAATTTGCATAGTATAACTTAACCTAACAAAACATAACATGTGCCCTCACATGCATCTTGCTCAGAAGCTGTTTTTTAAATTAAGTTGCAAAAATCATACAACTCTGACACCGGATCCTCTCACTATAATAATTACACTTTTGTGAGTGTTGGAAATCTTGAGTCATCAGCTTGGGCTTATCTTCATTGAAAGAATGACATATGGTGTGGTCCTCAGGTAGCCTGATATAGATTGATGGATAGTTGACTTAGTGATAGTGTGTTTGTGCTCATGTGAATGGGTGTGTGTGTGCGTGTGTAGATTAATTGACTGCATACTACCCATGAATCCACCTCTTCTTGGCCTGAATTGTCCCAAAGAAACATCAAAGACAGTACTTGTTTTTATTGAAGTGTCCTGAAAGTAGTTAAATACCGTCACCTTCATTAATGGGTCAAAAACATAGAGAAGCATATCTACATCAAGCTGGGTTGGTAGCTCCTGATGCGTAAAAATTAGGACTTACTTTTGTTCACAATCGTGATTCATTCATTGTGCCCTCTAGAAAGCACACTGATCTGTGCTGCCTAACAATATTTGAGCTATTTAAGTAAAAATGTTATCGTTCCCTCAAGAGAGGGCACTGATATATACGTAAAAATGGAAAGATGGAACTAGATTCCTCTTATAAGGACACTAGGAGCTTGGGTACCTGCTTCCCTGGGGTTTATTGCAGAAAAGAGAGATGCTAAGGCATATAGAGGAAGAGGGGAATTAATTGCTACAAGAAGAGAGATCTTTGGAATTCCCAGCGTCCAGCTCTATAGAAATAACATTACTGGTTCATATTTGAAACCTCTTGCCTTTAATCATAAATTGTTCAGCTACTCAGTGTGTCCCACTGTCTGAGCAGACCTAGAAAATCTTAGATCATGATTTTGGGTAGACAGAAACAATCACATCACCTGTTGAACAGAGACAAGCCTCTTTTGCCTGTTAGGACTAGGAAAGGCCTTGTTCCACAGCAATCAGAGCAAATACCTATAAAGAGAAACTGCATAATGTGTCTTACTCAGCGTGCCTCACCACTCATCCTCACAAATGCACCCAGAGCTATACCACACGGAGAGTCACACTGCATCTTGATGGCACTTAGACCCAATCTCATACAAGTCCTATTAGCCAGCACAGATTGTCAAATTTCCAAACATCTACTCTAATGCATGCTTTTTAAGGTCCGCTCTACACAACTCCACACTCCAGACATTGTAGGCTTCCTCAGCTGTTGAAACCTTGAAACACTCTTCATAAGAGACACATAGCTCACCCCATAAATATTCATATCCCAGACATACTTGTATGAAGTCATATTATGCAGCCAGGATGAGGTTGAAGCCTCACTCTCATTGACATGTCCTCATTGTCCTCCATCAGTATGGGACACTCAATTCAATGGAGCTCCTTGCATGCCATTTTCAACTCTCTACATCTCAGTTCCCCACGTTTACTCCATCTGCACACCTCCCAGACAGAACAAAGAAATCCCAGACACATTCTCAGACCTCATCACCACCTCATCCATATGAAATGCCAACCCTCCCTCCCCTGTGACATCAACCTCCCAGGCAACCCAGGCACAACCAAAACAGAAAAAACACCCTCCTTACCTCACCAACAAACTCATCAACACACTCATAGTGATAGAGCATGTCAGCCACCCAATTAAGCACAAAGGTGAAATGCTCAACCTTGTTTTCTTAACGTGACCAACAATCCAATACAAACCTCTCATAGCCCTGGGTTGGACGAACCACCTCACCATCCCTATCATCTTTTGCCAATGTCCAACTGGTTCATTAACTTCCACCCAAAACAGAACAACAAAGCTTCCAATAATTCTCCATTCGACAGCCTAAAGCATGAACTGGTCTCTAGTCTGGCAGCCTCTACATGCAATACCAACACCTTTCTCAACTACTTTAAAACATTTTGGGAAAACTGTGTGAACATTCGCACTACAACTAAAACACACAACAAGTGCAAGACCTACCCTTAAGCACCATAGTACTTCAAAGACCTCACCAAAAACAAACAGTTTAAGCACAGATTGGAAAGAAAATGGAAGAAAAGCATAACACAATTGAAGTTGAAGTACCTCTATGCAACACACCAGGAACGAGTCATATTACCCAAAGCCAAGCACTAATCTAACACCATCAATGAAGCTGACAACAGATGCAGAACCCATTTCAAGACAATGAAGCACTGCATGGCACTCCATATCCCTTTCACCACAGACTAGTTTAAAGCCATTAAACACTTTTTTTGTTAGAGAAATACAGAAAAACTGAGAGTGCAACTATATACAAAGCTTGCTTCTCCTATGACACCAACCCCACGGTGTTGCATTCAGCCAATTGTTATTCATAAAACAAACCAGACTCCCACCAACACCCACTGTGAACTCCCTCAAACTGACCTACATTGAAGATGATATTGTACTTAATCCGTAATCAAAACCCTCTTCACAGAAACTCTCTCACCACTGTTCACCATCATCTACGCCTGGATCAATCAATGCATCTTTATAGAGGTTTTCAAGTTCCTTCCACTTCTGAATAAATCCACATAACACTCTGTTGTTCTTGCCAGCTACGGAATCACTGCTCACCAACACTTCATCAGCAAGGTCATAAATAAACTATGCAACACTTTGAGATAACATCTAGGCCCACCACCTCCTGCATGACTACCAATCCAGCTGCAGAGCACGTTGCAGCATTGAAACAGCTACCTTACAAATACTAGATGATGACTTCCTGAACAAAGATAAGGTGGCTCCTGCTTCATGGACTGCTCAGCAATCTTCGACACTGGTGATCTTCTCCCTCATCCACGAACCGACTCCTCAAATGTGATTCCGCGACAACATCCTTGATTGATTCTTCCACCAATCTATCCAACTGACAACAGTCCTTCACAAGCACACCTCAAGTACCCAGACATTCTCTATCACCCTCTAGTCCCTAAGTGAATCTCCAGAATCAATCTCTTCCTCCATCATCTTCAACATCGATATGGAGTCTCTTCTGACACTACTCACCAATACCATCACACAGATTCTCCAATATGCTGATGACACACAAATCTTTTTATTTTTAAAACAATTCTTTATTGAATTTTACAGTGGTTATATTGACCCACCCTCCCCACCCCCAAGGGCCCCCCGATATAGGCAACATTCTATACTTACACAAAGCAATATCTTTGTATTGTCACAAATAATATAATACTAAATAAGGCTAATCGAAAACCAAAGGATAGGAAGAACAAAAAACATAAAAGAAAGCAAGAAAAGAGGATCCGAGGACATCTCCATTTTAGTAATTGCATATCATTACTATTTCATAATTTCATAACTAATCCGGTCTTCCTATCCATAGTCTGACCGGGTCCCAAATTTCTAGTCCCTTTTTTTTCTTCTTCAGGCCCTTCTGACTATAAATAGCTATTTCAAGGTTGTATGTAGCTAAGAAGCGCGTCCGCCATTGTTGAAATGTAGGTGGATATTGATCCAGCCAGGCTGATGTCAAACAAATTCTTAGTACAGCCATCGAGATAAATATGAGTCCCTGCATGGCATTGGGTCTAGTAGCCCTATCCACCCCTATTATTATTTCTGCTGTGGTAATCTCTATACTAGTCTCTAAAATTCCAGATAGAAAAGTAGAGATTTCTCGTTTTATAGTGTCTAAAGTGTGGCATGTGGCCAGCATTTGTATCAAATCAGCCTTGGGCATAGTACATCTAGGGCAAAGTGTACCTTTGCCCATGCTCCATTTAGATATCTTTTTAGGGGTGTAATAGAGTTGGAAAAAAGTTTTGTAGAATTGGACTTGTAGCTTGGTGGACATTAAAATAGAGCTGGACAGTTCCAATGCTTTACGAGCTAGTTCCTCTGTAATAGCTATTTTGTTTTGCCAATTACATGCAAGTTTATCTAAATCATCTGGTAATGCTGCAGTTAAATCTTTATAGATCTCTCCAATTTTGACCCTTTCTGATCTGGCCACAGTTTCGATTGCTAATATTTTCTTAAAGCAACCGCTGCCACCCCCCTTTTTAAGGATGAAATCCCTAATTTGCAAATATTTGAAAAAATCGCGGGAGTCCAACCCATATTTAGTTTTTAGGGATTCAAATGAGCAAAAACCCATGGATTCATATAACGAGCCGAACTGTGAAATTCCAGATCTGACCCATCGCCTCCTACATGGATCCATAAAAATTCCAGGAAGATTAGTATTATTCTCTAGCGTCGTATAGTAGGAAAACCTACCGATCCCCAAAAGTTTTCGAACCTGATTCCAAACGGTATAGATACCCTTTAGTGTTTTAAAGCGCGCTTTTTTGAGATGGCAATCATATGGTAGTTTCCATAGATGGTTATTGGCCTTATTGCCGAGGATAAGTTCCTGTGGAGTTGGAACTGACCGAATAGGATTAGGGTCTTGCCTGGGGGTTAGAAGTAGACGACTGTATTTAATAATTGTAGCCCACCAATACATTTTTAAGTTAGGCAGGGCTACACCACCTCTTTCCCTTGAATGTGTAATAAATCTATGGGCTCTCCGTTGTAGGAAGGTGGCTACCTGACTATGGTTACCCCAGATTTTTTGCCCTGTGTTTAGCTGGTTTTCGACTTAGTTGGCCTGGTTCCCTGCTAATCAGGGCCCCAGGCTATCTGCTCTCTCTGTAAAATGGATTCCATGTACCCTAGGTGCATAACTAGATTGGCTTGGGTCACCTTATCAGCCCCTGTACAGAGCACTATAGGTGCCCAGGGCATAGGTGCATCCAAGGCCTACCAGGGGCTGCAGCATATCTTTTGCCACCCCTGGCTGGCTATCTAAATTGACACAACTGGCTGATCACTCAGCTGGGGCAAGTGGGTGTAATCACCCCTTGCTTAGATATAGTATACCTATATCTAAACCTATATCTGGACACATATATAGCCTGTGAGCCACTCCTATGGAAGGCCTCATCAATCCTGGAGGCAGAGTGCGTGGTTTTATGTGAGATGGAGCTCTGGCATGAGCTGAGCCTGTCTGCAGCTGTCGGGAACAACTCCCTAAGCTGATCCGGGATAATGCCATACCATATACTCTTAAGCGCCTTATAATCCTCGCGGTTATATAGCAACTCTGGTTTGGCTTTATCAAAACATGTCGTGTAAGGTGTCATACGAATTGGAATACTACCCCCTCGCCAGTTCTGGCGACGGGGGTAGCATTCCACCCTTCTAGAGGGAGAAGACATGTTACTTTGCTGAAACGCGGTTGATTTAAAATGAGCCTCAGATCCACAAAATGGATGCCCCTGCCACAGACACGGGTCTGGCCTCCTGCTGCTGACCGAAACCCGGCAGAGGAGGCCTGGACAAAGAGTTTCCTGTCACAGGGCGGTGTCAAACCACCCCAGACAGGAGATAGTGGATTGGAGTAGGGAGGTTTCAAAGAAACCAGACACTGCCTGGGGAGCACAAGGCTGCCCCTTGCAGGATCCGGCCAAACCGGTTCTGGGGCCTCCCAGCCCCTGTCCCAGCGCGGCCAGGATCAAAGGAGAGGGGTGTAACCACCCCCTTCCTGGGTCCCACCCATAGGAGGGGACCTAGCAGGATGTCCAACCCCCTAGATTCGAATAAGAGGGGGAGCAGTCCCAACGGACTTCAGATCATCCTGAAGAAACATAAGAAACGAAATCTGGACCCTTCGACTTTCTACACGACGTGAGAAGACTGAAGAATCTCCCTTGTGGTCAAGGAGTGACCACCCTGTGCAAACAGGCACCATCCAGCCCTCGACCCTTGCTTTGTTGCAGTTTCCGCCGGAACTCGAGCGACAGAGATCGACGAGATCAAGCTTGCCTGCCTTCTACCTGCCCGATCCACAGTCCCTGCAGAGCTGAGACCCGTGGAGGCGACCGGAAGCGTGGGGCACGCCATCTTGAAAAGGCCACGAGACGCTGACCGTGCAGCCCACGAGTGACCCTCGAAGCTGTACACCGGGGTTTGAGAAGCCCCAGCCCCGAGCTCCACTTGCACCAAAGCTCACCCCTCCACACTCGACGAGTGCTGCGTGGGGCCCTTCTGCCTGTGTGTGCTCGACGCGTTGGCCCGGTCACTTGCCAGCTGGCTTGTGGCTCCTGTGCCGACGAAACTTGAAATCCGACTTGCTTTTCTGGTTGCTCCAGATCTGCACCAGCTCCTGTGAAAAGGAGCACCCACTCTGACCCTCCTGGTTCGAGTGATAAGCAATCTTCCGGTTCTGCGTGGATTGCTTTTGCCAAGTGCTGTTTGCTGCAATCTTGAAGCCGATGGTGCTGACGGCGAGAGCCTACGTGGGACAGATCGTGACCTGCTCCTGGACGTCGCAGATGCCCCAGAGCCCACGTGACAGCGGAGAGAAGCCTATCAACAACCGCCTGATTGCGCCCGACATTGCCTGGTTCCGTCCTGGTTCCACCCTGGTCACTGCTGAGTGACCCAGACTCTGTCCCCTCTGCTTTCAGGTACTTTTCTACTTCGATCCACCCTTGGATCGCACCGGACACTTCTGCTTCACAGCGCCTGCAGCTGCAACAGCTCCAAGCACCAAGAACCTGCGTGACAGAACCCGACGCCACTTCGACCCTGTGCACCCACGGCCTGTGGGTGAGGTAACTTTGCAACGCCGGTGTCCTTACACTGGCACACACCTCTAGGGTCTGTGTCTAAAGTTTTGTGTTCCTAGGTTCAGCGGAAGTATCATTTAATTCACTTTAACTAACTTTTACGCACCATTGACTTTACATTGGTGCGCGCCGCACTTTCCGTGCTGCACCCGTATCCTGTGGGCTACTCCCGACTTCTTCATTGCTTGTCCTGACTGCTCCCAGCGAATCTCTAGGCCCTAGGCCTAACCATTGCTCGATAAGTGTTACTTATACCATTTTTTTAGTATATGGTCTGAGTGGCCCCCCGCCCTCAGCCATAATTGTGCCAACTTTATATGTTTAACAGTGCTTTTGATTTAACGCTTGTGCCCCTTTCCTCATAAAGAGTACTGGGGAGTAATTTAGAAATAAATACATATATTTTTACAATATATACTTGTGTGGTGTCCTTTCATTTGATTACAGGATTGTATGTGGTAAAACAGCTCGCTTAACACGACCTCTTAAGTTTAGCCTTTAGGCTGCTTAGTCCATGCTACCACTAGGATAGCTTGTCTAACAAGGTTGACTTACAACCAGACATCTTTGGGGTTTGTTTGGACTGATACCCAGTGGTTCCAGAATTGGAAACACTACATATCAGGCCAACTTCTCACATTGGTGTGCAGCGGTGCGGATTTGAGCTTGCTGTTTGTTTTACCATTGCAATCTTTACATCAAATTGAAAGATCACATCAAGTACCTCTAGGTACATATAAATCAAAAGCTTAGCATATTAAGTTCTACTGAACTTAGTAGTTGTAGATTAAAGGGATTAGCACACCCTGACTACAACTCACTAGCAAGGTACAGTAGGAAACCACTTAGTGTAGGTAAGTGCACCACTTACACCTCACTAGCAGTCATGTCTGATGCAGATAGAGCCTCAGGCTCTGCTCCTGTAGAAGTTGATCCTATAGGGACAACATCCAGATATGACAACCTTAGCCACAAAGACCTGAGTGCCTTGTGCACAGCCAGGGGGCTAAAAAAGGGCAGAGGCCCTACCATTCCTTCCCTAATAGCTCTCCTAGAAAAGGATGACCTAGATAAGGTGAGTCAGGCTCCCTTAGAATCAGGTGAAGGGATACACTCCCCTGAGAATGAGAATCTTCCAGAAGAAGAAGAGGAGGAGGAAGAGGAAGAGGAAGGCTCTGATTTAGAAGAGCCTGAAGATCAGGATCAGAGGGGAAACCAGGTACAGGTTGCCAGCCTTAACCAGGCCAACTTGGACCTACATGGGAATGGGGGGGGCCAGCACCACCCCAGATCTCATAACCAAATTCTCCCAGGCAATAGAAGGGAGAGATCTCTATCAGGGGACTCTCACCTTTCTAGTGCCTCAAGAGAATCTCAAAGAGGGATGACTTCCTCCCAGAGAAAAGAGCATAGGGCCAGAATGAGGGCTGTCCAACTCCAGATAGAGAGGGAAGAGGTAGCCCTGGCTCAAGCTAAGCTTACTTTGGAACAAGCTAAACTTACCTTGGCAAGGGAGAAGAAAATAAGTGGCTTAGATGCCACTGGTGGCAGCAAAATTCCTAAAGAGAAACCCAGGTCCTATGATAGTAGAAACCTGACAAAGATTGTGCCCCCCTATCAGGAAGGGGATGACATCCACAAATGGATGACTGCTCTGGAGAGAGCCTGCATGGTACAGCAGGTTCCTGAGGAACAGTGGGCAGCAATCTTATGGTACTCCTTTTCAGAGAAAGGGAGAGATAGGCTCCTCACTGTCAGACATGAGGATGCCAGCAATTACAAAGTCCTGAAGAGTGTTCTGATAGATGGGTTTGGCTTAACCACTGAACAGTACAGGTTAAAGTTCAGAGATACCCAGAAGACACAGACTCAGGACTGGACTGATTTTGTTGATTGTGCAACTAAGGCTCTGGAGGGTTGGCTGAATGGCAGCAAGGTACATGACTTCACAGGATTGTATAATTTGATTATGAGGGAGCAGATCCTTAGTAATTGTCAGAACCAGCTCTTACACCAGCACCTGGTGGACTCAGATTTGACCTCTCCCCAAGAATTGGGAAAGAGGGCAGATAAGTGGGTCAGAACCAGGATTAGGCCTAAGAATCAGGACAATAACCAGAAGAAGGAGTCTACCAAGCCTCAAGATAAGGGTGGGGATAAAAGTAAAGAAAACACTTCCCCAGGGCCCCAAAACTCCAAGAAGGGGGGTGGGTCCCAAGACACTTCTTCAACAGAGAAAAAGCCTTATTGCCATGCCTGTAAACAGGTTGGGCATTACAAAACAGACAGCTGTTGTCCCAAGAATGGCAATAAAGAAAACATACCTCCAAAGCCAGCTCCAACACCTCCTGTTACTGTCAGCAGTAATCCCCCAGGAAGTGGGAGCACACCCAGGAATCTGGGTGGGTTTACTTTTGGAGCCCAAGGGGACCCTGGCCTATCCAGGTCCCCATCCCCAAATAATCTTGTTCATGAGACTGGCATGGGGTTTGCCAACTTCTCTGTTTGCCCAAATACCTTGAGCAAATATAGACAAGAACCCATCATCAATGGTTTGAAAGTTGAAGCTTTTAGAGACACAGGGGCTAGCATCACCATGGTGGCTGACTGTATAGTCCCCTCTAAACAACTTTTACCAGGTGCCACATACCAGGTAACAAACATTGATGGCATCCAAACAAATCATCCCATGGCAGTAGTAAGTCTCAGCTGGGGAGGTGTCACTGGCCCAAAGAGAGTGGCAGTGTCACCAAACTTGCCTGTAGACTGTCTACTGGGTAATGATTTGGAAGTCTCAGCCTGGGCTGAGGTTGAACAGGAAATCCATTCTAGAATGGTAAATTCCAATGGAAAGGTTAGTGGGGCTGTACTGGCTATAGCCCCAATCCAAGATGTCCTCCCTGAAAAGGTTGGTAGGGCTGAGCAACTCTCTGCCCCATCTTTAACAGAAGCTCTTCCAAAGCAGAATAGCAAAGCTGTTATGATAACAGCAGAAACCCAAACTGAGTCTCCTCCTGAGAAGGTCGGTGGGGCTGTGATGGCCACAGCCCAAACTCAAACAGATATGTGTGTTGTGAAGCCTGAAAGGATGGATCACTCCACCCAAACTGAGAGCATGGAGGAGGAAGAGAAATCTCCCCCTCACCAGACATTAGGACAGGATCAGCCTCCTCAGGGAACTGATCTTACCCCTGATGAAGGAACTGCCCCAGAGGTTGTTAGGCCTGGCCTGACAGAGCCTCTGATGGCAGTGGACCCTTCTCAGGTGGGATCCAGTCTGGAGCAGGTAACCTGCCCCTCTCTACCTTGCCTTAGTCAGCCCAGGGCTGCAGAGGACAAGAAGGACAGTGAGACCCAGAGGGCCCCCTGTCAAATAAAGCACCCCCATCCACAGATTAGGGGCACCAAAACTAGTAGGCCTAGTAAGGTGAAAACTTTAAAAACTCCTGAGGGAGCCCCCTTAAAAGTAGTTAGGGACCTCCCACAGATGGATTCTGTTGGGCACAGCCAAACCTGGGACCCAAAGGGCCCAAACCTGAACTGTCCCTCCAGCAAGCCAAACAGAGGGACCCAGCCTCCAGCTTTAGGTAGCCAGAGGTTGACCCTGAGAGCTCAGTGCAACTCAGTTGAAGAAAGAAAGGCATACATGGTGGAAGATAATTGGAGGAAGTTGAGCCCAAAAATAGTGGAGCCTCACTTCAATACTCCATATCCACACCAGCCTTTAACTTTGCATAAACACACCCAAGGTAGTGATTCCCTATGGTGGAGACCCTCTAATACCCCTAGGGTGAGGGACTGCTTAGTGGACCATGAGACAGGGGGCACCCATGCTAGTGCAGGTACTTCCTTATATGGCCACTCAGGCAATAAAGGCTTACCTGGCCAAGGATAGCCTTATCTCCTTTCGTTTGGGGGGGGGTTATGTAGGAAGGTGGCTACCTGACTATGGTTACCCCAGATTTTTTGCCCTGTGTTTAGCTGGTTTTCAACTTAGTTGGCCTGGTTCCCTGCTAATCAGGGCCCCAGGCTATCTGCTCTCTCTGTAAAATGGATTCCATGTACCCTAGGTGCATAACTAGATTGGCTTGGGTCACCTTATCAGCCCCTGTACAGAGCACTATAGGTGCCCAGGGCATAGGTGCATCCAAGGCCTACCAGGGGCTGCAGCATATCTTTTGCCACCCCTGGCTGGCTATCTAAATTGACACAACTGGCTGATCACTCAGCTGGGGCAAGTGGGTGTAATCACCCCTTGCTTAGATATAGTATACCTATATCTAAACCTATATCTGGACACATATATAGCCTGTGAGCCACTCCTATGGAAGGCCTCATCAATCCTGGAGGCAGAGTGCGTGGTTTTATGTGAGATGGAGCTCTGGCATGAGCTGAGCCTGTCTGCAGCTGTCGGGAACAACTCCCTAAGCTGATCCGGGATAATGCCATACCATATACTCTTAAGCGCCTTATAATCCTCGCGGTTATATAGCAACTCTGGTTTGGCTTTATCAAAACATGTCGTGTAAGGTGTCATACGAATTGGAATACTACCCCCTCGCCAGTTCTGGCGACGGGGGTAGCATTCCACCCTTCTAGAGGGAGAAGACATGTTACTTTGCTGAAACGCGGTTGATTTAAAATGAGCCTCAGATCCACAAAATGGATGCCCCTGCCACAGACACGGGTCTGGCCTCCTGCTGCTGACCGAAACCCGGCAGAGGAGGCCTGGACAAAGAGTTTCCTGTCACAGGGCGGTGTCAAACCACCCCAGACAGGAGATAGTGGATTGGAGTAGGGAGGTTTCAAAGAAACCAGACACTGCCTGGGGAGCACAAGGCTGCCCCTTGCAGGATCCGGCCAAACCGGTTCTGGGGCCTCCCAGCCCCTGTCCCAGCGCGGCCAGGATCAAAGGAGAGGGGTGTAACCACCCCCTTCCTGGGTCCCACCCATAGGAGGGGACCTAGCAGGATGTCCAACCCCCTAGATTCGAATAAGAGGGGGAGCAGTCCCAACGGACTTCAGATCATCCTGAAGAAACATAAGAAACGAAATCTGGACCCTTCGACTTTCTACACGACGTGAGAAGACTGAAGAATCTCCCTTGTGGTCAAGGAGTGACCACCCTGTGCAAACAGGCACCATCCAGCCCTCGACCCTTGCTTTGTTGCAGTTTCCGCCGGAACTCGAGCGACAGAGATCGACGAGATCAAGCTTGCCTGCCTTCTACCTGCCCGATCCACAGTCCCTGCAGAGCTGAGACCCGTGGAGGCGACCGGAAGCGTGGGGCACGCCATCTTGAAAAGGCCACGAGACGCTGACCGTGCAGCCTACGAGTGACCCTCGAAGCTGTACACCGGGGTTTGAGAAGCCCCAGCCCCGAGCTCCATTTGCACCAAAGCTCACCCCTCCACACTCGACGAGTGCTGCGTGGGGCCCTTCTGCCTGTGTGTGCTCGACGCGTTGGCCCGGTCACTTGCCAGCTGGCTTGTGGCTCCTGTGCCGACGAAACTTGAAATCCGACTTGCTTTTCTGGTTGCTCCAGATCTGCACCAGCTCCTGTGAAAAGGAGCACCCACTCTGACCCTCCTGGTTTGAGTGATAAGCAATCTCCCGGTTCTGCGTGGATTGCTTTTGCCAAGTGCTGTTTGCTGCAATCTTGAAGCCGACGGTGCTGACGGCGAGAGCCTACGTGGGACAGATCGTGACCTGCTCCTGGACGTCGCAGATGCCCCAGAGCCCACGTGACAGCGGAGAGAAGCCTATCAACAACCGCCTGATTGCGCCCGACATTGCCTGGTTGCGTCCTGGTTCCACCCTGGTCACTGCTGAGTGACCCAGACTCTGTCCCCTCTGCTTTCAGGTACTTTTCTACTTCGATCCACCCTTGGATCGCACCGGACACTTCTGCTTCACAGCGCCTGCAGCTGCAACAGCTCCAAGCACCAAGAACCTGCGTGACAGAACCCGACGCCACTTCGACCCTGTGCACCCACGGCCTGTGGGTGAGGTAACTTTGCAACGCCGGTGTCCTTACACTGGCACACACCTCTAGGGTCTGTGTCTAAAGTTTTGTGTTCCTAGGTTCAGCGGAAGTATCATTTAATTCACTTTAACTAACTTTTACGCACCATTGACTTTACATTGGTGCGCGCCGCACTTTCCGTGCTGCACCCGTATCCTGTGGGCTACTCCCGACTTCTTCATTGCTTGTCCTGACTGCTCCCAGCGAATCTCTAGGCCCTAGGCCTAACCATTGCTCGATAAGTGTTACTTATACCATTTTTTTAGTATATGGTCTGAGTGGCCCCCCGCCCTCAGCCATAATTGTGCCAACTTTATATGTTTAACAGTGCTTTTGATTTAACGCTTGTGCCCCTTTCCTCATAAAGAGTACTGGGCAGTAATTTAGAAATAAATACATATATTTTTACAATATATACTTGTGTGGTGTCCTTTCATTTGATTACAGGATTGTATGTGGTAAAACAGCTCGCTTAACACGACCTCTTAAGTTTAGCCTTTAGGCTGCTTAGTCCATGCTACCACTAGGATAGCTTGTCTAACAAGGTTGACTTACAACCAGACATCTTTGGGGTTTGTTTGGACTGATACCCAGTGGTTCCAGAATTGGAAACACTACATATCAGGCCAACTTCTCACATCCGTGTTTTCCCATATCCCCAGATAAAGCAAGAGAAAATGTTGTCTATTTGCTTGAAAAGTGATGGGTCAAAGTTAAGACAGATTGTACGAAAAAAGTACCAAAATTTGGGGAAGAATACCATTTTGATAAGGTTACACCTTCCAATGATTGTTAAGTGTAAATTATGAAACCTGGTTAGTTTTTTTTTGTTTGATTCAATAGTGGGTCCAAATTCAGGGTCACTAAGTTGTTTAAGTCAGAGGTGATATTTACGCCAAGATATGATGCATTATCCACGACCCTTCCATCGGCAAAGTTAATTTTGTTATTAATTACAATCTGGGTTTTGGTTTGGTTCAATTTATACCCAGAGATCTCCCCGAACCTCTATGCTTCTTCCTCCATTACCTTAACTGTTATATTAGGATCTGCTGTAACAATCGCAATGTCGTCTGCGAAAGCTAAGGTCTTAGTATCGCCATTAGATGTCTTCATAGGTTGTATAGTTTGGTTCATTTCCAGCTTTGCGATAAATGGATCGATAAATATGGCGAAGAGTAGGGGGGAGCAGGGACATCCCTGCCTTGTACCTCTCGTCACTTTGATGGTATCAGAGATGTCCCCATTGACCATAATCACTGCTTCAGGTGTGACATACAATTTCCGAACGGCTTGAATGAATTGGTCCCCGATCCCGCTCTTTGACATGGCCGACCATAGATACTGCCAGGAGACCCTATTGAATGCTTTTTCTGCATCCAGCAATATTAGGCCCATAGGGTCTCCTGCTACCTCGGCCATGTCAAAGAGAGTGATCCCCCTCTGGACATGGTCAGTGGTTGATCTCCCTGGGACAAACCCATGCTGCCTAACGGATACAATTGTATGGATTATGGGTGCCAATCTACTTGCTAACAATTTTGAATATATTTTGGAGTCGTTAATAATTAGGGTGATTGGGCGATATGCACCTAATTCAGTTGGGTCTTTGTTTTTTTTTTTAGGGAAAACGATGATTTTAGCCCGTGCCCAAGATGCCGGAGGATGTCCACTCAGAAACACATGAGTAAACAACTTGGTTAAGATGTCTTTTAATACACTACTGAATCTGGCATAAAATTCCACAGGAATTACATCTAAGCCTGATGCTTTTCCGGGAGGGAGGCTACGTATAGAAAATAATATTTCTACCCAGTCTGGAGTTTCAACAAGAATTTCTTGATCTACTTGGGATAGGCAGGGGCTTGTGACTAGGTCTAGATATTCGTCAATTTTATCCTGACTATTGCCTGTCTCGGAATAAAGCTCTGAGTAATATCTCTTAAAGGAATCCCGAATCTCTTTTGGATCGTGGGGTAAACCAAGAACAGGATCTCTAATTGCTGTAATCATAGTTTTGGAGTTTTGTTGTCTTGTACTAATTGCCAGTTGATGCCCCACCTGTTCGCTCCATTCGTAAATGTTCTCCTTATTCGCGGTAGCCTTACGGATTGCTTCACTTGTGAATATTTCGGATATTAGATTTTTTGCTATGGTTACATCCCTGACTGCCCCTTCTATATTTTTTCCACGTTGTACTAGTCTAACTAGATCTTCTTCCTTTCTGGCCAGATTGTCCTGTAAACTTTTCAAATTTTGTTTTGCCTCTTTGTTATTTTGGATTGAAAATCTGAGAGTTTCTCCAGACCACCTTCAACGTACACTACCCATATTAAAACTTAAAAACTTGAGGATCCATTTAGCCATATGTTTACAGTATTTTTCGTTGGTTAATAGAGCTCTTTCGAAAGTCCAGTTACTGCGATCGGATTTAATTGACTCAGTATCGAAGCTCATAAGTAGTGGGTTATGGTCGGAGAAGACCCTAGGCAACCGATCTATAGTACATTTGGAAAGGATAGTATTTGACATAAAAATGTAATCCAATCTGGCAAGTTTTTGATGGGGGTGGGAGAAAAAAGTATACCTGTGGTTGTATGGTTGTTTCATCTCCCAACAATCTACAAGCCCATGATTACAGCAAAGTTCCTCCAAGGCCTTATATGTTTTGAGTTTCCTGCCTTGATAATTAAAGGAGTGACCTGAAAGCCATATTGGTGGAAGATTAATATTGAAGTCGCCACACATAATCATGGGAACCGACCAATGTGCTAGTTCGTTAGATAAGAATAGCAACAGTTCGTGATCGTCGGTGACACACCCGTAGATTGAGCAAATGGTAAATTTGTTCCCACTAGTATATTGACACTCGGTTATAGCCCATCTGCCACAGGGGTCTGAGGCTGATCTTAAAAAACAAAATCCCCCACCCCGTGCCAGGATAACTACCCCATGAGTTTTATTTGATTGCGTGGTGGCATCGACAACTCTATATCCCAGGTCGTTAAGGACATGTCTTTGAGACCCCTCAACATGTGTCTCTTGGAGACATAGTATTTCAGCTCCAATTGATTGCAGACCTATTGCTAGTCTTTGCCTCTTTTTGACATCATTAAGCCCACATATATTGATTGTTAATATTCTTGGTTTAGCCATTTGTAGGTGTATATTTTCTTTTGTTTTGTATCTCTATAAATATGTCTTTTTTGGTCCTGGAAAAGTATCCATTTCTTGTCTTGGTTGTGCGCCTAGTCATCAATTCTTTTGCCTGTACCGTCGCCCCCTTCCCCCTCCCCCTGGAGCCCCCCAACAACTAACGCCCTCCCCCCTTTCCCCCCCCACTCCATCTAATGAAGCTACCTGTTGCCCGTGGGCCCAGGTTGTGGGCAACTCGTTGATCCACAGGCAGTTGGCATCTCCGTATCCTGACCCTTGTTGCCTTCGGGAGAGCTGGTAATTCAAATTCGGAGATATGGTTCCCTATATGCCCTATACAAAGCCTTTAGTTCTTTCCAATGCTAACCCCCCTCTCCTTTCCCATTCCCAAAAAGTCTCTCCAATCTCTCTCCCAACCTCAACCTCATCTTTGCATTAACACCTAATTTAACTAGAACACAAAATTATAGTCTGTTTATTTTATTTTTTCCCTTTTCTTAGTTTATCTTTGTCTTTACTATGTTCGGTGATCTCCTCCAGATATGTTTGCGCTTGAATTTCACTGGAGAAACTTCTGGTGATACCTTTGAAGATAATCTTTAATCTAGCCGGATTTTGTAAGCAGACCGTGGCGCCTATCTGTTCAAACGGGGTAAAGAGTTGTTGCAGCCTCCATCTTCTTTCGACCGTCGCGTGGGCAAAATCGGGTCTACTAAAAAACGCATATCCTTTGTATTCTCTTTTATGGGTTGGTCTTGCCAGGTCGAAAATTGCTTCCCGTAAGAGAAAGTTACCAAAGTTAACCAGCATTGCTTTGGGGTATTTCTCAGATCCCTGTGATCGTGTGTTAAGAGTAAAGGGAAAACGATGGGCTCGCTGGATCTCTTTATCCCAATCCCAAGTAGCTAGTTCGGGAAATGAGTCTTTGAACAGGGATATCATATAGTTCCTTGAATCATTCCCCTCCACTCCCTCAGGAATCCCCAGTATGCGTAAATTATTGCGCCGAGCCCTGTTTTCGTGATCCTCTACTTTTATCATTAGGTCTCGAACAATCCCATCCTGTTCTTTTCCTTGTTTCTGGAGAACCGAGACATCATTTTCCAAATTCTCGGTTCGTTGATCGACCAAGGATATTCGATCGGAGTTTTCCAAACACGTTTGGCCAACTTTGTTGATTGCCCCTCGGAGTTTCTTATTGTATGTTTTTACATCTTCCTGAAACTTCCTAATTGAGTTGAATACTTCCCCCAGAGATGGTTCAGCTTCGCCTCCTCCATTGCCCATTGATTTGTGTTCGGTCTTTGAGTCAGACATAGTCGTAGCGTGGGGAGATATATTCCTATGTTTATGAACGATCCGATTGATAAAATCTGTGTTACTGCCTTGGTCGGTGGTATCTTCATCGAATAATTTGTTTTGTCTCCTTTGTCTTCTTTTCTTTTTTTCTTGTTTTTTCACTATTGTCTTTAGGAGAGTTGTTCGTTTTTCTAGAGTTGGAGTTAGAATCTGATGGTTCAGGGGAATCTGTATTGATCTGTTCGCTTCGCAGTCTCTGAGGTTCACTCGAGGTTGACATCCCAGTTTCATAAATTTCGGGCTCAGACTCAGACTCTGATTCGGAATCTGCTCCTGACCTGTTTGATGAATGGCCGGTCTTGTTTGAATCCGGGTCTCGTGCTTGATCTGTGTTTTCAAGCTCTAGGCTTAACGAGGTTATCGGTAGTAATGCGGATAGGGCACCTTGATCCGCTATCAGTACACATTCTTCACCTTGTGTAGCTGCTCGATCTGCCGTAAATTCTGTGATTTCTATGGTTTCTGTAGGTCTGATAGTCATAGTGTTACTCAAACTGCTCATAGATCCAATCTTGATTTTCTCATCAATGTAAATGTAAATGTACATGTATTTATATAGCGCAAATCACCCACACCGCAGGTATCTAAGCGCTTGCTTAGGGAACCCGTCCTGGTATTCCCCTGTGAGATAACCCCGGCAGGGTATCCACAAGATGAAAGCCAGGCATCCCGCCGCGAGGGGCCGTTGTGGAGATTAAGCAAGCTATTGCCCAGAGTCGCAGAGTGTGAGCCTGTGAGTCGAGTAGGCACCGGAGCGAGAATTATCGAGTCCGTGGAATTATTGAGCCCAAGCCCCGTCGAGGCGGGGAATTGAACCCTGGTCCAGGGCCGATTTTCCGGGTCTGCCGCCTCTAACCCCTGAGCCACACTTCTCCAGGTATCAGGTATCAATTGATCAAAGGTTTAGATATATCGTTTAAATTGTTATCGATTTCTACAGGCATCCTCTGATCAACTAACTCTTTAGAAACTGGGCTAAAGATCGTTGAAATCCGCGGTTGAGAGTCATTCGATAGACCACTAGACTTAGCAGCTGACTTTAGGTTTTTGATAGCCTGTAATCGCTTTGCTTTTTTTGCCAGTAATTCCAGATTGGCCTGCACCTGTTTAGTCTCCGGACCTGTTTCAAAGTCAAAATCCTTGTCTTTATCTTTATCTTTATCTTTATCTTTGCCTTTGTCTTTGTCTTTATCTCTGTCTTGACATTTTTCCTTTATTTTTTCCTTTTCTTTATCTTTCTGTCTCTCTTTTTCCTTGCCCTTTTCCCGATTTTTGTCTTTTTCTTCTATTTTTTTTGCACCCCTTGTCTCGACCCGCCGTGTAGGGTTTACCTGGCCTTGTATACCAGGATCAGGATCATCCAGCGTGTTTACTGCCCCCTGTGAGCTAGTCATGTCCATCACTTTCTGGCTGTGGTGTATACTCTGCTCGCTCTGTGCAGATCCGTGATTGGACCCCTCGATGCCGACCACACCGACCACACCGGCCATGGTGGCCACCTCATTACGCCCCGGCCCCCTTTTCTGACTATGATTGTGTCGCACCGGGAAACAGAAAGCAATTGCTGCCTCAGCCACCGTCCCAGTTTTCAAATGCTTTAAGTGCTTCTGTAGGTACCTCTTAGGCCGTACCTTGTGTCTAAATCGATACCAGGGCGGCCTCACAGGTTTCAAAAGTCTATTGCAGGTCACGGCTGGATCCAAATGGCTAGAAATACTAGTGATACTAGTGATGCTAACAATCCAGCCTAGAATACACCCAGTTGCCGCACACTGAGCTCTAGCCTCGTTCTTTTGAACGGCTTTCAAGGCCGAGCCATATAGAAGTGTCGCCGTCATCCGTGCTTCTTTGACAGCCGAGAGCAACAGAGCTTCGATCTCTCAGGCTATTCAGGATATTCAGAGAGCCGGTTCACTGAGCAGTACACACGTTCACGCTCCTGTCGTCATGGAGCGGATGCCCCAACACGAACGCGAGTACCGGCCTCTGCAGCGCAGACGCAAATCTGAGACCCCCGTATTGTGCACCAGCGCCAGCCTCGGCATCAACACAGGTACGGAACTGAGACTGGATCCGGTGCTGGTGCGGGTGGGTGCGGGCGGGTGCGGGTGGGTGTGAGTGCCGATTTTCCTTTTTCCACAGCCCCCAGATCGCCGCTGGCGCTAATGCTAATGCTGATGTTAAATCGCTAGAAAAGCGCTATATCTTTCATCGACTTGCCTGGTTGATTGTCTTTATTTGTTTTTTTCCCCCGGCTGTCCCGATTGTCATGGCTCTCTGCCTTTCAGCCTTCCGGCTACGTCCTCCGCTTGTCTACTTGCTTGGCTGCTTGGCTGTTCTGGGCTCTCTGCTCCGAGCTCCAAGCTCTTGGCTCTTGATTCTTTACTCTTCACTCTGGCACCAACTTTACTCATGCTTCGTTCGCTATGTTCACTCGTTTTACTTGCTGGTTGCCGCTGGCTGGTTAGATTGTGGTTTTTTTTTTTTGAATAGCCACTCGACATCCCTCGAATCTTCTCCAAATGTCTCAAGGGTGGCTGTGGCTGCGGCTGCGGCTGTTGCGGTAGGGTCCAATTTCACCCCCATTACTCTCCGCTTGCCCTGAAAGGCCATTGCCTAGCTCAATGTCATTGATGTTGTGCCCTCGCGCAGCAGAACCACCGAACTACCAAGCCGCAAGGGAGATTTAGTATATTTTAATCGTATTAAATCATCTAATGCTTAGTGGGTCGCGGTGAGAACCCCCGTGAACAGGGGTCAGGAGCTATGGGGAGTACTGCCTACTCCCCCCGATCACACCGACCCCATCATACAAATCTTAACGACAGACCTGCAATGACTCCCTCATCTCCTCACCCAGACGTAGATATTCAACACTTACTTGGCGTGCAACCCCACCACAATTGCTACTATTCACCAAGAACACCAATTAAAAATAATTCTGGCTCAAGAACATGAATCAAATATTAAGTCACTCAGCCTCACTTTGTACTCTGACCTCACCATCAAGGAACATATTGTCAGGAAGACAGCCTGGCACAAGCTTTCTCTAATAAAGAAGGTTAAACTTTTGCTTCCATAAAGAGTGCCTTTCAAATCCACATACTATTGCATCTGTACAATAGAAATACTGTACTTCCTGAACCCAGACATCACAATTATCCCCTTTAAGGGCCTCCTACAAGCCGCATCACACCCCATGAAGGGCCCGAAGGAATATTACCATGTCAGCCCCACCCTGATGGAATTATACTGGTCCCTTAGCAAGCCAACATCATCATAAAAACCTGCTGCATCGTCTACACAAGGCAACAGACTGTCTACATCTTTACAGCCAAGATCAAGACCACAATCCCTCTCTCGATTGGGATTGCCCCAACCCTACACTAATTAAAGAAAGAAATGCAAACACATCTCTTTAGAGAACACCACACCGCAACAAAGTAACAGTCCAGTTCCACTCTGAGCTACCCCTGCAATCACTTGTTAACTGTATCTTTGTTTTTGGCATTGTACAATGCACCAATGCTTTTTGGCTACGTTTGTGCTCTACAAATACCACATACATACATACAAAACTCTAAAAGCCTGATTCATCAATCTCCCGTTTTGCGAGCCCCTAATAGCGATTCATAAGGAATCGCTATTAAGGACTTGCAAAACGGGATTCATGTAGGAATTGCTAAATAAATAGCGATTCCTTCACAATCCTTATTTGCGAGTAGCAAATTGCTAATCGCAAATAAGGAAGAACTCCCCATTCATTCCTATGGGCCAAAAGGCCCATAGGAATGAATGGGGAGTATTCCTTATTTGCGATTAGCAATTTGCTACTCGCAAATAAGATAGCGATTTAAAGGGTGCCAGGGGTGTCCAAAGGACACCCTGTAGCACCCCTTAAATGCAAATTGAAACAGGTGTTGCGCACACACATGTCCAAAGGACATGTGTGTGTGCAACATGCAACTTAGAAAAATGCTTTTAAAAGCATTTTTCTAAGTTTTTGCTATTTACCGAGAGGTCTGACCTCTCGGTAAATAGCGGCCCGAAATTGCGAATTAGCAATTTAAAAATGGTTGATGAATTGCATTTAAGGAATCTCAAATAGAGATTCCTTAAATGTAATTCCTCGCAATTTAGCGAATTAGCAATTACCGATTTTTGCATTTGGGATGATGAATCCCAAAAGCAAAAATAGCGCTCGCAAAGGGCCAGATTCTCAGAATCTGACCCTTTGCGAGACGATTTTGGCTTGAAGAATCAGGCTGTAAGTCCCAATACTTGTCTATTATATAAGGTGATAATGCATGATTGAACGATGTATTGACTTGAATAAGTTTCAGTTTGGAAATGTGAAACACTGAATGCCCAGGATCACTAGTACTCTTTTATCAGGACATAATGGCAGACAGAGTAGTAGTTGGATAAAAACACTGGCATTTTCTGTTTATCTATCTTAAGGCCCAGAGCCTGAACCCTGCCTTTAGTAATCTACAACACATATCTTACTTAGCAAAACAGAGTATGAATTCTGCTCCTATTCCCAGGCAAGATCTGACCCTTTCAAATAACAACTACGTGTACCATCCATGCTCAGCCAACCTAAACAACCTATATAGCATCCCACTCACCAAACTAGACAAAGGCCATGTAAGCACGCATTGCACTTCATGCTCGATCAACACACTCTACAGGACAGGAAACAAACATAGCAGACACAATCACTGCACAAAATACAAATGACTTGAATCCCTTCCATCTCCATTCACATCTTTCATCTTCAATCAAGACACTATAACATGAGAAGGCATCATGGTCATCCAAGTGTTATCATGACCTTGCTCTCACTCCTGCAGCAATAATCTTTCATCTCTTTTGAGACTCTCTTCTTTCACTTCCCACTGTCAGAAACACAGTCACCATTTCCATCGTATCTGCGCAACACATGTATCCCGCTTGCACTCCACCACCAAGTTATCTGACAACAATCTTAGAAGCCTCAATCAGCTACTCTACCAACATCGATCTCTCAGGTGAAACAAGACCATGTAGCATGTTTTACGTAGTCTTGCAGAGAATGACAGCCTGTAACATCTTGTCCTGCTGTCAATTCATTTAAAAGGAAACACTTTACACAACAAATGATCATCCCTGTCCGACCTCACCTTCAAAAAACCTAATACGTAAACTGGGCTTATCACACAGAGATTGCTTGTGATAATCCACACTCAAGAACCAAAGCCAATTGCTCCTTCAAATTGTTCCCCACTAATGCAGTTCAGGAGGAAATCAACTCCATAGAGGTTTCAGCACTCTCAGACACTGACATCACATGTCTACTTACCAATCTTAAGTTCACCTTTCAGAGCATGGGAAGCACCCATGATCCTCTCAAATCCTGTTCTTTGAGAGCCAAGGCTTTGCACACTGGTAAACCGAAGAGCTCATGAACAGCAAGTGCACATTAGACAAGAGAAGAAGTAGAACAGAACATGGCTGCCAGAAGACAGTTAATCCAGGAATGTTCTCTGCACACAACATAGAAAGCTTCCTGTGGAGGCCAAGACAGTATATCACACCAAGACCCACTTTTTCAACATTACATAGAAAGGTGCACCTCCAGCAACAGCTTTTTACACTGGAAAACTGTCAACATCATTCAATATAACAAAGACACTGATGCACCACTCATGATATTCATGGTACAAAATAGTTTGAACAGGAGTTTCTTTGAATTTATACCTACATGTACAAAGATATTGTCAACGTTTAACATTGGCAAATGTTCTTTATATCTGTTTCTAAATCTGATAGATGCTGATATGATTGAATTGTAACTGGAAATGCCTACTCTGATGGGCAATGATATTTCCTTCTTAATGTATGTGGATGATGCTATTACCTGTGCATGCACTGGTAACAGTTTGGTAAATTATTAACTAGCTTTCAGAACTACTATGAGAATTATCATCAGAAGATTAGTGTCCCAAAAATAATTATTTTTGGTCCGGGGAAGCAGCTTTTTTTTAAACCTAAATAAATGGGACCTGGTATAGTAGGTTGCTTGCTTTTATTACCTGAGAGTCCACTTCTCTAAGAAAGAAAGGTATATTGCCCAAGTGGTTAAGGTAAGTTATATTTTATTGAAAAATGTACATGGATTGTCGACTTTCAACATAAATTTCAGGATTGTATCGGTTCTACTGTATTGATGGATCATACTGGCGTGCTAGTCCCAAGCACACTTTAATCTGCAGATGTATGGGATATGAAAGAGTGACACCTTGAGCACGGGTTGTATACCTTGGTTCCATTGAAACTGTGTACGAGACACAGGTCTGGTCATGCCCGTCCCACTTAGGAAAATATACTAAAATATACAAAAAAAGTGATGGATGGAATGCTTGAATTAATCTCAGCCACTGGAAATTACACGGACTGCATGCCAGTCCATCGTTATTTTGCCAACAATGCCACCTCAATTTGGACCCAGCCATATGCAAATCCGTCTTGACCCTGCTCCAATGGAAGAAGTCCAGCCTGAATTGCCAGACACGTTTTTCCTGAACAGGAACACAAGATACCCAGGATTGGTTTTAATGATCTCTGGCTAAATCAAATAAAAAGTAAATTAACTCAAATCAAATCCAATGGTTCCTGCAGTGCTGCATGAAGGGGCACCACAAAAACTGAGTTACAGTGTCAGAACTGTGGTTTAAAGCAGTATACAAGCACCAATACATAACATTAAATGGACTTGAATTTGTTGAAGATGTATTTGGTCCTGTTCTGATCCAGAAACTCTATTATCAGTGAAAGAAACTTTAATATTTGTTCATTTACTAACTATGCTGCTACTTGTTCTCCCTGTATATAAAATAAAATTAATGCAGCCAAAGAGGCAGAAGGTCCTAACCTGGGCTGGAAGTCGACATGCTAAAATAAAATAAATAAATAAATAAAACCACTAACCTTGCGCTTGTAGCAATGCTGAGTCGGCTGCTATGTCGTCAATATTCACCTTGGAGACTCAGATGACTGTTTGCAATCTCTGACAAAAAGCACAAATTTCAACTCGGTGGGATTCAGTTTCAGGTAGGCCTTGTGAATCCCGGATTGGGTTGCAGCAACCCAAGTTTGACTACATGTATTTGCCGAGGTGTGGGGTTGCTGTGACATCAGGTGCAGCTTTGTTGTTGATGTGCTGTCTGATATTGCCAAGAAGAGTACATCAAGCATTACTTTCTTCAAAGAGAACTATGAAGCAGGTCTTGATTGTATTACACTTGTTGCATTGTTCGAGTGAGAATTCAATGTGTGGCTGACACAGTGCTTTTACCAAAACTGTCCTCAGGAGGAACCATATACTTTTTAGCGTAAGGTGTGAATGTCACTTTGTGTTGTCATACTTTGTGGTCGGATAATTCAATGAATTGATGGAGCTGAGCAGGTAATGCATTCCAGTGTTTTGGATATTGCAGGGAGGTTGGCAATGTTTTGAGTCTGAGAAAGGCATCTGCAAATCATGTTTGGATGCTGAGGAAAAGGAATTCTGCAGAACAGTGTTAAACGTGTTGCTAAAGAAGTGGAGAATTGGGTTGGCAAATTGAAATTAAATCCGTGGGAAAGGGTGCACTAAGACACTGTGGTAGGCTTGCCTACTTCTGCTTTCCAAACAAAATGACTAGAGGCCACATGAACGTAGTTTTCATTATGTGAGTTCATAATAGCAAATTTTTGCTATTCGCCATCAGGAAATCGCAAACATCTATGTACTAATGCGTCTTTGTCACATTTAGCATTTCCTAATGAGGGTTCCAATTGACCTACCTCATTAATATTGATGAGGTAGGTTGCAATTTTCAACCCCTTGGGAATAGCTAAAAACACATGGATGGTGGCCTGCTGGAGACAGCAGATCACCATGTCTGTGTTAGCTTTTAAAGAAACTTTTTTTTTTAGATGCAGACCATTTTTCTCAAAGGAAAACAGGATGCCATTTCTTAAGAGTAGGCAGTGGTCCATTGGACCACTACCTGCCCTTAAATAACATTTTCACACGCATTCACAAAGAGGAGGGTGTGTCCTAGGGAGCCCTCCTCATTTGTTAATGGGTTACAGCCAACTTGAAGCTTGAAGTTGGCAGTAAAATGCAATTTCTTTTTACTGCAATCGGTTGCAAAACACACTTACATATCCTTGCCCTTAACACGCCCCTTCCTAATACTGACTCTAAACCGATTTTGCGATTCAGTAATACGTTACCAAAACGCAAAATGGTCTTGGTACATAGAAAAAGACTTTTTTCCAGTTGCAGACGGCCTGATTCTGTAAATCGGGCCATTTGTGACTGGAAAAAACCTACATACATGTGGGCCTCGATGTTATATTTCACCTGCCAACATCCTAAACATATTCACTGTAGTGGCAAAAAAGCATGTGGCTTCAAAATAGAAATCCTTTATATGAAAATTGTATACGTCATTGCCAATGGTTAATATACATACTTTTTCTTTTTCTTTTAAGTTAGCAGATGTATTCCTTATACATACAATGAGCATTATCCAGCAGACATAAGAAAATACCTGTTTCACTCCTTCACATTGTCTACAGAAATATTGGCTGACATAAATATTATGTTCCAAAAATATCACAAAACGTGACTGTAGATTATCAATTATTAATTCTAAAAGAGCTTTTATATAGGAAGACAACAATATGATTTGTATATCTTATATAGGAATAATGTTAATTCCATTTTGTATACAGGAAAACCACAATATTGTGGTACCACAGTGTTGTAACTTTGCACCTGTTGGTCTCTTCCCCCACTTCCACCCCTCTCCCTTCTTCTCCCATGGTACGGTCCGTGCTGTCTCCTAGAGCCTGTGTTAGAATGTTCACGGAGACCTTTCCGTCAAGCTGGGAGCACCTGTTTACCTAAGGACTTAATAAACGTTCTTGGAACCCTCTATGTGTGGTGATTTATTACTACATTGTTTGGCGAAGAGGATGAGGAGCTGAGCCAGGGTCAGCGTGGTGCCCCCCCTTGGAGCAATTTGATGCTTGAGCGGAGAAAATTATTGAAAATTATGACTTACCCAGTCGAAGAAGGAAGGTCACGGGAACAGCGGGTATATTGATGAAATAAGCTGAACTCATCGAGGTGTTCCCTTTGGGGACGTGAGGTGGTCACATCCGGAACGCAAAAGGAAGCAGGGTGTGTGGTCTCGATGAAGGTGAGCTCGTGCCGTGTGGAGCAGAGGAATTTTGTTCTTCCGTGTCAAGTTTGACTGGAGTTGGTGAATCCTCTAGCTGGTATCTCTATGGTGAGCCCAGCGGAATTGACTGCTTCAGGTGAAGTGAGACGGCAGCGGGCAGCGCCGGCAGAGTGAGCACAGCGTGACCGTGTGAGAGCTGTTCTACCTGTGGCAGTGATCAGCTATCTCAGAAGGAGAAGAGGCCGAGGGTGAGCGTGTGAAGTCCCCTCCGTGGTTTGTGAGGACTGGCGTGCGGGCCGTGAGAGACAGTCGACACTCATGAGGGAGAAGACGTAGCGGGTCTTGCTCCGAGTAACTGCAGAGTTGTCGACGGGAAGTTCCTGTGCTGCAACCGTGAAAAAAGAAAGAGGACTTCGCAGCCAACATTTCTTCCTGTATGAATATTGGAGTAAAGGAAGAAAGGTTAAGGCATACTCAGACTACCTCTGGTGTTCCCGTGTAATTGTTTTGGTGCAGGGAAGCAAGACTCAAGTCGGATACAGAGGGATTCGCACCAGTCTATGAGGTGAGCCTATGAAGCTGTGTGAGGAGAAGGGAGCGGAGCAGGGAAAGAGCCGCATTACTGTCACTGCATAAGAAACTGAACTGAGGCAGAGTGTTTGGCGCTCGAGGCAAGAGAGAGAGTGACAGCATCGTGAAGCGGGACTCTCCTAACTCAATGAATGATCGGAGGCGAGTGAATAATAGTTTCTGAGAATTCGGGAGTATTGTTTATATAAATGTGAGGAAGATTAACCGAAGGGGACCCAATCTAGATAACTCTGAATTGTAGTGAGCCTGTGAAACACTGTGAGGAGCGGTGAGCGGAACATAGTGAGCAGTAAACCGTCGAAACTGAACGTGGCAGTGCGTTGTAACTGCATGAGGAAAGAGCAGAGGAACAGGGGGTGTAGCGAACCGGGGTTCCCACGATCGAAAATTCACTGAGGCAGCGTTTTGAAGCTGCGGTGAGCGGAACATAGTGAGCAGTAAACCTTTGAAACTGAACGTGGCAGTGCGTTGTAACTGCGTGAGGAAAGAGCAGAGGAACAGGGGGTGTAGCGAACCGGGGTTCCCACAATTGAAAATTCACTGAGGCAGCACTTTAGCTGTTTGAAATGTCCGAGAGGATCAGGGAAGGAGTTTAAACCCTGTTGCCACTTGCAACTGAGGCAGCGTTTGGAAGCTGCGTGTGGAGAGTGCAGAGGAACAGAGAGAGTGTCTAACCTCTGGGTCCGTGAAGATAACTGAACCGAGGCAGCGGGTTGAAGCTGCGTGAGGAAAACTCAGAGGGGCAGGGGGCGAAGTGAGCCCCAGGTGGAGTGTTTGACACAGATGCGAGGAAGCGCGCCTAGTGGGAGATACGAGGAATATACAGGTCATAGAGAGAAGCACTACGGTGATCTTTAAGAAGATATACTAATAAAATAGAAGAAGACTCACAGGGTATTTATAAGGCAATTATTAATTCAACCTATACAGTCTATATCGTGAAAGCATAACATAACCTACGCCCCTCTTTCAACTTATCTTGAGCATTATAACCAAAGCAGCACTGGTAAATCCCATAGTCAAGAGGCTACCCAGTGCTACTTTTTAATGGATAAGTGCATGATGTTTAAATTGACACCACTTGAGTCATTTAATAAGAAATTTGGTGTTATTTGGGCAGAATGGGGGGAATGGAAGGAACATTTTAACAATTACTTGTCCATTCTTGAGGAAGAGAAAGAGCCTTTTACACCAGAGGAGAGAGTAGAAATGTTGCTACGCTGTATAGGAGCCGTTGGATGGAGAGTAGACAACAATATGGGAAAAGAAATCAGTAAGGGAAAAGACAGGAATGTATTTGGAAAAGTCATGCAAGTTTTAGATGAACATAGCAAGCAATTAACGAATGGGCATACACTTTGGAACACAATATTCGAGGAAGTTGGAGATTTCAAAAAAATAGGGCAAGTAAAGGGAACGGCACTTGAGTATATGATCAACATGGCTGATGTGGAAATTGACATTAAAGTAGACACTGGGTCACCTCACACTGTAATAAGCAAAAGTATATGGAGAAAGAAATTGGAAGTAAAACTAGGGAGTACATTGGAAGAAGCAGACACGTCCCTGGTAACATACTCTGGATTCAACATTAGCTTGGTTGGTAGAAGAGTGATGAAACTAGGTTACATGAAGAGAAGCACTTGGATCCAAGTTTACATTTCAGAAGAAGAGATATCTGTTCTAGGGTGGGATGATCAAAAGAAATTAGGATTTACAGAAAACCCCATAAAAACAGATCCCGTGAGTAAGATGACACGTGACAACTGTCGGGATTTTATAAAGTGGGAGGTGTTAAAGGAGAGAACTCCACAGACAGCTATTGATGTAGGAGAGACAAGGGTGGTGAAGAAGAAAGAGAAGACAAGTGAAGCAGAAATGGGGGAATTCAAAATTCACAAAGAAACATCCTTGAGGAATGGAGAGGATGAAAGAATAGACAAAAAACGTGGAGAAAGAGCCTGTGCTGATGTTGGCGCGGAGAAAAAAGAAATGACTAATAGGAGAACGGATAGGGAATCCGTATTCACAAGAGTAAAGAAGGATATGTGTAAATCTTCAAGCCGCAAAGGTGAGAAAGCGTGGCGCTCTACTGCACTGGCCGACTCTAGCCGTTGGACAAGGGAGAAATGTACAAATGACTTTGACCATGCAAGGGCAGATAGTCAGAGCCCAAGTAAATATAGGGGAAGCAAGCAAGGAGAGAACTGGGTCAGGACAAATAGCGAAGTGTCTGATAATAAAATGGAGGAGGCGCATCACCATGCAAATGACTTTGACCATGCTGGAGTAAATAGTCAGAGCCTAAGTAAATGTAAGGGAAGCAAGCAAGGAGAGTACTGGGCCAGGATAAATGGCGAAGTGTCTGATAATAAAAGGGTGGAGGCGCATCACAATGCTAGAAGTTCACACCGCAAAGTTCAACTAGATATGTTCTGGTCACGCAAAGAAGACAGGAGAGTAATTGTGTACAAAAACAGGAAAGACTCAACCACTTTCTTCAACGGTACTAGTTTCAAGGAATCAGCTGACAGAAGGGTCCTTGAGGAGGCTGGTACAGCAGGTAGTCCATTTGGCATGGATTCAAAGAACATCAAGAGGAGTCTTGTTGGACCTGACGCTGATCATTGGGATGAGAAGGTAAACTGTCGTAGGAGTAGGGGAAGTTGCAGTGCAACGTGGTTCAGGAAATTCCCCAAGAAAAAAAAAGTCTGTGACTGTGGCAACTCACCGGGGTGGAGAAATGGAGCAAGCATTTGGGCAATGATAAACTAGAGTGCCTTGGTTCGTGCTGACTAGTGACACAGCATACCATTGCAAAATTTTTCTTTAATGTTGGGGAAAGGACATCTTATATTAGTCCCTTTGCTTCCCTCTCCTCACCATGTTTACGGTTATATCATTTTTTTTATACAGTGGGAATTGGGGAAAAAATATAACGAGTAATGTGTTGTACTTTAACCCTTGAAAGACACTGGAGAGCTCTGAATTAGCCATAGACGATGCAAGTGATAGTCTGGTAAACTGTTGTACTTTAACTCTTGTTTTGACTAATTGCATCTTCATTCTTACAGTGGATCTCTCGTACCCGGTATCCTTATGGGCAGGTGTGGTTATTACCTATTTCTCTTCCTTTTCCTTTGGATGAAGGAAGGTTGTTCTTCTCCCCAGTAGGGGGACCTTAACATTCTCATTCAGGGCGTTCTGTTTTGAAACTTATTGGGGTCTTCTGCGTAAGACTCTATATATCCTTGTTGCGTCATCTCCCCCGTTCAGGATCACCTTCCCCCTGCTCCCAGCTTACCTGTATTTCCTCGCTCTCTCCCTCCCTATCCTTCTCCCATTGTTTCCTTTTCCCGGCTTCCTCCCCTCGTTCTGTTTTTGCTTCTCTTCTGGCCAGCTTGCTCCTCCCTTGGCAGGGCCTTGCTTTTTACCTCTCTTCTGTTCTCCCTAGGGGGAAAGGTGTGTTGTAACTTTGCAGCTGTTGGTCTCTTCCCCCACTTCCACCCCTCTCCCTTCTTCTCCCATGGTACGGTCCGTGCTGTCTCCTAGAGCCTGTGTTAGAATGTTCACGGAGACCTTTCCGTCAAGCTGGGAGCACCTGTTTACCTAAGGACTTAATAAACGTTCTTGGAACCCTCTATGTGTGGTGATTTATTACTACACACAGTCCATAAGAGACCATCCAGCCGAGGCTTTTTGAAGGCTGACCTGTTGCTGACTATTCATATGTGATTTGGAATGCAACAAGACTATACTTGACAGACTGCACAGTACCATCTACTCTCAGAATATATTGTCATTTGGACAAATCGGGAGTTCAGGATGCATGTCCCGTCAGTCTGATGCAGTCACAGAGTTGACATTGCTTGCTGAAAGCCAGTTGCAGAGTAAAACTGTGTGTCTGGTAGTTTAATTGAACAAGGGACGCCAAAGCCACGCAAAGGAAGAAATACAAAACCACCCATTAAGTAACTCCATTTTCCAAGATGGGGTCTAGACCAACAAGGATGTTGAGGCTGTCCTGCTCACCAAAAAAGGGTTCAAGGTAACCATCATCTTTACCTTGTACTGCCAAACATCTGCTGTTGAAATAAGAAACCAGAGATTCAGATCACACAGCTAAACAAACACACTCACCATACACTGATACTGCACACTCGAGGATAGGCAAGGGACCTCAAATCCCGTAAACAATGTATGCGTATGCGCCTAGAATATAATGCTGCACTTCACCTCACACCCTTGTATAAGAGCGAGCAGTAACCTCCATTACTCGAGTTTAGAGAGCACATGTTCCAGTTTTGATCTCCAATTCCTTGTCAACAGAAAGTATGTTGATTTTCAAGAAATATGTCTAAAAACTTGAGCACAAACATTTAAAACCTTATCTATCAGAGCAGCCTACCTGGCTAAAGTAAATGACTGTCAAAGGAAAAACATGCTCGAGAATCCGTTCATGAGACTTTTAGACTTAAAGTGCCCTGGGACCTATGGCACCTCTTCTTACTCCATATTTAATAGCTAACTGAGACATGTATGCAATAAGCTGTGCAATAAGCTGTGGGTAACTGGGCCGAACATTCATGCTTATACTAATTAAACACTACTTCCATACTTGAGATTGTCAGTGGATGACACATTATACTGGGGTTGTGTAGTACTCTAACCTGGATAGGTGTTCACAATGATGTCTTAACATTCTCAAATGTGAGCTGTTACAAAGAAATCAGACATCTCTATAAGTACTAGTAAAGCTCTATCCTCAGATTGTGTACAAATGTAAATACGTGTACTGATCTTGTGCCTTACCCCCCCCGGGGAGTGTGTTATGAGAAAATTCAATAAAAAGATTTAAACAAAAAAAAAAAGTACTAGTAAAGCACAGCCATGGCCCGTGCAGGTAAGATCGGTGGGGCCGGGTGGAGGGGATTTCAACAGACGCGACGACGAAGAAAAATTAATTATTTATAACGTTTTCAGTCGTGGTCATCTGTCAAATTCCCCCCCCCCCCCCAACCTGGCCCCAGTGCTCTTACCTGCACGACTGGGCAAGCAGCTGTCTGTGCAGTATGGTCAATTGTAGCTCGCATCCCCTTTTCACCTGCCACATACCAAATAAACCATTTTAGGAACATGCCACCCACCACCTGCTGCTGACAGTGTATGTTTCATCCTGACTGAACTACAGTGCGTGAACGGGAGGGTTCTCTTAGCCATCCTCTTTTGTTGTTGGTTCATTCCTTGGAGTCAGGAAAACACTTTTAGCTTGCTACATTCACAATAATACTGAAGGCATGCATAGCTTTATAGCAATTTGGATTCAATACTCATGGGTATTCACAAACATTTTCCCTGGGGCCACAATGTTTAGTCTGTGATGTGACCAAGAGATGCATTGAAGGCAGCAGGGTGGCTGTCAAGGGGTCAAGGGGGCGGGAAGAGATACCATGGGTGTAGGGGAGGTGAAGCATGTACATCTAGTGGATGAGATGCACAATGTGAAACTAATAAGTTTGGATCCATCCCAGCTTCCCCACCTGATCAATCTGTGTGATCCTAGGCAATTGTTATATTTCATGTTCCCTCCTTTTATTTCAGTATCACAAATAAGAGGACCTTCAAATACAAGACTTCAGGATTTGGGCTGTACAAAATCTTCTGTGTTTGATTTAACCCCTTCGGTGCTCATGACGGCTCCCAGCCGTCATGAGTCAAGGTGGGCGTGTGCTGATGAAGGCTGGGAGCCGTCATGACCACGCCCACGATCAGAATGTTCAGCACCGGCGCGGAATTCCAGCCACAGCCAAGGTGTTAATAAACCATAATTTTGTTTCTCTATAATAGCAACCCAGGCTGCCCAAAGGGTGCACATTACTAACGTGCCCCTTAGTTCACTACTGGCATTGTTGTCAGAGCTGGAGGAAGCATTTGGAATGTTTTCAAATTCATGTTTTAAAACTATCACTTTTCAAAAATACTTCTCAATGCACTGATATAACCTGATGTACCATGGTGAAACGGTTCTGAAGGTTAATGAAATACACTTTTTAAATTTACTTTATCATATTTTACAGGTTTTCTACAGGATTCAATTAACATTTAAAGACATGCTTGTCCATTTATTTAACATCTTTTTTAAGTTTAGTGGAGTTGAGTAAACAGCATCCCAGTGCTTCTTTGAACCAAGAGGCCGCATGTAAAGGTCATAATTGCCCGCATGCGACCCCCGGGTTGTAGTTTGAGTGTCATATCAAATATTTCCATGCCTCTGCACCTCTTTATGTACATGCATATTGAAATATGGTGATGGATCACTTAAAGATTAAACACTGTGTACAGCCTAATGTTCAACATTATTCTTGATTCTTCATTCTTTAACAGGTTAGGAAAGAATCGACAACAGCCACACTACTATATTTTTGGTTCCCCATTGGCTTTTCAGGGTTTTTTTTGTGACAGGGCATCTGCCGACATGGTAAGGGCATTTACAGCCTAAAAAAAGGAGATAGTGGGCCACCCTATTTTATTTTCCAAAGACTTGCCCCCAAAGTGGGGGCTGTTTTTTTAAAAATAAATAAGCAATGTCCTTGAGAAGTTGTGAACTTTCTTCCAGTGAGCAACAGACATTTCTGCTATCCATGTTTGTCATGGTTCACATGGCGGCTCCATAGAGCAGAAAATCAGCTGGTGATTGTGTAGGAGTGATCAGCCCTTCTGATGCAATTGTTTTCAGTGGCGGCTTCTCCGCTAAGGCAGTTGAGCATCGCCCCGTTGAACAAAGGGAAAAATAAAATGAAAACAACTATTGTTATTATTTACTGATGAGGGATACTATCCCGAAACACGAGCCATGTCTCGTGTCTAGAGATACTGGAAATATCAAGTACTTACTTGCACCAACCTTGGTGAAACACTCACAAACTTTTTCCCAACTCTTCAAGTCATATGCACTGCATATACCAGAGTGCAGAGGGGCGATCCGGCGGCGAAGTGGGGCTGGCCAGAGCCGGGGGAGGAGTGGTTTACACTCTCTAAGTACGCACGACTGCATAGCCAGCCCTCTTGGGCCGGCCAAACAATCATGGACACTTTGCATCTTCCCCACCGGGCTGGTGAGCAGCATGCCCCGACTCCAATTCTCTGTCTGAGCGCCGAACCACAGTGCTCAGACCAAACACAACGCTGTACTGCAGAATCGTGATTGGCTCTGGGGAGCCTGGGAGTCCGGGGCTTTCTGCTGCCAGCCGGGACTGCAGTAAGAAGGAGGAGGATGGAGGAGAGGAGGCCAACGTCCATTCCAAGAAAGTGTTTTTGTTTTATATTTTATATTTTTTATTTTTTCGTTGTCCCCATCTCCTTGACCCACCACCCGGGTCCGATAGAAGCCACTACTGATTGTTTCCACTGAGTGGATGGGGAACATGGTGGCTCAGAAGGCGAAGCAGACAGTGATAAATACATTGCTTCTCTGCATCTAAATTATGTGGAGGAAATGAAAGCTAGTCAAATTGGGCATCCATTAGGTTTTTATCAGGTGCCCCATTTCTGCTAAACTCCAACTGTACACCCAGTTCTCTTGGTTCCCAAACTGGCAACTTATCCAGTAACCAAACCTTCTGTTTTTGTAAAAAGATACCTAATATGTGTACACTCGAGGAGCTTAAAGTGAGCATTAGATTAGGGCTGTGCTTATCGACCTACGCTCAGTAACATCAAATATTACTGAAAGTCTATCATGCAAATGATGATAGAAAACATATTCACAAAGAATATTTATGAGGAAACTTTACATATAATTAGCTTCTTGTTTATATTTGCCCTGAAAACCAGATTGGTTTGTACGTTTTGAATCATGGCTCCAGCCCCACATTGAATTAAATCATAAATAGGCAGATTGCACTCCTTTTTTGTTTAGTAAAAAATGACAATTTAACTAAAACAATATATATGTCTAAGGAATAAACCAGGAAGACGTTCAAACAAAACGGCCTACCGCATTTGACCTGGGGATTATAAAACAGGATATTCATACAAACGAAAGAGAGGTGTGAGATCATAACAGAAGATGTCTGTTTTGCAGCAACCAGCTAGGTACACTGTTGTAAACTGATGTTTTCAATTATAGTGACTCAGAATTATTTCAGCATGATGGCAAAAATAGGTGCGACCTCACATAATCTCGCGCTCTAAAGCTGTAATGGTTTTTGTCAAGTCATAACTCAGACGACATTGGAGAAAACATGTTTTATTGGGAGATAGCGGAGGTGAACCACACCAAAGGAAACCTCGCTAGACCATAAACCGCTTTAGAAAAAAAAGGTTCTTTCAGAGTTGTTATAAAGAACAACTCGATAAATTGGCTGAGGGCTTAGCAGTTCTTAGCATCAAAGCGCTTATGGTTGTATATGTTTCTTCTTGCCGTTTTCTCCTTCTATTGTCAGAAATAACTTTTCGTGGCAGGAACTTTATCATTTTTTTGCTTATTCATTTGTGTAGCTAACAGTACACTGCCAATATGTCTACGAGCCGGCCATGCTGTGCAGTCAATTTAACAGAGAACTGAATGGGAAAGAGAAGACATGGAATAACCACTGCTAAACTAGGCGAAGAGAACAAATTGTTGTGAGTGACCCAAAGAAAGTGCCTCACAGGCAATGAGATTCTGGTTACAGGTAGTCATCAAGAGAGGATTTCCAGCTCTCAGTGCAGAACTCTGGGGCACATTATCAAGAAACGGAGTAAAAAGTATTGCTGCTTTAGCGGCAGAAACTGCTGCTAAAGCGGCGATAATGGGCTTGATAATATGCCCTTGATATTTCCAATAGAAGCCCATGTTCTGGTGTCAACATGGGCTTCTATTGGAATTCTCAAGGGCATATGATCAAGCCCATTATCGCCGCTTTAGCAGCAGTTTTCTGCCGCTAAAGCGGCGATAATTTTAACTCTGTGCTTGATAATATGCCCCTATATTTTCCCCCTGGAAAGCTCTGATACCTTTTTTGTAGTAATTTGGACTCAACACTAGGCGTCGTCCTAATGCTACTATCTTCTCTCACCTTAGTAAAGTGCCGATCATCCACAATGGCAAACCTTTATCCCCAGAAATGATGAAGCTACGAATTAGTAGAGTGTAGAACAGTAAGATGTTCACGGGTTCTTGTACAGAGTTGGTCCTTTTGCAGTGAATAGCGTAAATGTGCTGCTGCTTATGCAAGCTTGTGAAGGAACACATTTCAATGGTACAAACTTTAAAGGAATACCAAATGAAGGGATAGCGAGGCAGTTAGGATTAGAGATGGGGCTGAATGAGATGTACAACTACAAACCTTGGCTACCAGTAGAAATAAAAGTATAAACCCTTCAGTGCAAAGTGTTGTGGTACAATACCAATACTTACACTGGCCTTCTGATTAAACCATTGCTTATCATTGGTTGAGTTTTGTCTCAATCTTATTTGCTTGCTTCTTGTTCGATGGCTTTCCTTACTTTTCTTGTATTTTTCCTTCCTCTTGTAGGGCAGCCTTTGTAACAGCCTTTTATTTGGATGAGTGTTATCCTTCCACTGCTTGTATTTAGGGAACTACATTTGCATTCAGCACTGAGTGGGAGCGCATGTACTTCACTTTCCCACTCCTTGAGAACCGCATGAACAAAAAAAGATGGCAACGTCAAATGGCAAGCAATATTAACTTTGCAAATGCCTGTTCTTTAAACTGCAAGATTAACATTACTTATTTTAGGAAGAATGGATCCACACCTACAATTAGAGACATTTAGCCAATAAATTATATATTTTCATTAGAATAAGAAGCATTTCAGTTGTACTTCAACTTCAGCCACTACATTCCCTCCTAAAGGTTTCTGTTCCCCTGCAATGTGTGTAAATGGCCTTTTCCTCTATCCTATATGTGTGCTTGAACAATCCGAGCAGTCATCAAAAATGGAAGTGATCCAGGTACGATTACTGGCACTAACACCAACACATGAGTCCAAGCAGCCAATGGTGTTAAAGGCAGCTTGGAGAATCCGAAGCATCAGAGTGTGTGATTGACCACAGTCTCTACTGATGAGGGCTCCTCTCTGATGTTCAGTAGAGTGGCTGATGTCCTCCAGTGAGGGCAAAACCCCATCTAAATATTGTTCATTTTCAGGTGGGAAGACAGTGAAGCTGTCCCAGCTGACTCCGATCCTTAAGAGCTGCACTGCAAGCCTGAGATGGGCCTGTGGCAGGACACAATCAGTGCAGCATTTCCTTGCCACATGAAGACTTGGTTGTCTATTTCCCTGATGACTTTGTGGTCATTAGAGCTGGTCATGTTGTTCGGTCAAATGTCCAGGCTTCCTCAGCATAAAGAGTTCTTAAGAGCAGATTGTTTGAGATAAATCCAGGAGGTCAGACGAGAAGTGATTGGGGAGTGGTAGACCCATGTAGCTGTGAAAGATCAGTAAGGGCTGCTGGTGGATTTTACTAGGAAGATTTGCAAAACTTCAAAATGCTCCTCAGGTGTTTGGAATTGATGGAATTATTGAATATAGGGGCTGCCACACACCCATCAGCTCTACTCTTAGCCTGCATATGATAGTTTTCTCTGAGATGGCAAGAAATGGCAGACAAGGATGCATCATTAAGTCAAGTCTCAGTTAAGGTCAACAGTACCAAAGTATGATCTGTGTCTATAAAATTAGTAGAAGTATAATGTTGGGAGCTGAGCTAGCATTGCTAGATGTTGCTACGAAAGAATATGGTCCGGGGAATACATTGAGTTCAATCTCATTTTAGGGCCATGGGATTGTGTTTTGCAGAGCATGTAAGCATGTGCATCAGATATGAGAAGAGAAGGTTTCTATGAGATAGGCTTCCTAGTGAACTATTCCAATGGCGGCGAATACCTATTTAATTGATTGACTGTTTGATCCATGGCTCCAGGTCCCACATTGAATTAAACCACGAATAGGCAGCTTGCACTCTTTTTTCTTTAGGAACAAATTACAATGTATCTAAAACAAAGTATATATGAAAGCAATAAACAAGGAAGATGTTCAAACAAACCGGCCTTCCACATTTGGACTGGGAATTATAAAACAGGATATTCATACAAATGAAACAGAGATGTGAAATCATAGCATAAGATGTGTGTTTTACAGCAACCAGCTAGGTACACTTTTGTAAACTGATGTTTTGAATTATAGTGACTCAGAATTATTTGTTTTCCAAACATTAGGGCAACCCAATATACCCTTGTGGGCTTGGGTACTATAGATTATCAGGTAAAATTTGCCAACAAGAGCTTTTTCTTCATAAACAAATAAACATGTATAAATCCTTGGAATGCTTTACTGTGGCATGAAAGATTCAGTTTCATAAACATATTTAAACTTTCAATAGTGAAAAGAATCTCAACAAAACTGGGAGTATTTCTTATTTTTATATTTATATCCTTTTGCATAAGAATTTAAGGATACAATTGTTGACAGATACCTCACCTTGGTATATAATATATATTACTAGTCAGCAATGTACAAACCAATTTCTCTAACATATCAAAAAACTGGGATAAGGCATAGTGCTTAGATGTCCACCAATCACAATTCTTGAACAGAAAATGGGTTAATGCATCAACGTGTCGTTCTTTCTTGTGACGAATTTATTAGACCATCTTCAGGACAAAACAATCATTTGAAGATTACCTACATTTTCATAAGTCGATCCCTGTAATAGAAATCGTGGATCTTGTCAGGAATAGAGGAGTAGATCTGTAGATACCTGTCTAAACACAGTATAATTCAATTTGTGGTCCTTAACATGGTACGAGATAATGAACACATTCTAAAGCTCTTTCTATTGCTGTAATAATTGACAAACCTGCACAGCGTCTTCGGCTAACAATGAAGAACTTCAAATGATTGTTTTGTCCTGAAGATGGTCTTATAAATTCATCACAAGAAAGACCGAAATGTCAACCCATCATCCATTTTCTGTTCAAGAATTGTGATCGGAGGAAATCTAGGCACTATGTGTAGGCCAGGTTTTTTTATATGTTAGAGAGAATCGGTTTGTACATTGCTGACTAGTAGCATGTATTAAATACGAAGGTGAGATATCTGTCAGAATTATTTGAGCATGATGGTAGAAATAGGGGCAACTTCTCATAATCCTGTGCTCTGAAGCTGTAATGGTTTTTGACAAGTTGTTACTCAGATGTTGTATGTGAAATTGTTTTTGAATGACTGACTGATTAAGGTATTGACTGTATTTGTGTAGCACACACTACATACCTGCCTATTGATTTTGAGAATGGCAGTGTTTATTGGTGCTGTTATGATGGAGCCTCTAGTAGTCAGCTGCATTCTCAAGCCATGAAAATATTCCACAAGAGGGATTGAGATTTCAATAAGTAGCCTTGTTGCTAGAGTGGATCGAGCATCATATTGGCAAAACTAGGACTCCTAAAATCCGTTCTTTATGGCGAAAATATACATGTGTGGATCACTAATTACAAATTACATAACTGGTGTACAGATCACAAAGAGAACAGAACATTCCAAATTTAAGGTATAGCTGGTAGAAAGAATCTGGCATGAGTATGTCTAGAGCCATCAAATCTAGTAGCCAGCAAGCTGATAGATGCTAAGAGGTGTCCATTTAACAGTGAAGTGGCCGGACGGTAGGGCAAGAAAGCTGATGACAGATTGAGGAGCAACATTACTTGCTTGTGGCCATAACAAGAGGACACTCAGACAAGGATGGCCTTGGCAGTGTTAGGAAGAAGGAGAGGGCTGGTCATGTCACATGATCACGTGAAGTCACAGGGAATTCACTCCCTTCAGAATGAGGTAGAAAAGAGATGAACTAGTGAAACTCTGGAGATTTCTGATTTGAGTTGTGAAATTACGATAGTGCACCCTCAAAGTTATACAATTTGAAACAAAAAACAACTCGATGTGAAAATTAAGTTGAAGGAAACACAGTGTGCGTCGCAAGAGACAGCTCAAACTGGGGGCCTCATTTATGAGGCTGTGCGTCACTTTTACGCCGCCGGTGCGTCACTTTTTGTGACGCACCAGTGACGCCATATTTAAAAAGTGACGCATCTAGGTAGATGTGTCACTTTGTAAACCTCTGCGCCACATTATACCCTCACCAGGTATAATGTATGCAAGGGGGGCGTATTGATGCAAGGAATGGTCGTAGAAGTGACGCAGTGAAATCTATGAGATTGCGTCAAAATCTTGCGCCTGCCTCACAGCAGGTGTAAGACTGACGCAGGCCCTTTCACATGGGGCTTGCCCCATGTGAAAGGACGCATTGCTGGAGTTGCGTCACTTTTATGACACACTCCAGCAATGCGTCACTTTTGCGATTACAGATACGTCAGAAATACTGACGTATCTGTAACTCTATGCGACATGATGCGTCATACATTAAATATGACGCATCAGGAATGTCGCAAAGAGTGCGCACTGAGAAGTGACGCATCGCTGCTTTCACGCAGCGATGCGTCATTTCTCATAAATGAGGCCTAGTGTTTTATTTAGCATTTACAACCCAGTGCCTTCTTGAACTGTACTCTTGGTTCACCTATCCTGAATCAGTAAGACTAATGTGACTTGCTCTAAAAACAAGCAATTTTACACACCTGTCAAACTACACTTGTCCTTTCTAAGCACTGCAATTAGCAAGTGTTATTGTTCGCATTTTACTTAATTGACCGACCTTGTATGGATGAACTGCTGAGTTGGCCTTCCCTAGACTCAAACGTAGGACTTCTAGATAACAACAGATGTTAACAATGCGTGTTAACAGCAATTACCCTATTGCCAACTGTGGTTAATAGAAGGAATACCCTGAGCGCATAATGGCGCGACCCTGACTCAAAAGGACTATTTTTGTGGCACGCATTTATAGCAAAGTAGGTGCCACTCGTTTTACGGGTATAGCTCAATTTGTCTTATTTGTAATTTCTACAAAGCCGGACGTTTACAATGCAGACCGCGCGCAGAAAAATAAATGCGCTGCCACGCAGTCCGTGTAGCATGTTTCAGTGTAGCACGGGCCAACCTAACTGCTTTATCAGAATGCCATCTGTAACTGCAGTTGCTGAGCAGGACAAGGGAAAGGGAAAGTTTATACTGCAGCAAATGCTGGAGCAAAATGGAATTACATTGACAGCTGGGCATGCGATAAAAGAGATTATGCTTGCCGGTTCCGGTTCTTCTGCGGAAAAAAATACAGAACAGTTCCTGCTGCTGCCCACGCTGGTTTTAATTCTGCTTCTGAAGCAACTGAGGGCTGCCATCTGTACACGCGGTCGAAGACTGCAGTCCCTTCAGACTGCTGCAAACAGAACATGCACCGCAGGAGCGGATGCTAAATATTAACATGTTTATGTCATGGGATTGGCCACGGCGATAGGCCACGCTGTTCCTGTCATGTGACAAAACATAATTAATACATTTATCATTTATATTTATAGCTCGCTGTTGTTCCCTCTGGGTGGTGGCATTGTTTGAAACGCGCAAGTGGATCTGCAACCATTTAGTAAGCGTGGGAATTATTGTGACCGTATGTGAGAAAGTACAGATGAAACAAAACTGAAAATATTGTGTAATGTTCAGCCAGCAAATCATTGCAATCTTAGGAAAAGCAACATTGAAATCAATTAAGCTCTTGTCCTATCGTGTGATGGACACACAGACTGATGGAGCTCGCATCAGGGTACGTGGGAAAGCAGCGAGTATTCAGTCAGCAAGTAACCTTCTATATAGGCACAAACTGAAGAGTCACAAGTGACAGCAGCTGGCTTGCTTGCTCCCGCTTTCTTCCTGCGACAGGGTCTGAGATTATACAAAAATGATGTGTTCGTCCTCTGTTCTCCAAAGGTAGTATGTGGGGCCTCAGGGGATCGAAGACCTGGAAATGGAGTGAAGGTCCTATTACTTACTGGTAATCTTCATTACTCTGGGTCCCGTTGTCCTCGTCCCCTTCATACTGACTAGTGAGATAACCTATCTCCATGACAGAAAAAAGAAAATCAGGAATGCTGGTACACCCCTCCCCCTCCCCACTGGGAGTACATAGGGGTACAATACCCAGCATTCCTCCTGAACCACCAAGCCCCCGATGAGGGCCGGAAAGCCCGGAAGGGAGGGAGGGATGGTATGAAGGGGAAGATGACAACGGGACCCGGAGTAGTTAAGATTACCAGTAAGTAATAGGACATTACCCCCAGGTCCCTCCTGTCCTCGTCCCCTTCATGCTGACTAGTGAGAATACCCAAGCAGCAACCGGCCATCATCACACAACAAACCACCAGGACAAAGAACCCCAGCAAATTAAGCAGTTTATTGAAAACAGCACAGTATCAAAGAAAAAAAGGAATCAGGAACACACAGCCAAAATAACTCCCAAACCAAAGTTAGTGTCATCCCCCAGAACATTCTGAATCTGGTAATGCCTAACAAAGGTATTAGCAGAGGCCCAAGTAGCGGCCCTGCAAATCTCAAAAAGGGACACACCACAAACCTCTGCCCAGGTAGCAGCCACCCCCTCCCCGTAGAACACCCCTTAACCCCAGCCGGGGGAGGGGAGCCCGAAAGAGAATAGGCTAACACAATAACCTGCTTCAACCAACGACCAATGGAGGAAGTGGAAGCTCGACAAATTCTGGAGACCACCCCAAAGAAAAGAAACAGGGATTCAGTATGCCAAAAGGAACGAGTACGGTCCACATAGACCCTCAAAGCATGGCATACATCCAGCAAGGACCAGGGAAGGTCGTCCTCATCCACCTGAACAGAACACAGAGCAGGCAAGACCAGCTCCTGAGAGCGATGGAACTGGGAGGAAAACTTAGGAACAAAAGAGGAATCCAAACAAAGAACAATCCCATCCGCAGAAAAAGAAAGAAAAGGCTCCTGAGCCATCAAAGCCACCAGCTCACCCAGGCGCTGAGTAGAAGTTATAGCCACCTAAAAAACAACCTTAAAGGTGACAACATTCAAATCAACTTCCTCCAAAGGCTCAAAAGGAGCAGCCATCAAGGCCTTCAAAACCAAAGGGAGGTCCCAATGAGGAAAAGAAGGCCGAACCACATGACGGGAATTCGTAAAACTGAGCAACTAACGGGAAACCTGGTTATCAACATCAGGCAGATTCCCCCAAGGGGCACGGAAAGCCCAAATAGCAGTCCACCTGGCCTGCAGAGTCGAGACAGACAAACACTTCTCAAACCCATCCCAAAGGAACTGAAGAACATCAGGCAAAGGACAAACCAAAGGAGACTATACCAGACCGAGACACCAACGCTCGAAGTTGCCCCAATGCCTGCCATAGGACCAAAGAGTAGAAGGCTTGCGGGACCGCTGAATAGCCAAGGCTAAATGCTCGGGGAGACCCCTATTCCTCCACCCCTGCCTCTCAACCTCCAAACCGACAGCCTAAGCCGCCGGAGGGACAACATCGGAGAAGACCGCAAGGGAGACAGAAAGAAGGGAAAGAACCAAGGACCCTGAACCGCCAACAACTTCAGAGTCAGAAACCCTGACCGACGGTGCCAGAAGGGCACCACCACCACCACCTCCCGATCCTCCATCACCAGCCGAGACAGAAACCGAGAGATCAGAGCAAGGGGAGGAAACGCATACAGCAGGCGAGAAGGCCAAGGGAGGGTCAGGGCATCCACCCCTCAAGACCCCTGCTGAGGAACCCGGGAGAAGAACCGGGGAAGCAGAGCATTGAGCCGAGAAGCAAATAGGTCCAGAAAGGGAAAACCAAACCTCACGCACACTAGACGAAAAGCCACCGGAGTCAAAGCCAACTCCAGATAGGCAAGAAAAAAATGACTGAGGGCATCCGCCGCCCCATTGTCCACCCCCGGACATGTACAGCCGCCAGAAACAAAAGATGGCCCTCCGCCCAGCAAAACAATGGGGACACCACCGCGTTCAGGGACCGGGACCGGATACCCCCCTGGTGATTCAAGTAGGCCACGGTCACTGAATTGTCTGACCGAACCAACACATGCTGGTGCAACAGCAGGCTCTGAAACCCCAAGACAGCCTGACACACAGCAGACAACTCTCTCCAGTTCAAGGACCGCCGACTCTAAAGAAGGGACCAACGACCCTGAAGGAACGTCATCCCCAAAGTCGCCCCCCAACAGAGAGCACTGGCATTCGTCGTAAGGACCACCAGAGGAGGAGACTGCAGAAGCAAGTCCCTGGCCGGATTGTCCAACAGAGTCCACCAGTGCAGGGCAGGAAGGATCGACAAAGACACCGGAACCAAAAGGGACAAATCCCGAGACAAAGGATCACACCGAGCCAACAGGTAAGCCCAAAGAGGCCGAAGATGGAAACGCGCCCAAGGCACAGTGAACTCCGTAGGCCCCGTCAGACCCAGAAGGCGCAACCAAAGACGGACCGGGAAGGACTGACTCACCAGAAACCGATGAGCCAGGGAACACAGGGTCACCGCCCGAGCAACCGGCAGGAAGACCCGATTAAGATCCGTGCGGAAACGTGCCCCTATGAAAGTCAGGTCCTGAGATGGCAGAAGTTGACACTTGGGGAGATTCAACAGGAACCCATGGGCCTGCAAGGCGGAAAACACCAACCCCTGATCCCTCAACAACTGAACCTCGGAGGGAGCATGAAGGAGCCAATCGTCCAGATAAGGGTAAACCATCAGCCCCTGAAGATGCAAGTAAGCCACCCAGGGAGCCACCACCTTGGTAAACACCCTGGGGGCCGATCTCAGGCAGAATGGAAGAACCTGGACTGATAATGGACACCCAGAAGACAAAACCTCAGGAAAGGACGAGAAAGGGGGTGGACCGACACGTGATAATAGGCATCCTGAAGGTCAGGAGGGCACATGTAATGACCCAGGAGAACCAGGGAAATCACCCGCTGAAGAGTCTCTATCTTGAACTGGAGCCGCAGCACAAATTTGTCCTTGTCCACATGCTTGCCCTTCTGAGCATCAACCCCCAACCATTCATCCTCAGACCCAGAGGAAGAAGAAGGAGGCAGAGCCCGACCAGCGGATTTGGACCTGGCAGCACCCCTCATCTCTAACAAAGTCTCCTTAATCAGCCGCTTTATCCTGGCATCAGCACCCCGGGAACAATGCCTGGAACGCACAGGAGAAGGAGATGAGGAAGATGAAGCTGAGGAAAAAGAGGAGGCCTCAACCACATACCTACTCTTCTTGGCATGTTTACCCATGAGTGCAGGAGCGCAGGACAACGAGGCACAGCAAGCCACCCCAGGAGCAGGATGAAAGGCCACCGAAGCACAGCCAGCCACCACAGGAACAGGACCTTAGGCCACCCAAGGAGAGAACACAGGCAGTCCTCCTGCAGCCCAGGACCACAGGGAAAGCGTAGATCCAACGAGGGGGCAGCCCAAACGAGGAACAGACAGCAGCAGAACGACCCCAAAATAGCAGCACTGCACAAGAACCAGCCAACATAGAAATGCATCAGAAACAGCAACAAGGGCCATATAAATAAAGAAAAAACGCTAAGCTGTACTTACAGATAAGGCCGGCAAGCACCCCATTCAACCGCCGCCAGACGCCATCAAAAAATGCCGGACTTCCTGCTCCAAACAAAGGAAGTCAGGCAATCCCTGGAAGGAAGCGCCCTAGCTACACGGAGACGCCGCACTCCCTGAGAAGAAACAGGAACCACCGCGTCCCAGACATGCTCAGCAACACGGAAGACGTGGCCAGAACACCACCAGCGGGAAGAGTAACCGCCAGGAGGCGCCAACATGGCTCCTGCTAAGCCCAGCGGGGTGGGAGACCAAGAAGACCAGCACATACCTGGAGCCCAGCAACAGGTAAGCCCCAGGCTCCTGGTCCACTTCATAGTGTCGGAAGACAAAAAAAAGAACAGGAGGAATACTGGGCATTGTACCCTTATGTACTCCCAGTGGGGAGTGGGAGGGGTGGACCAGCATTCCTGCTTTTCTTTTTTCTGTAATGGAGATAGGTTATCTCACTAGTCAGTGAGAAGGGGACGAGGACAGGAGGGACCTGGGGGTAATTTAAAATATTTTATAGGTATGCCGAACAAAACATGCGCCATCTTGTGTACAAGGCTTAGGTCAGACAGATGATGCAATGAACAGAAGTGGCTCAAACCAAGTAGGTCTAATTTATATTAGGAGTAACACATGGGAGATCTGAGCAAGTGGATTGGGCCCACTTTTGTCCTTAAATTTACATAAATGCAACAATGATACTTCTCATGTTCACTGTAACATCATGAAGATCAATGGCGTCATCAGACATGTATCTGAGAACTAGGCTACCCATGCCAGCTTCTAGTGCACAGACATAATATCGAATCCAAAAATCGATTGGACATAATATTGAGTATTTAATATAGACTGGACAAAATATCGACAGGACAGAATATAGACTACAAAAATATCGCTTTTAAGGTAAGTGAAGTAATATCGACTGTTAAAAATATAGATAGTTAAAATATCGAAGTATATAATATAGATAGTAAAAAATATCGATTATTTAATAATATATAATTTCTTATAGTGTATTTTTTTGTTATAATATGTGTGAAAATTGTGTAATTCTGTAGCGGGTTGTGGGTTTATAGGGGATTAGGGTGGGAAGTAATTTAATTATAATTATTGAAATATGTAAATTTAATTATTGATACTAATTTGTAATTAATTATTAATTCATTTATATGTGTTAATGTAATTGTAATAGGAAAATAATTATTATTAATTGATTAATTGGTAATTATGTAAATTTTACTAATTATATTCTGTAGCGGGTTGTGGGTTTATAGGGGAATAGGGTGGGAAGTAATTTAATTATAAATAATTAAATATGTAAATGTATTTATTGATAGTAAATAGTAATTAATTGCTAATTAATTTATATTTGTTAATTAATTTAAATATCATTGTTAATTAATTTATAGTAATTGATTAATTGGTAATTATGTAAATTTAACTAATTTAATTCTGTAGCAGGTTGTGGGTTTATAGGGGAATAGGGTGGGAAGTAATGTATTTATAATTAATTAAATATGTAAATGTATGTATTGATAGTAAATAGTAATTAATTGTTAATTAATTTCTATTTGTTAATTAATTTATTAAAATTGTTAATTAATTTATATTAATTGATTAATTGGTAATTATGTAGATTTTACTAATTTAATTTCTGTAGCAGGTAGTGGGTTTATAGGGGCATAGGGTGGAAAGTAAATTAATAATAATTAATTAAATAATAAAACTAATTAAAATTTATTTATTTGGAAATAATTGTAAAATAAGTTTAAATTATAAAATATTTAATTGTTAATGTTTAATTAATTTGTATTAATAGGTGATTAATTGAAATAATTATTGTTAGTTAGTTTTTTTAAATTAATTAATAATAGATATTCTTTTGTAGATTTTGAATAATATATGAATTATTTACTTTCCCTAATGTTGTATTCTCTGGAGTGGGAATAGTAATTGTAACCCCTACGCTATCCAACACTTTCCCTACTGTTGCACCCACTGGAGTGGGAATAGTAATTTTAAACCCTACGCTATCCAACGCTTTCCCTACTGTTGCACCTACTGGAGTGGGAATAATAATTTTAACCCCTATGCTATCCAACGCTTTCCCTACTGTTGCACTCTTTGGAGTGGGAATAGTAATTTTTACTCCTACGCTATCCAACGCTTTCCCTACTGTTGCACCCACTGGAGTGGGAATAGTAATTTTAACCCCTACGCTATCCAACGCTTTCCCTACTGTTGCACTCTTTGGAGTGGGAATAGTAATTTTTACCCCTACGCTATCCAACGCTTTCCCTACTGTTGCACTCTTTGGAGTGGGAATAGTAATTTTAACCCCTACGGCATCCAACGCTTTCCCTACTGTTGCACTCTTTGAAAGGGGGAATAGTAATTTTAACGCCTACGCTATCCAACGCTTTCCGTACTGTTGCACCCACTGGAGTGGGAATAGTAATTTTTACTCTTTTGTTATTGTACGTTAATAATAGTGGCTATTATTTAATTATATTTTGTTACTATATATATATGTTTTAAGAAATATGAATTACATTTTTTTTTTTTACTTTAATTAATTATTTAATTATTATAAGTTAATTTAAGTATTCTTAAGTATGTTTTAGTACTTAGTTTTTAATATTAATTTAATTTAATAGTGTTTTTAGTAAAGTCGATATTTTTTAAAACTATATTTTTGTAAACGATATTTTAAACTCAATATTTTTGTACTTACCTGTTTGTAGATAGAAACTCGATATTTTGTCTGTCGATATTTTCTCAACGATATTCTTGCAGGTCGATATTTTGTCTCTCGATATTATTTCAGTGATCCCCAGCTTCCACAAGGGGGCCAACTGAATGCCTCACCTGGCATGCATGCAAGTAAAGCTGAAGCTGCAATGCCATACATTATTTTTTGTAGTAGTTTTATATAGCGGGAACTTGACCCAAAGGTATCAGAGCGCTATGCATGAGCCCCAGTTGCATTTGCAGCCGGACACATTCATTTTTGTAGGCACAGGGAGATTAAGTGATTTGTCCAGAATCACAGGATGCTTCAGACTCCCACCAGACTCAAACCTGGTCCTGCTGCTGCAAGGTCGGTCGCTCTAACCATTGAGCCACATCCTCTCTACTTTTGGGCAGCGATGCATTGATAGCTGTACTGTGCAGGGGGCCTGGAAAACCCTCTAGATAAACAATGTAGGCATGAGCTTCACTCCTTCTTGGTTAGTTCGGATTCCTAGACACCAGGAGCAAAACAAATTGTTGATGATGTGGAATCCTCTCATAGAGTTGGTAGAGTTGGTGCAACTGTTGCACCTTAGAGGTACCATAAACCTATGCTACACAGTACAACTTTACCCAGGGCCCGCTTTAGGGCAGTGTGACTGGTGCAGCTGCAGTCAGCTCTCACCTGGGGAGGGGGGCCCTGATCTTGGGGGAGGGGGATGTTGTGTGAAGTAGTAACTCAGGATTTAAAAGATCCTGCTTCTGAGTTCCTTGTACGTCCACCTGTCAGGGGCCAATAAAAATGTCAATATAATTTGTGATATTTGTTCCTGCTAGAAAGTGAGATCATAATTTTGTTTTGTGACAATTTTGACTTTCCATAAAGCAGTGCAGAGGGTTGTAATGCCTGCTGTAATGAAGAAGTGCCATGCAGATCAGAAATCCTTATGTTATGTGGATAGCTGAGTGTATTATTGCTTTAGTCACAGAGAGCCTTTTGTTACTGCAGTTCATAAAATACAACCTTAATATAGAACAGTGACTGTTACGAACTATCATCAAAGAGATGCATGCAAATTTCATGAGCTAGATTAAGACGTTATTTTTTTCCCCAGTTTTTATTCACTATTCATAATGTTACTAAAAAGGGTTTATTTGGGTAGATATACATTGTTATTAGTAAAACCAGCCTTTAATAGTGCATTAAAACAAATAAAATGTATGTGAGAGAAGGGCTATGGAGAAATGAGGGGCACATTTGTCCCCTGGCAGTGAAGGAATCCGATGAGGAGGTCATGGGGGGATGCCAAAAATAATTGTCGCACTGGGCGCCACCAGCGCTAAAGTCGGCGCTGACTTTACCACATAGAAAAAGTGACTAGGATTACAGAGATCTAAAGCACATACCTTGTTAATGCATTATTTATTGAATCTGACAAAAAGACTTTTGAAATGAATACAAAATTATGCCGGGTGTACTGTAGGCTGTGCACAAAAGTGCTCCTCTGCACAGTAACTTTGGGTGTTTGGGCGAGTGAATTCCCTTACTGCAGCCGGAAAGTAAATAATCATTCGCTTTCAGTGGAATCTGCATGTGTAGTTTGTTTGACCTGGCATCCTTGGCGTGGTTTCCCCTGAATTGTTGCCTCTACCTCCTGTATTTTTGACACTGTGCTGGATTTCGTTTTTGCTGGTTTAGGTGCTTTGGGCACTTTGCCACTGCTGATCAGTGCCAAAGTGCAAGTGCTCCCTATGTAAATTATTATGGTGATTGGTTATCCATGATTGGTATGTTTGTTTTACCTGTAGGTCCCTAGTAAAGTGCACTGAGTGTGCCAGGACAGGTAATTCAAATGCTACTAGTGGGCCTGCAGCACTGGTTTTGCCACCCTCATGAGTAGACAGTAAACAGATGTCTCAGACCTACCACTGCAGTGCCTGAGCGCAGTGCCTGTGCGCAGTTTGCTAACTGCCATTTCGACCTGGCCAGTGTTCTCACTTGCCAGGCCTGACCCTTTCCTTTTCTTACACAGAGGACACGCCTATGGTAGGCCCAAGGTACCCCCCTGGACTGGGTGCAGCGTATGTGAAGGTAGGACATGTACTAGTGTGGGTAAGATGTTCTGAAAGTGAAATACTGCCAATTTCATTTTTCACTATTGAAAGGCTATCTTGCCCACAGGCCAGAATGGGGAATGCTCTCTAACATGTTTACCTGCATATTTCCCATAGGAGTGAGATAAAAAAAATTGGAGTCTGATATCCCTGAACTCAGAATTTAATAACATATCTTTTAGGAAGGATAGTTTTTAAATTCTGTGTTTGAAAATAGCACTTTTAGAAAGTGACTGTTTTCTTGTTCAACCTTTCTGTGTGTGTTGCCTGTTTGTGGATTGACTGTCTTGTTTGAGAGTGACAGGGTCTGGGTGGTTCCAGGAGTCTGGGTGAGTCAGCACTAGGCTGAATAGACTGATCTGCAGTTGGAGTGGTGGGAGGAGTAGCACCTGGGCCTGAAACAGGCTGTACCTGCCTTCCACAATGCTGGCTCCACCTCTTGAAGTGCGTCTGAAGACCCTGGCCCACATTCACAAAAGAAGAAGTTGTGCACTGGCAGAGTGCACCCAGAACTGGTTTGGACTGGATCCAGGACCCCTCACACATAGAGAACACATTCTTTTGGGGTATAAATGTAAGAGCTGAAACCCCTGTAAATTAGACTACTTCGTGATCATGAAGAACCTGTTACCGAAGAGGAAAGCTGAAGAGACTGATGAGAAGGGCTGCCCTTGCTGTGTTTCTGACCTGCAGTTTGCTGTTTCTACTGAGGAGAGGACAAAGGGACGTTGCTGTGTCCCCTGCTTGAAGAAGGACTTTGCTGTGTGCTGTGTTCATCTGAGGAAAAGTCTCCAAGGGGCTGAGAAGAGTTGCCCTTCTGTTTCTGAAGTCCCAGGCACAAAAGGACTTCACCCCCAGCTTGCCTGACTTCTTTGCTGGAAGTTCTGACCTGCCCAGAGGTGCCTGTAACTGTGTGTGAGAACCTTGCTGTTGGGAGCTGGAAGCGCAACACAATGAGGGAGAAGCATGACGCCACCGCAGCAGCCACCGTCGGATCACCAGAGAAGCGTGTTGCAGTGCTGTCACATCGCTAAGGAAGCGTGCCGCCACGGCTGATCGCCATTGCATCACCAGAGAAACATGTTTCAGGGCCGGTCGCGGCTCAGGAAACCACCTATTTTGCCACACCGCCGTTAGCGTGCATGCATCGCATCCACGTTGATGCATCCCATCAAGAGGCCGCTTTGTCGCATCGCACCGGATCGAGGAGCATTCTTGTTGCATCGCAACTGGAGCGCAGGAAGAATCGTCGCATTACCTTCTCTGCAACCCTTTGTTTGTTCTGCATTACGCATCTAAGGTACTTTGAGAGAAAAGTGTTGGATTTACCATCTACTAGTTTATTATTGCAACAACCCTTTTTAAAGACATTCAACTGAGTATCTGTATGTGGGTTTTTTTGTTTTGGTCTTGTTTAGTTTAGATAAAGATATTTTATTTTTCTAAACTGGTGTGGTGTTTTCACTGTGTTACTGTGAGTGTTGGTACAAATACTTTACACATTGCCTTTACGATAAGCCTGTCTGTTCATGCCAAGCTACCAAGTGGGGTGAGCAGGGGTTATCTAAAGAGTGTATCCCCCTTACCCTGACTAGAAGCAAGGGTTCCTATTTGGTCAAAGGTAAAAGGTACCTACCTCTACAAACTAGAGACATAGTTGTTTTAATAGTTGTTTATATTTTTGGTTGTTTCGCATAAACAACATTTTCAATTCTAGATGTCATGCATTATGAATGAAATGCAACTTGTAATGCTCACATCTACTCGAGGGAACGTCCCAGTGCTTTGCTCATTGGTCACATTGTAAATTATAATTGTGTTGTCTATTCCAGAATGAAAAGTGAAGTTTACAGCTTTTTGTTTAACACTGTGATAGCGTTTAGTGAGTGTATTCCAAGCTAAAGCTTGTCCCGTGCCACTGGCCCTAGACAGGGGATGGACCGTCCCCCGCTGCAGAGCGGCAAATTCTAGGGATCCCAGCTTGTAAGCTAATGGCTGACCCCTGATTTCTTGAGGGGACATAAAAGTAACCCAAAACATGTGGCTACCACCCATTTGATTTGTGGTTGCTACCAGCATATGATATCACTTTTGCCGCCAGGGCCTCAGCCATCCGGGCATGTGGTGTGAGATGCACGTCAAATAGTGTTAGGCTCAGGGCAGAGCCACTGTCAGCTCGCCAGATCCTGAAGAGAAGGGTGAGAACCATACCTCCTGTCATTTGCCCTCCAAAAAGGAGGCAAGCCGGTCTAAGGCTTCACCAACTATGCCGATGGATTAGAGACAGGCTAAAAGTCTGGAGTGGGGAACCATGTCAAAGGCCGCTGACAGTTGTACCATGATCAGCACTGCCTTCCCACAATCATCCAGGGTGCCACTGATATATCCTGCCACCTACATTAGTGTCCTCTCCATACTGAAGTTGGGTCTAATCCCAGACGGCAGCCCAAGAAATAACTTCTCGTTGTAGAAGATGCATAAACAAGGAAATGTGTCAACGCTGTTTTAAGAGATGAAAACATAATCTGATCTTTTATTTATTTATTTGTTAACATTTTTCCTTGATGCTGTTTCATAACTCTTTAACCACATTTATTTGGGTAATAAAGACCATCTCCCAATTGCTTATGATGCTAGGTGTTCATGAAGACACGGTTTACAGGACATGACTTACACTGGTCTTTGATCTATCTATTGTTTATATTCCCTTTATAAGGGGCAGAAATCTTCTAAATTGCTAGAGAGCCATACAATAGGTGCAACTGGCTGAGACATCTGCCACAAATGACATGAGTCAATGCCTCTTTGAGCAAGTGGCTTATACATAAGACATGACTGTTAAAAGCTACTTGCATGTCTAACATTTATGACCAGAGTACAAGAGACCTCTGCCTACACTTAAAAAAGAGTGCCAATGTCCGGTTGCAAAACATTAATATTTTAGTGACACCTTGAGCTGCACCTCCATTTCCTCAATGGGAGCTTGTATTATGGCTGGGTTATGGCCATAACACGAGCTCCCATTGAGGAAAGGGGCCATGCGACCGAACTATGTTCGGTCGCATTGAAATCAGTCAGTCGGGAAAGCCACCGGGTGTTGGCCGGTCCTATGACCGAGTCGTGTCTGGAAGAAGTGATTCTGCCTGACATCATAATAAGCCCCTTAGTGTTGGCTTAGGTTGTACTCATGGGGCCTCATTTGGTTGTCGGTCTGAAGGCCCTCGGCGCAGGTCCGTGGCTGTACATGGTTTAAACTCCGACTGCCTTCTTACAAAGAAGGCGGTCGGAGTATAAACCGGCCGTCAAATCTGGCTTCTGACAAGCCCGTCGACCAGTCGTCAGCCACACATAATCCAGAACGGATGGTGTTTCCACTGTCGGCATTATGATGTCAGTTTCAGACTTGGTGGCTCCTATGGTGACCCTCTAAAATCCCTGCATTGTGTGTCAGGTACCATGACGTGCCTGCCTCGCGGTACAGGGATTTACAAAAACTCCTATTTCTCTATGGGAGCTTGTACTGGGGCGGTTTCTGCCAGTACCAAAAGCATCATGATCCAGGATGCGGTATGGTTTTGAGGGCTGCTGGCCGGTCATAGCACCGATCACTCAAGGATGGGATGGTGAGCTTTGAGACACAGGCTAAAGGAGCACCTCCTCTGCCCATCGGCGTCCCGTACTCCCAATGCTGCTACACCCACCACCCTCCCCCGATTTGATGTGGAGATCCGGGAGGCAAGTCGCGCTCGAGTGCTGCTGACCGACATTGTGCTGTGCTCCGAAGACTTGAGGAGACGAGAATACGAGGAGGGGAGTCTCAGGGGCACAGGTTAATGAAGCAGCATTGGGGACTGCGAGGCTGCGACGTGGTGCAGGGGGCTTTTGCGGGATGAGCACCCCTCCTCCTTGCTGCAGAGTTCTGGGAGGCTGATCAGACTGGGGCCTACCGACTGCCAAAGCTCTTTCTGGCCCGAGGGGGTGGGGGCAGCTACCAGTGTGGGCCGTTCTGCTCCAATGGTTTGTGGCATCACTAAGGATTTGAGGTTGAAAACAGCATGGTGCCCCGCCTTTACCCCGATGTTTTTTAGCAAACGGAGGGGCCACAATACCGGAGGTCGCTGAATGCACACAGAAGGTTGTGGTGTGTTGTGAACCCCGACCTGGTGGATCCCGTAGACTCTAGCACATGGTCACCGGTGAAGCCTCGGGATCGTGGATGTCCCCCCCTTACCTCGTTAAATCTTTGAACTGGGGAAAGGAAGTCTGATTTCTTGGAGGTGCATGACTGAACGAGCCAATTTGGTTTAGGCCCGCACGCAAAGGTGTCTGGCCCTTCATGTGAACCTGACTTGACAGGATTGTTAATCCCACAATTGGCACCCATTTTGTGCTGAACACTGTTGACTTTAGGTAGTCGCCCATAGCCCCTGTACTTGCCGCTCCTCATTGTAGAGAAACAAAAAAAGGACATGCTTCATGCCACACCTTTGGAGGCCATCTTGGAGTGGAGCTGCTCACTCTGCAACCTATATCCTCTTGGAGTTTAAAACTAAAATGTCTTGTTCCCCATGAGTTACCCTTGCATTACTTCCCATACTTCTCCACTCTAAATGGCCGCCCGACTATGTGAGTCTGAATTGTGGCTTGAAACTATAATCTGCACCCGTGACCGTCCTAGCCAGCCTACTTCTCCCTGTTTTCATGACATTCCTGTTGTCCATGATACCCACACAGTATCTTTGGGACTAACTTTTGTACCCTCCCATATAGGTCCCCAAATGTATCTATCCCCACTTAATATATTATGGAGGCCCACATTTTACATTCTATCTTACTTGTTAAGGCTTTGTCTGCCAACTGCTTGACAATATGTTTCTTACTCTGAACAGACATTGACGTTTACAATCTAAGGTGCTATGCGCACCCAACTGACCCTTCTGCTAAACAATCTGTAATTTAATTCGGAAAAGTTCCATTATGTTTTCAACTTAACGTGCCTTGTGCTCCCCAAACTATCAACCTCATTCCGATGCTTTTACATTTTAAATGCTGTCCTTACCTGCGGCTTGACAATCTGAAATTTTTTCCTCTGAATTGCCTCAAGTTGTTTTAACCTAATGCGCTGCGTGCTTCCAAACGTTTTAAGCTAATGCGCTATGTGCTTCCAAATTGATCAACCTTATTTCAACGCTTTTTACATTTTAAATGTTGTTCCTTACCTGCTGCTTCACAAACTGTAATTTTTCTTACGAATTGTCACTAGCTACTTTAACCTAATGTGTTATGTGCGTCCAAATGTTTTAGCCTAATGCGCTATGTGCTTTTAAACTGATCTACCTCACTTTGATGCTTCTATTACAAATGTTTTCGCTGCCTACTGCTAAGCCAGTGGTATTTTTAACGTATGTGGTACATGCACCCAAATTGCTTCTTCTTCATTTGGATGTTTTTATCTCAAATGTTTCTTAACCGGTTATTAGTTAATCTGTAGTTTATTCGGAACTGCAACTTGATGTTTTAGCCCAATGTGCTACATGCTCCCACACTGATCTACCTCGGCTTGATCTTTTATTTGCCTTCAATGTTGCTGTCCTGCCTACTTATTTAGCCATACAATAGCATACTGCACTTTGCCTCTTAGTATTAATCTGATCTGTTTTTCTATCATTGTTTCCCTTGCTCCTACTTTTCTCTTCCTCCTTCCATTTAGCTCTGTTGTTGGTCTCCCCAACTGATTGACCACCACTTCATTCTCTCCTACCTCATTGTGCCGTCTTACAGAATGGTCTCAACTTCTGGATTCCCCCCCTGTTTCCCATCTACCTTCTCCCCAATGCCTCTCCATCTCTAGCTACCGCAAAACAAGGCCTGTACATTCGAGCCACCTCATAACAAGACCATTGCCTTTGTTTTGGGACTGATTGTCCCGTTCACAGATTTCTCTCCCACCCCCTACTTCTTTTCTACCCCTTCCCTGTGCCAGCTTCCTATCTCCCTCCCTCACAAGTTGCTCACTCACCTGGATCATCCTAACTGAATTACCATGCCTCCTCTCAATCATAACCTTGCAGCACCGGACTCACTCATCACTAGACATGGCCCCAATTCTTGGACTACCCTTTACCCACCCAATCTCTCTAAAAATGCTAAGAAGAACTTTAATCATAAACTACGAATACATCACCAAGAAACCTTATTTGTTGAGAACTACCTTAGCCTCACCTCCATTATTAAAACCAACTACATCTTTTACTCCAAACATCCCTCTAAATGGAAAAATATCTTCCTGCACCACCTCCCCATTACCAAATCTTGCCAAATCCCATATGGTTTGAAACTGTCCACCACACTTCCCCCACTTTTCTTGGCGAAATCGACATCTCCAGCATCAAATCTTGTAATATCCTCATACAAGCCTCTGAAAACCATCTCATCATCTTTGAGCACCACTGCAGCACCTTATCCCACCTACTAGCTACACCTACCCATAACACGCCAGCCTCTCAATCACAGGAAGACATTTTGGTCTTGCTCCTTATGTCAGAAGCCCCCCCAGCTCCCTGATCCTACAACTATCTGGGAAGTCGCACAATCCCAGAATTTCTTTCACTCGCCCCATCAGCATTCTCTCCGCCATCAGGTCCCTGGGGTTGCCGGCTCTCACCCTACTTTGCACCCTCATCCTAGCAACCGGAATACCCCTCACTACCCCTCACTAGGGTTCCCTTCACATCCTTCACCTAGTCCTTCCTCCCCATCTAACTTTGAACCTGCCCCTTACCCCCAACATCCTTGCCTCCTTATCTTCCTCGCGCTTATCTCAGTCGCTTCTCAACATAGAACTCAACCTCTCAATCCTGACGTCAGAACTTTCATCTCTCAGGAAAGAAATGCCCTCTCCTCTATCAATCTCGCCAACCAAACCCATACCATGGGCTTTGTACAAAATAACAATACTTTCGCTCAACAAGGGGGTACTACCCCTAGCGGTATCGCAGCAGTTGGATCACCTGGTAACTCTTCTTTTAGATCACCCCAAGCCTCGAGCCATCTCACCTTTTCTGACCGCCCGGACCTAATATCTCCTTCCCCCCTAACTCCTCGACTAGAGTTCCTCCTTCACCTCACTCCACTATTCCTGTGATCCTGGGGAGAAGTTGTATCCCCACCTCCGCAGGATCGCCCAGAACCCCGCCGCAACTCACTGCTATCCTTTCTTGTTCCCCCAAAATCAATCCTAAACCCCTCAACTGCATGCTGGTCAATTGCCGATCGGCTGCATGACATGCAATGGATATCTCGGAAACCATCCATAGTGATGATATTGACATTGCATTTCTTACAGAAACCTGGCTCAATGCCCACTTCTTATCCATTCGGGACCTGATCTCTCCCCCATGTTACTCCATCCTCAGAAAAGACAGGATTGACAAAATTTGAGGGGCATTGCCACAATTTATAAAGATGAACTTCAACTCTCCCTTGTTCAGAGCTCCGACCATACTACTTTTGAACACATTAGAGCGGAACTTAGAGCTCATGGTTTCCCTCCTATTCAGATACATAATATCTATCATCCCCCCAGTGATCCTTTGCCTTTTGTGGAGGAACTGTCCATCCTTCTTTCTCAGTCCTTGATTTCCAACTCCAAAAACCTCTTCCTCTGAGACTTTAAAATCCACTGGAACAAAAAGGACGATACCTTTGTTATCCTCCTAAACAATCTACTTGACATTAATGACTTGAAACAACTTTGCCATTCGCCAAAACATTCCAAAGGGGCTACTCTTGATGCGATCATTACAAGCAAAGATCTAACTTCCCTTTTCTACATTGTCCCCATTGACTGGTCCGACCACCGCCTCATCCTCTTCAAAATTACCACAGCCGTGCCTCCCCCTTCTCCTAAAATCACCAAACTTAGGAAATTAACCAGACATCTTCACCTTATCCCTCCGGGCGAACTGGAGACTAAGATCAAAGCACAACTACTACTTTCACCTCCGTCCCAAAATGCGAATGACATCGCTGAACACTACAATTCCATCGTGAAGGTCCTTGACCAAATTGCCCCAGCCAAATTTAAACTGCAAAAAAACAACCCCGCCAAATCCGGGTTCAATGCTGATCTCAATAATGAGAGACGCTCTCTTAGACTGACCGAGCGCATGTAGAGACAATACCCTTCCCCCTCAAATATTGCTCTCCGGAGAGTTGCAAAGGTGAATTACAAAAAACACATCCTCAATGAAAAGGCCTCCTACTTCCGCATACAACTCGACCAGGTAAAAAATAGACCCAGGGAACTATTTAGCATCGTCAAGAAATAAAGAGCTTCTGCCCCCTCCCCCCCCAATTGATGGCCTCTGTCGAGAGATGTGAAGAAATTGCAAACTTCTTTTCTGAAAAAATCGCCAAGATTGATCAATCCTTTGTCTTAACCTCCCCTCCACATTGCACATCTCCCCCTCATGACTTTCCCTCCAAGTCCCCTTTCACACCTTCAGCCCCACCTGACTCTGCTCATCTCCCTCTCACTGTCACCCCACCGGAACTCTTCTTCACCAACCCCCAGCTGAAAAACAATGCATCGTAGCTTAACTTTAGCCCAGTTACACAACTGGAAGTCTTCAACATCATCGACAAGCTTAAACCTTCCTCTCATACCATGGACCCTCTTCCTACTAACCTTGTTCAAGATTTAAAACATATCATTGCACCATATTGGACCACCATTTTCAACTCTTCCTTGGCCTCGGGTTGTGTCCTTGTTTCCCTCCAGCTGGGCCAAATCACTCCCACTCTCAAGAACGCGACAGCCGATCCCAATGACCTCAACAATCTCCGACCTATCTCTAATCTCCCTCTTCTATCCAAGACCCTTGAAAAATGTGCCCAGCTCCAATTAGACAAGCACATTGACGCTTTCAACCTTTTGAACACATTTCAATCAGACTCTAGAAAGGGCTACAGTATTGAAACAGGCATTTCTCAACATCATTGACGACATCCATCACTCCCTCGACAAGGGGGAGGCCTCTCTTCTCATTCTCCTTGACCTCTCTGCTGCTTTTGATACTGTTAACTACTCCACCTTACTCAACACCCTCAAATATCGTTTTGGCTTCAGTGGTCCTGTCCTCAAATGTTTCTCCTCCTTCTACCAACAGAGAACCCAACAAATGAAAATCAATGACTGCCTCTCTAAGTCTATGCCTGTCTCTTTGGGTGTCCCCCGGGGTTCCATTCTCTCTCCTGCTCTATGCAACCTCTTCATGGTACCCCTCACCCTAATTCTTAAGCAAACAGGAATCAACTACCACGTCTATTCTGATGATACCCAACTCTACTATAAGATCAAATCCCATGCCAACATTCTGCACCTCAATGATGCCCTGACCAAGATTTAACAGTGGTTCCACCACAATCTCCTTAAACTCAACCCTAAAAAAATGGAAATCATTCTCTTCGCTCCTAAAGGCAACCGTCTCCCCATTCAATACTGGATCTCTGACCTTAAAGCTCTCAACTGCGCTCTTTCCACTTCTAACACAGTTAAATCCCTCGGTATAAGCATCAACCAGAACCTCAGTCTTACCCCCCACATAAAAAATGCGGCAGAAGTAGCTCTCTTCACTCTCCATCACCTTAAGAAAATCAAACCCTTCATCTCCACGGATGACTTTAAATCAGTTGTTCAATACTGGTGCTGTCCAGATTGGACTATGGGAATGCCATTCTCTTGGGAACCCCGAAAGTCCACCTTGCCCAAATCAAGTCAGCCTTCAACCTTGTAGAAGGCTCATCTCTGATTGTAAGTGGTCCGACCACATCCCCCCAAACTCAAAGGCCTCAAATGGCTTCCCATCGAAGGCAGATCCTCCTATAAGACCGTTTGCATTACGCATAAAGCCCTTCATCAACACACCTCAGTATATCTTGCAGATAAACTCCACAAAGCGGGCTGCTTGAGAGAAATGAGGAGCTCTAATACTCTTATGCTAGTCCCTCTCTTGTTAAAAAAGAAATCTACACAAACACGTTCTTTCACTGGAAATGCACCTACTATCTGGAATTCACTCCCTAAAGACTTACGTTGCAAACCCTCCTACCTCAGCTTCAAAAAATACCTTAAGCTGCACCTTCTCAACAAATACTGGGGTCCTCAATCATTGCCACCTTTTTTCAGTTCCACATCCCGCCCCCTATGGTATTAGGTTCCTGCTACATTATTCCTGACTCACTTCCCCCCTTACCACTCCTGTATTTACTTCTACCCTCCTCATCTAGTTCTCTTGTAACAACCTCCTACTCCCGCATGCTATCGCCCTCCCCATCTCCCCCCTCAGTCCCCCCTACTTTGTACTGCCACCCTCTCATCCCCTACATCCACTCTATCTTACTATTCTATACTACCTAGGGACCAATTGTTATTCATTATCTATAGTCCAATATTATTACTGAACTTTGTATATTTGTATATTGCTCTAATTCTCCTTTCCTTTTCACAAATGTTATATTGCAATTTTTTGCCATCACCTAACCATTGTAAAGCGCACTGATGCCCTTGGGTCTAGCCAGCGCTATATAAAACCTTTTAAATAAATAAAAATAAAATAAATGGGAGCTTGTGACCGCACAATGGGCTGTACTTCCGACCCGAGGTCGGTCAGTACAGAAACCACAGAGATGTGGGTCGGAGGCAACTCCTACAGACATCATAATTAGGGGTGGGCGGAAGTCGCGGAAGGGACTATCGCGAAGAGGCCCGGAGATTGAACCAATCTCCGTGCCTCTCCGCCCACCCGCCTGCTGCCCGCCGGCCGCCCGCTTCCCGCTCGCCTTATTAAATTATATTTAAACTGGCTAAAATACAAATTAAATAAAACTTACCTTATTGCGCCGCAAACTTCGCCATCGTAGCTTTATCTTGGAAACTGCGCAGGCGCGGTAGCCTGCGCATGCACATTCCTCGCCAGGACTGCGCATGCGCAGGCTCCCCCGCATGCGCAGTTTCTAAGATAAAGCCACGATGGGGAAGTTTGCGGCGCAATAAGGTACTTATTTCATTTGTATTTTAGCCAGTTTGAATATAATTTAATAAGGCGGAAGGGAAGCGGGCGGGAAGCTGGAGGTGGTCGGGCGGCCAACTTCCGTTTCACCTGCAAATGTGCGGAAATTTGCCCCTTTTTTCTGCATTCTTTGCGGAAGGTGCAAATTGCTACACATTCCGTGGGTGGAACGGAAATGTCCGCCCACCCCTAATCATAATCAGGCCCATACAGGTACATGCATCAAAATTGCTTTTTGCGATTCCTTAATTGCGAAAAATAAGGAATCATAATTAAAGAATTGCAAAATGCAATGCATCAAGAAATCGCTAAATAAATTGCGATTTCTTAATATTCCTCAATTGTGACTCGCAAATTGCGAGTCACAATTAAAGAATACCTTCCCATTCATTCCTAGGGGCCTAGAGGCCCATAGGAATTAATGGGAAGACATTCTCAATTTGCGTTTCGCAATTAGCGAATCGCAAATTGAAAATGCGATTTCAAGGGTGCAGGGGTGTCCAAAGGACACCCTGTTGCACCCCTGAAATCAATCTGTGCACATATGTTGTTTACACACATGTCCTTAGGGCATGTGTGTGCACAACATGAAACTTTGAAAAATGCACAAAAGTGCATTTTTCAAAGTTTTCGCAAATTACCATGAGGTTCAACCTCATGGTAATTTGCTCCCCTTAATTGCGAAATCGCATTTTTTTTAAGTTTCATGCATTGCTTTTAAGGAATCGCAAAATGCGATTCCTTAAATGCAATCGCAATTTGAAAATTCGCAAATATTTGCGAATTCTCAAATTGCAAGGGCCTTCACCCTTCATACATTCCAAAAGCAGATTTTGCGATCGCAAACGGCCGATTTTTGCGATTCGCACCGTTTGGGATCGCAAAATCCTTTGATGCATGTACCTGTTAGTCTTCTATCTAGTGTAGAGGCACAACTCTGCTGACAAATTTACTTTTAAAGAGGCAGTTTAATTAGTCTATGCTGTGTTCAATTGATGATTTTTTATGAAGTGTGAAAAATGCAGCTCTATCATTGACATACTTATGTGCTTTTTTCCCAGTGAACAACATTGTTTCTGCATTGTTGTCTGTTTCTGAATTAGTATCTAAAAACATAGGCAATTTTATTAAAGGTGCAATTATTTAAACAGCACTTAGTTCATCTTTTATCAGGTGAGTTAAAAAATCCCATTAATTATGCTTTATGCACACTTTTATCTTTCATCTCTAGTAACACTTTATGTGTGTATGTTTATTGTTGTTTTTATTGTGAATCCCAGCTATGAACAACTGTATCTCCACATTTAGGAACCAATATTATAGACATGCAGGTACATTGCTAAATCTCCCTAGGTTGCAAAAAAGGTATTTGCCTGTATGGCAAAAATACATTAGGATCAAATTGTGCTATGGTCACTATTTTAATCAGAAACGTTCATATAATTTCATAGAAAAATGAAGTACAGAACTGTACTCACCAATTTCATTGATCAATTACACTGGACTTTGGAATTTAAAAGATGAGTTAAAACCTACTTTCTCTGGCAATCATTCCCAATCAATACTGTTCCCTTTCCACACAAAAAATAAGAAGTGATAAATATGTACATGTTCACAAAGAAAATTAAGTTAAGCCCATAGGGCACCCCCCAAAAAAGGTAAGTTTGCACATGTGTAGCACACACATGCCCTATGGGCACGTGTGCGCTACATAGCCCATTGAAAAATGCATTTTTGTGCTTTTATCCATGCATGCACAAATTACCATCAACTTGAAGTTGATGGTAATTAGCGTTTCCTAAATGCACATTTAGGAAATGCTACATGCATCTCAAATTAGGGAGTGGCAAATTGCAATTATCTAAATGCTTTCACAATTTAGGTAATCACAAAACATTGAGATTACCTATATTGTGAATGCTAAAAGGTACATCCATCAGAAAAAGCATTTTTTCAGTCGCAAACAGGCTGATTCTGTGAATCGGTCTGTTTGGGACCGGCAAAATGCTTGATGCATGTGCCCAAAAATATTATGAATTTGAGTTTTGAGTACACTGAACTCAAGCAAACTAAGTTTACAGGCCTTAAATGTGGACAGCAAGTAAGACTGTTTTTTTGTTAGGGAAAGTACTTGGTGAAGTTGGACAAGTTTGTGTGTTGTCCCTGTGAGGAAATGGGCCATTAGTTGTCTATGCTTACACTACTCAATACTAATCAGACATTTACAAATATACATAAGGCTAGTGGAAATAACTTTGAAAACATTATATTTGACCCCTAAACGGTCATGACCTCCAAATTCTCAGTACACTTCCTTCACATGCAATATAGCACATAACCGTACATGGGGGTGTCAGTTTTCATTAGGGGAATGTTGTCCCATTTTTAAAGGTTGGAGTCACATCTTAGGTCGTACAATTAATCACTGACTTCAATAACCATAATCCCTCTGCACTTATTAAGAATAGTCAAGCATTGCAATCATGTACCCTCATTACGAATAAAAAGGCATAACATCCCTACATTATCAACAATAAAGAATGACATCCGATTCTACATTTATATGTAACCAGGCATTGCAGTAAGGTGATTGCACTCATTTTGATATTGACAGAAGGCACTTACTCATTTCGGTATTCACAGAAGTTAGGAGTCCTAACTTTAGGACTCCTAAATGCCTTCTGTGAATACCAAAAGTCTTAAATTTAGGATTTTTCTCAGTTTAGGAGTAGTACAGTTAGTTAGTACCTAGCCATAGTCTGAGGCGAGAAGTCCTGAAAATGCGAATTGGCATAAACCCATGCTATGCAAATAACGGGGTTCGAAATTTAATGATAGGAAGTAATGGGAAATGCACTTGCACTTTAGGAACCACCTGTGATATGTTACATATTTTATTAGATTGTACGAGATTTTTAGACTTTCGAAAGGAGTTTTTATGTCCGATTTTTAAAAAATATAAGATTACGCACAGAATGCAAGCTGCCACTCTTTTGGTGGAAATGGAGACTTTAGATATAGCCTGCGCGTTGGGGAAATATATGAACAAAGTTAGGTGGTTCCTCAAATGCGCAGAAGAACATGTATAGTGTAGCCCTTATCCCTGAATAAAGGTAGAGATACTAAGGGATAATAGTAGTAAAAACTGCATTTTGAAGAAGGTATATATAGGAAATTTTAGCGATTTTAACAAATAAATGTTATAATACTCCGTTTTAAAAGGAACAAGAGAAGTTAATTTTTAAGTATCTTGAGGTGTAATTGTGGTTTTAATATTATCTTGTTATGCTGCTGCTCTTTTTCCTGTTGAATAGTACCATGTTTTGCTGTTGTCCTTTCTCTTATCACGGAATGTGGAATGTACTTTTAAGGTTTTAACAAATCAAATAAAGTTTTGTTTGACTGACTGACTGACTCCTAACTTTAGGACATTTACATTTCTCTGCAGCTAGTGAAGTCACTCTAGTGGATTACTGAGCAGCCAAGATGTAGGGTAGAGGTTTAAAGGGGAACATGACATTGCATACAATGTTTTCCTTTGGGTAGCCATGGGAAAGGATTACATCGTGAACCATATACTTTTTTGATTTAGTGAAATGTAACTGGTACCAATGACCTTTTGCATATTTTTGAAAGAGATATTAAAATAATATTTCATAGCAACTGAACCTGTTCATAGATACCATGTACTAAGAAACAGGGGCTATACTTGGATGTGTTGTAATTATGTACCTATGGAAAACCAATAAAGAAAGTTTTGACAAGAAAATTATATTTCAGAAAGGCTGAGTTGGATTGTATAGAATAGCCTTAGGTAAAGTACTAGTGAAAGGTTTCCAAGAAGTAACTCAACCAGAATGAAAAATTGCTAGGTTTAGGGTGACTCAGATGAGCAAAGACAGATGGCCACCCAGCCAGACAGGTCCTCTCTTCAAGGTCAGCCAGCCTGAATGCAGCACCAACTCTGCATCATAGCTGAGAAGTAGGGCTGACACAGATCTAGAAAGGAAGGAAGGACTAGATGTAGTAGCATGACAGCCAGCAAACTTCTCATGTTGAGTTGGGTGGAGATATTTAAATTGTTTTTAGAACCTTCTTAGAGCAATAATCAAACAACCCTCAGCTTTACATCATTCGATGCCCCTATAAAGTACAGCTGCCCTCCAAATTAATTGGGAAAGGCAACTTCCGTAATAGAAAAAAGTCTCTCGAAAGTGCTAAAAAAAGGACCTGGGGTCACATATGAAGGGTTCTGAAGGACATTACATCAAAACGACGCTTTGTGTTCTCTCTGTCTTTGGTACCAGCAATTTCAGCTGTCTGTTTTCCGTGTAAATGTGATATTTGTATAAAGAATATCACGAAGAGTCATATAGCCTTGAGCTGCATCCTATTATCTTCATGCCAGCACAATTAGTCAGCAGCAGCAGCCAGCTGAAGCAAAATAAAGAGGCAAAGAAGACGGGCAGATATAGTCAACGCAGACGTCACAAGAGCATGATATCATGTTACGTGTTTCTAATGCAGGGGTGCACACAATTATAGCCAAAGGAGAAACAGACAATGAAGAAGGACTACCAACATTCTGTAGGGAAGAAAATCAAAGTCATCGCAGTGAAGGAAATATTACTTATGTAAAGTGTCAGCGCTATCATCTGTTGATAATGCCAAAGTAACATTTTGCATGTTGAATCTTTTTACCAAGGGTTATGGATATTCGATTAAAAGAGCTCCTTCAAACCTGGATTTGCAATCAGGCCATAGACGTTTTTAATCCTTCATGAATATTAGGAAAATTTATGATACAGAGTCACTTCATTTTAAATAGCCACCACCAACAAAAAAGCACCTCTTTGACATGACAGGGAATTGAATTAATACTCAATTCACTCACTGAGTGCAGAATCATTTCAAACCAGGAACCTTTTTCGTGTATGACAATTAAAATATTTAGATTCCTGTCAACAATCCTTACGGATACATTGACACATGACAGCACAGTCGCAGTCACTGTCACGACTAACGAAACACAGCTTCAGAGATTGTTCTATTCACAGGAGGATGACTGCACTGGAGATTGGAATAAATGTACTGGCTTTCTCTAAGATATTAACAAAACATGACCGGGTTCCTTTTCGGTGTGCTTTTCCGACTCCGTGTTGCAGAAGAAATGAAGTAAAGAAACCAGCGTGTGAACGCTTGTTCAGCGGCGTAGCCAGACATTTGGCCGCCCGTGGCGACACCCAAATCTCATGCGGCCGGGGGCGGACCGCGCCCCCTTTGCCACGACACTGGCCTTGTACCACTTGAAAACATGTCTTCCTTTCTTTCCAAACTTCAGGCGTCAATAATACGACATAATGGAGCATAAACATGACACCCTATTTAGCTAATTCCAGTGCAAAAGCAACCCAAACTTGGGGTGTGCAAAGTTTTTTTGTTTTTTTTTGGGCAGCAAAACTGTTCATGCTTTTGCAAAGTTCATGATTTTTTACCATTCACAAAGGATGCAAATGATTCCCGTTCACTTTCTCACGCAAATATTTTTTTCAGCATTGCAAAATAATTAGCACAGCAAAGTGCGACCATTTTCCCTAACATCTAACGCTGCAAATTAAGAAAATTTAAATCCACAATTTCTCTTCACGATTAGGTTTGGTAAAACATTTCCCTGCAGAATGCAAAGGTTTGCAGATCATGTTTTTTTTTCAAAATTACTTTTTGTTGACTTATGTGTGCAAAAATGTTTTATATACAACTTCACGAAGGTTGCAAAAAAAAAAAACTTAGTAACTTTGCACACCAATACCCAATATACCTCAAACTAATCCTCAAGCAATAGATCACAGCTTAGTTGGAGTCTCTGCCCTGGAAAGAATAACCTGCTTTCCACCCCGAACCTCTACCTGTCACACTCTGCCTAGGGAGAATCTCACAAGTGAAACTCGCTGTTGGGCTGCAAATCACTAAATCCACCGGTTTTCCTTAGTCACAGGTGCTGGAAAGCTCACGAGGTTCCAAAGCAATTAATTATAACTATTGCTTGCAAACTCGCTTGTACCCTCCACTATCAAACCCACTAGGTTCCCGCGTCTTCTGCATGGCTTCGAATCCTTAATCCCAACCAAGTGAGTCTTTAGGACGCTAAGATCCCTACTTATTCAGTTAATATGGCATAACGACAGATGAAGGGTTGCCCTCAGAAAGATCGCAGTCCCACTCTGGTAGGACGGGGTAGGTTTCACAAATTGTAAACATTTGTATTTAGCAGCATAACAGCAGTGAATAGCCCGCTAGATAACCCAACCCAAGACTGAAGAAGGAAGATACATGGAAAGACACTTACATCTTCCACTCTAGCAGTTTCCTTACGTGGTGAAAACAGTAGGAGGCAGAGCCTTGACACGCTGGTACATTAACCTTCTCCTGCATGTGGGGCAGGTTGACAAGCATAGGGGTAATAGTGTTGTCTTTATGGAATATTTAGGATTTAGACTGATCGGACTGAGGGCTGGAGAGGCACAATGGTCCACTGAAGAACTTACAACTGATGGCAATTTATTTGCAGCTGACTGGTTACATACTAGGGGATTAAACACATGTATTACCTCTCAAGGCTCAAATTTGATACAATGTGATATGATTAAGAGGGCATGCTGCACATAGGGCTGCAAGGACTTGGAGTTACTTGTGTTTAGTGTCCTACAGCTGACCCTTACGTTGTGATTAAGGAGAAGTAACCCAGTTTTATGCAGCTTTATAGAAAGTGGATGCTTCTGTAATGGAGGAGGTCAAAATAAAATTTCCTAGGAATAGGGGTTGGTGGTCAACTCTACTCCGCTGGTAAAATTCATGTATCAATACTGTTTTTAGGCTGAGCTTGTAACAGCTCATGCGCTGCATCCCCTCTTGCTTGTGAGAAATTATTTTTTATAATAAAGGGCTCGGAACCTGCCCATTGCTTCCCATTTGTTGGCTTCAGTGTCTCTCTTCTTTGCTGCCTCCTAATTTTCCATCCCAGTGTCACTTCTGATCATTTCTATGGAGCATGGACCAAGCACCTATTGGTTTGCCTTAATGAGTTCTCGTCCTCTGCTCTCATTGTGATTGAGGTACAATTCCTTCTTTCCCCTCTGACTCATCAGTTCACCGTATTGCACCCCCTGTCTGGGGCTGCTGTGCAATATGGCTTTAAAAATAGTGATATTATGCGGTCAAGGCTGGACAAGTCAAAGCAATTTCAGTTTTTTACTTCAAGCTTTGTGGCCAAGTAGCTCGTGCTGCTGTGCAACATGTTTAAGAAAACATTGACAAAGTCATTAGTTCTCACAAAGGCGAGCAGTATTGGCTTTGCCTTTATTAACTGAAAATACACATTTTTGGCCCTTTAGGCATTGATTTACAAATGCAATGCTGGTGGTATATTTCTTGGGACTCCACCATGCTGTGACTTGCTCAAAACTAGAACCTGGTGCTGACAATATCGACATAATTGTTTTACCAGAAGCACTGTGAGTAAAGTCTCCAAGAAATGCGAAGCATGCGGTCGATCACTCGAAGAAACCACAACTCTAATTGGTTGCTTTTAGAGACAACTATTACTGTGTAATCTTCTTTCGCAAACAAATCCAAAATAGAGTTCTACCATATAAATATGCATTCACTCACACACAAAATTAAGAACATTTTTTTTTCAAGGGAGTATGAAACATTGTTCCACATTTTTCTTCCTCCCCTTGTTTGCATTTTAATTTTGCATGTTTGCATAAAGACGTCTCGAGAATACTTTATTATTGCTCCTTGTCTTTCTGTATTTTCCCCTTATTGCAGGGCAGCTGGCTTCAGTCCTGTCCGAAGAGAAAAAAATATATTTATCACTTCAACAGTGACGCAAAACAAACAGGAAGTCCACATCAGCAGACTCCTGGGCAGGGGAGATATAAAGGTACCAGTGAAAAGGAAACAGGTCTGTGGGAGCCTGACATGAAGTATATATATGTGCGTGCAGAGCGATTACAGGAACAACAAAGGGCTCCGAGGAGTTTATCACAGGAGAGATCTTGCCGGGAGCCGGTCTGATGCTGCCTCTGAGTACAGACGCCCATCCATTTTGATTCGCTAGATAAAGAAGGCGCCAAAATCTGTAATTAGCTATACGTGCAAAAGAGAATATTGACTTTATTGGCGCCTTAGTTAATTTGGACTCATTCACTCTCTTTTTTTTCCTTCGAAATCATCTGAAATTTGAATTACCAGGAAATCCACAGTGTGATTTGTTAATGTTAAATACAGGATGCGATTATAGGCATCACAGCTGTAAGAGGGGGCAGTATACAGATAGTTTACTTTAGCTGCTTCCTTCTTGGTAGTCATATAGTACTGATCCAGAGGTGAAGTAGCTGCAATCACTGCAAAAACGTTCTGTTTAAAAAACAAAAACTGAAAAAAAATTACATTGTTCTTCCAGTTATCACTTTCACAGTATCTACCCAACTATCCTTAATTTGATTCGATAATGTAACTTCATAAAGTAGTCCACCCTTAGCTGTGGCACTAATTCAACTCTTTCTAGCCAAAAGTATTCACTGGATGCACATTCTCTCTAGAGTACAACTGACGAATGACTTCCTTTGTTAATTCTGATGTCACCTGTGTATATACAGGGAAGTCATGACCTCTCACAGTCTTTGTTCTCCAGAGGAGAAAGGAACCTAAAGCCATGTTTGAATCGCTCATCATAACTCTTGCATCACTTTACTTTAATAAATATAGTGGACACTGACTGCCGCCCATGAGTTGATGGTTGAGTGTGTCAGTATGGATTATTTCACTGTGATGTGGTTCTTATGGCAATTGCGCAAGAAATGTAAATGTACATTCTCCGGCAATGAAAGGGTTTATTTTCATCTATATCAGATCAGTTAGTTGTAATCTCTTGTAATCTGTAACGTTGGTCGTGATAACCTTGATTTTAATAGATTACATGGCCTCGTGAACAACAGTATGATGTGGCCAAAAAGTAATCACGGGAAGCCTGATGTGTTAAGATTACTATTGAGAAATTATAAATTGCATTAAATGACGATGTGTAATTTGTGATTTCATAACAGAACTTTAGGGGCATATTATCAACAACTAGAGATAATTATGGCTATGTTGGATTAGCGGCGATATTTTTATCGCCGAGCTCCGGCGATTTTTATCGCTTAGGAACCTTGCTATTATCAAGGTTTATCTCCTAAGCGATAAAAATCGGCCGAAATGCATGAATATCGCTGAAAAGTCAGCGATATTCATGCATTACCGAGCTAATGCTCTTAGCCATGTTATCCACCTACCATTGGATAACCACCAGTTACAGAAAGATGTCATGTCTATTAACTTATGGTAGCAAGGGACAGCATTATGATTTTTATTTAAATTTACTGCTGAACACAATTCTTGTCTCTATATGTATATCAAAAATAACAAAAGTAGGGAGCAAAGAGGTTTTTAGATAGAATCTACCTCCAGTACAAGTATTTATAACCAAAAAGATTCTACCCTATTTTCTTTTTATTTTTTATTTTTAATATATTGTGATACACAAACAAGTGAGTTTTGCTGATCCCGGAAATGACAAAGAAAAGCACTAAGGGGCATATTACCAAGCATAAGCGATAATTATCGCTATGCTTGGTTAGTGGCAATTATTTTAACGCCGTGCATCGCCTATTTTTATCGCTTAGTAGCCTTGCTATTATCAAGGTTTATCTCCTAAGTGATAAAAATTGGCCAAAATGCATGAATATCGCTGAAAAGTCAGCGATATTCGTGCAATACCAAGCTAATGCTCTTAGCCATGTTATCCACCTACCATTGGATAACATGGCTAAGAACTGCTCAGGGGCAGGTGTTAGCTTTTGGAGATATTCGCGGTCAGCGCGAATATCTCCAAAAGTTGGTAATAGGAGATAGCGATGTTTGCGACTTTTTCCAGTCGCTAACATCTTGGCACGCCCACTTTGCATGTCATTAGTGATAAATATCACTGACATGCAAAGCGGGGCCCAAGATGGTCGCTATCTCCTACTAGCTGTCGCTAACTGGTGTTAGTGACAGCTAGGTAATAGGGAGATAATTTTATCTCCTCTTTCTTGGCTTTTAAAGCCAAAAAAGCGGAGATAAACCCCCTTGATAATATGCCCCTTAATTCGGTAGAAATTGGTGTAAATTGATCAACGACTTCTACCCAATGTACCAGAATTTTGTGAATCATCCTATGCATTAATAGGTTGGTGCACAAAATACCGCTTCATAGTGGGTGGCAATCCGACTGACTTGTAACTCATAAATTGAGACCCTCTTCTATTGGTTAAAGTCACGGGCATGGTGGTGGCCTGCTGGGGTCCACCATATCTGTGATTGCTTTTCAATAAAGCAACCTCTTTTATAAAAAAAATTGCAAACGTTTTCCTAAAAAGAAAACTGGATGCATTTAAAAAAGGAAATGAATACTTTTATTAACTTTTTTTACAAGGCTGTTCATAAAAAAAAAAATCTTGACATTCACAAAAGGGCAGGTGCCCCCTGGAAACCCATTCCCATTTGCGAATGCTTACTACCACTTTTGATTTGGTGGTAAATAAATAATGTTTTGCGGTCCGATTTCAGTCGTAAAACTTTAATACGCTAAAAAAATCTGCATTTGGAAGGAATGGCCTTTACGTGCCTCTTACAAATATCAATTCCTTATTTAACATAAAACATACATTGCGATCCAAATAAAATTAGCAATATGGGTTTTGTACATTTCAAAAAGTCATTTTGAAGTTGCAGAGTGTCAATTTGATCAAAAATCACTTGATGCCTCTGGCCCAGGGTGTGCAATAGCAAAATATATTTTTGTGATGCACAAAACCTGCTTTAGGAGTCAGAAAAAGTATCCTGACGTACAACAGGCAGCTCATTATGTATCATGATTATTAGTTAGTGTGAAAGACTGTCCCCTCTTAAACGCAATTTAAAATGACATCAATAATTCTTTTACCACAAATGCAGTTGCAAACCTTTGATCAGATGCTGACACCCCAGTAGGGTGGAATTTTATTTGCAAAGGTACAACTATCCCTATATTCTTAGGTGGCATGTTGTCACCAATAAATAGCCGTAGTGCTCTTATTTAGTTGGTGGTATGGCTAAGAAAGACAGTGGCTAAGGAATAAGCATGCAGCGAAGAGCTTGTCCAGACAAGAGAGTCTAGTATAGATAGAAGAGCTACCAATTTGCTCAAGTGGAAATGCTTCAATTTAAGTGCAACGCCCTATGTGTGAGTCTATCCAGACGTGGGACCCATGCTCACTGTGCCACTGGAATCAAGCTGCACTCGCCTGTGTAGCCCCTATCAGGGCAAAACCAGGTTTGGGTTGCTCGGGTTCTGATTGGAGTGGGCCTGGCCTCACAGTTCGGACTGTTCCTGTTGGAGTAGTGTTAATACTGATTTGCATATAGCTGGGTCCAAACAGAGGTGGAATGATGTCGAAAATAACGATGGAATGGGATGCAGCCCCAAGTAACTACCAGTTTCACAGATGAATTGAATCTTTCCTGCCTTCATTTTTTTGTATTCTTCAGTGTAATGCCTTAAATGTGATGGGTATGCCCAGATGTGGGACCCATGCTTCCTCTGTCACTGGAAGCAAAAGGCACCTGACTGACAAGCCTCAACCAGGGCAAACCTGGTCTTGGGTTGCTCGGTTTCTGATACAGGGAGGACCTGGCAAGGCAGTTCTGGCTGGGCTGTTTTTATTGGTGTGAGGTCACAGTTGATTTCCATATGGCTGGGTCCAAACTCAAGTGACATGGTGTGTAAAATAGTGATGGATGGGATGCAGCCATGACTAATTAGTAACAAGTGGCTGAGATTTATTCCAGCATTTCAGCCATCACTGTTTTTATTCTTTAGTGGAAAGACAGACATTAAAATGCTGAAAAAAGTAAACATCGGATATAAAATATGACTGCACTTGCTATATATAGAGCAAAGGCTTGCATGTTGCTGTGAGTAAGAGAGAGAGTAGCCACAGACATATTTCAGTTTCCTTTCTTCAAATTAAAGTATTGAGTAACATTTCAGCTACCTCTCACCACCCACCACATCTTACAGCCCTGCAAGGGATTTCCAAAATGATGAAATGGGAAATGAGAAAAAGTATACTTCTGCACATTTCTGTTAGCTTTAATGGGGCACAATGTAAACTGTAAATATAAGAGTGAAATTGTGCAAGGGTGGTCTCTTAAGACACCCCAGGCATAGCACACAGTAGCTCCCGAAGTTCTCGTGCATGCACCGTAGGCTGAGCCGCACAGAGACACTTAATAATGTGGCCACACTCATAAACAAAGGTGGAAATGAGTAGTAACTGTCAGGATTCTGGTTATGGCAACCATGTTCTTGGCCAGCCCAGTGAACTGTCCTATTTCTTGGTGCAGTTTTCTAACATTGCGACAAAAGCACCCAACTGCAAGTTCGTTTAGTGCCTCATTTATGACATTTTGCGTTAAGGCTGCACCGCAGGCCTTCCTGCGGCACTGCCCTACGGCAAAAGAAAAGGGCAGGAAAGGGCAGGAAAGTGTTGTTCCTGGGGATCTTGGGAGAGTGCCGGGGCAGTGGATGCCTCCTGCTGGGTGGTTTGGGTAGTGGGTGGGGTCTCGTTGATGCAGCTGGGCTGTCCTGATCCTGGAGGTGAGTGGCGGATGAGGTCAATGATGTCTTGGATGGTTTGAGTGTCGATGCTGGTGTTGTCCTCCTCATCATCAGTGAAGTGTGCCTGGGACTGCTCTGAAGGAGGTGTTGACAGTGCCCGTCCGATATGAAGGGGAGATGGTGTATTACAATGTGTCCACATGTATGTAGCCGCATGGTACATGTTGACATTCAGACAGCATGGTATTGTACATTGTGACACTATGTAGATCAGGGACATGACCCAGAGTCATTGTGGGTGTGCACTGTGCTCTGCTTGATTGTGCATGTGTGCCATTGTGGCCCTCTCCACCCGTTCCCCCAGTACCTAGTGGTCACTCACCCTGTTGCGGTTGTGTCCTGTCAAGCCTTGTACGATCCCCCGACTCCGGCCACAGTCTCCACACTGATGACTGTCGACCACAGCTTCACCATGTCATCCAGCACGAGCTGTGGCGCTGGACCCCCACCTCCAGTCTACGTTGCTGCCTTCTGGTTGGCGGAGAGTTTCTCCTTGGACTTCCGCTTGATGTCATTCCATCGCCTCATCCATTGTCTTTTTTGTGATCCCCAATGGCATTCACCTTGTCCACGATCTCCCGCCATATTCCATTTTTGGTGCCCAATGAGACGTTGTAGGTGACAAACGGTTGTTGATGGTGTTCCATCACCTCCGTGACTATGATCCTGTTCGCCTACGGACTGAACTTCATCTTCCTCTTCTTCTTGTCCTTGCCCTTCCCTGTCCCCGAGGTCCCAGTCTGGTCATCCAGGGTGCTTGTGGGATTGCGCTCATCCTCTGTGCCTGCTCCGGCTGCCTCTATGGTGCTTGGGTGTTGGTTTGTGTTCGGGTGTTTCTTCTTCTTTTATGGTCATTTTTCCCGCCTCCCAGGTGTGTGTTGCAGGCCTGGCACTGCTTAAGGCTGATTTCCTCATTGCGCTTTAGCCCATGGCAGGTTTTTTGGTGTTGTGGTTTGTGTTTTTGTCTCCATCGAGGTGGTTGTATCGCGGACATTGTCCGTGGTTTCGGCAGACTATCGCACAATACTGCATTGTTGTGAATTCCACATTGTCACTGGGTTATTTTCCCGTGATAGGCTGCGATGTTGAGAGTTGCATTACGCTACTCTTGCGGTAGTTATCACACGTTCTTGTGAATATTCCCCTCATAGTAGCATTTATAAAGTACTTCTTAATAGGTGCTCTATAATACCCAAAGAAACTTCTTTTGTCAACCTTAGAATAATGAAAGATTGAAATAAAAGTGTCAAGCATTCAAGCGTATGCCTCATATGATAGGGGTTTATTAACTTTGTGTGCTGTGTTACTATGACTGCAAACCAAAGGTGTCAAAAGCACTAATCCACTGAATTTTCTTGTATGTAATACAAATGTGTGACCAACATCTAACATGATATGTCCTTCAGCAGGCACATTAACCTTCTGAGCTATTTTATGATGAGTCAAATATGTGATCAGAGACCGCACAAGTGCAAGCATTTCCCACCTAGATTACCTTATAAATAATAACGATGTTGCACACATAGATCTTTGCAGCAGGTGTTTTTGCCATTTGAGTGATAGTAAAATGTAGTCTGGTTGACACCAATTAAACATCAGCAGCGGCTCCTCCACAAAGGCGGAGGATCGTCGCCCCACTGGCTCAGAGCCAGTAGCTGAAAAATAAAACAATACTTTACTTTTTTATTATCTGGCTCTGAGCCAGCGTGCACAGGGAGGGATGGGGCCGAGCCATGGAAGGGGGGATGAGGAGAGGTAGATGTGCACTTTTAAGTGGACATGTCAGTTTTGCCGGCCGACTCAGAACGGCCAAACTGACATGCATACTAAGGTTTCTACAACTCAGCTGTATTCCACAGCAGGGTTGGAGAAACAGCAGACTGCATGTGCAAGAGAGAGCATTACTCCAGCCAGAGGCGCAACTAGAGCCAAATTTCGGGGGGGGCAAAGAAAAATTTTCGGGGGGGGCTGAACCTTTAATCAGTAGGCAGAGTGGAGCTGCAGGGACTCTTAGAAGGGGTGAAACAACTGCATGGTCTAATTAACATTCAAATGGTCTTTTAAAGTCCTGTGAAACGTTCGGGTGCGGCTCTATGTGTGCCCGGGATATGTCTCATCCCGGGCTGCCACACACGACGGGGTGGGGCGGGGGGGGCTGAAGCCCGGTGAGTCCAATGGGTGTTGCGTGCCTGACTCCAGCCTGCTCAGGCCAATTCTCACTCTGTTCACATGCATGAGAGCAGTGCGAGGTTGGATGGGAAGTCAGCGATGCTAGCACAGGGACTGCTGGGACAAGGAACAGAGGAGCACAATGCGACTGGCAGCAACAGGTAAATAAAATGTTTTTTTTAAACCTCCACCACTCACCCCACGGCTCCCCCCTCGCGTACTCCCCCCAGCCCCCTTTACCCACCCCAGGACTCCTTATCTCTGTCGGCCACCACGGTTAAACATACAAATATCAGGAACTGCCACCTTTGCAGAAACTGCACACACAGACTTGGTGGAAATGGTAATATATGTGCAACAGATGCAAGTCTGCACCTTCGTTTTTAGCCGAAAGGAGCTCTAATGACTCACATGACTACACTCGAAATTTAAACATCTCTTGTCAATTTTGTTTGCAGGCTTATCGACTCTCTTTCTGGCTCTTAATAAAACTTTTCAAGCAAGCCTTGCAGACAGAGAAGAGTTCAAACTTTCCAACTCCATTCAAACAGTAAATCCTAAGCCATTGACAAAACTTAAACCTGGACCCCTAAAATTCATTGAGCTTTCTGTCCGGGCTGTATTGCCACCCCAGCACCAGAAAGACCCGCCCACACTGTTTCTTGCCACAACAACCTATCTAGCATACACTTATGACGACCTCTGTTACACGGACTAAGGAAGTGGTGCCTTAAATCTGCCGGTTATTCGTTATACTGGATGACTTTTGGTATCTAATCTGTACATAATATTCGAAATGTCTTTAAAACTTCCAAATAAACCTAGGGGCAGATTTACAAGTCCCTTGCGCTACGTTTACGCTGCTTTGCGTGACGAAACAGCAGCGTAAACATGGCGCATCCCTGTGAGGCATTTACAACGTGACGCATCAAGGGAGATGCATCATGTTATAAAGCCCAGCGCCACAATGGGGGCGTTCCCACGCAGGGTGGGCGTTCTGTGCACCTCGCAAAATTGCCTGTGTGAAATCTACAAGATTTCACCAGGCACTTCCGCGACGCTGCTACGTCAATTCCTTACGCCTGCTTCAAGCAGGCGAAAGAACTGACACAGCATGTTAAGTATTCGGCAGCCCTGAGCTTTGCTGAAGTTGCGTCACACTGGCGACGCGACTCCAGCAATTATTATTATTATTATTATAAACCATTTTATAGCGCGCTCTGCTACTGGGGAGTATCCTGGCGCGATGCGCCGCCCTTACGTCACGAAATGCATCACGCATCTGCCTACCCTTGCGCCACGGCTCACCGCATTGTAAATGCGGCGCATCTGCCGTGATGCAAGGGTAGTTTTGCGTGACGCATTTGTACTGGCGTATATCTATTGATATGCAGAGATGCGCCAGAACTCGTAAATATGCCTACTAAACTTTTGGGGCTATGCCGCATGCTCACTCTGCTCCACAATGTTACTTTACCACTACGAATAACTGCCATGCTTCTCCTGTTCATTTGTGTCTGTCAGTTTTCCTTTTTGGGCTACATTTTCACCATGTTCAACGGCACCACATGAGATTCAAGTATACCTCAATCCTTTGCCCTTCCACAGTATTGTGACACATACATTAATATGTAATTTGCGTTTGAGCCATAAGGTGCTGGATAGTTTTTGTAAATGTCTTTACGGATCGCACAATTTTTGTTTCCATTTATTGCGCTAATATCATTTTCACTGCTAACACCCAGACTATGTATCATATTTCAAACTGCTTGTGATGATTTTATTGCACGATGCAATAATTAATTCAATAAATGGCTAACTAGCACCTCCCGAGTCATGTGCAATAGGATTGCTAACATTCTGTCTCGATTACATTTTTAGTCGTAGAATTGTTGTAAAGTATTCAATGAAAGATTTGAGTTGGCTTTGATATTGTGGACCGCAACTGTTTACGGCAAATGCACACTGTTTATCATCTTCCAAAAAGGAAAGTCTAAAACCAACACACAAAAGATACTGATTCGCGCTGCATTCTCTTGACTTACCAAACTGACCTGCAAATATTATTATTTTTTAAATTTCTTTGCCCAAGTAAAATATATTTGCAATCAAATTTATAAGTAAACAGCAACTGGCGACTGTCACTAGGTTCTATTAGAGGTTCACATCCCTATCTATAGTCAGCATTAAGAAGCATCCAATTACTTCATACAAGGAAGCATGCAATGGAGACAGAAGCATAACAGGGGAAATTCAAGCACCACTGCTGAGTTCACGGATAACCATAGCATCCTAGGGACAAGGAAATGTCATAAATGGTCATTAAAGGTTGAATGGGAGAGAGAGAGGGAGATTGGTGTTTCTGTACGGGGAGATATTCCACACTCGCTGTCTTGTCACATCCGTTTTCCTCTTGATATTGTAAACTATTCACAGCAGTATATTATAAGGAGTCTCTTCTATCTATGAGGAACCTTCATACAACCAAGTCAAGCTTGAGGCCGATAGTGGCGACATAGCAAAAGAAACTTGAAAAATGAGCCCCACCCCTCCCAGCCCCCATGCACCTGCTGAAAAACTTCTAACTAAACCCATGTATTTGGGTATTTGTTATATATATATATATATATATATATATATATATATATATATATATATATATATATATATATATATATATATATATATATATATATATATATATATATATATATATATATATATATATATATATATATATATATATATATATGCATATATATATATATATATATATATATATATATATGTGTATATATATATATATATATATATACATATATATATGTATATATATATATATATATATATATATATATATATATATATATATATATATATATATATATATAAACACCTTTCTTTGGCGAAAAAGCTCTGATGGCCGCTAGCAGCGGCGGGCCGGGACGGGATCGCCACTCCCCCGTATTCACTCGACAGTCGTTCTCCTTACTTTCCAACAGAATGATATCCAGGCCACAGCTCAGTTCAATAAGTGTTTTTATTCACAAACGCACTTGACGCGTTTCGGGAAACAAGTTCCTTGTTCACGAGTGTTAGTGCAAAGTGACAGTACAGTTTAAATGCAAATCATGTGACTTTTGAATTACATAAACATAAACGACAGACTACTCAGTTGAGTAATATCTGGAGCTATGAGCCCATACTTGCATTGCAGCAGGCTACACCGATTTCATTAAATGAAATAAATTAAATAAAGTTCATCTTACATTTCAACAATAAACAGTATTGGGATTCTTAAACAATAATTTGAGGTTAAAGTTGTGTCCGACAAAAGACGAGATTCGAACCCCCGACCTCGGGGCAGGCAAAAGCTTGGTGCACTACCAGACTGTGCCACTGTCAAACTTATACTTATCTGCCACAAAGGGCTTACAGGCATGTCCTTAATGCTGTGCACTGCCTTGTTGGGAACTTGACAAGGCAGTGCACAGCATTAAGGACATGCCTGTAAGCCCTTTGTGGCAAGATAAGTATAAGTTTGACAGTGGCACAATCCTCCAAGGATGCCTCCACATTGAGACTCCATGTATCGGAGGTCCATGACCACAAATTTCCGGGTGGTGCATCTCTCGCGGCTGGGAGGCCGCGTAGAAATCAAAGCTCCAAGGTTCCCACCAGTTGGAGACGCACTCTGACATCCACTGCAGTAACCTTCATGAGGTAAAAGCCGGATCGGCGAGCTGATCCAGTTTACAGCATGCCTGTTAATTCACACCGGACGCGTTTCGTACTCATTGCACTCTTCAGCGGCACAACAGTCATTTTGGCATAGAGGCCACACCTCCCACTTAAAATATTGGCCTTCCAATGGGCGACTCGAATGAGTCTGCGTTGATTTGTGGGTCTTGTAGTGTGTGCTTCAGTTATGTGCCGCTGTCTGAGCTGTTTCAAGCCCACCAATGAGCCTCCACTCGCACATCCGGCTTGTCAATCTTCCATGGATCTGCTACAAATCTTCCATGGATGCCTCCACATTGTGACTTCGTGAATCGGAGCTCCATGGCCCCAAATTTTCGGGTGGTGCATCTCCCGCGGCTGGGAGGCCGCGTATAAATCAAAGCTCCAAGGTTCCCACCAGTTGGAGACGCACTCTGACATCCACTACAGTAACCTTCATGAGGTAAAAGCCGGATCGGCGAGCTGATCCAGTTTACAGCGTGCCTGTTGATTCACGTCGGACGCGTTTTGTGCTCATTGCACTCTTCAGCGGCGCGACAGTCATATTGGCATAGAGGCCACACCTCCCACTTAAAAATATTGGCCCTCCAATGGGCGAATCGAATGAGTCCGCGTTGGTTTGTGGGTCTTGTAGTGTGTGCTTCAGTTATGGTATGCCCATTGGAGGGCTCATATTTTCAAGTGGGAGGTGTGGCCTCTATGGCAAAAGGACTGTCGTGCCGCTGAATAGTGCAATGAGCACGAAACGCATCCAGCGTGAATCGACAGGCATGCTGTAAACTGGATCCGCTCGCCGACGATCTGGCTTTTACTTCATGAAGGTTGCTGCAGTGGATGTCTGAGTGCGTCTTTTGACCATATTTTTTATGTATGTACTGTATTGTGCAATACTTGTATAAGATTTTTAATGCTGTTATTTATTCATAATGGTATTTTATCTGTAGGTAAAATACATTCACTTTTATAATAGTTCAGAAAAGGAGATGTCCTGTTTTAAAATATTGACATTTTGTAAATGTTTCTTTAAAAAAAGTTTCATTTATGATTGATGTGTAATCTATTGTTTCTCATGAGAAGTATAATTAGCTATATGATATCCTTACACCCTGTTACTTTTTCCACAATTTATGGAATAATGTAAGGAGCTAGGATAAAGGATTACAAATTGTTAATTGGAGACAAAAAATGTTATAGTTTTAAAGAAGATCACCAATGTAAGGGGGGAGAAGTATGTTCTAACAGAGTGTTGCTGTCCCAAATATAGGGAAAAAAACAATAAAGGTTTTTTCTATTAAAAAAAGTAGAATGAAAGTAGACTCTCTAGTGCAAAGTGAAAAACATCAAAAGGCAGTGATATATATAAGAATCAGTTTAATCCAAGGCAGATGTTAAAAAGGCATAATGTGTAGAAACATGATTAAAGATTCTAGCATTTTTATAATTTCCTAACAGTGGAAGAAATAAACATGTTTCAATGAACAGTCCCTTTCTGCTGATCACTTTTGTATCTAGAAAACCATAGCTGAAGACAAAAAAGTCATGTTTCGTTTTTGTTTTTTTGAAACTGCAGCTTTAAATAAGCTCTGTGATCTGCCTTTCTCCTTGGCGGCTGGCTCTGGCAGCAGGCATTGTGACATCAGACCTCAACTGTAATAAATAATTACAGTTGAGCGGCTACGTCATTTCTTTATTACTGATGACTAGTTGCATCACCACTTGCCAGTAGTAAGTAAATTAGAGACAGACTTTTATACAGGGATTGTAGGACCCTGTATACCCTAATGTACTTGTAATATGGCAGCTAGGGATGTGTCCCGTTTGACAAACTCTAACTGAAACTCTAAATCAAGCCCTATGTTTTGTTGCTGTTTCAAATGGAAATGTTAATTATATAATGCATTTACACCTACTTTCTGATTGTGCAAATTTCTAGTTGATCAGTTGACCATGATTGGTGTCGTTTTTTTCAGATTTTCCTAAATTGTACTGCATTGCGGTGAATTGAGGTGAAATGTTCCATGGAGGTCCCACAAAGTGAATCATGTGTATGTTGTTAAGGGAAACCTGTGGGCCAGATGTGTAAAAGTATTTTACAGATTCAATCCCTGAGACTCAGAATATTACTAGGCTTGTGAACACAAACATCATTTTTTATAATGTACAAAACAATTCGCTAGTTAGGAAACCTTTTTACAACTCATAAAATGGATTTTGTGAGCCATCCCAAATTCACACTTTAGAAGGGACATGAAAGGGGCATTCCTTCCAAATTGCAATTCAGAATGGTAACAAACCATTGACCGGATCCCAATACCTCTAAGAAGGTAGCAACTGAACCACAGAGAGAAAGAGGCCCCTTCACCTCTGGGGATTGGAATAGTAGATCCCAGGGGGAGCCCGCAGTGGACCCAGGGATCAATGTTTGCTCTACCTGACGTTTTCCAAAATAGAATACTTTTTGTTCAAATCTGTACTTCTTCATTTTAGGAATACGGACTGCTTATTTTATTCTGAAGTGCAGTTGCAGAGTTTGTGGTCTGCTGTCCCTTGCAGCATCCCTGTGACTGCAATCAATAAAAGAGGGTCACAAATCTCATTCCATTCACAAGACGTATGTGTGAAATTGGCAACCACATTTTGAGAAGGAAATAATAATAACATGTCCATAAACTCCTATTATCTTGTAGGGGATGAGAAAATGGCTTCACCAGGATTACAAAGCAGAAAATCAAGAAAGCACTTATTGCAGATACTGTGACAGGAAGAAAAGGGAAACAAAGAGAATCACTTCACAGGTTTTGTCGGGCTAGAATCTCAAATGCTGCTCTACCTCCTGACACCCATCCACCAAGAAAACAAGGCCTTGATGGCACAAGAACTGAGAAGGGAAGGGCAGCAAGATCTGGAGCAGGAACAACTTTACTCCTGCGACACTTCTGCTTCCCTTCTCATCCAGCATGTCCACTGCCTTCTCTCACTTACCATCTCCTCTAGGCAGCCTGATTGCTCTCCCACTTGCCCGCTCACACACACCACCAAGTACTCTCCCACTTTCATCTTCTCTTCCCCCGAGACATTCCCATGTGTCCTCTCCATTTTCCCAATCAGACGCAGGCACTTCTACTACAGTTCCCCACAGACCACCTAACCTGTTACCATCTGACACTCCTTCCTGTTGATATTGCCAGTAGGTAGGTAGAGAGTAGAGTCAGCACCAGCAAGAGTGGAGATGTCAGTGAAAGGGATGTGTTTATGTTGTTCTTGAAGGGGCATTCATATTTGTGTGTGCATGTCCATGCAATTGTGCATATCTGTGTGTGTCAATTAGTGTGTGTGCAGGAGTGAAGAGGGTGCATGGGTTTGATGCCCACTTAGGTACAATAGTATCCCTGGTATAATGGATGTAATTCTAGGCAACTTGTGAGCCCTATTGTTACTGTGATAAAATTCTGGCCCTGCCACAAATAAGTTGATTATTTATTTTTGTATCACAATTCTTTATTGGTTTTCTCACATTACATGTCTTGTACCATAGTGGATACTCAGGAATAACAGTACACACAAACCTAATACGTAATGTCATATTAACAATAAGGAACATTTTGACAGAGAAAGCGAAAAGCTATATCAAGGGAAATCAAAATGACCTACAAAAAAAACCTGTTAGGGCACTAACAGCTGTATCAGTTCAAGTTAGGCACTGGGAGCGATTACAGTCTTTAGCGCTAGAATACCAGCAGTTGGCTTTATGAAGGAGTATACCCTCTCATATCCACCACCCTCCCAAGCCACCCACCCCAAACTGAGGTCATGGTCACACAGTGGGCCCTGTAATACCTAGCCAACGGCTATCATACAGTGTCTGACCACGTTCATCTCAGAGATGGATTTGATAATATCAATGCCGAACCATGGAAAGATTAATTTTTGGCAACAGCCGCGGTCAGTGCAGGTAACAGCGGTGAGGTGGTGGAGCCGTGTAAAGGGGGATTTCGAGGGACGATGCTGAGGGAACATTAATTATTTCATTAATGCACGGACCGCGGCTGCTTGGTAATCCATGGAGAGATGCCCATTGCTCACTCATGGAAACATTCTTGTAATATTGTGGGTATTCACAACAGGGTAATTGTTCAAACAGTATGGAAATAATTCTGGGAATATTGTGGGCATCCACTGCACAATTATTGGATGTTGGTGATTTTCACCAATAACTGTTAAAATACACAACTTTACAGTATTATGGCAATTTATGACATATTTGGGTATGGATTACATGATAGAGCTCACAATAGCATAATTCTGACCTTTTCTGAATGGTGGTAATACCTAGCATTTTGTCGGCGACCATGGTAGGATGGTGTCAAGGAAAGAATATGAGTAATTTAAAAATTCAAGCAGACTTAATGAAAGGAATCAGTGCTTGTGAACATATATGACATGTCATCTAGTGGGGTGTCTTAACCACCCTGTATGCAAAAGATAGGATAGCTATGTCTGTGCCAATTCCCGGGATTTTAGAAGTAGATAGAAAGCAAGTAGCACAAACTCCATAAGTAGACATTGTACACTGGCAATAAAGCATCTGTTATCAGAAATTACAAATCGTGTATTAGTAGGTAATACACAGAACATCAGAAGCGCAATCTGATTATATGTGTGTAAAGTAAACACAATGACAGCCCAGTTTCTTTGAGGAGAAAAGGTAATTAGGTCATCTTACTAGACATATCTTGTTATGTCTGACAAGAGCTGTACGTGCTCTTTTGGGTTAAAACCATTACTTTTATCTTTTTTGATATATTTTTTAGCAGGCCTAAGCAGTTCTGTCATTTCCACACAGCTGATCTTGCCAAACAGTTCGCTATTTGCAGATATGTTTTCCAGCATTTTGAAGCTATTTTGTCATTTTCTTTCTCCAAGCTGACTCTTTGCATCTTTAGTAATCAGTTAGATTCAGTCTGTTAGAGTTATTTAATAAGGCATTGTTGGTATCGGACCACATTTCGTTTTTTTATTGCAAAGCTGAAGGAAAAAGCAGTGTCCTTGCACATGAACATAAAATAAAATATTCTTTAAATATAAAATCTTTAAATGTTTTTGAGTATCATAACCTTTTTAAGCACTGTTTCTTACAACATAAAAAGAAATTAACATCTCAGACTACACGTGCCAGAATATAAATGCTAGCTCCGAAGGGAAAAAAAGGAAAAGTATAATATGGTATTAACCTGTGTATATATAATGTAACATTGATCTAAATCTATATGAATTCGGTTGAAAAACTACTCACAGACTTAATTAAAAGCACGCTGCTGGAGAATGGTCAGTCTGCTCTACTCATGTAAGGTTAAACAATTTCAGTGCCACTGAATCGAAGCATCTTTGTGGTGCTCACTTAAAAAACACGGGGGCATATTATCAAGGGGGTTTATCTCAGCTTTTTTGGCTTTAAAAGCCAAGAAAGCGGAGATAGAATTATCTCCCTATTACCTAGCTGCCGCTAACACCAGTTAGCAACAGCTAGTAGGAGATAGCGACCATCTTGGGCCCCACTTTGCATGTCAGTGATATTTATCACTAATGACATGCAAAGTGGGCGTGCCAAGATGTTAGCGACTGGAAACAGTCGCTAACATCGCTATCTCCTATTACCAACTTTTGGAGATATTCGCGCTAAGAGCGAATATCTCCAAAAGCTAACACCTGCCCCTGAGCAGTTCTTAGCCATGTTATCCAATGGGAGGTGGATAACATGGCTAAGAGCATTTGCTCAGTAATGCTTGAATATCGCTGACTTTTCAGCGATATTTATGCATTGCGGCCGATTTTTATCGCATTTGCGATAAACCTTGGTAATACCAAGGTTTATTTGCGATAAAAATCGCCGCAGCTCAGCGGTAAATTTTGGCTCTAACCAAGCAATAGCGATAATTATCGCTATTGTTTGGTAATATGCCCCACGGTTTTAGGCAGAAAAAGCAAATTAGAAAGACTATATCATCTTGTTTTCTATGGTATGAAAAATATGCCTTCCGTGTGCTTCATTAAAGGGTAGAATTTTAAAGCAGTGGTTGAATGTTAACACCTGGGTGTGTTCCCAGAGAACCGGGAATACCAATGTGGTATTCAGGGCCGGACAGGAAACTAAAAGCAGCCCTGTCAATTTTCTTGTTCCAGCCCCTGGGGAAACACTGCCGGGCCCTGGTAGGTTGGAAGGCGCTTGCTTGCTGCTTTTGTTACTGGGGCCGATAATGCTGCAATGCTGCAAACCCCCCAGGATCAAAACTAGCCTTCACTGCTGCAAAACAGGTTTCCAACCTTCGAGCATCCCAGGGAGACACCCAGTGCCCGGTAAGGCCAGTCCGGCCTTGGTGGTATTCCTGCTCGAGAAATCACATCAGTATTTATTCTGTGACAATCAGGGCCCTTGGTAAGCAGAAAAAACTGTGGCCATCAAGCGAATACTAGTGTAAGGCACTGTGCTTTGCATCTCCAAGATGACGGTCGAATTGTCAATCTAATTTAGGAAGGCACAATTGCTAAGGATACAATATACCATTAAGGATGCCTTAATGTTTGTATCATAAAAATAGCAAACGGCAAGCCAGAAATGAAAATAATGATCCACAGGATTTCAGCTTTCATTCAATCCCCACTGGAATGTGCAGAAGAAGTGCGATATATTCAATCTTGTGAGTTGAAGCAGCTATTTTGTAGACAAATTGAGCAGATTGGAGGACATTCCTCCAGTGCTCATTCCAAAAGGCTAAAACATCACTGAACTCAGTGCATTTAAATGTTAGGTACTATCTGAGGCAAACCTGTCCAGAAGCAGTGAATCTTGGCACAAGCTGTAGCGACATTATGCCAAGATTGTCTACAGCACTAGTAACCACCAATGTATGGATCATTGAAAGAAGAATCTCAAGAGAAATTCATCCCTTCTACACTTCTAACTTTCATATCTATGACAATGTATGGCTGAAGAATACAAGGTAGGGTAATTTAATAATCATAACCAAGTCTTACCATGGCACCACTAATCGCTTTTAATACCTTTAAGTAGCAGCACCATATCAGTCATTAAAAGGTATAAGACACTCAACCTGAAGAGATACCATTTCTGTTATCTTTACACTCTTACATGCAAGGAGAAACAAGAACCTTGTGTACTTTCATCTTCTTTTCGGTGGTCCACTTTATTATCGACTCTACAATATGGTTGGTTGATAATCTCATGGGTGAAATATCGTCATATCAAGAATATCGTTCGCCTAACTATCAAAAATAAGAATGATGGGCCTGATTAAGTTCTTGGTGGACATGTTACTCCATCACAACTGTGACGGATATCCTGTCCGCCAAAATATAAATTACATTTGTTTTATGGGATTTATACTTCAGCAGATGGGATATTCCTCACAGTTCTGATGGAGTAACTCATCCCCCAAGATTGTAGTCAGCCCCTGGGCTTTTTACTGTTTGGAAAATATTGATTTAAATGATATCTGTTGCCTTGCTATTGATATATATAATATCTGTTTTTCTTTTGATTGACGATTTGTGCAACTATTTTTATGTGCTTATTTAGATTATATAAATGTTTTTAGATTTTAATTCTGTCTCTAATAATTTGAGTACTGTAGCTAATATTAGATTGTTTTATTTTGATGGAACTTTGTTGGTAGGAGGATGAGTTTGAAGGTTGAGTAGAGTGAGAAATATTTTAAATTATATATTTACTTTTAGGATTTATTCAAATTATTAAATTGTAACCTTTGGGTACAAGGAGGGACGGAGCCAAGACTGAATGTTTGGGTCAGTCTTGTTTATTCACACAGGGCAGGATTAACACAATGAAATACAGTGGCTTTTCCAGGGAGCTTCGTCTTTACAGGGCATCTCCTTCCTGGTCTTCCGGGGTACTGCTTCAGCTTGCCCACCGTAAAACAAAAGAAACAAACGTGGCTGTTAGGGCACAGCACTTAGTATCACGTGATATGGGAAAAGGGGTAGTGAGGAGTACGTTCGTGTAACACAGTTACCACGACCAATATAAACTTCGGCCCGAAAGTGAAGTGCGGTAGAGTTGGTAACTTGGTCCTCGCCTCCCTCCTACCCGGTCCCTCCCCTCTTAAACCCCAGCAAGGCATGCAAACGTTCACGCACCTGGCTTAGCCACGCGTCCTCCTTCCGTGGCTGGGCGATGAATGATACCGGTGGCCTCCTGGCTTCTCCTGGTCGTCCGTTCGCTCCCGTTCTCTTTGCTCTGCGGCTGCGTCCTCCTTCTCCGTCTTGTCGTGGTTCCTCCCGACCTCCGGATCTTCACTCGAGACCTTGACTTGGATACCGCTACATGTCGCCTCATCCTCCGGGTTCGCTGCAGCGTCCGCCTTCCACGAGTCCCAGGACACGAACCTCTTGGCGTCTTCCGCATCGGCCTTTCTTTCTGGTAAAGACAGTCCTGATAGGTGCACGTGACGCTGTGTCAGAGGGGCGGAGCTGGCCTCATCGTAGCTTAGACAGTTATTAAAGGGGCCAGCCCAGTCCTGTAGGGGAGAGGTAAAGTCTGTTACAGGGCTACCTTCAGGACAGCTCCCGACCCGCTGACATAAATGCTAAATGTATTAATTATATACATCATTTACCTAATTAATTATTCCATATATTATTATCTTTAATTTATATAAAGTTGTATTTATTATTATTTTAAAAGATTTTTTTGTACTTCACTTTTCTTGACTATTTTGCTAATTAATAATTTGTTTTTAGCCTTCCATTGGTTGGCTGTTCATTTTGCATGACAGTTGGGTAGGAAGTGTTTTTAAATATATATTTTGTTTATATTGCTTTTTAATTATTATTATTTATAATCTATGTATTTAATAATTAAGCAATTTATTGATTTTTTTATTTCATATTTTGGAATTGTGTCATTTCAATCTAACACACCCAGTCGATTCCGATTCGGGAGAAAAAACGTCCTTACGATTTGCATCCGGAGCCCTCTCCGTACGAATCGTACCTGTCCGTCCGAGTCGCGTAGTACGATCCGTATTTCGTCAATCCGTCCCAATCGTCGCGATCCGTACGTATCGCAAGGCTGAAACCGTGAACCGTACGACTCGTACACACACCGTACGACCCGAAGAGTACAATGCGGAACGGGGTATGAGGACGCGATTCGTACGCTCCACGTCAGGTAAGAGTGATTATTACGGAAAAGCACACAATCACATACACACCGTACAGTCGGTATACCCCATGATCGCGGGGTACGGTGCGTACCCCTGCGATCATGGGGTGTATGCATCGTACCCCTGTGATCGCAGGTTGTACGCACTCTACACCCTGCGAAAATGGGGTACGTTCTGTACACACAGTGATCGCAGGGTACGGTGCGTACCCCCCATGATCGCAGGGGTAACCAACGTACCCCTGTGATCAATGGGGGGTAGGCACTGTACCCGGGGGGGGGGCGTTCCATACCTCTTTTGAGGCAAACTCTGCTTTTACGGCTGTTTTCGGCTGTCGTAGGAAAAGGGGCGTACGGTGCGTACCCGACACGAATCGTACTTGCTGGGTAGGAAAGCCACAAACCGTACGGATGTTGCATACAGCGGGTTCCGAGGGAGAATCGTGTGGAGATTTGAATCGTACGGTCTCTGTACGATTCATATGGAGTCCTGCTCCTGGTTCGAATCGTACTTCGTCGTACATGCGGGGGACATGGCACGATAAGAATCGTATGGGAAAAATGTTCCGAACGGCTATTCGGATGTTTTTTCCCGAATCGGAATTGACCCCACAGTGTCCAACACTGCCTCAATGTGGCTAATGTGGGATCAGGAATAGTAATCAGCACTCTATAGTGTCCAACATTTTCCCGACTATGGCTAAGGTTCAAGTGGGAAAATTAAAAATACCTCTTTCAGATTCCAATACTATCCCCAATATGAATTAGGTTGGTGTGCGAATTGTAAATATAACCCCTTCAGAATTCAACACTTACTTCAACTTGGCTATGGTTGCAGTGGGAACAGTTGATTTGACCCACCCACAGGCTAAAACTTTGCCAAATGTGGCTAAGATTGAAGATCTAATAGTTATTTTAGTGAGTTTGATAGGACTTATAGCATACAAAGATTTCTGTGCATTTGAGATTTACAAAAATTATACTTATAGGAGTTATGAGTATTTTATAGATATATAATATGTTTCTGTATTGGTATCATATGTTTTGTGGGTGGGTATGTTCTCTTCATTTTAGCTTTTCTATGGTTTTGGACCAAGAATTTAAGGTACCAGGGTGCATTTTTACATTTTTAGTTAGGAAATTAAAATATGGTCAAGTTTTATGACCGTTATTAAGTTATTTAAATTTTTCCTGATGTGTTTATTTTTTTTAAGTTGCCAAAGCATATGATATTTATTTTGTGGTTTGAATATTTTTTTACGGATTTTTCCATATTTGGGGTTCTTTTTGTTTTTCAAATATTTTGGTTGATAAGAATTTTTATCTCTGAATATTGGATTATTGGCCAAGCATGTCTGCTACTGAATCATAAGTAATATTTATTCATTTATTTTTATTTTATGAATTCATGTATTATATTAAATGTTAGACCTGGCATCTTTTGGCGTGGTTTCCCTGTCTTTTTGCTTCTAACCTCCTGTTTTTGATAGTTTGCTGAACTTCATTTTTCCTGGTTTTAGGACTCCTGGCCCTTTATTGCTGCTGACCAGTGCTAAGGTGCATGTGCTCTGTGCATGTGCTCTGTGTCTAAAATGTATTGGCATTTTGTTTCTCCAAGATTGGCATATCTGATTTACCAATAAGTCCTTAGTACAGAGCACTGTGTGTGCCCAGGTCCTGTAAACCAAATGCTACTAGTAGACCTGCAGCACTGATTGTAAGAACAGGTGGTGGCAGGACCTGTTTAACCCGCTGTGGGTTCTGTGGCAGCGTGTGTACATTATTTTGACCTTCTGTGATTTTTTACCGATTCTGGCATCATGCTGGCAGCACCTGCATGATTACGATGTAGGTGCTGTTTTTTTTTAATATTTGCTACGATTTACCTACTGCACTGAGCTTTATTTAAAAAAATAATTTAACTTTTCTCACACTTTCCTTCCTGTGGGTCCTCCCTGCCCCGTTCCACCGCGGCTCTCTGTGCCGATTGTGTGACGGGCAGGGCGCCATCTTTGGTGTGTCCCGAAGAGCCGTTGGACCAAAGTTAGCGGACAAGTTGGTCGTGGGAGCACGCCATAAAATGGCTGACTGCTCAGGGCTCATGGCGGTAAGAACAGGTGGTGGCAGGACCTGTTTAACCCGCTGTGGGTTCTGTGGCAGTGTGTGTACAATATTTTGACCTTCTGTAATTTTTTACCGATTCTGGCATCATGCTGGCAGCACCTGCATGATTACGATGTAGGTGCTGTTTTTTTTAAATATTTGCTACGATTTACCCACTGCACTGAGCTTTATTTAAAAAAATAATTTAACTTTACTAACACTTTCCCTCCTGTGGGTCCTCCCTGCCCAGTTCCACCGTGGCTGTCTTTGCCGATTGTGTAGAGGGCAGGGCGCCATCTTTGGTGTGTCCCAAAGCACGGTTGAACCGAAGTTAGCGGGCCAGCTGGTCGGGGGAGCATGCCATAAAACGCACATGTGTTCCCGGATGCGCAGCGGGCGCGCCAAAGGCAAGCTGTCTGCGCCCGTCCGCGCCCCGGTAGCGCACAGCGCCAGCAATGCTGGCCGATTTGCGGCTGGTGACGGGGTTGGCAGGAGATCCTTTAGATACTATAACCTGCAACGAAGGTAATCAATGGGTGGTCCTGCATAGCCTTTCCACGACTTGCCCCTCCTGTCATTTCCGCTTTCAAACTAGGCAGCCTGATCTCTCATCTCATTTAGAACGAGGAACTAAATTCAGGCAGCTCTCATAAATCCGCGGCCAATGGTTAAACATGCCCGGACGTTCATGAGCTGCTCCTAGATGAACAGCTTGATCTATTATTCATTACAGAAACCTGGCTTAATGAATCCTGTGCGCCGGTTTTGGAACTAGCTATCCCGTGGGGTTTTAAATTTGCCAGAGGTGATCATAAGACTGGGAGAGGGGGAGGTGTTGCAGTGGTGTTCAAGGATACATGGTCACTCACCAGTGAGATATATCTAAGGAGCTAGAGGATGGTGAGGCCTTGGACTTCTCATTGGTCATGTCTCCTCACTTTACGCTGTGCAGCACTTTGGTCTACCGCCCCCCCCAGGCCCTCTTGGTGCTTTTTCTAAAATCTCTTGACAACACTATTGCCTTGCAGACGCTCTGCTTTTCTAAGTTTTTGCTGTTAGGAGATTTCAACATCCACCTGGACAGCCCGGAGGCCTCGGGGGCCAGGGATCTGTTGGACTCATGTAATCTTGCCCATCTGACCCAGTGGGTCAAGGGGGCCACGCATAAAGGTGGTCATCTGATCGACATAGTTTGCTCCAACTTTGATCTTTCTGGTACGGATCCCACTCCTGACACGTGGTCAGATCATTTTCTGGTCAGGTTCTTATGGGATATTGGAAAGCCACCCTCACCCCCCACCCCCATTGTTAATGAGCCCGCTGCCCCAGAAAATTAATATCACAGCCCTGTCCACAGCATTGTCATCATTTCGTTTCGGCAGCCGACCCAGATCTGGAAGGGGCTGTGGAGAGCTTCTCCGCCTGGATCAACCAAGGGATTAACTCTATCTCTAAACCCTTCTCCAGATGCCAACCGCGCTGTATCTCCTGTAATCCATGGTTCACGGATGCCCTTAAAGAACTCAAGTTAGGATGTAAAATGTTTGAGCGGCGCTGGCGACGTGAGTACTGCCCTTTGGCCAAGGCGGCTCTCCGTGCAACCCAGAGGGACTATTATGCAGCCATTAAGAAAGCTAAAGGCGATTTTTACACAGCGAGAATTGCCAAAGCTAATAACAACAGCAAAGATATTTTCTCTACTGTTCGTAGCTTTCTGTCCCCTCGCGCTGAACAAACAAGCCTCCCTATCTCATCACAATGGTTTGAAGATCTTTCTATCTTTCTTATTGATAAGATCCAAAAGATCCAAGATAGCCGAGGGACTGTTTCCTGAGAGCAGAGGACTCCTCCTTTTTCACCGTTCCCCTGCTCCAGAGCATCTACCCAGCTTCTAACACAGTTCCGGCCTGCTGAGGGGCGGAATGTTTTAGCCATTCTTAAATGCCTGAAACGAGGTTCCGCTTCGGACCCCTGTCCGGCTAGAGTCCTAGGCGGGGTGGCTGAGGTAGTACATCTTGAGGCACTATCTATTATCCACTGCTCATTTCAGTCAGGCACCGTCCCCCAGCAATGGAAGCAACCCAAACTCCTCCCTCTACTTAAGAAACCTTCTGCTGATCCTTCCATCCACTCTAACTACTGCCCATCTCTCTCTTACCGGCCTTGGCTAATGTCTGCGAAAAGGTGGGCTTTCGGCAACTTTGAGTCCTCGGGTGCTCTCCACCCTGCACAATCAGGGTTTAGGGCATCCTACAGCACTGAGATGGCGCTGGTTGAGATAACCAAGGCAATTAAGGAGTGCCTGGAGGCAGGCAGCAGGGCAGCTCTGTTTTATTAGACCTCTCTGCCGCCTTCGACACGGTGCCCCACCAGCAACTTCTTGCCCCATTGTCTGCGATCGGCGTCGAGGGCCTAGCTTGGAATTGGATTAAGTCCTTTCTTGATGACCATTCCCAGCAGGTGTGGATGCCACCTTTTTCATCATCTATAAGGAAACTGTCCACGGGGTCCCGCAGAGCTCCACACTTAGCCCCTTGCTTTTTAATATTTACTTGACACCACTGATCTTCTTAGCTGAGGAGCTGGGCGCTAAAATGGGGGCCTATGCTGATGACACTCGGCTCCTATTCACTTGGAAGGACTCTGACCTACAAACTGACATTGCTCATAAGTGCCTCTCATCGGTATTCACCTGGCTGGCACATGCTAGACTCAAGTGCAATGAAGACAAGTCTGAGGTGCTCCTCTACGGCCAGTTTCCTTCTGCCTTTAGAGAGACTCTATGGCCCCCTGACTTTCCGCGCCCTAACTCAGAGGGTGGGCCTGCTAAGAATCTTGGAATATGGTTTGGGGAAGATCTTTGTTTCCAGGACCAAATCAAAAAACTCGCAGGAGTCTACTTTGGCTCTCTGAAAACCTTGAGACGATTCCTTCCTCTGCTTCCACGCACTGCCAAGTAAATGGTTGCCCGGACGCTTATCCTCTCCCGCCTAGACTATGTCAATGCTCTTTACATCGGTATACCTGGCTATCTCTTAAAAAAACATCAGGTTATACAGAATGCCATGGCCAGACTCCTGTTTAATATCTTGAGGAGTTCTAGCATCCGGCAACAGTTATGCGACCTTCATTGGCTTCCCGTGGCCCAGCACGTGCACTTTAAAGCATTAACCATGACTCACAAGGCCCTTCATAGCTCTGGCGTGGCTTATATCAGATCGCGTTTTGCGTTCTATACGCCCAGGGGACCTCTGCGCTCATCCCTCCAATGTCGGCTGGTGGTCCCTAGGTTCCGCCGGTAGCGGATTGGCAGTCAGTCCTTATCGGTCAAAGCAGCTGTGATGTGAAATGCTCTTCCGGCTGACCTCCAGCATACTCAGGGTTTCTGGATCTTCAAAAAACTTCTTTAAACTTTCCTGTTTAAACAGCTGCCTTAATATTTCTGATCACGCCTGCCACGGCCCATTCACGCGCCAGGACACTCCAGAGTATTAGTGCGCGATATAAATACCCCTATAACTAACATTGTGCCACACACAAGAGCCCTCCAAATGTGTCCCATGCCTGTCACTGTAGAGCCTGCATGCACAGTTATTAACTGCCATGTCCACCTGGCAAGTACACCTACTTGCTGGGCCAAAACATTCACTTTTATTACACATAAGGCAACCCTAAGGTAGGCCCTAGGTAGCCCCAGGGGCAGGGTGCTGCCTAATAAAAAGGTGGGGCATGCCTATCCCTCCCATAGGTTAGCATTGGAGCTGCCCTCTAATATTTTACATTGGGTATCTTCCAACTGGGAGCTGATAGAAAGAGTTTGGTGTCTCTGGACTCACAATTGAAAAACACATCTTTTAAGGAAGTTGTTTTTTAAATTGCAGTTCAGAAAGTTCCACTTTTAGAAAGTTGGCATTTTCTTAATTTAACTATTTGGTGCCGTTCCTGTCCCTAGAATACACGTCTGTGTTGGCTGAAAGTTGGGCTTTTGAATTTGTTCTAAATAGTCGCACACAACGGGAGCTGAGGGGTGCCCTGCATATCCCTATGGCCCATCACCAGGCTGATAGGTCTTCCTGAGTTAGAGTGGTGGGAGGAGTTGACACTTGCACCTGAGTATGGCTGTGCCTGTCCCCACACAAAGAACCGCATACCCCCCTGTAGTGTGTCTGGAGCCATGAAGGCAGGGTCATGTGCATTACAAAGACCTTTCTTTGAAGTTTCCCTACTTCAAAGGCCAAATGGGTATAAGTACTGAACCATTGATACCATAACAGTAGAAACACTTTGGGACTGGGGAAATTCTGAAAGGAAGATGAGCTGCTGGACTGCCTGGAGGGACTGCCACTTTGCTGCTTGTGTTGCTGTGTTGGCCTGCTGCTCTTGCCTGGGAGTGACAGGACTGAACTTTGATCTCTGCCTTCTGCTTTCTAAAGTTGCTGCAAGGGCTTGAGTTGACTTTCCTACTACTGGAGGTTTCAGGGCCATCAACAGCTTCACCTACATCTTGTTACCAGCAGCAGGGTTCCTCTGTTGTGAGCTCTAACCTGCCAAGTGGTGCCAAACCCAGTCCTGGATCCTTGGTGAAGATTCTGGTGCTGCAACCAAGACATCAACGCAGCGTGATGTGACATCAATGCATCATTGACACCACGTTGGCTTCAGGACCAGAGATTTGCAAGCGCAACTGACTCTTCGCCTCTCCTGCACTCCACATCTTCCCTTGGCTCAACGACCCTGCACCGCTTTCTGGAAACAACATATCACTTTGCTACAGCAATTTCTCACCTCTTTTGCACAACACATCGACCCCAAAAGCAAATGTGCCAAAAACCTGCATAGCAGTAAGGAAACAGCGCATCACCTGCCTGTGCGGCGCCTCATCTCCTTTGCTCCTAGCACTTGACTTTGTGTTGCATCCAAGGTACTGGAGTTGGGTCCGTGAGACTCCTGTAGCTGACCCACGCTCCTTTGCGGTCGGACTGAACTTGTATTGTTTTCTAAATGCTATAATCTTAAACTAGTAAGAATTCCCTTTAGTGCGGGTACATTTTCACACAACCAAATTATACTGTCTTTTCAGCAATGGATATGCACTCAAAAAATGTAAATATTCACCCAGTCCTAATCAATAACCAACTGTCTCCTTAAAAGTGAAAGTAGTTCCTATTTGTTAATGAACAAACAATATTATTAAAAACAATCAAGAGTTTTCCTCTAATGCATCTCCCAAATCAAATTGAAGAAACTGTTTCACATTGTGTTAAACACAAAAATAAAAATACATAACATTAAAAAATAATTTAAAAAGATTCTGATAGATTCTTAGAGATCCAAAACATTCTTTGTGGGTTATTGATTTAAAATTAATTAGAGATGTATTAGAGGAAAAGAAACTTCAAAGATGTTGTTTGATCACTGTGTATTGATATATGTTTTTAACTTGTGCATAATATGTAATGTATGGCATATACACTTGATTATTTTTATTAATACTGTTTGTTCATTAAATAAATGTGAATTACTTTGTATTTTAAGGAAACCGAGTCAGTCGGGGCTTTTGATTAAGATTAGGTGAATGTTTTACAATTTGTTTGTGCATATCCATTGAGCTAATGAGAGTATAACTGGTTCCTGTGGAGATTTACTTGCTCAATGTAAGCATAATACTATCCTGACCCACTGGGTAGTGAAGGATGACTCTGCTTGTTTTGAGACTAAACGCTATAAACTATATTTCGGGGACGATACCAATGTCATTCCGAAACTCTTCCGACTGAATCTGTTTAGGAATCTTTCCCAACCAAATTGGGTTCTGCAAGTCCGACCGACTGATTATAATGCTTCCAAAAATTGTTCGGTCTGACTCGCATTGACTTCAATGAGAGCCTGTGTTCCGAACAAGAAGAAAGGCTCTCATTGAAAAAAAGGTGGTTGGGGAAGACCTTGCACCCTGTGACGGGTACCCCATGGTGCCTGCCACACTGTGCATGGTTGTAAAGAGGGGTCACATGGGTACCCCCATCTGCCCCAATTCAGATTCTGCCAGCTGTTTCATGTCGGACAAATCGATTTAGAACAGATGTCAGAATCGGGCATCGTAATCGCTCTGTCGGAAACAGTGTCCATAGAGCTGTACGATTTGGCTCTGAACGACTTGGTCTGTCCAAATGTCGATCGGAACCGATTCGGACAGCCCGAACAGTTTCCTTGCATAGGTTCCGAATCTGATTCGTCGAATCTGAATCCCGTTCAGAACCTTTCCAACCGCCATTGTTATCGACGCTTTAGTAATGAAGGGTTCTTATCTTGATTTGTGTATATTGGATTTTTATTGTCCTGGTCATGCTTTACTCAGATAATTGTTGGCTATTTATCTAAACTGGTGTGGAGTACTTTTGTGGTGTTTTCACTCTGTTGAGGTGTGTGTGTGTGCACAAATATGTCACACATTGCCACCTTAGTTTAGCCTCAGTGATCTGTTCCAAGCTACCCGAGGGTGAGTAGAGGTAAACTAAGGGGCCTGTGTCGGGCAGACACCTTTGGACAGGGTACAACCCCCTGCCTGCTGGTGATCCCAATTCTAACATTAATGCAGTCATTTTTCAAATAATTTGCTTTTGTGTTTGTTTGTATATCGTGTTGTACTGCATATTTTAATAAAGTTCAATACGTATAGAGTATGTCTGTTAAAGCGTTGTATTAAATATATAGTATAAAATTCATTGTAGGTAATATATTTTGATAATTTTGATTTTATTGTAAACATAATGGGCCTGACTGAGTTTCGGTGGATGGGTTACTCCAGCTCAAATGGCTGTAATGGGATTTATATTTCGGCAGACGGGATACCCGTCACAGTTGTGACAGAGGAACCCATCCATAGAAATGTAAATCAGGCCCATAGTTTTTTAATAATTATTAATATATTAATTTATTTAACTTCATTTTTTGTGTTTTCAGTTATATATGTGTTCAAAATGATTATTAATAAATTCATATTTAAAATATATTGCTATTTAGGTGTTATGGATTGATTTTAGTGTTAGGTTTTCTTTGTTGGTGTAATTACGTGGATTGTTGTATAGTAAATTACATGCATTGGATTCAAGGTAGTGTTGATAGAAGTTGATTCGTGGCAGAAGGTAGAGATACCTTGCTAGCCTTACCAGATGGTTTATGCTCCTTTGAAGGAGGCCTTAATCAGGAGATGTGACTTTACCCCAGAACTATATCCCTCCGCTACCCTTCTTACTCCAAATAACAGAATAATATCCACTACTCAAATTACTTTCATATTTCACCATACTAATTCACCACTAATCCTTTATGGGTTTCTGGAGTAGCATGCTTCAACACCCGATCAGGGGTAACAAGCCTTATATAAATACAAACTTTTTTTTCCTTTTCTATCCTTCTGCTATCCTTCCGAATCCAAATAATTGACTAACCTATCCACCAATTAAAATTTACTTGCATTTTTCACTATACCAATTTAACACTAATCCTCTATGGGTCTCGGAGTAGCGTGCTACTCGCTTAAAAAAGTGCTTTGACGCCTCATCAGGGGTCGTAAGCGCTATACAAATGCAATTACAATACAATACAATACAATACAATATAGGCAGAAGTTGAGAGCCTGAAAGAAACTTGAATCATACATTTGGGTCGAGTATGTTGCCTACTTTTGCAGAGCGCTGGATGGTTGTGTGAGAAGCAAACAAATAATAGTGGCAAGAGATCCAACCAATGGTAAGCATTGGGGTGTCTCTCAGTTCCACGGTAGGTTTTTGGCATAGACCACAAGAGGTGTTTTGACAATATTAAAGGCAAGGGAGCCTTCAGTATAGCTGTAATTCTTTCTATGATAATAAAAACAGGTCCAAGTAGCATTTTTAGGAATCCACTAGGAGAAAGGGCAGATGGAAGAAACCTGGAACACACATAGGAAGGAATCACAAGAAGGCAATGGGCAGGGGAATGGGGAGAGCTGGAGAGAAGGAGCGAAGGGTGCAAGGGCGATATGAGAGGGTGGCAGCAGAGGAGAATACAAAGTAGACAAGTGACGAAGGGACTGATAAAAAGTAGACACATGAGGGTGGTGGGCAGGGAAACAAAGACCGTGCAGTGAAAGAAGGGAGGGACATTGGGGGAAACTTTGAGAAACAGGAGGAATTCTGCAGCAGTGGACCAAGAAGATGGTTGTTGTAATGTAGCCCCTCAGACAGTATAGCGCAAACACTTCAGTGGAGGGAAAAGGATACACCCAAATAGTCATTAGCATTAGGTGATAGATGAAGACCACTAGGCTGGCCCAATACATAATTGAAAAAAGTTGTAAACTAATTACTTAAAGAGGTTGGTTGTGGGAGCCCTAAAGTCAAACAGGGAGGACTGAATATATAATAAGTAATAGGTCAGCTTGATAACCGCCTCGTCAAAACACAGACATGAGAACAGGCTCCAAAATAAACTTATGCTTAGTATTGTATTTTTACTTTGTTTGAAATTATCCCTTTAATTGTCTAGCTTAGGTAAGCCCTTAGTGTGCTACAGCTTTAAAATGTCTCTGTGGCAACAAGGCTCTTTGTACGCAGACTCCCACCCTCCTCGTTAGATACACATTGCTATGGTAAAATGTGTGTCTTTTTTTTTACTACTTGCTCAATTTCCTGCTAAGTGTTTCAGTTGGTTGCTTCATGATTCCCAAATGTTTAATCACTTACAGTCATTCGTGCAGTGCCATTGCTGTAGTTCAAGTAGCATGTGCAGTGGGATCAGAGTATGATGTCTGGGTGGGGTATCAATGGTGTGGAGTTGGACATGATTGCAAGGTATGATGGGAGAATACTGACATCAAGTAGCAAAAATGTGTATGTTAAAGCAGTTGCCATCCTGGCCACTACCAACTGCATTCGAGTGGGTGAGGTAGACCACACAGTAAAACTGGGCTGCGATACATTTAAAAAGAACTTGCGGATGTCCTCAATATTAATGCTAAACTTTGTCATTCACGTTCTAGAAGGTTATAAAAATGCAAAAACCATTGAGGTAGCATGGTGCAAAACCTAATTTTCCAATGCACTAATATAAGCAGAGATTTCTGCTTTATGTTTTGATCTACGTGTGTCCTTTTCCAGAGTAAGGGCCGGAAATGAGACAGGATACCTATTAAAGAAAACCGCATACACTACGCTTGAAACCAGATATAGGCTCCAGAAGTCACAGAAAGGAGTAACCAGTCAAATGTTGACAGAAAACACATAGGGGGAAACAAATATTATCCTCTAACTCAAATCTGACCTGAACATATTTGTGTCCTGGTACTTCCTGCAGTACACTTTTATTACAGCTTAGCAAAGTAAAAGGCACATTTCGCATGAATAGCAAAAATAAAAATTGCTTTGCTCCTACAATGAACAAGATTAAGGCATTTTCTTACTCATCTTCCATATCGTGCTGGTAGATATGCCATGGCTGCAGCAAATTGTGTACTATGGCGCTCTCTATAAACAGTAATAGGGATATACAGCTGATAATGTAGCTAGACTGCATTCCTAGGTCAAGGCAAATGTTACTCTCCCTAGAAAAATAGGAAGTTAGGTTTAGAAGGGTTTTGCATTATCAGTATATCTTAGGTTTCCAAAGACTGATTCTGTGATGTACTTCATCACTGTAAATGAGCCTGGGAAAGCAAAACTGAGAGTGTAGGGATAGCAGTAAGGCAAAACATAAATGAAAGAGAACAAGGAAACACATACTCCAATGAAGTACTGGAAGAAAAAGAAAATATAAGGGTTGATTTAGATCTTGGTGGAATCTGTCCAACCGTTGATTTTCTGACAGATTTCCCCACCCGCCTACTTGGTGGTCCGCTTGCTTTATTTAGATGCTGGCAGGTTAATAGATGAAAGGCTGTTGGAGAGCCACCAACTCCTCCAGGTTGGTTCACCCACATTGAAGGTGCCATAGGCGAAATCGGATACAGGAGGGATTATAGCCAGTTTGTACGTCTCGTCGTTCATGATATATGCCTTCCAGCCAAAACAACTGTGACACCTGAGTTGGAGGATTGGAAAGGATATAGGGCACAAACTTATCTTCTGTTTCAAACTTTCTGTTGCCTCATGGATCAGATCGTACAAGTCCTGCCGTTGCTCTTGGTACTTCGCTATGACAGAAATCAACCCTGTTATCGCCGGAATCGAAGGTAAGCTGCTACTTTTCTTTTGGAAACAGACAAGTCAAAAGGTAACATTTGCTCAGAACCCATACATTTTTAAATCTCTCCTACAAGCAATAACATACTGATATGTAATGCATCTTTGTGTAATATTGACATTTAAGAAAGTCAAAGAAACACACCTGTAAAATTTGAATATATTATAACATTTGGTGCAAGCTGCCTTCATGAAAAAGGACACTTGCACAAATATGGACAACAATAAAAAAAATAAAAAAGTGACCATGCAGTGGTGCTTAATTAATTTCGGTAAACTATCGAATTAAAAACATCTGCATTACACATTATTGGGATAAATGAAATGTAATCAAATGTAGACATTTCACTAAAGTAGGTGTAGCATTTATTTTGTAATCACTTTAAAATCAATGCCAGTCCTAAACTTAAATCAGATAATATATACATTAATGTAACATGTCCCTTTAGCTAATACATGTCATGTATTTTATCATATTAAAATGTTCACATTATTTTTTAAGCTGCAATGCATTCTGTGCATTATTATCACTTATCAAGTTATCATAAATCAAAATTTTTTATCATTATCAATTGCATGTAGGGAACATCTCCAGAAAGAATTTGGTCACAGTTTTGTAATTTCCCCATATAACTCCTATATCATTTATGAGCTTCTCCCTTCAGCTTTTAAAATTTTCTCTCAGAACTGTTTAACACATCTGAATGGTTCAAATTACTTGTATTGAATAGTGAACTATTGATAAAAGAAATGTTACAAAGCAAAACTAACTTTGCACTTTAGGCACAAATTGGTACAACATCACAGTAAATATTTCATACACTGATTCATATATCATTTACAAATTTAAAAATAGAAAGGAAATCACAATATGCAATAGATTAAACCTTGAAGCATTTCCACAATTTCCTCATCAGTCTTGAGTTGAGCCTGATTTGAGGTTTTCCAGATGGGATATTCCAACATATATGTGATAGAATATTCCATATTCCTAGTTTCCCATTTTTTTTAACCTTGATCTATCATCTACACATAACAAATGAAATATAAATAAATTTGTGGGTATGTGTTACTCTGTCACCAATATGTACACATTCTTGTCTGTTTTATCAAAAACATGTATGCCTCTCAATGTTTTTTTTGAAAAACAGACTTTCTGCAAGTCACATTTGTTAAGGAGTACGACATCATGCAAATCTGTCACATTTAACATAAAATAAAATGTATTTTTGATGTAAAACATATGTGCAATATGTTCATAATCAAAAATGCAGCGATTTAATATGATGTTTCTCATCATTTTGGCTCACGATTGCTTGTCTATAATTCCAACACACCAATGTAACGTTTGGAATATCCATTGTATGATAGGTGCATTTTATGCTGTGTCATCTATAAGAGAGCTAACATAATATAATTTGCAATAGTGAAGGAGCATGACACCTGACACAATTATATCTTGTGGCCTATTTGGTAAAACTGTCCCTTACAACATCAGAGATAATCATGTATATTTATGGTTTAGGCAAGCATGTGTCTGCTCAAAACAGTCCTTTGAAGGTAATCAGAAGTCTGGTGTGTTATTAGTTCCACAAATCAATATACATAACACATCATCATGCACCTTGTCTAAAACGTACACCTTCAATAACTCTTCTTGTGCGATAGACATGTGTCAAGCTTAATGTTGGTGCCATATTTCATTGCTGTAATAAAAAATGTAACATGTTAAACTCAAAAAAGAACCTACCCTTTTGATGCTGCTGTTGGGCTCTCAATTGCCCATCAAGCTGGGGATAGGCCACCACAAGTATGGTAGCCATTAGGGGGGTCACGGTGTGGTGCACGCACCTACCATGTTGAGAGGGTTGGCTGAGCTGCCCTTCAGCTACCTTTTTGGTCCAGCATCGTAGTCCTCCCACCTCTTTTGGCAATGGAGGCTGTGCCGCATGTAGACCCCCAGGGTTCGCACCTTCATGGTGTTGGCTTTCCAGCTGGTCTACTTTTGATGGGTGTTGACCTGTATGGATATAAAAATAAAGTTTTGTGACTTTTTTTGCCTGTATTGATGTAAAACAATTTAGAGAAATCAATCACAAGCATTTGTAAAATGTTACAACACTATATTTTCATTCATTTTTATAATTAAAAAAATACATATTTTCCAGTAACCTGTTGAGTACCCTTATCCCTTGACATGTCTGAAGTGTACACATACAAGCCAATGACATTATATCGGTCAGAGGGCTCTCCAACATGCTCTGTAGTGGGAGCTTCTTTTGATCAGTGTAAATCATTGTGAACTATTGAAGGCTAAACAATGTGTGCATTGTTACCAGATACCACCACGACCAGCTTAATTGACTTTAGGCCTCATGTCTATTGAGCCTGAACTGCCCATTTCTCTTTAGTAGGGTTCTTTACCCATTCACGGTTTTATTCACTTCATTGGTCCGGAGGAAGCGCCAGAGATCGTCACGACCATTTGAGGGCGCGAAACTTGTTGACCGAAGAGTTACAGAGGCACATTATTGCCTAGTCAGTAAACGCACAACCTACGGGTTTTTCCCCTGTCAGGGGAACCCACACATTAACCTGTTTGCTGCTTCGAACATTCTGCACTGGTGAGGAGCGTCCTATTAAGCGGGCAGGGCTGCGTCAGCCAACAGACGTGCTTGTGATGGCCGTTGTCCGACAGAAGTAGCGAATGAGTTAAACTAATTTCGTTCTGGTATCCCCTAGCCAGTTTTACCCATTCACTCACTTACTCACTCACTCACGAACCCTCAATCTCACACCCTCACTCATCATACAGTGTTATCAAAAGATCTCTGCTAAAGCAACCCTTCGGGGGACCTGTAGGGCATTGCAGCGCCAGCCCGATGAAGAGCAACGCCCGATGATGAAGCATGACATCCCTTGGGATGTGTGAGGGCAACAAGAGACAAGACTTGGGCTTGCCTCTATCCTGTGGGGTTTAGACCTAGTCCTTTCTGTTCCTTTTTCTATTTTTCATTTTCTGTGGACAACTATTGTGCCCACACTGTTACCCACCATTTGGATGTATATTTTTACAGTTTTTGAAAAGACATTTTAAACCAACTTTTAATCTAATGAGGATGGCAGTCTGTCCTGGGTATTTTATTTTAGAAAGGTCAAGTTAAAGAAAATCCTGGGCAAAGATGTTTGTTGATCAAAGTTTTGAAACATTTACTGCTGTGTGCATTTACATTGTTTATCTATGATTGCTCTTAGAAATTGTGTCCATATGTACATTGCAGAGTACATTTTCACAAAAAAACACTTATATTCAGGATAAACAATTATATACCTTGACAATTTTAAGTAAATTAACTTTGATTTTTGCAACAAGTAAAATCAATTGCATCACATTACAAAGATAGGACAACATAGTAATTTAAACACAAAACCATTTCAAAACATAGCATGATTGATCTATACATAACACTGTGACATGTGACAATGTGATGGGAAAGAGGGATTGAGTAAGATAACATTGCAACCAGATTTTCACAAACCTAAATCAAGGGTTGATATTTGTAGTCATTTCAATGAAACATTAACAACACTTGCAAATGTGTAAGTTCACCATAACTGGTGAAAATATGCTGTTGAATAGTTGAGACATTTACAGTAAAAAAATACATATATGCGATATGTTATTTGGTATAAAAAACTATACATTCAACATTACATCATGTGAAATGCTATGGACATTGAACCTGTAATCTTAAATTCAATAAAATACATTGAAACAAAGACAACAACATATTTAATACAAATATGATTAAGTGTGTATGTTTCCAAAAGGTGCAAAACACATTAGCAACAGCTAACTGAAAATCTAAAACAAGATTTAGGTTTAGTGACACATTCAAAAGTATAACTTACCAGTCTCTACTCCACCAGGGATTCCTGTCAAACCTTTAGAGTGTAGGAGCAGCAAGGCCTTTTCTTTCCAAGGAAAAAGTTGTAAGGGTGGGCTGGGAGAACCACCGCCAATCATCTTGGCCTCCAGGTGATGCTTGAAGGCCAGGGAATACACTCTCCCCCTCATGTCATTCCACCTCTTTCTAATTTCCTCCTGTCTGCCCAGGTTGAGCCACACTTGCAATTTCAAACTTCAATTAGATGTCCTGTAGATAACATTAGATATCTGGGCTTACTCCCATGCTTAGAGAGAAACTTTGAGGCACTCGGAAAAGGCACACTGGATGCATAATGAGCTGTCTTGAGATGGGCATATAGCAGCGCTCAAGATGACACTCCTTACAAAGATTTTATTTCAGGCACAGACCTTATCACTCAGGAGAGAGGAAGTAGCTTGCATCCAGGAGTTTTTCAACATTTTCATCTAGGCTGCGAAAAAAGCTTAACTTAGCAGGAAAACATCATTAAGGTATCCAAAGCAGGGAGATCAGGTAAGCCAATACTCTACAACTACAACGAAACCTCCCAATTATGATACATAGCAGAGTACCTCACGGGGAGACCAATACATTATGGTGTTTCATTGACCAGAACTTAGCCAACTGCCTGACAGGGGAAATACAGTGGGTCTCCAAGGCCAACAAAGTTACACTGTATACATATCCCCAATCTCACAATAAAACTTTGATGTTTTGATAGACTGGTTAGAAATGCAGGATTAACTTCATACTCCTCACCATTAACACTTTTACTTTGTGGCTCAGAGTTTTCATCGGTAATGAGACCTTTGGACATCTAAGTCTGGATAGCAACAAGTTGATTTTGACTTTGAGATCTCAATAGAAAAGTTCAATCAAAACGTTTGAAGACTTTAAGATGGATGTTGGCATCCCAGAAACAGAGCACTATCATTATCTCTAACGTATGCACCGAGTGACCAAAACAATAGGTAAAGAAGGAGCCTCAAAAAGTGTTTCAACTTTTAAAAAGTTATTCCAAATCCACACAACAACTAGGCATTTGGTATCAAATATATTTATATATGTAGTTCTCAACATACAACTGAACTTCAGAAGGTATGGATGCTATTGTGCCATGAGAAATTAGCAAATAATATAGTGGTCAAGACCCGTAAATTCAATAAGACATGAATACCAATTCTAGGTTACCTTCACTAAGCTCTCAGTGGTCTCAGGTGCACTCAATGATTGAGGGTCCTGGGTTTAATGGGAACCAACGACTATCTCATTTTTGAAAATGCTGATCATACTGATTAAACCAATATATTAAAGTTGGCGAAGCTGGGTGGGTAGAAATGGGTAGGTTTATTGGAGTGGAGGAATGGAGTGTGGTGTCGGGTTAATATGGGTGAAGTTAGATGGGTGTGCCATAATTATGTTACATAAATCTGAAATGACAACAAAAACAATTAAAATTAAATTGAGATATTGAGTTTCTTTTCATTGGTGGGTCCCCTACCCAACCTTGTGGTGCCACTTCATACCGCCACCACCTAATGTCATTCACATGAGCCAGCATCCTGCCTGTACAATAACCCCTTGATCTGCTCCCATTGCACTATTCACTTCTTATCAGCAATCTCCCTACCTCTACCCTGGCCTCGTGCTTTCCCGAGGAGGGTGCTCACTTAGCGAATGCTTCCAGGGGAGTGCACAACTGCTCTACTCCTGTTGTTCCTTCATCCCTTGCCTCAACAGTTGACAATAAATCACTACAATTAAGGAGAGGTGTGCTAACTACTATTCTTCTTAATCCAAGATCGGTTATTAAACACAAATATGCGCTAGAGTGTCTGCTGCAAACATCAGCTCTTGACTTGGTTTTCCTCACGAAGACTTGGGGCTACTCCAACGTCCGAACCTGACTTCTTGACGGTGCTGCCAGCTGGATACTCGCTAATTGGTGTGCCCAGGTCTGGACAAATGGGTGATGGGATTGCAATTATTTACAGAGGTGAGTTCAAGCTTATATTCGAGCCAGTACTGCTACCGGGAGATGAAGCCATGACTTTAAATAATAAAATTAAAAACGAGTTGTCCTTCCTTGGTTTGCTCCTCTACAGGCAGCCTGCGCCTAAAGCATAATTTATCCAAGGCCTACAGTCCTACATGGAGTCTTGCTTGGAACACCCCCACTTTTACGATATTAGGTGACTTCAATTTTCATTTAGAACTCTTTACTAATTCTTCAACCTCTACACTATTATATAATCTGGGTTTTGGCCTGACACAGATAGTCGTAGGACCTACACATAAGGTGCCTCACACGTTGGATGGAATATTTACCTACCACACTGCTATTGGGATTATTAGAATACTGCTGCTAACTTAAACTGCCCATATATCAATATTCTTAAGGCCACCAGACAGGAACACCCCAGCCCCCGGTAGCTCACCCACCTCCAACCAGCACACGGTTATGGCAGAAAAATTAGGCCTGAAGCCTTAATCAACCTGCTAGACAACAGCATGCCGACCCTAGCTTCCGACTTCAACATGGCCACGGATAGCTTTGACAACTGGATTAGATCAGCCATGGATCAACTGGCCCCTATAAGATCAGTCAATCAACAAAGGAATAAACCTTCCACTCCATGGTACAATTCTGAGCTAAAAACCTTAACCCCTTAACTGCTTAGAACGTTCCAAGCCAGTGCGGAACGTTCTATTGAGCAGGCGGGGCTGTGACGCCCAATGGGCGTGCTCAGCACTACAAAGGTAGTGCACGCGACGACCATTGGCCGTCAGAAGCAGCGATGAGGTTAAAATCCAAATGCAGATGTTGAGAACGCGATTGGAGGGTGGACTATAGCGTGGTGGGTAAAAATAACTATAATGTGGCACTAACTGAATGCAAAGCAGCCATCATTAATGCCAAAAAGGTATTTTATACTAGTAAAATAGAGGGGGCAAAGAACTCAGCCAGAGAGCTCTTTAAAACTGTCACTGCGTTATCTAAGATCAAACAGGGGAATGTATTTGCACCTGATCAGATTCTGTATGACAAAATGGCTTCTTTCTTTCAGTCAAAAGTTCAAACAATATATAGGGAACTGGAAGGACAGAGTTCCAACCCTCCCACTCCACAGGAGCTAGTAAAGGAAGAGGTTTCAGCCATCACTAACCAACTGACCAGCTATATGCCAATGACAGTGGACTCAGTCAATGACCTTCTACTGGCAATTAAATCAGGTTCCCCGACCGATTCATGCCTGCCGGACATCATTCATGGTGTGTCAAATCAAGTTAGCATTCTACTTGCCCCCTTCCTAAGCAATTTTATCAGGACAGGTGACTTCCCGGTTGCCTGGAAGAAAGCCTGTATCAGACCCATCTTAAAGAAACCTTCCCTTGACACATGCGAAGTAACAAACTATTGCCCTATCTCCTGCCTGCCCTTAGCAGCCAAGGTTTTGGGAAAAGATATAAACTCAAAGTTAAATGACCACCTGAATACCTGTAATCTACTTGATAGCATTCAACATGGTTTTCAGTCAGGCCACTCCACTGAGTCTGCAGTAATTATGGCCACGGAGGAAATCCATTGGCAAATTAACAGGGGTGGTAGAGCTGTCCTTATCTTACTTGACCCATTAGCCGCGTTCGACACGGTCAATCATTCAGTACTTCTGCAATGGCTGAAGCCAATAGAAATTAGGGACACCGTGCTAGTCCTCCTCACTTCCTTCTTGACAGGCAGGGAACAGAGGGTGTGCTGGGATAATCTTAAACCAGACAAATTTTATCTTCCATGTTGAGTACGACAGGGGTCAGCACTCTCGCTCACATTGTTAAACATGTATGTGAATCAAATGGCCAAGTTAATCAAGGACCACAGCTTTTCGCTGGTTTCGTATAATGACTATACTCAAATTATAATCTCCTTCTCCTCCACGGCAGACACCCCATCGACCAGATTCCACAGTTGTCTCAAACACATCATGAAATGGATGCACCAGAACTACTTAAAATTAAATACAGATAAAACGAGATTATGGAATTTGGCACTGGTCTTCCCTTTTGGAATCTAGCTGGGTGGCCGGCTGTGGCAGGAGCCTGTGCAGTCCCAGTAGATAAAATTAGAAACCTAGGCTTTGTATGTGATGATCAGCTCAGCTTCTCAGGGCAGATTAACCAGGTGACATCGACCTGCTATTTCCTTTTAAAGATACTGCGGAAAACCTTACCTTATCTTCCTCTGGAGCTAGGGAAAATGGTTGTGGTAGCACTCATTCTCTTCCGTATAGACTACTGCAATGGCCTTTATCTAGATGTTGACAAGTGTCAACTATCCAAACTGCAATCTCTACAGAATGCCACAGCCCAAACCTTGTTAAATATCCCCAAGTTCAATCACATCTCTGGGGCTATTAGGAACCTTCACTATCTTCCAGTTAAGCAGTGGATTGAGTTCAAGGCATTATGTCTGGTTCACAAAGGCCTGTATGGAGGAGGGCCAGCGGACTATCACAAACTGTTCCAATGGTACACCCCCCTGCGCATGCTGAGATCGGCTAAGAAAGCACTGGTCAACGTTCCCAAAATGAACAAGGCAAGATGGGGAGGCAGATGTCTCTCCTATCTATCATCCAAGCTCTGGAATAAGCTACCACTCACCATTAGGCTTCAATCTGTCAGATCACAATTTATGAGCGGGGTTAAAACCTGTCTCTTCCTTCCACTGTAGTGACCTGAACTTACCCTGGTTTCGCTGCATTTCTCTGCAACCCCAGTGCCAAGACGCCTTGGCATTCGAGCGCTTTACAAACCACTTACCTACTTACTTACTTACCAAATCTGTGTTCCCTGCAAGGTTTCAAGACAGCGGCTCCCTCTAAGCTTCCTGATCTAAGCTATAAGCAAAAAACTCCAGTGATGAGCTATTGGTCTGCCTTGCCTTCCTCTGTTGCACATGGATGCATCCTCCTAAACAATTTACAGGGAGGTGCTGCTCATAGCTATATATATTCCACCACTGCTTTCCTTTGCTAGTATAAGTATAATGCCCCTAGGATGGATCCATTGTGTACAGGGGTTTTGATCTGCCAGCTGGGACAGAAGAGCAATTAACTCTCCTAGCAGGGTACCTTAATCTATGAATCTCATTAAGGCTATCTCAGAGAAATATGCCAAATGTTAAATATGTGGCTGAATCTAGATGAATGTCTGACAAAATATCGAGAGCTAGAATATCGATGTACAAAAATATCGGAACAAAATTATCGATGTCAAAAATATTGGGATCCTATACTTAACTATATATCTACACAAATATCGATTTCTTAATATCGATATACAAAAATATCGTTTACTGTGATATCGACTACATTAATATCGGAAGACAAAAATATCGCAATCTACACAAAATAATGACATTTACAAAAATCTCGACATCAAATATATCGTGCACATAAATATCGGATTATAAAATATATCGACTTTTTAAAAGCATTTCTTTACATAATTAATGAACGCTTTATATGTTTTCACATCAAAAATAACATACCACACTTTAATTTCTACTATACACACACTATAAATTCATATAATGTTTAATATTGGTAAAAATAATGTCACCTACACATATAAAAATATTCTATGCTACTTTGTATACTTTTATAATTATTATTGGTTTTTCAATTCTAATACTAATTAATCTCAACAGAAATTCAAATCTACTAACTAACCAATCACAACCCTAATTTTTTTAATGAACCAATAGGAAAGTAATTACTACTGACACTCCCCTATATAAGCAATGAAAACGTAAGCACAAACTACTTGCCAAAAGTCACAGAAGGAGATTCATCTCTATCCGAATTGCTGCACAACAACTAGAAGAACCAGACTATAAACCTACTATTACATCTACTAAGTAAGTAAATAAAATAGATAGTGCATTATTTGCTAATTGTATTAACTTAACTGCTAAATACCCAGTGCCCCTTTGCTATTTATAGTACTTAACATTCTAAATAATGATATAAAAATATTTTCTTTAGATACTACCACTACTGATAATTCTACTCCAAATAATTGTGAACAAAACATAGGAATACAGATTCTGAAAACTATGTAAGTAATTTGACATTGTTTCATTATGTGCACATTAATCTAAACACACAGAAATAATGACTTTTGCACACCATCTTTTTATTTTGCTGTAGATTCTACTACTGAAAACTGCACTACTACTGAATTAAGGACATCAGTACTACATCTACAATACTTTTTACTAAGTAAGTAAATAAAATAGAAACTGCTTTATTTGCCAGTAACACTTAATTACCTGCTAAATACCCAGTACCCCTTTGCTATTCATTGCAGTTAACATGCTAAATAATTTTCTACAACTATTTGTTTAAGATACTACGAGAACTGAATATTCTACTCTAAATAACTGTGAACAAAGCATAGGAATACAGATTCAAAAATATATGTAAGTAATGTCACCTTGTTTCATTATGTCCAGATAAATCTAAACACACTGAAATAATCATTTATCCCCCACATATATGTTTATTTCTACAGATTATACTACTAAAATCTGCTGTACTACTGAAGTAAGAACATCAGAACTATTTCTACAATACTTTTTCCTAAGTAAGTACATAAAATAGAACCAGCATAATTGAGTACTACTAATTATTTACCTGCTAAATACCCTGTGGCCCTTTGCTATTCATACTACTTAACATGCTAAATAATGAAATATAATTATTTTTTTAGATACTACAACAACTGAATATTCTGCTCAAACAAAGTGTGAACAAAGCATAGGAATACAGAATCGAATAACTATGTAAGTTAGCTCACATTGTTTAAATATGTGCTCACAAATCTAAACACACAAAAATAAACAGTTGTGCTCAACATATATTTTTTTCTATGTAGATTCGACTACTGAAAACTGCACTACTAATTAACTGAGGACCTCAGTACTATTGCTAAAAAACATTTTTTTAAGTAAGTATTATGCAACTGCAATAAATGTGGTAAAACAATACAAACATTTATAACTGTTCTAATAAATTTCTATGATATATTGTTTCTTTACAGAGCTAACACGGTGCATAGATATACAGACAACAACCAGAACTTAACATTCTAAACAATAGTAATACAAATCACTAAGTAAGTATATTAAATAACATATTTACCACATGTTTAAAAAAACCTACCAACATGTTGATTAAACAAACTCATATGTTCCTTATTTTTTAAAGATAACACTACAAACTATTCTACAGAAGCGGAAGAAACAATTCTACTGGCAAATACCAACCTCAAAAAATTATGTAAGTATCTTCACAATGTGAATCATGAAGATACACTGTTGTAAGAAAAATGAGCTCTAAAATTGCTAATTTACCTAAACATTAATTAATAATATACTACTTTCATGTTTCTCATAACAGCTACAACAACATCACAACCATTTATCCTCAACTAAAGAAGCAAGAAACTCCTAAGTTTTGCTGTACATTCTAAAACACGTAAGTATAAACATTCCTACTTATCACTAACATAGATTATTGATCACATTTACATTGACATTAACTATTATATATATATTTTATAGATATACAAAGTACAAAATGACCGAAGGAGCCGAATTTGTGACCAGCCAAAAAGGAAAATTATTACTATGCTACATGGGTTACACGTACACACAGGAAAAACAATATGGCATGAAAGTGAATTGGAAATGTTGCAAATATTATTCGAACAAGTGCTATGGCAGAGCAACAACAAAAGAAGCTACAGTACTATATACTAGGGAACATAATCATCCACCTAATATAACAGAAATAGAAGTTAGAACAGCTATGGAAAGTATAAAAGAAGCTAGTACCGGATCCCAAAAGCAAACTAATGTAATTTTAAAAGAAGCCATTCCTAAAATTCCCAAAACAGCCACAACCCAAATGCCAAATATCCTATCATTAAAAAGAACTATAGCACGAACCAAAAAAGCTACAACTTCTTCAACACCATGTCCCAGAACATATCAGGATATTAATTTTACTGCTAACGAAATAATTACTTTAAATAAACAACCCTTTATAGTTTATGACAACGAAAGCAATGAGAATAGGCTTATAATTTTTGGTACCAGTATGAAATTAGTAAAACTGCAGCAAAGCCAATATTGGATGATGGATGGGACATTTAACATCTGTCCCAAACCATTCTTCCAATTATACACAATACATGGCCTCTATCACAACTGCAACATCCCTTTGTTATATGCACTATTGCCTAACAAAAACAATTCTACATATATGGAATTATTAAATGTCATAAAACAAAAAACGAATGATTTCTCTCCTGACAAAATCATTCTTGATTTTGAGCATGCAATGCTCTCAACTATTCTAAAAATCCACCCCCATACCTCCATTCAAGGCTGCTATTATCATTTCAACAGTGTTTATGGCGACACCTTCAAAAAACTACCCTAAGTGTCGAATATGCTACAAATTCATCATTTGCTTTTCAAATCAAAAAACTTATTGCACTTGCCTACGTCCCTACAACAGATGTAGCTGAACATTACAATATTATTATAGACAGTCCATTCTACAAACAAAACGAAGCTAGATTAACTCCTTTTCTCGATTACTTTGAAGATACCTGGGTAGGCAGACTCCATAGATCTGGCCACAGAAGAAATCCAAAATTCCTCATTCCCTGGTGGAATGTGTACAATAGTACCCTTAACGGGGAGTCAAAAACTAACAATGCCGTTGAAGGTTGGCATAATGCATTTGTCCAATCAACTGGCAGAAGCAAACCTACTCTCGAAAAATTCATAAAATGCCTACAGAAAGAACAGAGCTATCAAGAATTTAGAATGGACCAATCTGTAACCGAACTTGTCCCTAAAACATCCAAGCAAAATAAACAAATGCACAAGTACCTGGAAGAACAAGTTAAACTTTACCCTAATACGAAAGGCATAGAATACCTAAACATCATAGCCAAAACACTACTGTAAATAATTCCGAAACTGTTATAAAACACCAAAAGTAGCACCTAAGTAAGCAAAAATATGTAACGTGACCTTCTAAAGTATTTAATGTATGCAATATATAATGATATTATTGTAATATATGCACACATTAAAATAAATAATAAGTTAAAAACAATTCCATAATAAATATGACATTACCCACCCACAAAAATATTAGAAAGCAAAGACTTACCAATTATGTTGTCAATCCAATAACGTCCTTCACCAGCAAAGTAATCCAGGTAGTACAAAAGTAACCCAAAAAAAAATGTAAAAATACAACTGTTCCAAAATTAAGAAATCCACGCGGTCCTTAGCCATCGAACTACCATAAAAAACCCGAAAAAGTAGAATAAAAGAAAGAATCGCTCCGGAAATCCCGAAAAATGTAAAGAAGTGTTTGTAAATCAGTGTTGGATGAAAAAAAGTAACACTTCCTTAAAAAAAAAACGGAACTTCCGACGTAGCGTACATCTATGAAAAAAACATAGGAAACAGACATTCCCACCCACAATAATTAGCAAATAATTACATACCAACATATTATCATTGATAATTTAAAGTTAGATATACCCTAAAAGACTTAAATTAACTCTATAAATAATTAGTTAACTAACTAACACAACGTGTATATACCATACGTAAATATCTGATTTCAAAATCAAAAACATAGCTCCCTCACATTCAACAACACTAAATATAATGTCACTAGTCTAAAAACATCATAATAATACACATATAACATATAAAATGAACCTTACCTGCAGCGACGTGAAGTGTCTCCCAACCGCGATCAGCCCTTCTTCCAAATAACCCAAAACGACCTAACCCGGTTACAAAAGAAAGCACCAAAAATCAATAAAATAGTCCCAAGTATAAAATATCATATCTATACAGAACCAAATGTGTTTAACCTCTTGGCTGCTAAGGCATATATTCTGATTATCATATAATTTCCATTGAAATCAATGGAAAGTCCATGACGAGTTACCCTTGTCATTAGCAGCCAAGATGTTAAAATAAGTATTAATTTAAGGTTATATTGAAAAATTTGTTTTTTTTTCTCCTACAAAGAACTCATTAAAAAAATGTACATGAATGTAATAATTAAATATGATTAAAACAATAATGTTTATTTTAACAATGTTAAAAAATGTAAGTACATTGTCACAACAATTAAAAATTATAAAAGATGAATAATTTTTGATTTATATAATAAAAATTTGATCTTAACTAATGAAGCAGAAAAAAGCTTAACATAAAAATATGTGTGATATTTACATTTATTTTCTGACATAACAATTTGTAAAAGAGATAATAAAGAATGTTAATGTCATATGGAAAACAAGAAAAATAATAATGGTTCTGTATAGTTGTTATTAAGTGTGTTTATAAAAGTTTATTTCAAATGAATTGTAAATAAAAAAATGTTATTATGATTTTATTTTATGTGTTAAAACATTAATAAAATAAAAGTTTATACAATCATGGTGAATAATTTGTATTATTATCTTACTAAAAAGTATCAATGTTAAAAAAAATATTTAACTGTATATGACATGTGAGAATATGTTGTACTCTAATAATGTAATGATTCATATACCAAATCCAGTGTACATTAAATTAGAGTAGGTGTTGCACAGTAATAACATAAGTATTAATATTCCTACTGCATTCTACATAAAATGTTAATATGTGCTGTACACTAATTAATTAGAAAAGATTATTCCAACTGTAGTCTACAGTAAATTAGAGTTGGTGTAATGTTATATATGTATAATTTCCTTAAATTGATTAAATGTAAAATAATAATATTTTTATCCTGTAGAACTAGGTACCAAAAACACAAAAATAACCCTGAACCGTACAAATACTCCTTTACCCAAAATCATAACACTGACCCAGAACCCCAAAAATATTCCTTTACCTAAAAATTGAAAACTGACCCAGAACCCAACAATGACCCCTTTACCCACAAACTGAAAACTGACCCTGAACCCAACAAATACCCCTTTACCCAAAAACTAAAAACTGACCCTGAACCCAACAAATACCCCTTTAGCCAAAAACAAAAAACTGACCCTGAGCCCTAAAACTATGCCTTTACCCCAAAACTGAAAACTGACCCTGAACCCAACAAATACCCCTTTACCCAAAAACTGAAAACTGACCCAGAACCCAACAATGACCCCTTTACCTACAAACTGAAAACTGACCCTGAACGACAACAAATACCCCTTTACCCAAAAACTGAAAACTGACCCAGAACCCAACAATGACCCCTTTACCTACAAACTGAAAACTGACCCTGAACCCAACAAATACCCCTTTACCCACAAACTGAAAACTGACCCTGAACCCAACAATGACCCCTTTACCCACAAACTGAAAACTGACCCTGAACCAAACAAATACCCCTTTACCCACAAACTGAAAACTGACCCTGAACCCAACAATGACCCCTTTACCCACAAACTGAAAACTGACCCTGAACCCAACAAATACCCCTTTACCCACAAACTGAAAACTGACCCTGAACCCAACAAATACCACTTTACCCACAAACTGAAAACTGACCCTGAACCCAACAATGACCCCTTTACCCACAAACTGAAAACTGACCCTGAACCCAACAAATACCCCTTTACCCACAAACTGAAAACTGACCCTGAACCCAAAAAATACCCCTTTACCCACAAACTGAAAACTGACCCTGAACCCAACAAATACCCCTTTACCCAAAAACTGAAAACTGACCCTGAACCCTAAAAATACCCCTTTACCCAAAAACTGAAAACTGACCCAGAACCCTAAAAATACCCCTTTACCCAAAAACTGAAAACTGACCCTGAACCCAACAAATACCCCTTTACCCAAAAACTAAAAACTGACCCTGAACCCAACAAATACCCCTTTACCCAAAAATTAAAAACTGACCCTAAACTCAACAAAAACCCCTTTAGCCAAAAACAAAAAACTGACCCTGAGCCCTAAAACAATGCCTTTACCCAAAAACTGAAAACTGACCCTGAACCCAACAAATACCCCTTTACCCAAAAACTAAAAACTGACCCTGAACCCAACAAATACCCCTTTACCCAAAAACTAAAAACTGACCCAGAACCCAACAATGACCCCTTTACCCACAAACTGAAAACTGACCCTGAACCCAAAAAATACCCCTTTACCCACAAACTAAAAACTGACCCAGAACCCTAAAAATACCCCTTTACCCAAGAACTGAAAACTGACCCTGATCCCGAAAAATACCCCTTTACCCAAAAACTAAAAACTAACCCTGAACCCAACAAATACCCCTGTAACCAAAAAAAAATAAGTACATTATAATTATTATTTAAAATATACATTAATTAATTACCAATTAATTAGTAATAAAAATAATTGACTAAATAAAATGTATTAATTAACTAATTAATAATAATTAATTACCAATTAGATATAATTTAGAAAGATTTATGTACATTTATTAATAAATTAAATAATTATTAATAAATTACTTCCCACCCTTATCCCCTATAAACCCAATAACCCGCTCCTAAACCTAGAAAGGTTATTTTTTATAAAATAATTATTTAATATGATTTATTAATTAATATTAATTAATTACCAATTAATTAGTAATTAATGATATAGACTATATGAGCTTAATTAATTAACTAATTATTGATAATTAATTAACAAATAGGTATAATGTTTTATTATTTAATAACATATATTAATTAATTATTAATAAATTACTTCCCACCCTTATCCCCTATAAACCCAATAACCCGCTCCTAAACATAGATATGTTTTTTTAAATAATTTATTTGTAATTGTGTAATTTATACTAATACACCTTTTTTCATACATTTTATATACAATTATTTTACTTTTTCCTATACTATTGTTTATTTCCATTACTACACGATATTTTTTTTTTTACGATATTTTGTCACTCGATATTTTTGTTTTCGATATTTTTGCATACTTACCTATTGCGATATTTTTGTATCCGAAATTTTTGCTTACCTATATTTTTGTCCTTTGATATTTTTACTTCGATATTTTGTCTTTCCGATATTTTTTTTTCGATATTTTGTCTGATTACCATCTAGATATGTCCAAATCAAACACATATTTGTGTTCCATGTCCACTAATTTGGAAGTAACGCAGTGACTCTAACCTCCGTTTCATAAGCCAATAAAGAGTTATAGAACACAATTTGCACACATAGCACAATGTAAAGATAAATGTTATAGTGTATCGAAAATGGGTTGACGCATTCCTTTTTGATCTACAAATAAATCATAATGATTTAGTTTGGGTGCCATCTTCAACAGTAGTTTCTGTCTTCAGTGCCGGAACCAGTGGCAAAGAGTCTTGGGGCCAGTATTGACCAACACTTATCATTGAGGCCACCCTTCAGTCGCGTAATTCCCAAAGATGTGTTCATGTTAAGAACATTCAGAAAGATTCAAACCTACCTGACCATGGAAGTCGTGAAGTCTGTTATAGCAGCTATTTATCGGCAATAGACTAGACTGTGAGAATAGCATTCATCTTGGCCATCGTGCTACTGAAGTAACGAGGTTGCAACTGATTCAGAATGTGGTGGCCAGACTGATTTTTAGATTGCCCCGCAGGACACACATCTCCCCCTATTTAGAGAGACTTCATTGGCTGCTTATCAAGCAGCATACTACATTCAAAATCTGCTGCTTAGTCCTTAAGTCTCTTAAGGGAGTGGCTCCCAAGTTCTTGAAAGATCAATATACTCTCGTAAAAGGACTCTTCGGTCTGCATCAGCTAACACCTTGGTGCTGCCTAGAGTCAAGAAAGTTAGGGTGGGTGGGCAAAGTTTCTCAGTAGTCGATCCTGGGTAGTGAAATCCTCTCCCCACAAGAATTCTCTCCATTACAGAACTGGCTGTCTTTAGGAAAGCATTAAAAACATGGCTTTTTAAGAAAGCCTTTGACTAAACAGGTTCTGTGGTGGACACTTCTTCACTTGTTCCTTCTATGATTCCACTAGTATCAAGATACCTCTGGGTGAACGTTGCGCTTTAGAAATATCATGTAACATAATATAACATATTAAACTACCAATACATTCCAGTGTTGGATTTGCATTTAAAACATTCCTGTAATCAACAAGCTATATGTTTTTTTATACATAGAATAACATTTGTTAAAACGATTACTCTAGCTAATAATTGCTCTGAGGCTATTGTCTCCATGAGTCTGACCATAAAATCGCAATTGCTAACTCAGGAGTGTTGCTGCATTAAAGGCTGTGGGCCGGACTCCTGCTTGTTCAAAGACACTTTAGGGCAGATGTTCAAAGTCCTCTTTTTGGATATTTACAGGTGATCAAAATGCTTTTTGGTCCAGGACACCTTGTGTGTGGAGCACCTCCCTCCCAATCAACTTGTAAAAGAGACTAATTTGTTAGAGGCCTAAATACTCAGCTCAATGTAAGAAGGTGCAGGGCCACATATGGGACATCCCTCTCGGCTACCCTTGGTTCTTATATGTCTCAAATCACACTGGAGAGCACCTTGCTTCCAAGCAGTATCTTTTGAAGTGTAATAAGCATAACATTTGATGTCCTGCAAGAGGTAGGCATGGGACACAAATATTTTAATCTGAGGCCATCGCAATGAGACTCCTTTCAATCCCCTAAATTTGTATTTTCAGAAGCTGCAAATAGGTTTCATTCAGACCTGGCAAGAAAGCACTGCTGGTCATGGTGGGTGTCAACATCCTTTGCTAACACTTCAGAGTCAGAATAGCTCGTTTTGTATTTGTGTTGTGTGCCAGCAGCTATCTCATAGGTTTTGGATTTAACAAGATGGCCCTAGACATGTCTGTACGTCTATCTGCAATGTTCTTTGTACAGACTGGCCAACTCCTTGGAAACAGCTGTTGAGTTGGATAGTGCTTAAATACCGATGTGCTATCCAGCTGCTATAGTTTTTAACAGGCTTCTCCATAATTTTCTGACCTCCTGTCTGCCCCTCTGAGCACAAAACACAGTTTTGCATCTTTGCACATGCAAAATAAACGTTGCATGGGAAAAAATTGCAATCTGTAAATTCTGCATACAATTTTTTTCACATGCAATTGTTGTAGCATGCACTGTTTATCACGCATGTTCTAACTACCAATTCCTTTGGGTGCAACACTGCAAATACATCTCATATGTTCCCCTGTGAAATTAGTATTTAGCAATTTGGGCCCAGGTGCGGAATTGTGGGCCCAACTCGATATCTAATTATAACAAGTAGCAAAGTTTTCCAAGGATGAGGGTATGTTTTGACTAATGTGAAATTCTAAACAAAATGGAGGCCGCAGATTGTTGCAACCATGAATGGCATTGCCACCTGATCCTATCCAATGCTAGCTAAACTACTTTTTTAGAAGGCACGTGTTGCATTTGCTCTGTAAGTTCACAAATGCATCGTGAAGCTATGCGCCGACGCCCTCCCTCACTAATGTGCCTTTAAAATCCCTGGCAGAGAAACCAGTCGTGCACTCCTCCGCACATGCCTTCAACCTACATCTAACCTTCAAAGATGTGACAGGAAAGGCAGAGGAAAGCCTTGAAAGGGGTCGCCGCTCAGTTTATGTGCAGTTTACCAGGCAGTCACATCCTTCTGCTTCCCCCTGAAATCAAGTACCACCTTATCGTTTCCTCACTAAGATTAACTCCTGCTTCCTGAAGAGTATTTCTGAGGTAGAAAACAGAGGTGGTGAAAAGGGGAGCTGAAAAGCCCAATCTGTCAAGCTCCATTTTATAAGAAAAAAGAAAACCGAAAAGGGAACGCATTTGTACACGAGCTATTTCCTGCACTCAGGAGGGAAGAAAGCAAGCTACCAACTGTGTGCATGAAGAGATCTGCACTGGTGTTATCTCTGACCTGCAGCTTAGCCCTTGTGTCTCAGCTGCCAAAAAGCTCCTATTCAGTGTTATGCTGAGTTCATCAATGCTTCACGTGTCAGGATCCTAACAGGAAAAGCAGGACAGACAGTCACTCTATTCAACTGCCTGGGGACCCCATGACAACTAAAATCCCCTTGCAGACAGTCCATATCAACCTACGACAGGTCAGAGCACACAACCCCTCTAGAACCACAAGCCCAGGACGACACCCTTCCCCCCTGTCAGCACTGTCACTTAAACAGAACATCTCGCCTTATCACAGAACCTGAAGTAAGCATGACAATTAAGATGGATTGCAAAGCCCGCTTGTGCTTTACAATTAACAATAACTTGGCACTGTGTCCCACGCAACTGTTGGGTGGCATTGCAAGAACTTTATCCCTGCTTAGTCCTGCATTAGCATATTTAGTAGGCTGCAAACCGTAATTCCTAAGATATGAACGCATTTTGTCTTTTCAAAATATCTGCAATTAAGCCGCAGTGAGCAAACAGTGCACACATCATGCAGAAAACCTATCAGAAGCGATTCCTTCACTGTGGACAAAATGTGTCCTCTCTTTTATGTCGGTTATTTGTTAATCATAACTTTAAAGAGCCATGTTTTCAAAAGTCATATGGTTTAGTATAATCTTTCCCTTTGATGTAATTCTAACTCGGAAACAACTGCAATTTATGGGACTCTTAAGCAGCGCACAATTTACATAATTGAGAGTGTTTATCCCAGCGTGGGTAATATTTTTTGAACAATTAAATATTTTGTGTGGATTATGAGTGACTTTCTCTAGCTGCAATCCTGACAGTTTCGACTGCACAAAGATATTTGTTCATCTTCGGTTATTTAAAGATGTAAGCATCCTGGGGGTGGGGGCAGGTTTCACATGATTTTCTCTTGGGGGGTGGGGGGCGGGGGCCCCTTCACAGATTGTTTACAGTGCAGTGCATGAGGGCAGAGGAGATGCTAAGCCTCCTGGGCTGTGCTATATCTACCTATTAGCTATGGTTATATAAATGTGCCTGTTTAATCCCCAGTGAAAAAACAGAATCTTTCAATGACAGCCCAGACATTGTAGCTCTTGACATCTGTGTGGCTGGTGGACAGGATATCCTGCCAAATGTAACAAGACAACTGTGTGACCCACCTTGTGGGAGCAGTACAGCTAACAGCGGGGATAGGTGTCAGTTCGGATAATATTAGCAAGCAGGGCTAACCCATAAAATACACAACAAATATAAAATAGATGTAACATATACCAATGTTGTTTAAGTGAGTGCCACAGGACACAAGCATGAAAGGGACAGAAACACAAGATTTTTTTTTAAAAAAGGCATTCTGCATGCAGTGTCTGTCAGTCTCTCTCCCTGAGAACAGCAGACGAAGGAATTAAGCCACCTGGCAGACTTGGCTCTTAGCAGGAAAATGTTAACTCGGTGACAGAGTGAAACAGGTGTACAGGTGCGGGGGCCTTTGCTTTCCAATAATATCCCTCTCAACGCCGGAATTTCTGGACAGGTGCCGCAGTTCAAGTTACACCGTGGAAGTGGCAAATAAATACATAGCATTAGTGCCTGACGTGCCTGCCGAGCAAGCGGGGATGTTAATAACTGGCAAGGTACACTAATCTCTGATTGCAACATTTGGTTTACCTTAATCTGGTGGGACAGCTGTATTAAAGAGGGAATTATACTAATCAGTTCAAGGCCCTTGCATATAAAACTTCCCATTAGGCTTAGAGTACAACAGCTTACGCTCGTTCTCCAGGAGCCCTACATCTGGTTCTGAATAAGGCAGCCTCTCATTTGCAAGGTACAAACTGAAAACAGGGGGGAGGGGGGCTGACAGTTGCTGGGGGGAGCAGAATAGAAGAGCTTGCTGTTAATTCTTTGAGTTTTTTTTTTTTTTTTTTTTTTTGCAGAAAAGAACTAGCTCCAAGGCAGCTTTCAGCAGCAAAAAAAAAAAAACGCGAGCACGTGAAGTCGACCCCGGGCTATTTTTTTCCCTGTCACCAGAGGTGACCACCATAAAATAAAATCGATGATGTCAGACAAAAAAGCTCTAAGCACAAAGCTTGTCTTTGTTATCTGCAGCGAAGAAGGTATGATAGGCCGCGCCATATGGCTATAATCCGCCTAGATGTTCCGGCACCTAAGAGGAACCCTTCCTGTAGCATGACCTTATTTGGCTGGTCCCAGGTTAGGGCTGCCCAGAGGGGATTTTTCGGTTTCTGCCCTATCCAAAGGTTTATGCTGATTTTTTTTGAGCCCTGCAAACTATAAATCCGACTGATTACTCTGCACTCTTTTGCTTCGCTGAGCCTTTACAATCAGACATCCCCGTTAACAATAAGCTCCTAATGAATCAAACATCTATGGCATTAGTTTCACCTAGCTGCCTCTTTCCCATGCACTGCAGCTCTTTGTCAGACCTGGTTTGATGAGAAAAGCTACTGACACTTGGTGCACCTATTGATAAACAATTCAGTAATGAGGGGCATAACAAAAAATTACCTAAAACAACCTGATTAAAAATGACAGGCTCGGGCCTCTGCATCGCTTCCTGTCTAAGGTAACTTGTAGTCACTAAAAAAAATAATTAGGTGGACTAAAATTCCTTTTTTAAATACAATTGACAAAAGAACACGTTGTGAATTTGAAGTAAAACCAGCATTTGCTTCTTGCTGCCCGCTTGCATGCCAGGTTGCCAACATTTTCATCTCGCAAAGGTAAAGTACTTTATATTCGTAAATGGAGTAGGATGTCACAAATAATATTTACAAAAAAATAGTGGTCGTGTTTTGCCATTTCAGGTTTCGCAGACAATCGTGTGGCAAAAAATATAGCTGCACACCGATTTCTAACAAAAAGTAGACGCCTTTTTTTTTCTGCTGAGAAAAAAATTTAAGAAATGCATCTCGACCAGGGTGGGGGTAGAGATGACCAAGGTGGTTGGCAGACAGGGGAGTAAATCCTAAAGTTTAAGTTATCATAACACAAAAAACACAGATGACTATAATACAGGTGTTCTACTTTGGAAATCGACAAACACAACCAGTTTGCTATACAAAATAAAGTATGAAACCAGAGTAAAGTAAACAAGGTATATTATTTTTTCATACAACTGCCAGTCATGCAGGTATTGGCTGTTCTGTTGAAAAGATTGTATTCTGCAAACGAATCCATTTCGCAATGGACACGGATTACTGTTCACAGAGAGTCGAGGAACAAGTCACATGATCAAAGTTCTGTGCTTTATTTATTTATTTACACGGTTTTCCAGGTCAGTGACTAGCCACGGCAGACGTAGGACCCAGGTACAAGAACAGACAGGGAAGGTAAAGCAAACAAAACAAACAGTGAGCAGAATCCACAGAGAGGACTCTGCCTCCCTTACAGATGCCTCGAGGCAAGTCCCCCCTCTATAATACAGATAGAATCCCAAACAAATCCATCAAGACTCTCTGTGACCAGACAGTAAAAGACAGGAACGCCCCTCCCCAGTGTTGTCTTCAGCTACCAACTTGCCGGGAAGGGCTGGGCAATTCAGCCTTTTTTCCTGATAACACTCTAGCCCTGTAAAGTGACTCCTGGTCACAAGCCAGCAACGTAAACAAGCAGTGGCAAAGTCAATAAGCCTTCCCTTTTGGACTAATTTCGTATTGCCAATTACCTGTAGCATCAGAAAAAAAAAATTGCTGCTGCTCTGCAGTATAGGACAACATAAACAAAAAAGGCATGATGATGCATCTGATAGCCATGTCATTTCATACGTTTGAGAAAGCTTGATGACGCATGCATGGGTCACCATGCAAGCGCATTCCTATGAAATGATGTGGGTGTCAATTTGTTTTTGTTTTTACTGACGCAAGACAAGAAAAATATGACATTTAACTACTGCAAAAGCACCTTCTTTGAGGCAAAGGGACCAAAAGCAATTTTTTTGCTTGGCCCTCCAAAAAATGAAAATATAGGAAAAGAGAACCGTGGGAGGGGCAACAGGGGGGAGTGGGTGGGAGGAAGCACAGGGAGTGGTCGGGGGACAAACTAAAAATAAAAAGTAAACATAGACGGAAGGATGAGGAGAAAAGCAGCAGATGAGGGAGAGAGAAACATGGGGGTAGGTGAGACACATGAGGGGGAGAGCAATATGTAGCACGGTGGAGTTTTGTAGTGGAGAAGCACTTGGGAGACAGCAAGCACCACACTAGGATGAGAGCAGCTCGGCACGTAGGCGGATATTTGGTTGGGCGAGAAGCACACGAGGCAGAGAGCTGGAAAATACATGCACTCTCATGGAGTGCATAGCCAGAAAGAAAAAGTGATTTACTAAAAGTTAGCAGTGAATTAATACAAGTAAGCCAATGAAAAGGTAGTAAAGAGGCTATGCTCCAGGGGAGGGAGAAATACAAGAAGAGGAAGGCAAGCAGTTAAATAAAAGGAAGCAAAGAAATGAAAGTGACAATAAAGTTAAGAATGGTAACCAATGGGCAGGCTGTAAACCCACTGTACGCTCTGGTAAGCCCACAATCGGTTTTTCGAGACCACAAAACTTGCACTCTCTCTTGAGTGAGCCCTAATAAAAAACAAACTAAAAATACATAGAGGGAGAGCATTTTATAGTTAACATGAGTCAAGCTGGCATAGAAGGTTCATGAAAGTAGCAGAGTGAAGATAACCTGCCAGACGAAGTTAGTAATTACAGAACTTGTAGGCAAAATTTGGAGACATTCTTTGGACATAAAAATCTTCCTGTTAAACCAGTAGTGTCATTTTAGCAATGCAAAGCATCCCACATGGCAGTGAGGTGTGAGGAAGCGTAAGAGAAGAGTGATTGTAAAGGAGGTGGGAATCAGGACTATGAGAATATGAAGGTCAGGGGGTCAAAGAAATGTGGACAACTTGGACATCAATGCATTGTAAAGAGTCACAGGTTTGGATAAGTGTACTGGATGGCAAGAAATAGGGTTGAGCAGAATGATTGCAATTGGAATTTGGGCTGTGAGACTTGTACACTTTACTAGGATGGCCTTTGGGAGGGTAGGACTAGCATGGGCAGTAATCAATTGAAATATGCAGAATCAGGTACCCCTGACTGTCTTCTGTGGGTGGTTAGTTAGTCAGCCAGTAAAATAACTCCTTAGTTTCATCAACTGGCTGCTGAGACCTCTGTGTAACTGGCTGGCCAGAGGTCCCACTCTTAGCAGGAACAACTAATTATTTCATCCTTACAAAGAACATATAATAAGTATCTTTGAATACAGTAACAGTAATACCAATTATAAAAAACGGCAGGGAAGCCATAAGAATATAGTAGGATTACAATGGTGGAAAAAGCATAGATTATATAAAAGTTAAGAAAAACGTATTTCTGATAGCAAGCAGATAAGCATTGTTAATTCAATTCTTGAAAAAATGTAAAACGAGAACATAAAGACAAAACGATATCAAAACTCAAAGGGAGTCACCCATGAAGAGTGGGAATGTTGCACCGTGTTTAGGCTGAGTGTGCTGCACCTGGCACTGCCAGGCCTCCCATAGCAAATAAAACACATTCAATCAAGAGTGCAAGCATAGAATATGTCATTGTTAGACCTGGCACCATTGGGGTGGGTCTCCCCTGCATTTCTAGTCTTTTGCCTCCTGTATTTTTGCTGTGTTTTGGACTGCGTTTTGCTGGACTAGATGCTTTGGGCACTTTGCCACTGCTGTTCAGTGCCAAAGTGCAAGTGCACCCTTTGTAAATTGTTGTTATGGATCGGTGTTTCCATGATTGGCTGATTTGATTTACTAGTCAGTCCCTAGTACAGTGCACTGTGTGTGCCCAGGGCCTGTAAATCAAATGTTGCTAGTAGGCAGCAGCACTGATTGTGCCACCCACATAAGCAGCCTATAAAGGTAACTCATATCTGCCACTGCAGTATCTGTGAGCAGTATAGTACTGCCATGTCAACTTGGCAAGTGCATCCACTTGCCAGGCCCTACCCTTCCATTGTATTACATGTTAGTCACCCATAAGGTAGGCACAAGGTACCCATGTGGGCAGGGTGCAGTGTATGTGAAAGGTAGGGCATGAGCTGGTGTGTGTGGCATGTCCTCATAGTGAATTACTGCCAATTTCGTTTTTCACTATTGCAAGGCTACCTGTTCCCATGGGATAGAATGAGGAGTTTTCTTATAACATCTTATAAACATAACTACCCCTGGGAACAAGGTAGGAAAATAAAGTTTAGTATGCCTAAACTCATAATGCTAAAATTCTTCTTTTAGTGAGGGTGATTTTTACATTCTGTGTTTAAAAATACCACTTTTAGAAAGTATGTATTTTGTTGCTTAGCCATCCAGTGTGCCTCTGCTAGGTTGGTGGATTGCTTGTCTGGATTTGGATGACAGGGGCTGGCGAGGACCTGTGGCTCCAGAGAGTCTGATGGATCAGGGCTGGGCTGAATAGACCTGAGCTGCATTTAGAATAAGGGGAGAAGATTTCCTTTAACTTGAATGGGCCTGGTCTGCCTTCCACAATGCTGTCTCTACCTCCTGCCAGCAAGCTGCACCAGAGAGGACCAAACTGGTTTTGACTGAGCACAGGGCTTCTCTGCCACCAGAGAACAAATTATTTTTTGTAGTATAGATATTGGAGCCCGGACCCCAGAACTTTAGATCACTTCTGGGAATCAAGAGGAACCTTTGCGAAGGAGAAGAGCTGGAGAAGCTGAGGAGGAATACTGCCCTTGTGCTGTTTGCTGTCTGGGGTTAGCCTGCAGTGGCTACTTGCTGTCTAGGAAAAGAGAAAGGACTTTGCTGTTTGCTGTGTCCCCTGCTTGAGGAAGATCTCCATGGGCTTGAAACTGAGCTTGCCTCCTGTTCTGAATTCTCAGAGCACAAAGACCTTACCACCAGCTCCCCTGTACTTCCTTGGTGGGAGTTCTGACCTGCAAAGAGGTGGCTGCTGCTGTTCTGGACCTCTAGAGACAGCTTTCCGTTGGGAGCTGGAAAATCAATGCAACACCAAGAAGCATGGGGAAACAACCTTTACAACGCAACTTTTACAACGCACTACCATTACAACAAAACTTTTACAACGCAACATCCATTACAACGCATGCCAATACAACACAACCATTACAACGCATGACACTACAACACATACCACTGCTTGAGGAAGATCTCCATGGGCTTGAAACTGAGCTTGCCTCCTGTTCTGAAGTCTCAGAGCACAAAGACCTTACCACCAGCTCCCCTGTACTTCCTTGGTGGGAGTTCTGACCTGCAAAGAGGTGGCTGCTGCTGTTCTGGACCTCGCGAGACAGATTTCCGTTGGGAGCTGGAAAATCAATGCAACACCAAGAAGCATGGGGAAACAACCTTTACAATGCACTACCATTACAACAAAACTTTTACAACGCAACATCCATTACAACGCATGCCAATACAACACAACCATTACAACGCATGACACTACAACACATACCACTACAATGCATGTTATTACAACGCAGTCATTACAACGCATACCGTTACAACGCATACCATCACAACGCATAGTACCCTTACACTATCCAACACTTACCCTACTGTTGCACCCCCTGGAGTTAGAATAGTACATTTTACCCCTACACTATCCAACACTTACCCTACTGTTGCACCCCCTGGAGTTAGAATAGTAATTTTTACCCCTACACTAGCTAACACTTACCCTACTGTTGCACCCCTTTGAGTTAGAATAGTAATTTTTACCCCTACACTTTCCAATACTTACCATACATGCAATGTAATGGTATGCATTGTAATGGTATGCGTTGTAAAGGTAGTATGCATCGTAATGGAATGCGTTGTAAAGGTAGTTTATAAAAATTTGTTGTAATGGCATGCGTTGTAATGGAATGCGTTGTAATGGATATTGCGTTGTAAAAAAATGTGTTGTAAAAGTATCCGTTGTAAAAGTATGCGTTGTAACGTCATACATCCAGAATCGTGAAGCATCGTACCTGTTTCCGATGCATTGCCGAAGAAACCGTCGCCTCGCCTGCTGCGGCTCAAGAAATTGCTGCACGCCGCATTAATGTCCGACATCCGAGATCACCGCACCGATTTCAACACAAGGCCTGCTGTGCGGCTGCAAGAATCCACGAATCTTTCCGGATCGTCGTATCGTATTGAGGCGTCTAGTCTGTTTTATCGTTGGGGGACGCAGTAAGAAACCAACGCATCACCTACCCACGCAGTAATTAACTAACGCATCACCTCCTCTCTGATAATGAACAGATGCATCACCTCCCCTGCGTACCAGTAAAGAACCTACGAATCACCTACGCCAGAGCAAGGAACCGGCGCATCACCTTCCCTGAGTGTAAGGAACCGACGCATCACCTTCCCTGTGGCCCTTTTGGCTTTGTGCGTTACACATCCAAGGTACTTTGTGTGAAAAGTGTTGCATCTGCAATTTGCTTTGAACTGAACTATTTCTTTCATTTGAAAGTCATATCTTTTTACTGTATTGTGGATTTTTGTCGTTTTGGGTGTTGTTTGGTTTAGATAACTTAGATTAGATAACTTAGATTACTTATTTTTCTAAACTGGTGTGGTGTCCATTTGTAGTGTTTTCACTGTATTACTTTATGTGTTCACAAATGCTTTACAAACTGCCTCTAAGATAAGGCTGTCTGCTTGTGCCAAGCTACCAAGGGGGTGAGCAGTGGTTATTTAGGAGTGTGTCCCCCTTACCCCGACTAGAAGCAAGAGTCACTATTTGGACAAAGGATCCGACCTCTGCCAACTAAAGATCCCCATTTTTAACAGTCATCATGCATCTGAAAGCTCTAAAAGCATGGTGGTGTCATCCGTCACTTTTTGATTATGTGCTGGAGGAACTTTGGCACGTATTTACAAGGAAGTGGCGGAGTGTGGCGTTAGCCTCCTTGGCTTAATGCTGCATTCCGCCACTTCTGAAATGCAGGCTGCACTGCATTTACAAGAATATGGTGCAGCCTTGCGTTTCCACCTGCGCTGGAGCTAATTTAGCTGCCTAGCACCAATGCAGGCTCCACCTGCACGATAGTGCAAGGGGGCCTGCATTGAGGGGAATGATTGTTTATGTGCAGGAAGATGTCCCTTCCTGCACATAAACATTTAGAAATAGCGTTTTGAAACTTCTATATGTGCTGCTTAATGCAGCACACATAAAAGTTACACATTTCTTTTAATGATTGTTTATATGCAGGAAGGGTCACCTTTCTCCCATAAACAATCAATGGCATTTTGCTGTTTTTATGTGTGCTGCACAACACAGCACAAACGGAAACATCAAAAACAAGGAGAAATTTAACATTTCTCCTTGTTCTGCCAGGGTAAGACCAGGTTTTCCCTGGTCTTAATTTTGAATCTGCCCCATATTTTCGCCACCTTTGTAAATATGGGGCAGCGTCAAAATCAATGGATGTTGCAGTGGAATGCCCACTGCAACACCCATTTCCTATCCCTTTCACGCAAAATTTAGCATGAAAGGCTGCTTTATTCATAAGGCAGCGTTAAGCCACGTTAAGTGGCCTCACGCCGCCTGGTGAAAAAGGCGAAGCCCCTATCGCCATCACAATGTCTAGAAAAGTGACGTAGTGGTGATAGGGGCTTGTAAAAATACTCCATAGTGTCTATGTAGGGGTGTCCTTCTATGTTTTGGAACCCCATGGTCTGAGGGCTCTGGGGAACCACCTCACAAAACGAAGCATGCTCTTCCAGAGCTAGGTCAAGCCGCCCACAGGGACACACTTCCAAGTGGTGCCTTACTGAATGGTAACCCATGGGATAGAGGTTCTGGGGAGGTTTGTAGGACAGCTGTACCCATCCTGAAGGTCTCGCTTGTCGAACCATTGAATGTTTTGTAATGGGATATGAACCAGGACAAGTAGGGATTGTCTCATTCTCACAGAAAACACCCCATGCAAGTGAGAGAAGTCCCAGTTGACAATGAAACAGCAGAAACACTACAATGGAACATTTGGGTATAAGAAAAGGAGACAAACAGAGCTGAAAAGCAATGTGGCCAGAACTTGTTCCTACCTTTATGCCCTAGGCACACTTTATTTGATATCATGCCAAGAGAAATCAAACAGTTCGAACCTGAAATCTTAGGCATCTATTACCCACAATACTTTTTTTGAAGTAGCACTTCTACAAATCAAAGGGCACGTCAAGGTTAAATATGTGATGTCATTCCTTCTGTACAAATGAGAAGAAGGGGGTCATGCATTAATTATGGCAGTGCTAGTTGACAACTGGCAGTTGCCGTGAAATCTCGTTGGCTCACTCTAGATAAATACATCTGTTACAAATACCGCAGTGACCAGAAGTTTCACATAAATTATCACCGCCATATTAGAAGTTTAATTTGTTCTCGCTAGTGCACTGCGGTGGGCCTCTGCCTCTGTTCAGAGGTGAACATTCAACTACCTCACAAAAAAGGAAAGCCCTCCTTCAAATAGCGAATGCGGCCTAACGGCTAGGGTGGCTGACCTCAGGGCTGGAGAACCAGGTTCGAATCTCCCGGCATAGAAGTTCAACATTCGAATTCTGGGCAAATCGCTTAATCTCCTGGGGCCTCATTTATGAGAAATTACGTATCGCTGCGTGGAAGCAGCGATGCGTCACTTCTCAGTGCGCACTCCTTGCGACATTCCTGATGCGTCATATTTAATGTATGACGCATAATGTCGCAAGGAGTTACAGATACGTCAGTATTTCTGACGTGTCTGTAAGCGCAAAAGTGAGGCATTGCTGGAGTGTGTCACAAAAGTGACGCAACTCCATCAATGCGTCCTTTCACATGGGGCAAGCCCCATCTGAAAGGCCCTGCGTCAGTCTTACGCCTGCTGTGAGGCAGGCCCAAGATTTTAACGCAACGGCATCCTAAAAGTGACGCAGTGAAATCTCATAGATTTCACTGCGTCACTTCTACGACCCTTCCTTGCGTCAATACGCCCCCCTTGCATACATTATACCTGGTGCAGGAATAATGTGGAGCGGGGGTTTACAAAGTGACGCATCTACCTAGATGCGTCACTTTGTAAATATGGCACAACAAGGCGCATTTTTTATGCCACTGGTGCGTCACAAAAAGTGACGCACCAGCGGCGTAAAAGTGACGCAAGGGCTCATAAATTAGGCCCCTGGTATCTAACAAAAATGAAACTGTCTGTAACCTAACTGGTGCTCATGTGAAGAGCTTTGATACCTTCAGGGTCTAGTTCGTGCTGTATAAAACTCAAAAACATAATAATCCTCCCAAAAAATGTAATAATTATCGGCTAAGAGTTTCCCAATACCTATCTATTCATTTTGTAGTTTTATACAGCGCTGTGTGTCCTCTTCCAGAGGCTTCAGAGCACTGGCAGATACTTCACATCACAGAGAAGGCAATCTTCAGTGTCTTACACTATAATGTGTCACTGGGTGAGTGAGCAGTGAAATAAACGGCAGTACATACCAGGGTTATTTTCTTAAAACCCAAAGACAGGCCATTTTAAGCGCTAAAAAATCAGCTGCAATGCAGGAATCTCACATTTCCATGAACTGCATTGTTATCAATTAGCAAGAATCTGCATGAACCTGCCAAGCATTGAAATGCTTCTGAACCCCTTTAAGAGTGTAAAACCCTTAGATTGTCCTGCGATCCATTTCCTGGCCCCGAACCAGACGTAAATCCAGCCTATGATTATCATACCTTGTTGTCGTTCTGACACGACAGAGGACGGGGTCCAGTCACATATATACACCACAATCTGCCGCTGTTGTGCACTGGACATTCCTAACCGGTTTGTTCACTGCGGTCCCAAAGCAATTATTCATAATGCATTAGAAATGCAACAGCTTTATCTGCACATTAATACATCCCGGCAGGGGGGACATCTTAGGAGATAAGAGCATTATCCGGCTTGGAGTTCAGGTGCCGGATCTGCTCTGCTTTACTGAGCACACCTAACACCTGCGTTGTTGATCAGCCAACAGTCTTATCTCTCAAGAAGCCGCGTGTAATTATTTTTCAGTGCCAATGAAGCCTATTATTTTGAAAAATACTGTCAGTGTCGACATATTTCGCATTAGGAAAGAATCTTTTTTTTTTCATTTTTGGTTTTGTAATGTAAAATCATTTTAAACAAAACTAACGTGCCAGAAAATAGAGCCAAGAACTAAAAACAACAGCGCTATAATTTGAATTAATTTACTATTTAAGATAATGTTCTTAAGTAAAAGTCCGGTGTAGCAGTCAAATGAAAACTCGTCCAACTTTTAAGCTGTTTGTAATAAAGCAGGGGACATCAGATGTTGATTGAAAGAAGTAATATATTTATTTTTCAAGTAAATCTAAAGTAAAGTAACGTCCTATCCACACAGCATCATATGAGTAACTGTTGCCTATAACATTCTGAAGGTATTACTTCACATTTCAGAACACACAAGTATTTGGTTCTAAAACAGAACAACTACAAGTAAAGAATAATCAAGCATAAGCAAATACAAATAGCAGATAGAAGATATTACACACCTTTCTCCCCCAACCCCCCTTTACACAATTACTTTAAAACAAAATTATGAAGACTCGAGAGGAAGATGGCGGCCGGCTGAGACGCTCGGTCGCAAGCCCCGATACACCGCAGCACAGACATGCTGACCACTCTCCAGAAAACTTGAAACCTTGTAATAACCCAGGACAAAGCAACGAAAAGACCTATATATATTACATTGATGAAACATTGGTGAAAATTATAAACTCAAACCGCTAAAGAGTGCTGGCGAAAAACCCGACTCGTAAAGCAACTACCGACTGAGCTGACCAGACCGCTTTTACCGGAGGTCAGACCATCGATCACCGGTTACATGAAAAAGACTGCCTAACAGAAAATCACCGCCAAAAAGCATGACAAAAGGAATCTTAGGGAAAAGAAACGAGTACGTACTTGAAAGCCTGCAACCGCCACCACCGTATCGTGGAGCCTAGGCGAAAGCGCTGAGCGCTACACAGAGTTGCCGCAGGGCGTGCCGCAGGATTTCCTTCCTGTTCCGGGGCACGAGTGATAGAGTCAGCGGGGTTACTATCGGCCAGGGAAGCAAACCACCAAGCTCAAAGAAACTGACTTCACTCTCAAGAGCGAGCATAATACAGAGTCCGCTGGTGCATGCTAAACCCGGAGAGGCTTTAGTGGAGAAAAACAATAGCAACGCACGGAGTACACAGAGTGTGAAACACTTGGAGCCATCACATTGGATGAGTAACGAGAGGGAAACTCATTTTCCCCCAGAAACCGAAGCTATCTCGGAAAATGAGACAGAACTGGAAGAAGCATCGAAGCAACTTGGGCAGCAGACCGAAGGTCGTAAAGTGAGACAGGTACGAGGCGGGGGGATTGATTTTGATGCTGATTTAGACTATAATATAGAGAAAATAGCACCAGAACTAAATAAAGACGACAAGCAGTACCTTGTGCTCTTATCAGAAAATAGCAGTGAAGGAGAAGGGAGCTCCCCACAGCAGTTAGAAACCTATCCTCTTACCACAGAACTCAGAAAAATTGAGGGGGATCAGACCACCCAATCTGAACAAGTAAAACCGCTGGATACTGGGGGTAGGTCCTCATACTGCCTTAGAAACCGCCAGTTAATAAAACAAAACTTCATACCTCCTCAGAAAAAAAGTCTAACCCCAGAACCTAAAGTAGATAGATCACCCCCAAACAAACAGATGAACCTACCTAAAATGAGAAAGTGGCTAGGAATCTATAAAAAGGATCTAGACTTGGAGGATATGTGGAAGCAAAAAGGAGAAAAAACGCATCCTTATACTTTTCACAATAAAAAATTAGGTCACAGGTCAAGAATAGACTTCTTCTTAATAAGCAGAAATCTCCAAAATAGTGTTAAGAATATTGAACATCTTCCAGCACATCTATGGGACCATTCCGCAGTACAACTAACTCTCTCCTTACCGAAAAATAAAACCATACCCAGATGGACTGTAGAATGGTCTATACTCAAAGACATACAAAGCCTGAACCAACTTGAAACTGCCTCTAAACACTACTTTGAGGATAACGAAATAGGCACGTCGAAACAAACTACCTGGGATGCATATAAAGCTGTAATAAGAGGGAAACTACTCAACCTAGGCGCTCACAAAACAAAGGTCCAAAAACAAGAGATTAAAAAGATGGAAATGGAGATTAAAACGGTAGAGGTACAACTAGTCAGCGGATATCACCCAGAACAAAAAGGAGAATTATTGGAAAAGAGTCATAAACTCAGCGAGGAACTGGCTGACTATTTGGAGAGAATAGTACAGGAAAAATGGGAAAACAGCAAACTATCAAACTATGAATATGGGGACGGATGCGGGAAAATACTAGCATGGAAGATAAAAACGGACCAGTCAAGGAATAACATTCCTTGTATGCAGATCCAAGATCAAAATTTACAAAGCTCAGAAGACGCTATAATAAGACAGAAATTTACAAAATTATTTTCCAGCTTATATAAAGAAGATATAAACCCAACAAAAGAAGAGATTAGAAAATATCTCGACGCCGTACCACTTCCAACTTTAACAGAAGAAGAAATATCAGAACTAAACGGTGAAATCAAACCCGAGGAAGTCAGAGAGGCAATAAAAGGCCTGAAAAAAGGAAAAGCGGCGGGTCCAGACGCCCTACCAAATGAATTTTACATAACATTAAAATAATCCCCAGTTAACAGATTAACAGAAATCATGAACAATGTATACTTGAATCACGAAAAAATACCGGACTCCTGGAACGATGCGACGATCAGCATTATCTTAAAACCGGGTAAAAATCCAAAATTATGTGAGTCTTATAGACCCATATCATTACTCAATTGTGATTACAAGCTATTTATGCAAATCATAGCCAAAAGGTTAGCCAAGGTCATGCCAAGATTGATCAACCTTGACCAGAAGGGTTTCATAAAGGGACGACAAATTCATGAGATAACTCATGAACTATTTGCAGCAGTTGACATTGCCACGAGCGAGAAACTTCCCTTAACGATAATCACATATGACGCGGCCAAAGCGTTTGATAGAGTAAACTGGGCTTTCCTAAATGAAATCATCGAGAAAAACAAACTAGGAGAAAATTTCTGTCACATGGTAAGGGAAGTCTATAAGTACCCAAAAGCAAAAATAATAGTCAATGGGAATTTGACTAGTAACATAGAAATACAAAGAGGCACTAGGCAAGGCTGCCCATTGTTGCCGTTACTTTTCAATCTATATATAGAACCACTGGCTTGCTCAATCAAAACACATCCTTCAATAACACCTTTCAAATATCAAAACTGGACAAAAAAAGTAGCACTATATGCGGATTACCTAATGGTATTTACAGATAGTTATGAAGAATCTAACCAACTAATAGAAGACATGATGAACAACTTCGGCAAAGTTTCAGGGTACTTAACAAATAAAGACAAAAACAGAGGCGATGAGCTGAAACACGAACTTGAATACTCCATTCGCTAGGGACAAAATAAAATATCTGGGAATCACACTGATAAAAGAACTTGAAAATATTCCACAACTGAATCTAAATATAGTAGCTAAAGAAATGAGAAGACTTCTTAAAGTCTGGTCAGGTCTACCACTAAGTTTTCTTGGCAGATCTAATGCAGTAAAAATTACCATCATCCCTATATTTACCTACCTATTTAACACCATCCCACTGGAATTTAAGAAAGAATCTCTGAAGAAAATCCAAGGAGAAATATCTAGTTTCATCTGGGCATCAAAAAGTACCAGAATAGCATGGAATAAACTTAGGAGAAGGAAAGCACAAGGCGGAATAGCAAGCCCGGATATATACGAGTACTATAGATCGTTTCAATTAAAAAACATCAGACCCCTCCTAAGGAAATATCAATCATACCCAAACTTCCTACAAAATATGACAGAAGGAATAGACCATTTCCTATTCAAATTTGGCCACCCAAAATACTTTAAAAAAATAAAACTAAAGATCTTACACAGCGCTGCAAAACTCTGGAATCAAATCAGAATCACAATAAATATGCCATACTACAGTAACATGTCCCCAATATGGGATTCACCTGGGACACCAGAATGCCTGAAGGATACCTTAGCAGCACCACTTAAAAAAGCAGGCATTGAAACCTGGGGACAATTATTGGTAGGAAACAAACTAATTACATGGGAACATCTACATACAATCACGGAAGGTAAATTGTCAAAATTTAAATATTACCAACTAAGTAGTTGGGCCACTTCTTTACCAAAAGGAAAAATAGATCTTGGGAACTTCGAAAATGAAATGACTAAAACAACATCAATAAAGAAAGAAATTTCAAAATGGTATTGGGCCTTTATCGAATCAGGAGAAGAAGACTTCTTAATACCGGAAGCAACTTGGAGAAAAGATATTCCCGATCAAAACATAGACTTACAGTACATTTGGAAGAAATCGTTGGAAAAATGTTGGTCCTTATATAAAACCAGCTTTGTTGAAAAGAAATCATTTATTACCATTACACAGAGCATATTGGACCCCCAAAAAACTGTCTAAATTCAGAGGTTCAAACATAAAATCATGCCCAAAGTGCGGCGAGGCAAATGTTGATGACGTTCACATGTTCCAGAACTGCCCGCACTTTCCCCCTACTGGCTCGAGATCGGTAAGACACTAACCATGGTAATGGGAACCCACATGACTGTAAGTACACCTCTCAATATTTTCGGGATACATAGCAATATAGAATCTGACACGAGTAACCTAAGTAAAAAGCACAAAAGTTTATTGTTTATGTTGATTTTGCTAGCGCGGAGAGAGATTTGCATCAATTGGGTCAAACCGGCACCGCCTACACATGTAAGTTGGCTAAATTCCATAATAAAAACTAATAAACTAGATAGGAATGGGAATAACTCCAGGAGAATAAGATTTTGGGAAATTTGGGAACAGCATTACCAGTCAAACCATTGACTCCTTTATATCACCAGAAATTAAAAATCCAATGATTAAAGCGGGACAATAATTCCAGGCAGAACTGATCTCCAGGCTAGCTCTTCCCCCGAACATCGGAATTATTGAATACGATAAAAGGTGTCAGGAGTAAACTGATTGGTCATCTAACAATACTCCCCAAGGACAGCTGAGAACAACGGGGCAGTGAAGGCTCAGAGTGAAAAACCATCAGACTCCAAAAACCTCGTTATCTAGACATCCGCAAGATGAGGATAAAAAAATAAATAAAAAATAAAAAAGTGAAATAGGAATTTTCTTAATACGATCACTCCTTCGCAACATTCTTTCTCTCATCCAAGACTAACAAAGATAGGTATTGGGAGTGCGACCTCTAAACAGAACAAAAGGGACCTTATTTGTGGTGGAGTGAGGAGTGAGTCGATAGATTTTTACACATTCCGCAATTTCTAATTTCCAGTCCCTACCCTGAGCTTTAGCTAACTGTATGGTCTCTTTGAGTACATGGTTGAACCTCTCTACCATCCCGTTAGTTTCGGGATGATAGAGAGAACATCGTTTTTGTTTAATTCTATTTTTAGTTAAGTACTCTTCCATAGTTTTTGAGACCAACTGGACTCCATTATCGGTCAAAATGGAGTCAGGAAGACCTTCTTTTGAAAACTAATAACATCTCTTGTCTCAATGTTCCTTACAACTTTTATTTCCGGCCATCTGGACAACATGTCAATTAAAACCAACACAAAGTATTGAGCTGAGGGACCAGAAATAGGACCAAGAATATCAAGCGCAATTTCTTCCAAACACCTGGTGGGAGTTTCACATATAACCATTGGTTGAACTCTCGTCATCAAGGTTTTGTCACATGTGTTACATGCTGCACAATCTCTCACCACCCGCTCAACTTGCAGATCAATACCTGGCCACCAAAAGTGCATGTGAATCCTTTCTTTTGTCTTTGAAATACCAAGATGTCCTTCATGAACCTGATGGATATTTCTTGACCTGACACATGTAGGAGGTAAAAGTTTCGTACCCCTTTATAAGACTCCTGAGCTGATAGATAATTCATCACGCACATTCCAGTACTTGCAAACATTTTCATCAAAACCTTTCATGCTCTTCCACCCTTCAGTCACCAGTTGTGATACTTTCATAAGAACCGTATCTTCATTGAGAGAGTCTTTCCACTCTTTCTCACTCAAAACATCTGTAATGATTTTGCATACCTTGCCCACATCATCATCCCACAAATCTCCTAGGTTCTCTGAAATGACATTGGAATTTACTTGAAAAAGACGAGAGAGACATTCTGACACTTTGTTTTCAACCCCTGGTATACAGTTGACCACAAAATCATAATCTTGGAGGGCAACAATCCACTTACAAATTCTCGAAGAAACAGCTTCTAAGCTTTTCTTTGTAAAAAGATCCTTCAAAGGTTTATGATCAGAGCGGACAATAAAAGAGTTTCCCCAAAGGAATTTTCTTAATTTCCTAATAGCCCAGAATATGCATAAAGTCTCTCTCTCGATGGTAGAGTACTGACTCTCAGCTCCCACTAGAGCTCTGGAAAGCAACATAATGGCTGCTTCTTTATCACCTCTTATTTTTTTTAGTACAGCCCCCAAACCCTTTGAGCTAGCATCTGTAAGCAGAATTGACTTGGCAGAAGAGTCATAACTGTGCAGAGAAGGTGCACTATTAAGAGCCTTCTTAACATCATCAAATTCTGTCATACAATTTGGAGACCACACAAATTTCACTCCCTTTTTTAGAAGCGATCTTAAGGCATATGTGCGTGAATCAAACTGAGGAATGAACTTATTGTAATACTCTGCCATGCCAAGAAAAGTAACCAATTCATCTCTATTCTGGGGCTCAGCAATATTTTCAATAGTTTTGACCAAATGATCTCTAGGTCTTACACCTCCTTTAGTCAATTTGTGTCCTAAGTAATCCAACTCTGCAAGATTAAACTTACACTTGTCTTTCATCATGTTCCTGTTGTGACGCATCATGTATGAGAACGTGGTCTTGATATATTTTAACACCTGTCAACCCCTGCAACACATCCTCCATGGCTCTCTGAAATACTGATGCAGCTGAGTTGAGACCAAAAGGGAGGCGTGTAAATTTGTAGGTCCCGAAAGGTGTAATGAAAGCAGTCAAAGCCATAGAGTCACTATCAATCATGTTTTGGTGGTAGGCTACCCTCAGGTCCAAGGTAGAAAATACCACAGCCCCTTCTAATTAAGTCAACATCTCAGAGATATTCGGAAGGGGATATTTGTCAGCTTTAATGGCGCGATTGAGATTCCTAAGGTGAACACATAACCTAAACGAGCGACCCTCGACCCTGTTCACAGGCCAGGTTGCTCCCCCATTTTTCCAGGCTTTCCTGCTCCCGCCGCTGCCTCCCCTGCGGCCCCGCCCCCGTGCCTGATTCGCTCCTGGTACTCCTCACAGCTGATCCTCCCTCCCTCGCCCCCTTCATAATGGAGGCTGCTGCGCACTAAGGGAGCGACCCTCGACCCTGTTCACAGGCCAGGTCGCTCCCCCACAGCGTCAGCGTCCCCCTTGCTGCCTCTGTGTATCCGCCTTCTTTCCCGCTGTTTTTCCAGGCTTTCCCACTCACACCGTTGCCTCCCCTGTGGCCTCCCCCCCGTGCCTGATTCGTTCCCGGTCCCCCTCCCAGCTGATCCTCCCTCCCTCGCCCCCTTCATAATGGAGGCCGCTGCACACTATGGGAGCGACCCTTGACCCTGTTCACAGGCCAGGCCGCTCCCCCACCGCTTCAGCGTCCCCCTTGCTGCCTCTGTGTTTCTGCCTCCTTTCCCGCTGTTTTTCCAGGCTTTTCTGCTCCTGCCGCTGCCTCCCCTGCGGTCCCGCCCACGTGCCTGATTCGCTCCCGCTCCCCCTCCCATCTGATCCTCCCTCCCTCGCCCCCTTCAAAAGGGAGGCCGCTGCGCACTAAGGGGGTGACGCTCGACCCTGGCCACTGGCCAGGTCGCTCCCCCATAGCGTCAGCATCCCCCTTGCTGCCTCTGTGCTTCCGCCTTCTTTCCCACTGTTTTTCCAGGCTTTCCTGCTCCCGCCGCTGCCTCCCCTGCGACCCCGCCCTGCACCTGATTCGCTCCCGCTCCCCCTCCCATCTGATCCTCCCTCCCTTTCCCCCTGCGCGGCCGCACGCAGCGGGCACACTGCTGGCGCACCAAAGGCGTGCCTAAGGCAAGCCTGTCTATGCCCGTCCGCGCTTGGACCACACCCAGCGCCAGAACCCCAGGACTCCATGCTCGCCACGACACCAGACTCGGATATGACGCCGACTCCCTCCACGCACTCAACGCTGGCCGACACAACACCTGCTTCCAGGCCGCCCTGAAGCGGACCCACGGACCCTTCCTGCCGCACCTGCAGCTTGACCTGCGACAAACCCACCAAACCTCCTAGAACTGGACCCAACCACCTCAGCTGCTTTCTGCTCAACACCCGCTCTGCACGCAAACACGCCGTTGAGCTCTGGGACCTGCTCAACACCTTCACCCCAGAAGTGGCCTTCCTCACCGAGACCTGGTGGAACGACTCCTCGGCACCCAACATCGCCATAGCCATCCTGGACGGCTACAAGATCACCCGCAGGGACCGCGCCAATGGAATCAGAGGAGGAATAGCCATGTTCTACAAGTCCACCCTCAAGGTCACCACCCACGCAGACAACACCCTCACCACCGCCGAACACCTGCACTTCCAGATCCACACCGACGCCAACACCACCCTCAGAGGAACACTCATCTACAGACCCCCTGGATCCCGGGCTCAGTTCAGCGACTCCATCGCCGACCTCGCCAGCACCCACGCACTCACCTCCATGGACTACATCCTCCTCGGGGACCTGAACAACAACGGCGCCAACTCTGCCAATGTGATCGAAAACCTCGCCAACCTCGGCCTCAGACAACTCGTCATCGCACCCACCCACGCCGCAGGACACACGCTGGACGCCGTCTTCTCCACAAGCACCCACATCGCCTTCGACCACACCTCAGAACCCCACTGGACCGACGACTGCTGCATCCACTTCACCTTCAAAAAACCAACCACACACCATCGCACCCAACAGCTGCTGCGCCGCTGCTGGAACAAAGTCCCCGAAGACCAGCTGACCACCACCCTCGCCCAGAATCCACCTATCAACCCCACCTGCCCTGACGCCGCAGCCCGCAACCTCAGACAGTGGATCGACGACTGCGCAAACACCCTCGCCCCACTCAAGAGACCATCCCACAGCCATGCCAGCAGGAGAGCCACCTGGTTCACCGACGAGCTCCTGACCTCCAAACGCGCCTGCCGTAAGCTGAAGAAGAAATGGCTCCACAAACAAATGCCAGAAAACCACGCAGCCCACAAGGACGCCACCCGCAAACATCACCACCTCATCACACTAGCCAAGAGATCCTCCTTGAAAGACCGCCTGGAGAACAATGCACACGACAGTAAAGAGCTCTTCCACTTCGTGAAAGAACTCTCCAATCCCGACGCCAGCGGCAACGACATTCCGCCCTCACAAGAACTGTGCGACTCACTGGCCATCTTCTTCCCCCGCAAGATCGCTGACATCCACGACACCTTCAACTCCACGACCGCTCCAACGATGCACGACTCCACCCCCTCCCCCCAGCGATCACCAACAGCGCCAACCACCTGACCTCCTGGGCCAACACCAACGACGACGAATCACGCAAGATCATGAACTCCATCCACTCAGGATCTCCATCAGACCCATGCCCACACCACGTATTTAAGAAAGCAGACGTGGCCATCGCACCCCAACTACGGAAGGTCATCAACATCTCCTTCGAAAAAGCAATATTTTCGGAAAGCTGGAAGCACGCCGAAATCAACACCCTCCTCAAAAAACCCAAGGCGGACCCCAAGGACCTCAAGAACTTCCGACGTACCTCCCTGCTCACGTTCCCAGCAAAGGTCATCGAGAAAATCGTCAACATTCAACTGACCCGCCACCTCGAAGACAACAACATCCTGGACCCGTCCCAATCCGGATTCAGACAAAACCACAGCACCGAGACAGCCCTCATCGCCGTCACAGACGACATCAGACGCCAGCTAGACAATGGCGAAACATCAGCCCTCATCCTCCTGGACCTGTCAGCCACATTCGACACTGTCTGCCACCGCACCCTAAAGACACGCCTCCAAGACGCCGGAATCCAAGAGAAGGCCCTTGACTGGACCACGTCCTTCCTCTCCGGCAGAACCCAGAGCGTCCGCCTCCCACCTTTCCGGTCAAAAGCCACCGACATCATCTGCGGCATCCCCCAGGGCTCATCCCTCAGCCCGACGCTGTTCAACATCTACATTGCCCCCCTCGCACAAGTGGCCCGCCACCACAACCTCAACATTATCTCCTACGCCGACGACACCCAGCTTATCCTCTCCCTCACCAAGGACTCCCACACCGCCAAAACCAACATTCATGAGGGCATGAAGGCCATCGCCGACTGGATGAGGAGCAGCAGTCTGAAACTAAACTCGGACAAGTCGGAGGTCCTTATCCTCGGACCCACCCCTCAGCCTGGGATGACTCCTGGTGGGAGACTGCTCTCGGGACAGCACCGACACCAACCGACCACGCACGCAACCTAGGATTCATCCTCGACTCCTCCCTCTCCATGTCCAAGCAAGTCACCGCCATCTCGTCCTCCTGCTACAACACCCTACGCTTGCTCCGCCGGATCTACAAATGGATCCCGATCGAAACAAGAAGAACAGTGACACAGGCCCTCATCAGCAGCAGACTAGACTACGGCAACGCACTATATGCGGGAATCCCAGCCAAACACCAACGGCAGCTACAAAGCATCCAAAACGCCTCCGCCCAACTGATCGTCAACGCCCCCTGCCACAGCCACATCACCCCCCTCCTGAGAGACCTGCACTGGCTCCCCATCAACAAGAGGATGACCTTCAAGCTCCTCACCCATGCACACAAAGCACTCCACAACACCGGACCAGCATACCTGAACAGCAGACTCTGCTTCTACACACCCACCCGCCAGCTCCGCTCCGCCAGCCTCGCCCTCGCAGAGGTCCCCCGCATCCAACGTACAACTGCCGGCGGCAGATCCTTCTCTTACCTCGCCACTAAAACATGAAACACTTTCCCAACTCACCTACGACAGACCTACTCGCCTTCAGAAGACTCCTCAAGACCTGGCTCTTCAAACAGTAGCGGCACCCGCCCCCCCCACCCCTCAGCGCCTTGAGACCCTCACGGGTATGTAGCGTGCTTTACAAGTACCCTGATTGATTGATTGAATCTCGCCAGAAGCTTTCCGAGCCAAAACAACCAGAGCCAACCAATTGCTTGCCTCAGTTTCTACTATAATCCCCTCTTTTTTAAGTTTCTCCAACTCACATCTCATAGAGTCTCTCAATGACAGAGGTACACTTCGTACTTTACACGAGACAGGAACAGAGTTTTCCCTGAGAACAATTTTATGAGTGTAGTCAGAGAGACATTCTAGTTTCTCACTGAAGACTTCTTTAAATTCAGAGCGAAAGTCTTGAACTTGGTCAACATTAACTAACTCATTCGTACTCTCATTTTTGTGTATAGCATTTTCCTGTATCTGATTAGCTGAGGAGGTAAATGAGTCTCTCATAACAATACAAGGATTAGCACCAGGAATCAGCATGACACCCAGTTCGGCTTGGTGAATCCAGCTAATGATACAATCCCCTTTGCAGGAAATGTATATTTTGCCAGCAGTAATCCTCCCTTTATACTCTATTTCCCAGCCAAGGTTCTAATGTCAGGCTTGAAAATTTTAACCTTCCCCATCAGATTGGAATCATAACATTTTTTAGGCACTAGTGGGATTTTTGCACCGGAATCGAACAGAATTTTGACAGTACAACCATTCACATGAACACCATCAATTGGATTCTTTGACATTCTGGTTGAGCTCTCAACTGATTGAACTACAACTTCACCACAGTGCAGTTTATCAGATTCTGAACCCGAAGTATTATGTATAAACACTTCCTTCACACGTTTACTCTTTTTATGAATGTTCGTTCTGCACACTTTGGCTAAATGCCCAATCCTGCCACATCTTTTACATTTAGCAGTAAGGGCAGGACACGATTTATCATTTGCACGCGTGGATTCGTATCCCATCCTCGTCGCCAGTGTAATAAAGCTGGGGACATCAGATGTTGATTGAAAGAAGTAATATATTTATTCTTCAAGTAAATCTATAGTAAACGTCCTATCCACACAGCATCATATGAGTAACTGTCGCCTATAACATTCTGAAGGTATTACCTCACATTTCAGAACACACAAGTATTTGGTTCTAAAACAGAACAACTACAAGTAAGGAATAATCAAGCATAAGCAAATACAAATAGAAGATAGAAGATATTACACTGTTCTTTCATGTACTGACTAAACGTCAGACTATTGGCATCTCCAAAGTCCCTTAGAGACAGGCCAAAGTGACACTAGGTAAGTGGTGGAAGAAGGCACAGAAGAAATTATGTCAGGTTCTGTATTCTGTGATTCCTGGCATTTATGCTTTTGTTTCTCATTGAACAGGTAGGTACCTAAAATAATGGATATTGCATTGGAGGGGTTTGCTCTTGTCACAATCGCAGTCCTGCCTCCAAAACGGGAAGTGGTGACTTTCATGACTACAGTCAACAAACAACAGGATTCATATATTTACTAAAATGTTTGTCAAAATACTGGCTGCCATCTTCCCAATCCTGGAGATAGTTTACAAATTCATTCAATTATGCAATATTAGCTGTTATTTGCAGTGCTTACAAGCAACATGCAGTAGTAGTCAGTGATACACTTCAACAAGCTGCTAATAAAGCAAAATGTGGTCAAGGAATAATGGCTACTTTAGACACAGAAATATGGTAGGCAGGAAGCAATCTTTAAGGCAAATGCAATGATACTTAAGAGGGATGATCCACAGGTGGGTGGTAAAATGGGCTGGTCTGTCAAATGTCAATGTCCTTCACAACGCATTAGGAGGAAGTCAAGCTGAAGGCTGCTTCCAAAACTTCCATTGTACAGATGGGGAAAAGACTTGAGTTGTTACCTTTATTGTCCTGTTTTCTACAATATTAATAGGTCTAGTAGTACGATATGGATGTATGACGTTACAACGCATGCTTTTACCAAGCATGCCTTTACAACGCGGTTTTAACATCGCAAACCTTTACAACGCATAGCGCTTAGAGGTGCTGGATAGTGAAAAGTTTAATTTACTATTCCAACACCAGTCCCCGTGGACACTAGGGAAGGTGTTGGATAGTAAATTAAACGTATTCCCTATCCTAGAGCGCCCCCCAGCGCAATGCGTTGTAATGGTTTGCGTTGTAAATACGGCGTTGTAAAGGCACTGCGTGGTAAAAGTTTTGTTGTAAAGGTTGTTCACCGTACGATATTATATCAAATCAAACAGAATTTGTAGAGCGCAGCTAATCACCTATGAGGCTATCCAGGCGCTAGGTTCTTGCTGCTGACAGTGGGATCAGTCGTATAGCCAGGTCTTGAGTCCCTTTGTGAATTCCAGGAAGGAGGGAGAAGTTCAGAGGTGAAGAAGGTCATTTCTAGACTTGTAAGTGAGGTAGAAGGAAGCGACTTCTGCTGTAGCTTCGACGGATGCAGGTGGTGTGGGCAAGGGAGAAGGATCGTAGGTGTCTGGAGGTCATGAAGGGCTTTGAAGGCATGTATAAGAATCTTGAAGAGGAATCCCTTTTGGACAGGGAGCCAGTGGAGTATCTTGATGTGGGTTTAGTGTGGGTTGGTTTAGGGAGGTCGCGGATGAGTTTGATGGCAGTGTTCTGTATCGTCTGGTGTCTCTTCAGGAGTTCGGTGATGATTCATACATAGAGTGTGTTGCCATAATCCAGGCAGCTGGTGACTAGGCGTTGATGGGTAGCCATATGAAGATTTTCCAGAGCATGCGGAGACTGAGGAAGCAGGCAGGCTAGACTGCATTGATCTGTCTCTCCAAGGTGAATTTGCTGTGTGGGTGGTGCTGAGGTTATGGGTGTGGTCAGTCAGAGTGGGTGAGGGTCTAAGTTCAGAAGGCCACTAGGAGTCGCCCCAAGGGGGGGGGGGGGGGGGTGTTGTTCCCGAAAATCAGCACTTATGTTTTGTGCTTGTTGTGCTTTAAGAAGTTGCTCTTCATACAGTCAGTGGCACTCTCTATGCACTTCTGGAAGTTGAGTCCAGTGGTGGAGGGGCATTTTGAGAGTGAGAGGATGAGCTGGGTTTCATCTGAGTAGGATATGATGTTGAGGCCAAGGGCTCTGACTACGTGTGCTAGGGGCATCGTGTAGGTGTTGAACAGGTTGGGGCAGAGTGATGAGCCTTGAGGGATGACACAGGTGATGCTCTTGGTTTCTGAGGTGAATGGTGGAAAACAGAATCTCTGAGTTCTTCCTGTGAGGAAGGAGGCAATCCATTTGAGGGCATCTCCCTGGACCCCGATTTGACGTAGTCTTTTGATCAGGGTGTGGTGGGATATGGTGTTGAATGCTACTGAGAGTTCAAGGAGGATCAGGGCTGCAGTTTCTCCCAAGTTGAGGATCGTTCTGATGTCATCAGTGGCAACGATTAGGGCAGTTTTGGTGCTGTGGTTGGAGCAGAAGCCGTATTTGAAGGTGTCCAACAGACTGTTGTTCTCCAGGTGTTTCTGTGAGTTGTTGATTGATGGCTTTCTCAAGGACTATGGTGGGAAAAGGGATCAGAGAGATGGGGCTGTGTTTCTTGAGTTATCTGGGGTCAGGAGAGGATTTCTTGAGGATGGGTTTGACTTCTGCGTGTTTCTATTCTTTGCAGAAAGTGGCCGTGGTGATGGATGTGTTAAAATGGAGGTGAATAAGTTGATGATTTTCTCCATATCGAGTTTGAAGAAGTGGTGGGGACAGGGGTCCATTGGCGTTACTGAGTGGACGGGGTTTGTGATTGCTGTGGTGTTCTGAGTGGTAAGCTGTTTCAGTGTGGTGAGCGGGTTGTTGGAGTTGGCAGCTGTGGGAGTCAGGAGGCTGTGAAGGTCAGTGTGTTGAGGTTTGAAGTTTTTGTAGATGGTAGATATCTTGTTGTGAAAGAAGTTTACCAATGTGTTGCAGAGTTCTTGCGATGGTATGATGATATTCCTAGTTGCTGATGGGCTGGAGAACTCTCTGATGATGTTGAAGAGTTCTTTGCTGTGATTGGTGCTGGCGTCGATGTGATTGATGAGGGTGCATCTTTTCGTGTCTTCCAGGCGTTGGTGGCAAATACTACTAGATTTGGCATTAGAGTCAAAAGCTTTGGTTGAGTCGGGATGTGGCATAAGTGCTAAACATGTTGAATTTTTTTGCCTTTGTAGATGTTGATCTGGTATTTGAACAAACTATTGAGTTTTAAATAATGAGTTGCAGAAATATCAGAAAATAAATTGTGATACAAAAATATTGTGATGTCAAAATATTGTAAAAAATATAAATTTTTCAGGTACATAATCTTGTTTACAAGAATATTATTGTTGTTTATATTGTTTTCAATATAATAGTTGCTAAATATGTTGGTTTTGAGATACTTTATGAGTCAGTTTATGTATTCATTTTTTTGCATGATTGTATATTTATTAATAATATTTTTAAATATAGTTTGCAATGTTAGGTAATTTATAATTTTTAATATATTTGCTATTAGTAATTTATAATGTCATAGTGGGTTTCTAGGTTTGGAGGGGTGTAGTGCCTAAAGTTAAATATGAATTTTCTGACAATTATTCAATTGATTATTAATTATGTAAACTGTGGAATACTTATATTTTTTAACTAATATAGTAGGTGAGGGCTGTTGGGTTTGAGTGGGTATAGGGAGGAAAGCTAATTAAATAATAATTAATCAATAATTAATTAACAATGTATTTTTAATTATTTAATTGAATATTAGTTATGTAAATTCTGTGTTAATTGCATCTTTTTACATTATATATTAGAAGCAAGCTGCTGGGTTTGTAGGGGTATATGGTGGGAAGTTAAATATTACTTGAGTCATAAATAATTATTAAATGAACAATTAATATTGAATTGATCAGAAATTATGCTAATTGTGTTACATTTCTTTATTTTAGTTATATTTAAAGAGAGTGGGCTCCTAGCTTTGTGGGGCTACAGAGTGGTAAGTTAAATAATCAATACATTTCTATTTATTAAATTGATAACTAATCATTAAGTGCCTTATTAGGATGTTTGTTGGAGTTTCCTCTGACCGACATTCCTGCGGTTTCGAGACCGACCGACCTCGGGTCGGCGGACTGAATCCACAATTACGATGCAACCCCACATAGTGCAGTTGCAGATTCCCATTTCCCTATGGGAGCTTGAGAGGTGGTCGAAAACCAGCCGCAGCACAAGCTCCCATAGAGAAATGGGAGTCACTATAAATCTGTGCACGTGTGACAGGCACCTCACGGTGTTAGCCACATGGTGCAGGGATTTAGAGGGGGCACCCCCTCGACCCACTACTGTAGGCCAAAGAGAAAGAGGGACCCTGCTAGGGGCCCCCAAATTTGCATTCTTACGGGTTTTCCATGTGAGAAAGCCCGACATGGAAAGTCTGTCAGAAACCGACATCCTAATCCTGGCGCCAGAAATGCCACCCACATGGGATTATGTGTGTTTTCCAACTGGCTGACGGGCTCCATGAGGTCGTTCGGTTCCAGTTGCTGACCGATGTCGAACGGACTCGGGTCCTTTCAGCATCGGAATCGGCCCCTAAGTCAGAAAAAATATCAATACCATCATTCATGCTCGGTGGAATAAATCTTGATTTCACACGACAATATGTGTTACCTCCTTCCACTATATTAATGCCTGCTGTTTCTAACATTAACATTTCATTCTTTTCAAGAGTTCCCTAATTTGAATCATCTAGGGACAGAAGTACACCCAGGCCTGGGGCATCCACTACCTGTAAACCATCTGTTGTTAGTTCCTCTGTGGGCCTCAATTGACTGGTTTCAGGTTTCATTTTGAAAACTTACCTCAATTTCAGTTTACAAATGAATATAAAAAATCAACCCTAGTTTGAGCATAATCGAAACCTAAAACTGGGCAAAAGGAGAGGCCTAGGGAAAGTACTCTCTCATCCTCCCAGGTCATTTCTATGTTCGTAAGGTTAATTACGTAAGTTCCTGGTATTATTTCTTGTACCAGCGTGTCACTCTCCCTTTGGGCACTTGCTTGTTTCCCTTGTCTGCCTCTCCTTTGTTTCCACCTCCTTTTTAGGTCTCGCCTGTCGATGCGCATGCGCATCGAGCAAGCGAGAGTATTGGGACTTATCCACTCTTTATCCACACTGCAAGGAATCGTGGCGATTCCTTGCAGTGCCCGTGACTTTTAAGCTCAATGCGCATGCGCATTGAGCTTAAAAGCGCGTGCACGTCCGTCTTTGTTTACCCGCTCCGCCCCCTCCCCGCCGTCTCGCATTTCCCCTGCCGCATCAAAGGCTTTCACGGCCGGCCGGCCGGCCATGCTTTCAGTTTCACGACCGGCCGGCCGTGTCAATTACATTCCAAAGCCCGCTCTCCCTGCTCCGCCCCCTGCTCCGGCCGAGACGCATTTCTCCTCCCTCCTCCCCCCATTCACGTTTATTCTACTTCTTATCTGGCCTGGAAAGCCTCGACAATGCTTTTTCTTTCTCTCTACTCAGTTCCTTCTTCTCCTCATTTAATTCCTCTTTCTTTTGCTTCATTTCAGCTCACCTTGTTTTACCTCCCCCTCCCCTCTGCCCTGCGCTTCCCCTCTCGCCTCTGCTTCATGTCTCCTTGGCTTCTCCTTTTCCCTATTATCCTTTTGCTTCCACCATATCTCTCCTGTGCTTCCTCCCTCTTCTTGCTTACCCCGTGCCTCGCGTCACAGGTTTTCCTTCTTTTTTCCCGCCTTTCTCCCTCTCCTCGCTCACTCCATAGATGATGCCGGCGCCTGTGCTCAGCACAGAAACAATTATATGGTCTAAGACTCAGTTTAATAGCGTGCCTCCCGCGAGTGCCCCCCCCTGCAGCAATCAGTGTCTAATCCGCCATCACTGCTGACAGACGCAGGCCCTCGTGCTCCGCTCCGGTGCTGGCTTCCCGAATCCTCTCAGCGGGTCCCAAATCCCGACATGCTCGGGTTGAGTTGCCTGCAGTGCAGTGCTCTGCTCCTGTACGGTGGAAATGATTTACCATTGTCTCTGTATAATCCGGATTTATTTGCTCTCGTGTTCCCTAATCAAACTAAAAAGGCCTTAATGTGCTACTGGCTGCTAGCAGCAAACTTACTGAGAATTCGAGCAGAATGGGATTTTATTTGACTTCAATATAGGCGTGTTAGTTGTTGGCGCTGATTTGCCGGAGATCGGTCGTTTGATCAGGTTTGTGACAAATGCTTGTTAGTGGATAACTGGACTGTTCCCTCCGTTTTAAGATTGGTAAATGAAAGGATTCTTAGGACCAAGATGCCAGTACCCTCGGCAGCTGGTTAAGTGTGACTCGTTGATGTACTGTCACTATTATTTCTGATGATGTCCTTTGGTGTCAGTCTATGGACCCAGTAGGGAGGCAAGTAGGAATCTATTTAGTTGTCAGTTTTATTTTTTATTCAGGGTTGTTTTCTGGGCGATTTTGACCGGGGGTTTACAAAATTGTTACAGGGCATTAACTTTTCTAGATTTTGAAAGTTGGCCGTTTTCACCAATTGCCGGGTTTGTTCAGCATTGCATAGTGACTGTTGGTATGTAATGTTTAAGAGTGAGGTTTAGAATATGCCAATGGCAAAGTTTGGAACTTTCTGTTTGGGGACACCCCTCACCCTCAAACCCTCACCCTCACTCACCCACCCTCAACCCCTCACCCTCACTCCCTCACCCTCAACCCCTCACTCACCCTCACTCTCACTCATCCTCACTCACCCTCAACCCCTCACCCTCACTCACCCTCACCCTCACTCACCCTCAACCCCTCACCCTCACTCACTCACCCTCAACCCCTCACCCTCAACCCCTCACTAACCCTCACTCTCACTCATCCTCACTCAACCACCCTCAACCTCACTCACCCTCAACCCCTCACCCTCAACCCCTCACCCTCACTCACTCACCCTCAACCCCTCACCCTCAAACCCTCACCCTCACTCACCCACCCTCAACCCCTCACCCTCACTCACTCACCCTCAACCCCTCACTCTCACTCACTCACCCTCACTCACCCTCAACCCCTCCCCCTCGACCCCTCCCCCTCAACCCCTCACTCACCCTCAACCCCTCACTCACCCTCAACCCCTCACCCTCAACCCCTCACCCACCCTCAACCCCTCCCCCTCAACCCCTCACCCTCACTCACCCTCAACCCCTCACCCTCACTCACCCTCAACCCCTCACCCTCACTCACTCACCCTCACCCCCTCACCCTCAACCCCTCACCCTCACTCACTCACCCTCAACCCCTCACTCACCCTCACTCACCCTCACTCTCACTCACTCTCACTCACCCTCACTCACCCTCACTCACCCTCACTCACCCTCCCTCACTCACCCTCCCTCACTCACCCTCACTCACCCTCAACCCCTCACTCACCCTCACTCATCCTCACTCACCCTCAACCCCTCACCCTCACCCTCACCCACCCTCAACCCCTCACCCTAACTCACACTCACCCTCACTCACCCTCACCCTCACTCACCCTCACTCTCACTCACCCTCAACCCCTCACTCACCCTCAACCCCTCACTCACCCTCAACCCCTCACTCACCCTCACTCACCCTCAACCCCTCACTCACCCTCACTCACCCTCACTCACCCTCACTCACCCTCACCCACCCTCACCCTCACTCACCCTCAACCCCTCACCCTCACACAGTGCAATAGGTCTCGGAGCATTTGAGATAGAGCTTTTAGAATTGTTTATGGCTTTTTTTATTTGTAATTCTTTAGCATTGGCTACAGGAAACAAAAATGCTAAAGATTTACAAAAAAAACCCATAAACAATTCTAAAAGCACTAACTCTAATGCTGCGAGACCTATTGCATTTCCAATGCTTGTTGTTGTAGTTGTCATTTGGGTCTGTGGTTTGTTCTCTGATCTGCACGTACAAAACTAAACTCTTCCTGAAGGGATGTGCTCGCTTTATCTCCTGCATCCAGCTCGGTCTCCTTCTGATTCGGTCCCCGTGTCTGAATTGAAGTCATTCATTGAAACTTCTTTTCTTAGTTGGTTAACTTCACTTTGTCTTTGTCTGTGCTTTATTTCAAATCTCCATGCAAAGGTGAAAATCTGCCCACATAGATAATCCATCTTATCTCTATGAAATTTATGAGCTTTTCTTTGTTTCACTCCTTCCTCATGTTTGGACATTCTCTGCTTCATCTCTTTCTTAAATTGTGCCACTTTGTCCTTATTCTCATCTTTGCCAATGTGTTCATTAATCTGTTTGATTTGATCTAAAAGGTTGTTTCTTTCCAGTTCAGCATAGGATAACCATAATTTTTATGAAACTCCTAGTATTACACTCTACCCATTCTTTTAGCAAATCCTGGTGTGGGTTTTCGTAGCTCAGGGTGATCACTCTACGTAGGCCCCAGGAGATTCTTCCAACTTTTCTTTTGGGCAACTGCATCCCACCATTTTGAGATCTCTGCCCTGGTTAATTTCTCCAATTTCTTTAATTGTTTTGCAATGCCTCCCCCTGGAACCTGCTTTCTCCCATAGTGTTCAGATCCTCACTCAGGTTAGTTTCAGTGCCAACAGCGTCTCCACCGCCTTTTCTCTTGCTGTTAATTCTTCTGTCATTCTGTAGCTAATCAATTAACAACCACTCCCGCTGTACTTTTAAATACAATAACAGCCCAGCTCCCGCTGTGAATCAGTCATCTCTTCTGGGGCCATACGCTTAAGTCGGGGTTGGCGTTCTTCAACCCCACTCCCGCCATCCGACTCACCAGATAGTTGGTCATTCAGCGGGGGCAAAAGGGTTTCAAAATCCTCCTGGTGTCAGCGAGTTTCCTTCTAGCTCCCTGAACACTGGTGGTGCTGAGAGATACATTGCTTTGCCACACGCTGTTGTCAAATGAGTTCAAACTGTTCCTTCTATGCAATAAAGGTGCACTTGGCAGTCCCGTGCAGATGTCATAAATGTATTTTCTTCTACAGCAGAAGTACAAACGCCAATGCATTTAGATGCACACAGGCACCTTGGTTACGACGCTGACCATGTTTCAACATACATTTTTTTTATCTATTTTGTTCATCAATAGGTACAGTAAACATTAGAAATAAACATAGGACTCTAGCAGGTTCACCAGTAGCGGTGGCCATTTTAAAGTGGCTAATATGACATTACTTCATAGAGCATTCATAAGCAAAATTACACAATACTACTCTTTTAATTCACTCTTAATATATCACATCAACGGCAGTTAGTTGTATAGTCCTCCAAAAATCGACAATTAATTTCTAAGTGCCTTACTAGAGTCCTGAATAAAACTAAATACCTCTAGTACTGATAATTAAGCGGCCATTCATCACTAGCTGCTTCAACAGTGCTAAACATAATCCAACTGTGCTGGATACCATAATCCTGAGACCTTAATTGATCCAATGAAACCCAAAATAAAATGTTGAAAATAAAAATTATTAATGAAAAATTAATAATTAAACATCTCTGGCATTACACCCCAGTCGGCGTAGTCACTTACTGTTATACCTACCAAGTGATTTTAATCACCAAATAAATTTAAATTTAAACAATACTTAACTGGCTCTTCAGACTAAATCACTGTTCCACTACATTGTGACAATTTTGCTGATCTCAACTAAGAAATAGTCACTAACAGGTTGTCCCTTATTGCTTTTCTAGCTGCAAATCCTCCTGTAAACAAACATAAAATATGTTCAAGTTAAAATTTCTTCTTCAAAAACTAAATGAAAAGACAAACTATACGCTATAAATAACTGGTTAAAACAACATGATTTTAGGATTAGCAGCAAAGCAGGCTATAGATGTACAAAGAACTCTTCATCAATGTTTAAGCCCAGTGGCTTCTTGCTATTAATCTCTAGGATGTACCTTGACTCTAATCTTATATCAATTCAAAAATATTATTTGACCACGTTATTGTGACTATGAAATAACATGGGCAGAATATAAAAGGTTTTTACATTTTTTACAATAATATTGAAATGTAAAGTACAGTTTACTATAATATCGTTTTTATTATGTGATTCCTTGGTTTATAATATTTATAATTACTTTATGTTAAGTTAGGCTAATTATATGCATTTTTCTAGTTATTGGGTTTAAAGTTGGTTTTGGTGCATAGTGTGTATTTAATTTATATATTATTTAATTGTTATTGATTAATTTGATATTTTGTGTTTGTTAAGTATTTTTTACATGTTTAATACATTTTTAAATTGTTTATGACATTTTCATTTCAAGTTGGGTGGACAATTGGGGTGTTTTGTCTGTACCTCTTTTGCTTATTTATTAATTAATATTGTTATTTATTTTGTGTACTTGATTACTAATGAATTAAATTAATTAATACATTTTAATCTTGGTTTATGGGTTTTGGTGGAGAATCGTTGGAGAGTGTTTAAGACCAAGATATTTAAATTGATCATAGTTGATTAATGTATTAATTAAGTCAAGACTTTATTTGCAATGTCTGTCTGTCTGTCTGTCAGTCTGTCTGTCTGTCTGTCCTTCTGTCCATCTGTCCGTCTATCTATCTATCTATCTATCTATCTATCTATCTATCTATCTATCTATCTATCTATCTATCTATCTATCTATCTATCTATCTATCTATCTATCTATCTATCTATCTATCTATCTATCTCTATATTTGTAGGTGTGTATATAAATATATATATTCACTGAAAAAAAACAAAGTTTAGAGGGGTATTATAATTAGAAAATCAAATTAACAAAAGCTTAGAAGTTCAGTGACAAAACCCAAGGGTAGAGAGACGTTATAGTTGGCTGACATTTCATTCAAACAAAACGTGAGAAATTAAGCAGTTACAGTTAGCTAAAGTTACAATGCAATGCTTATGACCTCACATATTACATCACTCATGACATGGTCAGTGACATCACTGATGATATCACAGGTGACATCACTGATGATATCATCCAGCGACTTTGAGTATTTTAAAAATATTTATGAGTGTTAAATATATTTAACAAGGTGTCTATTGTTGATTAGCATGCTAGGTAAAAGTATAGTGGTAATGTTTTGGCGATGTCTCTCTTATTGCAACTGATTGCTATCCTGCAAATTCTTGTAAAAATCTATAGATAATAGTTTGGTCAGTGCGCAGCCTATATAAGTACAAGGTACACCTTACAGTATAATGTTATATGAATTGCATTGTGGGTGTTTTTTTTTCCCCCTGGCGGAGATATCATGCTGCTTAGATGGCATTATTTTTTCTTTTCCTTCCTTTCTTTTGTTTGTTGACCATTGCTATGCCTGTCTTCAAAGAAGAGAATTTCCCAGATAAACCAGAAAGGACTGGGTATCAAAGTAATGACAAAAGCAAGATTCCTTTCTGTGTCGTGCTACAACTTAGTGACCAACTAGTCTACTAATAATGTATTATGTAACTGGCTGAAACGACAACACCATTCCGACGGGAGAGAGGACGTGTCAAAGGACCGCGAGCGGTATCATTAAGGTATCTGGGACTTAAAGAATAGCCTGATGCTGATGCAGAGGCCGCCCAGTTAACTAACACTGCGAGATGGTGAAGATCCGCTAAGATAACACGCACAGGGACATAAGGACCCTATGGACCAGAAGGACGATTAAGAGTAAGAGTCCCTACTACAAGCTGAAGCGCAAATTCTAAAGACGCATTTAAAAGAAAAGACACGTAAAACAGCGATTCTCCTGTTTTTAAAGACTAATCAAACCGTAACGTAGTTGAGGACCAATCCTCAAAGATAAGAAGTTGGATTGTCCGGCAATATACTGGCTTTTAAAAAAGAAGCACAATACTTTTGTATCCAAAAGTCTGTCCTGAAGAAGGTGCCATTAAAGATCCCCACGCACCGAAACGCGTCGACAAAAGGACTGCTTAACTCAATACATAGTGCATGAGTTTTTACTGAATATATGCGAAAAGTTTGGTTTTTTATTACTTAATTTGCATTTTTTGAATTTATGTTTTTGAGCGATAACAAGAACAGGATCTATGCTGTATTAGACTAGGGAACGCTCAAACAAATATGTTTTTATGCATGATATGATACACTTTGTTGTGAATTTTACTTGAATATTTTTAACCATAAAATAATAAAGCTGAGAGAAAGAAAACTATCTTAGTCTGGAGTAAAAATTAGTGCCTATATAACCTGTCAGTTCAGCCAGTTACATAATACATTGCTATGCCTGGCCACAACCGCCTCCAGGGTTATCCCCAAGAAGTCTTGTTGTTTCTTCTTTTTTGTTCTATGAATATTTTTATTTGTTATTGTGCTATTTTGTGTTTTTCACAGGGTGGGAATGGTCCCATATACCCAGTTGGGGTCAGCATAGCTTGGGTGGGGGAGGGTTTGGAGGGGTGGTTTGTTCTCTAACCACAGTTGGTGTTCATGATTATGTTGTGCGATGTAATCACTCTGCAGTCCCATCTAATTGCTTGCAAACGCCAGTATGAGTGAACAGCGATAGTTATTTGATGTCACTCCTCAGCGCCTGCAAGGGAAACTTAGGCTTATTACTCTCAACATTCGGGGGCGAATTGATCAAAGGAAATTGCGTAAAGTGCTAGCCTATCTCAAACGTCATGCTATAGACATTGCATTACTGCAAGAAACACACTTAGCCCGTACTAACTGTTTCCTTAACAACAAGAGGTTACAAGGCTCCTGTCACGCTGCGAGGTTTACATCACATGCTGGGGTAGTTCTTACCTGGATTAATCCCAAATCAGGCATCTCCATGACAGTCACTAAAACTCATCCTAATGGTAGGTATGTGATTTCAAGATGTCATGGCTCTGGGTTAGATATCCAAGTTGTTGACATATATGGTCCAAATTATGACAATCCCTCTTTTTACTGATCTCTATTTGCCCAGGTTTCCACCAGCCAGTCTATGCCTCAGTTATGGGGCAGAGACTTGAATTGTATCCTTGACAAGTCGGGTGGGCTTGGACGCCGCATTTCCGCTGCAGCCATAGCCATCACAGATATTGCCTTGCAGTTAGATCTAGTTGATGTCTGGAGAGCCAGACACCCGGAGGCAGGCGGATTTACCCACTATTCAGCTCCTCATGACACACACACAGAAGGATTGATTACATACTATCAGACAGATTGCTTCTCTCCTGGGGTTGTTAATGTGAATTTACGCCCTGCACTTTTTTAGATCATTCTCCCATTATCTTGGAGGTTGAGTTGCCGCTGTGGGTCGTGGCCCCGTTTACATGGCGTTTCCCACCGTATTCCCTACATGCCACTGCTATCGCTGACTTTTTTGCTATTAAAATAGACTTTGTTCAGTATTTCACCACTTTTTGTGAGGCTTTTAAGGTGTATATATAAGGGGGGGTCACCATTAGTAAACATGCAAGAGTGTTACGTTCAATCAGGTGTAGGCTTACCACCTTATAGAAACAAACTTGTGGAATTGGAATCAGCTCCACAGGGGTGTAGAGATCCCCAAATAGCCAAGGCCATGAAAGATACGCTTGAGGATACAGTCCAACGACAGAGGAGCACAAGGGGTGTTTCAGAATTGGTTGGGGGTGAGGGTACCATCTTGACCGATCCTTTGGAAATAGTGCATTAATTTCGTCAGTACCACAGTGAGCTGCATAGTTCACATATCACAGTTGAGGAGTCCGCTGTCCTTGACTATTTGGGGCATGTGCAACTACCTTGGCTAAACAACTCCCATAGAGAATATCCCATGAGGCCGCTTGAAGCAACTGAAATTCGAATTGCTTTGAATTCTATGCGCAATGGTAGTGCCCCAGGGCTGGATGGTCTGACGGTTCCCTTCTATAAAACTTATATAGATCTTCTATTACCCCATCTCAGTAAATATTTTGAGGAAATTGCAGACACTGGTATATTGCCGCAATCCATGAGGGAGGCGCTCATAGTCACTCTACTGAAACCCGAAAAAACCCTCAACTGTGTGCATACTACAGACCTCTTTCACTCCTTAATGTCGACACGAAAATATTTGCTAAGATCCTTGCCAATAGAATCTCCCCTCTTCTTCCTACAATGATAGGCCCAAAACAGGCGTGCTTTGTCCCGGGTCACACGCTCACACAAAACCTTAGGATCACATTCAGTGATATACAGCACGTTAAACCTGAACTTAAACCTGCCGCTATTTTGATAGGCGCCGAAAAGGCTTTTGACTCTGTGGAGTTGATTTTTATGATGGCAGTGATGCAAAGGATGAGGTTAGGTGATTTTTTCATAAGTTTAATTTCTGTACAATATAATCAACCATCAGCAAGGGTTAAAATCAGTAACTGTGTTTCATTCTCCTTCCCTATAACCCAGGGCAAGAGGCAGGGCTGCCCCCTTTCCCCATTATTATACACCATAGTTGCTGAGCCACTGGCTTGTGTGTTGAGGGAATACCAGGGGCATCGTGGCATGCGCTTTCCTAACTATAATTTGATCATGTCTGCTTATGCCGACGATATGTTAATATATGCTCAGGATCTTGCTGTCAATCTTCCCCCCCAATTCGAGAAGTTATAAAATTAGGTGCTCTATCAGGATGAAAAATCAATTGGGATAAATCCATCATATTTCCCCTTACTCCCTCGATTGTCCCTCTCATCTTTAACTTCCCTCCTAAATGGACTACTGACTCGGTCCAATACCTAGGCATACAAGTGCACACAAACTCTGAAGTGGTGCTACGTGACAATTCTGGTAGGTCAATAGCCAAGCGGGAAAGCGATATTGTGAGGAGGATCAAGTTACCACTCTCTCTGGTAGGCCATGTTTCTTTGATTACGATGATAGACTTGCCTAGACTGTTGTTTATCTTCATGAGTATACCAATGGTGATTCCGCTGCATTTCTTTAAAACTCTCAAGGCCTTGATGGTCAGATTTGCGTTGGCAGGTAAATCCGCTAGAGTCAGGATGGAAACCCTCACATTTCCTTAATCGATGGGTGGTCTGGGTGCACCAGCCCTTGAGCTTTATTACAGAACAGCGCAGGATTTGCATGCTTATCACTGGTGTCATGGACCTCACACCCTCCTGCATCTCTGATAGAGACCATTGCTTCTGGCCCTTCCCCACTCCTGTGGCGACTCACTCAGCCTCCCAACAGACATTATGATGTTCTTGTCATAAATTCAGTTGTTCATGCCTGGAGTGAACTAGTTAAAAGACACGCAGGCACTCTGCTTTATTCTCCTCTACTTCCATTGGATTGGGGCCAATGGTTTCCTCTGTGCACTAAAGTTGCTGTCAAGGTAGCGCTCAGAAATGGCCAGATCACAAACATGGTTGACTTTTTCTCTGAAGGTAGATCCGGACGTGGGATGAGGTCGCCACTGCTGATCACGGAGCTACTTCCATGGTACAATTTCAATATTTCAGGGCACGACATGCCTTGAGAGCACTGTTAGGTGATGAATATTTAGAACCTGTGGTCCTCCCGTCACTCACTTACCTTTTACATGCCAAAACCCCATACAGATTGTTCTCTAACATTTAGACCTTGTCTCAGGAATACTGTCACTCCAATTATTCCCCACCGAGAGTGCAGTGGCAAGCAGACTTAGGAGTTCCCATTGATGACAGTGTATGGAGGTAGTGCAGTGAGTTCACCCAATCAGTGTCTTTAAAAGAGAGGCATATATTGATTCATTTAAGTTTCTGAATAGAACGTATTATACTCCTACCACCTTTATAGGTATGGCTTAATTGAGTCTGATAGTTGTGAGTGCTGTGGGACTGATGGTGCATATTTTTTCACATGGGATGGGAGCGTCCATGTATTGCTACTGTTTGGATACAGATTTTCATGGAATTAGGGTATAACGTGGGCACCCTGCTCACTCAGGATCCACTGTCGGTCCTGTTGGGATACACTAAACCTCATCCTAAAAGAATCAGGAAGCTGTTGGAATTGGGCTTACTCCTAGCCAAGAGGCGTATTGCTATGCGCTGGGGACCTCAATCCTCCAAATCAAGTGGGATAAAGATCTGCTTTTCTGTAGTACGCATACTGAAACTTATAGTGAGTTAATGCCCCCGCGTAGTTGTCCCAAGAACCTCAGGGGACTGTAAAAACAGTACAAACAGTATTTGATTACGCGTGATGATCCTGTAACTGACAATGCTTAAAAAAATATATTATGCTGGAACAGGTCTTCTAATCTTTGATATGTCATTGCGGGTGTAAATGCAGGGTATGTTTATAATCCTCCTCTCCTTTTCCCATATTATAATTGGATTAATGTTAGCTGTGTTACACTCACGGCAATAGTGGGTTGTTTACTGGTTGCTGTCGTTTACCCTGCATTACAAAGGGTTTTTATTTCCTTTTCATTCATGTCTAGTTTATTTTCATTTAAATCTGTGGATTGCATGAGCTTCTCCTTGTTATGACATGGTTGTCATTTTATTATGTACACTGCTGTGGATTGTTTAATAAAATCAATAAATACAACAAAAAAATATATATATATATATATATATATATATATATATATATATATATATATATATATATATATATATATATATATATATATATATATATATATATATATATATATATATATATATATCACAAGGCACATTGATGAATCAGTGGCTGTATGAAGACCTGTATTGGTAGATTTAGTTTATGTTTGACTGACTGTATAAGTTAGTGATTAGGTGTCTCGGTAAATGTATGGGTGAGTGACTACGTTTTCAGAATGTCAGTATCAGTCACAGGGTGTCTAAATGGCTGTATGTGTTGGTGAGTGGGTATGTGAGTGACTGTAAGGGTGATTGATTCATTGTCTGAGTACCTGTATGGAGGTATGAGTGTCTGTGTTGCTGGGTGAGAGAGTGTGTGACTGCCTGCATGGATGAGTGTGTGGGTGAGTCAGTGGCTGCATGGGTTAGTGAGTATGTAAGTGAGGGACTGTATAGGTGACTGAGTGTGTAAATGAATGTGTCAGTGAGTGAATTAATGTGTCAGTGGTATATGGGTGAGTAACTGGATATGTGAAAGGGGAATTTTGGTGTATGTGAGTGAGAGATTGTGATAGTAGCTGTATGGGTGAGTATATGCTTGTGTCAATGATTGTATAGGTGAGTGAGTATATGTTAGTATCTGTATGAATTATTGAGAGTGTGTGTATAATTATAAAGGTGAGTTAATGGCTGTGTAAGTGATGCTCTAGATGAGTGAGTAGGTGTGTGAGTAGCTGTATGAGTGACTGACAGTGTGTGAGTGGCTGCATGAGTATAGGAGTTGATATATCAGTGGCTGCATTAGAGAGCGAGTTGGCGTATGAGTGGCTGTATGGGTGACTGAATGGATGTTTGTATAGACCAACGAATCAGAGAGCTAGTGTATAAGTACTGCGATGGGTGTGTCAATGGTTTTGAGAATGGTACTGTTTAAGTTAGAGTGGGTGTATGAAAGGATATATGGGAGTGTGAGTTGATGCGCCAGAGATTCTGTGAATGATGCCATCAGTGATGTCATGCATCTGGTCTTATGTATAGCAACTATATACACACAACCAAAGCAACGGCTCTTGTCACAGCCACCCTAGTATCTGAAATATTGTGATGTTTTGTTCTAAAGGTTTTTTCTTTTGTTTTGGGGGACGTTTGTAACAACATTGCGATCCCTGCAGACACGTTGCAAAAATGGAAAACAAAAGCAGTCATTCAATGACCACTAACACATCCCAAAATCATATGGAAAAACCCTACACATATTACTTTATGCATACTTCTTTAAAAACATGTTTAAACTTATGTTTTTATACTAAGTTTCTTTGAAATCCATCTTTCAGTCCTATTTTCAGTTTTTGCTGTTATTTGGAACATCACGACTATGTTGCACCTTTTTCATAAAGTCTAAAATAAATATATCATGACTACATACTACAGTAAGTTTCTTAAAAACCCATCTTTCAGACCTATTTTCACTGTTCTGGATATTCGGGATGTCGTAATATCACTTTTAACTGTGACTGCCACTCCTTTTCCATAAAGTGAAAACACATGTATGCACTAGGCATGGGCGGAAAATCCGTTACGCTCGCGGATTTTGCGGATTTTGGGTAAATTCGCAATCCGCGAGATTCGCGAATTCCCCGCAAAATCCGCAAATCCGCGAGCAGCGGATTTTATGGCTTGCTCGCACTGTTCGCGTGAGTTCGCGGCTTCCCAGTTCAACTTTGCGCCCCGCGAATAAGCGCTAAATTGCAGAAATACGATTTTAGCGAAACTGAAACTACTTACCAGGTTCAAAAGTTCAAGCTCATCATTAGTAGCCATTTCCTGTAGTGCTTCCTGAGAGGCTCCTCCAGAGTTCAGTTGCCTACTTGCAACTATTATGTGACCCTGCTCTGACCCTCAGAATAGTTACACAAAGGTCCTGAATTACAGCTAAGGCAGACAAGCAGGAGCCAGGCTGGAAGTTCAAATCCAGTGACACATTAATCAGCCCCTAATTCATTATTGTCAGTTGGGGCAGGGCAGGTGTTGTAACTAATTTTGCAACAATGAAAGCACTTAGCAAGTGCAAAAGATCACTAATCAGGAAGCACTAAGGAAGCAGGTGCCAGCTAAAAAAAATATTCTGTGACACATTAATCAGCCCCAAATTAATTCAGGTCACTTGAGGCAGGGAAGGTGGGCTTTGCTTTGCCACAATAATGTACACTGGACAACCAGAGGGTGCTGTGATGAAACAGAGGGTGGCATGGGTGGGCCAGAGGGTGGCATGAGTAGTCAGAGAGTGGCAGTGGTGACAGAGAGTGGCAGTGATGAAGAAGAGTGTCCCAAACAGGCTGGACACGTAGAAACAACAAGTTCGCAAAACTTGCGACCCGACAGGTAAGTTCGCGTTTGCGAAATTGTACAAAACCCTCGCGAACTGGCAGAAACCCGCGCGAACAGAAAAAAAAATCCGCAAATTCGCGAGAATTCGCGGATTTTGCGGATTGCGAGTTCGCAAATCCGCAAAATTCGCAAACGCGAGATTCGCAAAATTCGCCCATGCTTAGTATGCACACATATTACAGTATTTTACACACTAGGGGTTTATTACTGTACACTTCAAACTCATATTTTTTGTGTATTTCTAGAACACCCATCTCTAAAACCTATTTTCCGTTCTGTCGCTGAGGCCAGAGATCACAATGACCAACCCTGAGGTTACACCACAAAAGCGGAAAGCAAAAGCAGGAATTCAATAGCCACCACCACGTTAAAAAATGATAACTGTATAATTAATTCTAACCATCACAGTAGATAACTCACTATATAAATAACTCTATAAAAACATTTATCAAAATCTCAATATCTCTATAACAATGCGTATTAATGATTCACTGATTTAAAACAAATATTTCAACCAATATTCGCAATGACGTTGATAGTAGCAATATCCCTGCGATGATACAAAGGGGCGTGCGCACTGGCTGTCGCGGAGACAATGTAAATATCGCACGTGATTAAAAAATCTATTTTGGACACATAACTTGTTTCACTAATATCACCTTTTCTAAACTAAGTGTTCAGAGTATCTCCACCCTGGCCCCTTATCTGGGCTTTCAAACAAATTTGCAGCGCTGGGAACCGTTCCTGATAGATAAAATGGCGGATGCCACTTTCTGTTCAAGTTGCGTGTAGCCAGTCATAGCATTACCATTGGCGAGTACATTCACGAGTAATCCCAAAACCACAGTGAAATATCCGCAGCCAGAGACCACTGTAATTTTTGGCTTAAATGTGTCAAAAACTACTAAATGTATTTACAGAAAATAGTTAAAAGTCACTGCTTTGAAGCAATATCTACCTCTCTGCCAGTCAGTGGTTCGGGCTGTAGGTGTGCCTAAAGGTTCCTATTTGAATTAACATTACAAATGCACCCTTATTTCACACCCCAAATTCTCAGTCCCCATGGCACAGATCACTCCCAAACTTTTCATGACAACCAGAACCTAACTTGACACTTTTTTAACAGGCAGTTATAGTTAGAACCTAGTTTCCACAGGAAACGCATTTTTTTTACTTGTCTATATCTTTGGCACAGGTTAACTAATCTTCACAATATTTTCCAAAACAAGTGTCACGTCTTCTTGTGCATTGGAAGTTTTGGTGTGATCCGTTGAGCGTGAGCAGAGAAAAACGGGACAAAAAGAGTGCTTAACCATTTTAATTCCCATAGGACACGTAGTCGAACCTACAGCCCGAACGCTGAACGGAATTACACCAAATTTGGCAGAGAGGTAGATGTTGTTAGGCAGATTGTACTTTTGGTTATTTGGTGCAAATCTGTTCAGTAGTTTTTGAGAAATTTAAGAAGCAAAAGTTAGCGATGTCTGTTGTCGCAAAGCCTTCGCGAAAAAAGAAGAGCTTGTGCTGGGAAATGCACAGCTCTGTTTAGCTGCCAACACTTCAGCCAGGAAGTGCTGGCATCTATCTTGGGACTCAACTTCAACAAGTCTCAGAATAGGTGAAAATAAAGAAAAGGGAGCAGGGTATGAATACCCTGACCCCCAAGTCATGGTCTTAGGGTCCCTCTGGAACTTAACATGCAAAAAAAGCATTTATTATTTTTGATTTTTACCACAAGGTTGTGATGAATTCGCAAAATTGTGGTTAATAAAACACCAGTTCAGGCCCCTTTGATTGTGTCTAAAAAGCCCCTGGTGGGCTGAGTCCCAGGGGCATATGCAATAGTATGAAGGGGCCTCCTGCAGACCTGGGGACTGCCACCTCCCTGTGGCTATTTGTTAAATCAGTGTGGGGGAGGCCCATGTGGCCTCCCTTGCAGCCCCAGGGACCATCCCCCCCTCAGAGCTTTATGTTTAATGAAAGCGGGGGCTGCACGGACCCCCCTGCAGCCCTAGGGGCCACCACCTCCCTGGGGCTTAAAACCTAAACTACGTGGGGTGTGAAAACTCTCCCTAGCCTCAAGGACTACCAGCTCCCTGGGTCAACGAATAATAGTAATGCGGGGGCCAAGTGGCACCCAGAAGCCCCATGGACCGCCACCTTCCCAGGGTTTAAAACCTAAATAATGCCTGTGGCTCCACGGATCCCCCCAGCCACAGGAATTGCCACCTCTCTCGGTCAATGAATAATAGTAGTGTGGGCGGCTTGTAAAGCCCCACTGCAGCCCCAGGGACCCCCATCTCCCAGGGCTATAAAAATATAATGCAAGGGGGCCGTTGCAGACCCATGGCCCCAGGGGACCACCACCTCCCCAGGGCTGGCTCCTGCTATGTCCTGGGGTGCCCACCCCTGGGACACAGCTATTTGCTATGGCTTGGCATTGCCACGCCACTCAAGCCATAGCAAACAGGGCTCCACTTTGAGCAAGCTAGAGCATTTTGCTTTTGCTTCCTCAAAGCGGAGCAGAAAAAGTGCTGCATGTTAGCAGCTCCCTCAAAGCAATACCAGCTCCCTCAGGAAGTGGGGAGCCAGCAGAGACCACAGGGGCCTTCAAGCTTCCCTGGCGGTCCCCAACATTGAAAGTGGGTACCCTGGGTTAGGACCTGGGCACCCACACTACAGGCCAGGCCTTGGGGGATGGGGTCATAGGGGCTGAAACCAGTCCAGGAGGGGATGTATGTCCCTTCTCCCAGGATTTATTTATTTAATTTAAAAAGAGGCCAGGCCTCGCGGGATGGGGTCCCTGGGGTTGAAAACAGCCTGGGAAGGGGGTGCGCAGCCCCCCACCCCAATACAAAAGATCCTGGTCACGGGGGATGGGATCCCCAGGGACCAAATCAGCCCAAGTAAGGGTGGCCACGTTGCCCTCCTCCCATAATGAAAAAAACAAATGCAGGACCGGCAAGTTTACGGAGGCCTCACCCCTTTTTTCCACTACTCTGCAAGCGTGCCTTCTGGCACAGTGCGGGTGGGGGATGAAGTCTCCTTGGCTGCTGAGGGTCCGTGGGGGCCAACACTCCCTACTGTTACTTTCAGTAAATCCCACATAGAGGGATTGCGGAAAGATCTTCGGAGGCCACTCACTGTTTCTCTTCCACTCTCCAAACACACTTCCTGGTGCACTAATGGTTGGGGGATGAAGTCCTTTCGGAAGCTGTGGATCCTTAGAGGGCAAGAAGCCCTCCAGTTATCTCTAGTAAGTGAGAGCTAGTCAGAGGCCCGCCCACTTTCTCCACCACTCTACAAATGCGACTACAAGTTAAAAAAACATAGAAATTCACTGAAAAACACAAAGGTTACACGGACGCTATACATTTCACTTGTACAAAGCCAGAGAAAATTGGCAGTTATAGTAAGCTGAGCTAACTATAACTCACCCCCTGCAATGCACTACTTATTGCCTCACATATTACATCACTCATGACATGTTCAGTCATATCACTGATAGCTAGGGGTGGGCGTAGTGGGGCTACGTGGAGTACCAAGGAGACAAAATCAATCTCCGCACACTCCTCGTAGCTCCACGCCGCCTGCCTCCCGCCCGGTCTATTAAAACCTTAAAAAACAAGAAATGAAAACACTTACCTTATTGGCAGCTTCCCCGGTCTTCCCGCTTCCTCCATCGCGACTTCTGCTTGAACAGTGTGCATGTGTGGGCACCCGCGCATTCCTTGAGAGAACTGAGCATGTGCGGGTGGCCTCGCATGTGCAGTGTTCAAGAAGAAGTTGTGATGGAGCAAGAGGGAAGCTCGGGGACGCTGCTGATAAGGTAAGTGTTTTAGTTTCTTCTTTTTTTAGGTTTTAATAGTGCAGGCAGGAGGCGGGTAGGATCCCCAACTATGCTACGCCGCGAGTGTGTGGAGATTTGCCTGCTCTGCCTCCTTTGAGGAACAGGCAAATCTCCACACATTCCGTGGACGAAACGGAGTTGTCCGCCCACCCCTACTGATGACATATCAAATATGTTAAATTAGAGTTAGAATAATAAATTTCAACACCACAATGTATAGATTTTGCTACTTTTTTAGGAATTTAAATATACTACTGTATTTAATTTGTTTTATTTTTTCATGTTTTACAAATGAAAATAGTTTACAATTTTGTGACTGCATATTACTTTTTGATGATAAACTGAACAGGCTTAAATAAAAATTATGTTTTAAAAATTATTTTATGTAAATTAATTTTCTATTGTGTTGTATTTTTATAAATGTAGTTACTATATATTTTTTTGCATTTTAAAAATATTTTTTTTGTAATATATATTTGAATAACATTTATGTTTGAATATATTTAAAATATGTTTTAACATTTTTAAATATCGAGGGTCAGATGTAGGAACCCTAATATGGGTCGGTAACGGCGGAAACTACCGAATTTTGGCCGTTACCGACCGGTATTAGGCATTTGGGATGTAGGTGGCTACATTTCAGATTCGGTAATTTACCGAATCGGTATTTAAGTATTCGGTAAATTACAGAATTCTTAAATACCGATTTGGTAAATTACCGAATCTGAAATGTAGGAAGCGCTCAAGTGAGTGCTTTTCACCTGTAAGGATTCGTTATTTCCCACCAACTACAAGTTGGTGGTAAATACCAAAAACCATTAAAAAAGCAATTTTTTGCTTTTTATTCAGTGCCATGTGGCAGACATACATGCCCTTGGGGTATGTATGCGTGCCACATGTGTACTCATGCACTATTCACGGGTGCAACTGGGTATCAATGTGACACCCTGCCAGCCTTGAAAGGGTTCCCCATATTACCGATTCGGTATTTACCGAATCGGTATTTACCGAATCGGTAATTCCCATTCATTTCTATGGGCCCATAGGAATGAATGGGAATTACTGAAATACTAAATCAGTAAATACCGATTCTTAATTATCGAATCTTACCGATTCAGTAATTTTTACCGAAAAATGATCTACATTCCATTTACCTAATCTTAAATGACGAATCGGTAAAATTCGGTATTTAAGAATAGGTAAATTGAGATTACCTAAATCTGGCCCCTAATCTTTAAATATATGTGTTGTTTCATTCTTTAATAAAAATTACAATTACCATATATTTTAATGTACTTAATATCATGCACAAATCCCCCAAACGCTGTATCTCAGCATAAATGTGGCACCTCCAAGAACCCACTTCAAAACACTTTCTGGATCTGTGGATGATCAGAGGAGGACTACGACCTTGAGGAGCCCCAAGTGACTGGACCTGCTCTCTCATGTACCCACTGTGAGAAGGTGGCCTGGTATATGCCGTCCACTAATTATAGTGGGCACTCAGTATCATTCCACACGACCCTTATGATGTATAAGGTGAAAGATAACCTTATTGAAAGCTGTCCTAGTGGTAGCTATGGAGAGCAGCTTTCAGGCTTAATCTTGAAGGAATGCAAAGCAGCTTGTTTTACCAGGATATCACCTCCTAAATGACTAAATGAAAGGAGAACCACACAGTGTGGATATAAAAATATGTATTTATTAATATAACACTTTCTACTAGTTTGTATACGAGACTAGGGGCACAAAGCACACAATACTGAATCAATAGAACATTTGTAAATACTTAGCAAAATACACAGCGGGCTCCAGGGGGAGACCGAACCATATACTGAATAAATGGTATAACAACAACGACTTCACTAGACACCGTGCCTAGAGCACGTAGAATCGCTGGGACCCCAAGGAACCACCCAGAGGAGGGACACAGGGAGCCCACGGAGGACGGGTGCAGTGAGGAAACACAGACGTGTGCTCTGTACCACTCTATGGGAAAGTCGCGGTTGGAAAATGACAAGTTAAGGACACTTCTAAGAGGACTTCGAGCAAACCCTTTGGAACTTAGGAGGTTCTAAGGCCAGCCCACCAGTGAGTACTGAAGTACCTGTGTTACCTATCCCAGATGAGCCGGGTACATAGGGGTCAAGTGGTGTCAGAAACCTTTGTCGTTTTCAATGGAGAGCTAAAAAGAAGTCCTGCTGCCAGGAGGGCGAAGAATGTCTGGTGGAATCCAAGCCTGGAATCAAAGTTAGAGGAACAAGAAAGCAGAGGAGACAGAGTCTGGGTACTTCATGGGGACCAGGGGCTTGGTAGTCGAATGCCCACCGATGTTGGATGCTTCAGGAGTGAAGAAGGATTGTTTGACTCTGCAGCCACGGGGATCAGGAGATATCAAGGACAACCAGGATCCGAAGGTGAGCTGTCTCATGAAGGATGTCGAGGGCTCTGGGGTCGATGTCTGGCTGGAGCACCAACAAGCCTTGGCAAATGCAACCCATGGTGTCAGAGAAAACAGTTTACAGTATACAGTATGGACTAGCAAGGTCCAGGGGACTCTCCAAGCACTGGAGAGTAAGGACACATTTGGAGCAACCAGGTAAGCCCAAGAATTAACAAGTTGACCCTCACCAGGACCCACAGGCCAACGGACCAGGTAATTAATTCCTATGGCCCTCCATGGGAATTACAGAATCAGTAAATATCGATTAGGTAAATACCGAATCGTACCGATTTGGTAATACTTACCGAATTTTTATCTTCATAGAATTTACCGATTCTAAAATGCTGAATCTGTAAATTCGGTATTTTAGAATTGGTAAATTGTCATTACCTACATCTAGCCCTAAGTCAGAAGGTAACATCTTTGACTGGGACAAACCTGGTTACTGTGTCCAAGCCCACACTCTTTCACAGTCAGCCTGACATTGCACCTAGGTCTATTTCTACTGCAACCATAGCCTATCATTGGCTCCTAGCACTTTTGGCCATATTCCTATTGTAATATTTTAAAATAATATATTTGGTTCTCCTTATTGGTTTTTGGCATTTTGGTGTCATTTTGTTTAATACATTTTACTCTTTAATTTTAGTTTGGTTTAGGATTTTTATTCTCTAGCATTTTGATTGTATTACTGTTTTGGTATTGCATACATACTGTACACAGTGCCCTAAGTAAAGGAGGTCTGCTCTGTGCTAGGTTTAACAGGGGGCTGAGGTCAGGGTAATTTAGTGACTTAGAAGGTACACCTTGGCAAAGGTTGTGATTGTTCCTTGAAGTGGCCAGTAACACACAGCAAGTAATAATCCAAGCTTTGCTCTCATCGTCATGCAAATCACTACAATGTGCAACTATTATTAATGTGCCTGAATGACAAGAGGTATAATTTGTGCCACTAACATAACTTACACAAGTTGATTAAGTATTGTTTTTTTACACTCTTAAAAAAACCAATTTAAAATTCATTTTTTCTACCAAGCTCAAATATTTGTCCAGGACACTTATCTTTTACTCCATCAGCCTTGTGAAATTTGGGGTGATAGTAATTTCTTCAAACAGTGTCTACCACAGTTACTCCGCCTTTTTGTGCACTTATGTTATGGCTGACAAGTAACATGGAGGGGATTTAAACATTTTATGCATGCTATTACCTTTAAGACAGTAGGGATGTTACCTAAAAATCTGACAACACAAAATATGCATATCCTTATCATTTGCTGTATCAGGCCCAGGTGGTTGCAGTCTAGACCAATACATGTATTTATTTTTCAACAATGGAACTGAATGTGACTCTAGGGCCAAGTATTATTGAGTCCACTGGCATATAAAGTGCAGCTCGAAAAAACAAGGTCACTGAAAAGAAAAGGCGCACATATCAAATGTGTCTAGTTAAATGATTTGTATCCTCTTGATGCTATGGGGCAAACTGATGCATGAGACCTGGTGCTAGATGTCAGGTAACATTTGTAAAGGTCTTGATGTTGCTCCTTTGTACTCACTGATCTAGACCATTGAGGAACAAGAATCAGAGAGTGCTTAAACAACTCTGTCACTCTGGAAAGAGCTAGGTTAAGTACAGCCGGAAAATTGGGTAGACTTCTGTTGAGTGAATGTAGAAGGTATGAGCATTCTAGAGTTTAGCAAACATTACTGAAAAAGCTTTTCATTTGAATTGGGCTTTGGAGTGAGCTCAACAAATTTAGAAGGTTTAAATTAGGGTGCTTGAATATGCTACCTCTAACAAGATTCAAAAAGACATGAATTGTATCTAATAATTAAACAAGAAGATATGATGAGGTGGTCTTTTTGTCCTAAGCCAACGAACTGAACAAAATATTCTTGATTTTTATGGATAGAAATTGAACCGAGGGGCATGATGAAGTATGAACAATTACCATATTCCATTCATGATTAAATGCTGTATCAGGAGGAGGGAGCAGAGGAGGAACATTAAAAAAACAGTGTGGCCACACTATTGTGTGCGTCCACTGTAGGTTACTTTACTACAATGAAGTCTATGTATTTTGCTAGTGAGTTCTTTTAAACTAGTAGAGGTTTATAAAGCTGGGGCCACAGCTGTCCTGGTCAAAGGTTATGGTCTCTCACAAAAACACCAATCATTTGTTTTACCTATAATTACCTTGAGACAACTGGTGTTATTCAACCACTAATCTCATCAACCAACACATTTTGCTTAAAGATTGAGATCACTCAATACTCATTAACCTAGAGTGTATAATTGCTCCACTTGGTTTTGTGATAATAGAAAAAAACAGGAAAGTGAGTCTGCAACTGTACATCCTAATCCATGAGACCATACTCATACGATCTTCTGACCACAACCTGGGCATCTTCAAAATCCTTCCCTATTATCAAGAACACATTATCTAAGTACAACCCTTCTTCCTCCCAAGATCCCCCTTCTCGCACTGGCAACCCCCTTAATCCTCAACCGATGCTTTCTCACGGTCCGGATACCGACCCCACCCTTCCCAGACATAGTTCTGATATAAGGTCTGGCATACTAAAAAGCAACTCTCCCAAGACTATATACAGGCGAGATCACACCTCTCCTCCCCCCTACTTGCCAACAGGCTCCCCAATCGCCTTAGTGCATTGGGGCTGAAACTCAGAACCCAATTATGCCAACCACTCCTCCTCTTACTTCCCCGTCCTCCTTACTCACTCCTATAGTTTACTCAAATCCCCCCTCTCAGCCCCTGTCCTCAAGGGCCAAAAACCTGCTCCCACACTGGTCTGGAATCTAGGCTGGATGCTATATCACTTACTCTCCAACAACTCAAGGCAGCTGTACATAGCCTCTTTCTCCTCACATGCTTAATATGAAGTCTAGGGGGCTGTCAGAGACTATGCCACACATCTACAGTCATCCCTCGACTTCGGGGGCTAGACTTCCTGTATACCCCACAAAACGATGTCCTCATCCCTAGGGGCACATACTCTCCAAAGCTGGGAAACACTACCCTTCCCTAATGCCCCCCCTCGGTGTTGCAGAGCTTAAGTCCCACTCCAAGATTTGGATAATAGAACCCTTCTGTTATCTTATGACACATAATCTGCTTCGAACACTGATATGATGTGTCAAATTGAAACTATCCACTCTGATCCGGCTAGAGAACCCACGGCTAACACTAAATTTATTTATTTTATTTATTTATTTATTTATTTATTATAGAGTTTTGTATAGCGCGGACAAGACCCGTGGGTACCAGAGCGCTTGACATTAGGAGGTCGGTTAAAGATTAACATAAGTAGTTACAATTTAAAACAACAGATATGAGGTAGATAATTATATGGCTTTTGGAGGTGAGAATATAACTATGTTTACATAATATGAACATTTACGATATGAGTTAGATTAAAGATTAACATATCTGAAACACGGCTTAAACAGCAAAACAATTATGAGGTAGATTAATATAAGACATTCAGGAGGTGAGGACGTAGAAATAAATCAAGTAAAACATGAGGTAGTAGTAAGTATACAACTAGGTCTCAGGAGAGGCTCCTGCACCGCATCATAGTTCAGGGTTTATCTTGGTTCAAAGTTGGCGATATTCCTTACTAGCGACATCGGTGCTCTGTCTTAGGGCAACAATAGATCCTATCTATGATCAGCCGTCATCACTATGTGAGGTATTTGCTCATCAGGAAGCTTTTCACTTCCCTCTTAAATGCTATTGTATTTTGAATCTTTCAAATGTTTGGAAGGAGTGAATTCCAGATTCTGGGGGCTGCTCCCGAGAATGCTCGGTCATAAGTCTTTTTCTTACGGAAGATGGCTGGCCGCAACAGCAGTTCCTTGGCACTCCTGGCTGGTCTGTTTCCTCCTGATAGTTCAATTTTCCCGGCTAGGTATCTAGGTGTGTTGTAGTGGAGCGCTTTGTGGGTGGTGCACGCCATTTTTAGTTGAATTCTGGCTACATATGGTAGACAGTTTAATGCTTTCAGGTGCGGAGAGATATGGTCGAATTTCCTCGATCCAGAGATAAGTCTTGCCGCTGCGTTAAGGCATGCTTTTAGTGGTGCTGTGGACGTATTTGGTAGGCCGGCTAAGGTGGTGCACCCATATTCAATTCTTGAGATAACTAAGGATTGGATTGCCAGTTTCAGATCCGCCTCTGAGATGAATGGTTTCAGTTTTCTTATATAGTTCAAAAATAATAACAATCTCACCATACTCCCTACCACCTCCCTTTCCTCAGATGATCCTAACCCCCAGCTTAAATGCATGCTTCGCAACTGCAGATCTGTAGTTTGCCACGCTGCAGACATCGCCGACCTCATCCTGGCAAATGATCCTGACATTGTAGTGCTGACAGAAACTTGGCTTAACGAATCTGTTGGACCGATAATCGATATTTTGGTGCCCCCCCATCATGCTTGATAGACGGGTATGGGCTAAGTTGTGGCTTCACTTGCATTCATTGTATCAATTTATCAGTTGGACAACTGCACTCTGATTCCCTGGCTTTGTGTGAATACATGTGCTTCGAGGTCTCATGCAACAACAAGGAGGCCAGCAACTTCCATGCCCTCTACCACCCTCCAAGAGACAATCTTCCTTTTATAGAACTGGTCATGAAAATCATTTTAACGAATGTGAACTGTCCTGGGACCCAGGTCTTCCTGGGGTACTTTAACCCGCATTGGAATGACCTCAATTACTCGTCAGTACATAGCCTTAAGTCTTTCCTATCAGACCCCAACCTTACTCAAATATGTGACAGCCATATGCACAACAAGGGAGCTACCATGGATCTGGTTATTGGCAAGAGAAACTCCACTCAACTTGAATCTATCCTCCCATGTGACAGGTCTGGCCACCACTTGCATCTCCATCCTCGTCTCAGAACCGGCGAGAACCATTAAATCTCAGGCAAAGAAACCTGGAATCTGGCAAAGAAATCTGAGGAATATTAACCTATATGATCTGTCCTCCCGCACAGATTGCATCCTTCCTCCTCCCCCCGGACATTTTGGCTGTTGATGGCCTCACAGATCACAACAATCACTCGATGTCCAACACACTAGACGCTATGGCACCACTACAACTGAAAAGAATAACCTCCAAAATCTCCAAACCTTGGTACAACGGGAACCTAAATACTGAGAGAAGAAATATAAGACTAGCAGAACGTACATGGAGAGCCTCATCTTCCGTGTATCATCTTACGCAGCTGAGATCTCTCAGAAACGTATATTACAAATGCATCAGAAGCTCTAAAGGGATCACTGAAATAATATCTACTACCAAAATATCGAGTTCCCATAATATCGATGAAAAAATATTGAGGGACATAATATCGACTTTCTATCTTCACTAAGGTAAGAACAAAAATATCGAGTTTAATATATCGAGTGTTAAAAATATAGACTGTCAAAATATCGATTTTTTTATGTCTTTAAAATAAGTTAAAACTATTATACTATTAAATATATTTAATATAAACATTGTTAAAATTATTAAATAAATGTAACATTATTACATAATTAATGTAACTTTAAAAATTAATAATAATACATACATATATATATATATAAATACATGTTATTAATAAAACATATAGAATATATTTACCGTAGCATAGCAAAAGGTTTAAATTTAATGTAACCACTCCAGTGGGTGCTACGTTAAAGAGATCGTTGGATAGCGTAGGGGTAAAAATTACTTTCCCACTTCAGTGGGTACAAGAGTAGGGAAAGTGTTGGATAGCGTAGGGGTAAAATTTAGTATTCCCACTCCAGTGGGTGCAATAGTAGGGAAAGCGTTGGATAGCGTAGGGGTAAAAATTACTATTCCCACTCCAAAGAGTGCAACAGTAGGGAAAGCGCTGGATAGCGTAGGGGTAAAAATTACTATTCCCACTCCAGTGGGTGCTACAGTAGGGAAAGCGTTGGATAGCGTAGGGGTAAAAATTACTATTTCCACTCCAGTGGATGCTACAGTATGGAAAGTGTTGGATAGCATAGGGGTAAACATTACTATTCCCACTCCAGTGGGTGCAACAGTAGGGAAAGCGTTGGATAGCATAGGGGTAAAAATTACTATTCCCACTCCAGTGGGTGCTACTGTAGGGAAAGCGTTGGATAGCGTAGGGGTAAAAATTACTATTCCCACTCCAGTGGGTGCAACAGTAGGGAAAGCGTTGGATAGCATAGGGGTAAAATTTACTATTCCCACTCCAGTGGGTGCTACAGTAGGGAAAGCGTTGGATAGAGTAGGGGTAAAAATTACTATTCCCACTCCAGTGGGTGCTACAGTAGGGAAAGTGTTGGATAGCGTAGGGGTAAAAATTACTATTCCCACTCCAGTGGGTGCAACAGTAGGGAAAGCGTTGGATAGCATAGGGGTAAAAATTACTATTCCAACTCCAGTGGGTGCAACAGTAGGGAAAGTGTTGGATAGCGTAGGGGTGAAAATTACTATTCCCAATTAATTATTTTAAATTAATTACCAATTATATTTTAATTATTTACCAATTAATAATTAATTAAAAAATATAATTAATTTACATAATTATTTAATTAAAATTAAATTACTTCCCACCCTATTCCCCTATAAACACACAACCCGCTACAGAAAATAAATTACTAAAAATTAATTATTTATCAATTATTTATTTTTAATTAATTACCAATTATATTTTAATTATTTACCAATTATTATTTAATTAACAATTAGATTAAATTTACACAATTAATTAATTATAATTAAATTACTTCCCACCCTATTCCCCTATAGACACACAATCCGCTACAGAAAATAAATTACTAAAAATGTATTATTTATCAATTATTCACAACAGAGTACCAGAGGGTCAATAAAAAGATAGGCTGGTTGGTGAAGACAGAACGGGTGTAGCGCTCCCACTATCTATTTGATTTCAGGGCAAATGCTAAAGAACATATGTATGTGTATATATGTATATATCTCTATGCCAGATCAAAATAAGTATCTGGTCTCTGGCTCCCATCAGTCACCACTCGGAACCGCCCTTCATCATTTGGGGCCCCGAGGACCAACACTGTACCAGATCTCGGTGTATTGTCAGAAAGAAGAGATCTTCCTGTAAGTCTGTATGTGTTGGTATTATGGTGCAGACCATATGTGTTGGTAAGGTAGCTGATGGGGTTGAAGAGAAATCTACAGTGCAGTGCAAGAAAAACCGGGAAAAGAATAGGGGTGAATAAAATTGGTTTAAGGAGCAATAATTAATTTATTAAGGTTAAACTCCTAGCACCAATGTTAAAAAATAGCTCAGACAGGGTGAAATTATAACCTGCCTAGTGGTGTGACGTGGTCGACATGTTTCAGCAAACCTGGCTATTAGCCTTGCTTTCTTCAGGACCTATCAGTTACAGCTACTGCAAACAAAACAAACCCAACGTGACAGATAAGTAAAAAAGTGAAAGGTAATGTAGGAACGACACAGAAAAGTCACCTGAACCTCCAGGTTGTGTCTGTTCCAGACCTCTTCTTACACTCAGCGGCGGGCTGATTAGTAAGAGATAAACACCTCACCTCGCCTGGCTGCGGCTCAGGACTGGTGAAGCACCGCTCTATCCGTCGGTACTTCCTCGCGGCATCTGTGCCGTCTGGGGACTCTTACTAATCAGCCCGCCGCTGAGTGTAAGAAGAGGTCTGGAACAGACACAACCTGGAGGTTCAGGTGACTTTTCTGTGTCGTTCCTACATTACCTTTCACTTTTTTACTTATCTGTCACGTTGGGTTTGTTTTGTTTGCAGTAGCTGTAACTGATAGGTCCTGAAGAAAGCAAGGCTAATAGCCAGGTTTGCTGAAACATGTCGACCACGTCACACCACTAGGCAGGTTATAATTTCACCCTGTCTGAGCTATTTTTTAACATTGGTGCTAGGAGTTTAACCTTAATAAATTAATTATTGCTCCTTAAACCAATTTTATTCACCCCTATTCTTTTCCCGGTTTTTCTTGCACTGCACTGTAGATTTCTCTTCAACCCCATCAGCTACCTTACCAACACATATGGTCTGCACCATAATACCAACACATACAGACTTACAGGAAGATCTCTTCTTTCTGACAATACACCGAGATCTGGTACAGTGTTGGTCCTCGGGGCCCCAAATGATGAAGGGCGGTTCCGAGTGGTGACTGATGGGAGCCAGAGACCAGATACTTATTTTGATCTGGCATAGAGATATATACATATATACACATACATATGTTCTTTAGCATTTGCCCTGAAATCAAATAGATAGTGGGAGCGCTACACCCGTTCTGTCTTCACCAACCAGCCTATCTTTTTATTGACCCTCTGGTACTCTGTTGTGAATACTGTTAGTTGGGCTTGTATTCAGAGCTGGTCATTAAACTGCCCATGGGTCCCCCCTTACTGTATGTGTTTTGATTATTTATCAATTATTCATTTTTATTTAATTAACAATTATATTTTAATTAATTACCAATTATTATTTAATTAACAATTAGATTAAATTTACATAATTAATTATTTATAATTAAATTACTTCCCACCCTATTCCCCTATAAACCCACAACCCGCTACAGATTTATATTACACAAATATTATTAAATATTAATAACTTACCTTATTTTCGATATTTTTGTTGTCTATATTTTATCTAGTCTATATTATGTCTAGTCTATATTTTTGATTCGATATTTTGGCTATTCTAGTCGATATTACTCGATATTTTTGTTGTCTATATTTTGTCTAGTCTATATTTTGTCCAGTCTATATTTTTTACTCGATATTTTGTCCAATCGATATTTTGGAATCGATATTATGTCTGTTTACCGCTCTAAAGGTAGCTACTTCAGAGAACAACTAGACCAAGCAAGAAATTGTCCAAAAAAAGCTATTTGAACTCATCAAGCTTCAATCTAACAACACACCTATCCCGCCCTCGGAGGAACATGTCAGCAGCTAAACTCTGAGGAGTTTGTTTCCTTCTTCCGTGATAAAATAACAAAAATTGAGCAGGATCTAAGGGCAGCCCATGAGAATCTACCTGCCACCTTTGTATCCCTTGGACATGTTGTGCCTCCCCTAACGTCTGGTTCTCCCACCCAAAAACAATGCCTTTTGTCTATTCCAAACCGTTGATGAGAGCATCATTCAAAAATCTCTGGCTACTCTGAAAGCTTCCAAACATTTCAATGACCCCGTACCTCCAAACCTCTTCAAGGAGATCATATCATCCATACTCCCTCTATGGACAAAGATAGTTAATGCCTCTCTGCTTTAAGGGTCAATCACGGACTGCCTAAAGACTTGGCAGGTCACCCCCCTACTAATAAAACAAGGCTGACCAGACCAATCGTCACAATTTTTGTTCAATCTCCACTATTCCTACACTGGCAAAACTCCTGGAGAAATGTGTTCACACCCAACTTTGCAGACATTTGAACAATTTCAACTTCTTGACATATTCTAGTCCGACTTCAGGCAAGGTCATAGCACGGAATCTGCTCTTATTCATATTGTGGATGATGCACTAAGTATGCTGGACCAAAATGAATCATGCCTTTTGATCCTACTTGACCTTTCGTCAGCGTTTTACAAAGTCAAACATGATACCCTCATGGGTATACTACAGCACAGAATGCGGTTACCAGGGACGGTGCTTAACTGGTTTTCTTCTTTTATAGCCAACACGAGAGATACCAGAAGTCTGCTTACAGGAACCTAAATAGTGTTCACTCTGTAAAACAAAACCAACAGGTTAATGTATAGGTCATAACAATCCTAGTAGTTGTATGACTGCAGGAGAAGAGGAAAACTAAAGAGATAGCCTCAAAGGTGCTAGAAAAATGCTCAATAGCGGAGCATCGTCATCTGGGTAGTATGGTTGACAATTGTGGTATCCAGTGTGCCCTTCCTTAGGAACAACCTAAGGCTAGCATAACTTGGACCATCATGTTGACCCTCAACCAATAGAGATGCAGACTGAAAGGGTTAAGTTGCAGTGCTCAAAGAATTGTGAAAAAGGAAAGGAAAGGAAAAAACTCTAAATCCAAGTGTTCTAAAAATACCTACCTTGATGTCATTGGAAAAACTTTATTGGGTCTGACCATCAAGGTGGTATGGTTAAAAGCAGAGTGAAAGATAGCATGCAAGGAATTGCTATTCACCATGAATCTTATTTGGTCGACATGTTTCAGCCTAGATAGGCTTTCTTCAGGACCTACGATGCACTACTGCAACAACAACTTACTGTGTCAAAGAAACTAATAAGTGATACCAACTCCTCAATGTTACAGAGTCGGAATGTGTTCTCCTGCATGTGAAGAAATAAACAGATACAAATGGCAACCATTATTGCTATTTTTCAAGAAGCTATCAAGTGTACAGTACACTGATTACTCCCTTGTTAATCTACTCATCCAAATTGTAGGGAGGAATTGCCTCACCTCACCTGGCACTAGCTCACAGTGAAGGAGGCCACGCACTAAAGAGAAAAGAAGAGAAAAAAAGGGTAGGGTGCATACGTTTCATTTAGAGATCCACAAAAGGGACTGTTCGTCCTACAGTTTAGCCTGTAATGGCAACTACAGTGTGGCAACTGTCGGGGGTAGAGGATAGCCACAACACACCTTGACATAAGGGCATCCTATTCTAGTCTTTAGTGAAAGGCCCATATTCTGGGATGACTAACAGACATCTAATCACCTCGATTGGAAAAAGGGTGACCAATATGGTAAGTGCCTCCCAGGACATCCACTTAATGATCAAGGACAGCACCTGCACCCAGATCAGAGTCTCCTTAAAAAAGAAACTGCAAAGATGTAAAGGTAGAAAATGCAATTTCAAGAGAGACTCCCTGGTGTCCAGATTCTTAGCGAAGAAAGGGCAGAGTCCTGGACTGGCTCAATGCTATGCCTCCCCTCCATCATAGGGAATCAGGAAAACCAGGGGAAAACCAGGGGAAAACCAGCGAGAGACCCCTGTCCTCACCTCTCCGTCGTTGCCTCGCTCCGAATAGTGAGCCGAGGGGGAGGTGAAGACAGCGTGTGTCAAGCAGCAAGAAGTACAATGACATGAGGGCTTTGGATTTCTCGAGTCGTGTAGGTTATCAAAACCTGTCCAAAAAAGAGAGGACTGCACTCGAGACCCTTTCTAGAGATACTGCGATTACAATAAAACCAGCAGACAAGGGTGGAGCGATTGTGATTCAGGACACCACAGTGTACCGCACAGAATGTCTAAGGCAACTGGGTAACACACAGTTCTATACACTGCTTGACCAGGATCCCACGGCAAGGATCACGAATGAGATCAAACATCTGGTAGAGGAAGCAGGCACGGAAGGATGGATTACATCCCAAGAGGCGGCTTATCTGGTGGCTAAGTTTCCTACCATCCCTTACTTTTACACACTACCAAAGGTTCATAAGCCGATCAGACCTCCGCCGGGTCGGCCGATTATTTCTGGGATCGGCTCTCTCTTAGAACCCCTGTCATCTTTTGTGGAGGTTTTTTTACACCCGTTGGTTAAGAAAATGCCATCATACCTTCAGGACACCAAGGATGTCGCTTACTGCCAGAGGTAGATTTTAATACGGATTCTGACATCTTAGCTAGCTTTGATGTAGAATCATTGTATACTTGCATACCTCAAGGAGAGACGTTACAAACTATCCAAGAACTTCTTGAAGAGTCTCCCCCGGACAGTATGACGCCTGTCCACTTTATAACAGAACTTGCCAGGATCGCGATGACCGAAAACTTTTTTGCTTTTGAGGATTCCCTATACCTACAGACATCTGGGACCTCAATGGGCAGCAAGTTTGCGCCTAGTCTGGGGAATCTTTATGTGCACAGTTTTGAAACCCAGCATATACTCAATACCACCAACCTACACCACCAACAGTTGGTGGTGTGGAAGAGGTACATAGATGACATCCTGGTGGTATGGCGGGGTGATGAACATTCACTGTTAGCCTTCCATGACTGGCCTAATGGCCTCAATCCATTCTTGAGGTTTACCCTGGAACATAGCAAAACAAAACTGCCATTCTTGGATTTGGTGATCTTTCCATTTGATGGTCACTTGGCCAGCTCCCTCTATAGGAAGCCCATGGCGCGGAATTCTCTTTTGAGGTTTGACAGTCATCACCCCCGCTCACTTAGGGAAAATCTCCCTTTTGGACAGTTTTTGAGAGTAAGGAGAAACTGTTCAGACATGTCAGATTTCCGAGTTCAAGCCAAGGACCTTTCAGCCAAACTGAAGCGGCGGCAATACCCTAGCCGCCTGATTAGGACATCATGTAAACGGGCCTCAAATAACCATCGCGAGTCCCTTTTGGAGGCACCGGTAGAGAAACCACCTTTGAACCAATTGGTTTGTGTTACGACATTCAACACTTCCTCGTCGAAACTACAGAAAATTGTCAGACAGAAGTGGAAGATTCTGAATAGCTCTGGTGAAAAAATTCCCTTACCACTCTTCTCGTTCAAAAGAGGAATGAACTTAAAGGAAGAGCTGGTTCACACCAGACCACAACAATCTACAGAAGACTCCACATCCACTCTGTGGAATCTTCCGCCTGTACAAGGTCATTACCCATGCGGGAACTGTTCAGTTTGTCCACAGACTCAGAAGACCTCATCAGTAGATATAGGTACCTCTCGACCATGGATACTTAAACGCCATACAAACTGTAACAGCGAGAGAGTTGTATACCAGATCACGTGCCCATGTGGGTTAAGATACGTAGGGATGACAACGAGGAAAATAAAACTGCGCATTCAGGAACATAAGAGCACGATTCGACGCAGTAAACAGGCCACTCGACTTACATCCCACTTTCTCCAAGCCAAACACCAGGCAGACGACCTCAAGTGGGTGATTCTGGAACAACCGCACATACCTAATCACATAACGGACATCTCCCAGTTTTTACTTAGAAGGGAACAGAGATGGGTGTTTAAGCTGAAGAGTGACACGGAGGGGCTTAATGATGAAATCCTGTGGTTACAACTCTGAATATCGTGTCTCTAGTCATTACTCCTGCAACACTACATTGAATTCTTATAGAATTTTTAACAAGAAAATAGAGAGTTAATTTACTCTGCTCTTTGCTCTTTGTATTCAGTTGGCCTTCCCATCCCTGCCATATAAAATAGGGTTTACACAGACTGACAATTGATGGGGTTTATGTGGTGTTATCAACATTTTAATATCCCCTTGTCTGTTTGGTCACATGACTGGTCTAATAACCGATCTGGCACGAGCCCTAGGTGGCACTGTCGGATATGTTTACGACTTATCTGGCTCTTCAGGTCACTGATGCGACTTCGCGTCAGTTTGTACGTGAGTTATACACCTTTCCAAACACACAGATCGTCCGAATACATATCTACAGTAAACGGTCCGATCACGGTGGGTATCAACACATGAGTAGGCTCCAGGGATTGAATATAGCTACATTCGACAAACTCGTTGCTGCTTATAGATTCGATACTGCCACATATCCGTAGGACATCATTGTTAGTAGAATACATAAACAATGAATCCCGCTATTCCGATTGGCCCTTCGCTATCCAATAGGTTGGGTGCTCTGACAGAGTCACCCAATCAGGGTGCAGCTATGTTTATAATGGCTACGGAAGACATTCGGTCTTCGGACGGCATGGGGGTTTTTTCCTGTATATGACAACAGTGGCACTAGACTAGAGGGTAATGTGCGACCGTTTGAATTTTGAATCTTGATTAGCTGAAATCCGCATTTTGTTTACAACTCGGCGTTTATAATGTAATTAGAAAACGCGAGCAAAACACTGGCGTCTATCCTATTGGCCACACGCTAACCAATAGCGGAGCTCCGTTTATTACGCTATCCAATCGGTGCTCATTTCTTCGCATGGATGGTTGCAGAAGCCATCTGGGCTTTCCTCTTCTATACCGTACTCTCTGATTGGACGCGAGGGAAACAGATGGTTTTCCTTCACGTCCGCAGTCATTGTACTTCTTGCTGCTTGACACACGCTGTCTTCACCTCCCCCTCGGCTCACTATTCGGAGCGAGGCAACGACGGAGAGGTGAGGACAGGGGTCTCTCGCTGGTTTTCCCCTGGTTTTCCCCTGGTTTTCCTGATTCCCTATGATGGAGGGGAGGCATAGCATTGAGCCAGTCCAGGACTCTGCCCTTTCTTCGCTAAGAATCTGGACACCAGGGAGTCTCTCTTGAAATTGCATTTTCTACCTTTACATCTTTGCAGTTTCTTTTTTAAGGAGACTCTGATCTGGGTGCAGGTGCTGTCCTTGATCATTAAGTGGATGTCCTGGGAGGCACTTACCATATTGGTCACCCTTTTTCCAATCGAGGTGATTAGATGTCTGTTAGTCATCCCAGAATATGGGCCTTTCACTAAAGACTAGAATAGGATGCCCTCATGTCAAGGTGTGTTGTGGCTATCCTCTACCCCCGACAGTTGCCACACTGTAGTTGCCATTACAGGCTAAACTGTAGGACGAACAGTCCCTTTTGTGGATCTCTAAATGAAACGTATGTACCCTACCCTTTTTTTCTCTTCTTTTCTCTTTAGTGCGTGGCCTCCTTCACTGTGAGCTAGTGCCAGGTGAGGTGAGGCAATTCCTCCCTACAATTTGGGTGAGTAGATTAACAAGGGAGTAATCAGTGTACTGTACACTTGATAGCTTCTTGAAAAATAGCAATAATGGTTGCCATTTGTATCTGTTCATTTCTTCACATGCAGGAGAAGACATTCCGACTCTGTAACATTGAGGAGTTGGTATCACTTATTAGTTTCTTTGACACAGTAAGTTGTTGTTGCAGTAGTGCATCGTAGGTCCTGAAGAAAGCCTATCTAGGCTGAAACATGTCGACCAAATAAGATTCATGGTGAATAGCAATTCCTTGCATGCTATTTTTCACTCTGCTTTTAACCATACCACCTTGATGGTCAGACCCAATAAAGTTTTTCCAATGACATCAAGGTAGGTATTTTTAGAACACTTGGATTTAGAGTTTTTTCCTTTCCTTTCCTTTTTCACAATTCTTTGAGCACTGCAACTTAACCCTTTCAGTCTGCATCTCTATTGGTTGAGGGTCAACATGATGGTCCAAGTTATGCTAGCCTTAGGTTGTTCCTAAGGAAGGGCACACTGGATACCACAATTGTCAACCATACTACCCAGATGACGATGCTCCGCTATTGAGCGGGCTGATGGGGATTTTTCTAGCACCTTTGAGGCTATCTCTTTAGTTTTCCTCTTCTCCTGCAGTCATACATCTACTAGGATTGTTATGACCTATACATTAACCTGTTGGTTTTGTTTTACAGAGTGAACACTATTTAGGTTCCTGTAAGCAGACTTCTGGTATCTCTCGTGTTGGCTAGTACTTAGTTGGGGGACAAGGTACCAAAGCAGTCTATAAATACGATCCCCTCAGGCCCTCCCCTACCTTGTGTGTTTTGATTTCTTCTTTTATACACAATTGATCCAAAAGGCTGAAGGTTAATTGGCCCCTGACCAGTCCCTCTCCGCTCACTCTGGGAGTACCATATGGGTCCACTCTCTCACCCACTCTCTTCAACCTGTTCATGGAACTTCAAACAGAAATCCTGAAAGTGTCCAACGTCGATTATCACATGTATGCCGATATCACAACTGTACCTGAAAATCTCCTCCCCAGAGGATCTCATATCTCTCAACTCAGTTCTTCAAGAAATGCAAAGTTGGCTGACACTCAATCATCTGAAATTGAATGTTCTCAAAACTGAAATCCTCCTCATCACCCCTGAAAAACAGTCCCCAGTCGTTGCAAAATGCGTACACCAACTAACAGCCCTCAACTGCACTCCAAACATCATTGACTCTATGAGCTCACTCGGATTAATACCTGACAGACATCTGAACATGTAGAATCACATCAGTTCTCTCACCAAAGGAGCAAACTTCCTTTTAAGCATCCAAAGAAAAATAAAACTGGTCCTTTCCCACAATGTTCTCAAACGTGCGGTGGAAGCATTAGTGATCTCTAAGCTGGATTATGGCACTGCAACCCTCTGTGGAATTCTGAGAGCGGCGATGGCTCCACTCAAGGCCTCTCTCTATTCCGCTGCAAGACTCATCACAGGCTCCAAAAGTTATCATCACATCTCGCCTGAGCTTAAAGTTCTTAATTGGTTCCTGTATAAAGCAAGGAAACAGCTAAAAGTATAGTGGCCAAGTTCTTAGGCAGTGGACGAGTTCTTAGGCCGAGCCTGGCTAATCAGAAATAGAGCCATATAAGGTGAGACCCTAATGTAGATACACAACTAATTATATGTGTTTAAACTAGATACTATATTGGTCTGCAATGTAACTCTCAAAATATTAATTATGATATAGATAGCACTAGCACCATACACATCGCTATACACTTCTCACTACAACTGACTTGTCCCCTATATGTACCTAGTGCCCTAGAATGAATTCTCTTTCATGATACTTGTTTAATGTTTTTTAACCAAATATGCTGCAATTAATTCTGTCTTATGAGACTTGTAAATAACCCTCTGTATTACAATATCTTTACCTCTTTCTATTGTACAGATTCTATTTTATTGTATGTAAGCTATTCAATGTTTTTATGACACATGCTGTCGAATAAAGCTATTTTGAATTTGAATTTGAAACAGCTAAAAACTGACTGCATCACTCACAAAGCTCTACACTTCAACACCCCACTGTATCTTACACAAAAACTTGAGCTCTCAGAAAGCTCCAGATCCTCTAGAGATGCTATATAAAACTCTTTAAATAAATAATCACATAAAATAAGTGAAAATGAAGTCTCATGGGAAACCATACTAAAAAATAAAATTACACTCTGCTGCTGCTTTCTCCCTTTGCACCTTTGTCTGACTTTGCAATGTTTTCAGTAAAAAACACTTGAAAAATTATCTTAAAATCATTCTGGCCCCACATTAGACCCTTATCCTATTGGGGTTAATAATCCTTTAAAGAAAGTATTCCTCCTTCTCTCCCAGATCTGTTTGATGCATCTTTAACCCAGAGATGATTCTTATTCATGGAAAACGTTTTGTGTAACTTTCTCTGTTTAAGAACCCTAAAGCTGAGCGCATGGTCATAGTAAACTGTCAGCCTATCTTTCAAAAATAGGGAGAGGAGATCCCTGCTCACTTTTTTCAGACATGTTCAGTTTAAGGTTCATACATTAACTCTGAGGAATTCTGAGTTGTATCTGTGGACTCTACAAACCTTGCACACAAAAAACATAGGCACATGGTCCATCATGATGCTGCCCTGGGTAAGCAATTTCTGTGTGACTCCGGTTGCACAGCTCTCAACCCTTCACCAGTTGTCACTTAATACCCAGAATTTTGTGGTCACAATGCTTTGAGCCTTTCTTTATTTAACCTTGGGGAGCAAGAAGCCATCATTAGGGGCCCTAGTGACTTGGAGAAGTTATCCCATACCAATAATATGAGAATGATCTGGTGGTACTGGGTGGAGAAAAATCCATGGGTCCTAGAAGTTGTTAAATCCAAAGTGTCTGAAGAGGTGGCATTGTTGTATAGACTCCCTAGAGTGGATAGAATAGAGAAGTTGGGTAATCAACAGAAATTTTGGGCTAATCGAGAAAAGGGTGGAAATGTCAAACCAAACTAGGAGGGAAAAATGGGTTACTACAGCTACAATCAAGAATGTAGGAAGGCCAAGGGTGAGCTCCGACAGCCAGGGTAAATAAGATTCCCTCTTTTTGCTCCCTTATGGAATTATTGAGGAAACTGGGGCTGGAGGATTATTGGAAAAATCCAGAGGTGTTGTCCTTGATTTCAAAAAGCAGGGTTAAGGCTATCTATTGGGAGTTTGTCCTGGTGAAGAATATGTTAAACCCTATGGGCTCACTTACTCGAGCGTTCATAGATTTTAAACCCTTCTCCCTTTTTGAGGATACAATTGATGACATTTTCCCTCCATTACCATGAAAATTGTTCCTCCAATTTAGATATGAAACTCTCCCCATCAAACTGCTCTGTAGGAGGTGGCATAGTCATGCTCTTTCTGATGTTACATGTTCCACTTGTAAAGGAAGTCCTGAATCCTTAGTGCATCTGCTATTTTTATTGTCCACAATTTGAGAACTTGTGGGTCAAGTGGATCATCCCCTTGTGCAGGCTCATTGGATCTGGTCACTATATAGAGGTGCTTGGAATACTCAGCACAGATACTAGTAGAGTTGTGGTATTTGGCTTAGCCAAATTCTTGTTGGATTTACTGATTAGATGCTCAAACTGTTCTGTGCAATATACTTAGTTTATAGTATTTAATAATTTACACTTTTGCATTATTTATCTGAATTTCTTTGTATGGTTTGCAATCTAATATGGGATTTTAAGTGCTCCTTTTATAGATTAACTTAGACAAAAACTAAATGCCAACTACACAATTACTTTAACTCCCATTATTGGTAAACAGATACATTCTAGAAAGGCAGAGCCCTGATGAGAATCCGTTGAGTGGACATACCGGATTCGAAACGCGTTGGGCGTAAAAGAGAGTAGACAGTAGTTTGCTAATAGACTAAAGGAATCAATTTATGGTCTATGTTTATGAAATGAATAGCCAATCACATTAAGTTGTTGTTTATTAATTTTTTTGACTTTCATTAATTGTCTATTCTAATCTTGAGCCCATTACGTAACTCTTGTCTTTGCAAGATAATTTTGTGTATATATCAAAGCAAATAATTGTGTATATACAATTTGGTGTATGTATGTTTCAAAAATGTTTTGTGTTGTGAATAATTGTTTTTATGTGTGAACAAAAAATACGAGGAAGTGTCCTTTTCATACATGAAATTGAAAAAATTGAAAATAATAAAGAAAAAGGGTAATAGCACTATACCCAGATAAACCCAGGAGTTTTACTTGGTTCTTCCGCAAAATAAGAGGAGTTAAAGTAATTGTGTAGTTGGCATTTAGTTGTTGTCTAAGTATATCTTATGGTCCAGCCGACCACACGTCCCAGGACCTGACTCCCCCAATTTTCCTACCTTTTATAGATTAATGCATTTTTTTGGCATTTTATAATCGTCTTTGCGTCTGTAATGTATATATGTATCTATTGGTTATGAAGCACTTTTTAAGATCTTTGTGATCGATAATAAGTTATGATGATGAGTAGTAGGGATGAGTAGATTTTTTGGAAGCAGCTTTTTCTACGTATTATGGGTTTCCTACATTTTCCAAATAATCGATTGTCTGCTGCATAATCTACAGATTTTAACAAAGGAGATTATTTCTAGCTCAAACAGTAAATATCTACTGAAAAAAGTGGTGGCATATTGCTGGGCAGTGGAAAGCCTAATGCAAAGGTTGACTGGTCAAATTTCTGATGCTTATTGCTTTTATTGTGAATTAAACTGGCACTAATGGGGTGAAACATTTACCCAGATAGTGTTAACATGTGTAAAAATGACAAAACAATGAAGTTATGATATCATTATGCCACATAATTTGCATTTTCTTGCTGAAATAATGAAGTCAACATTGACACACAATTTGTCGCTCTCCTGCCAGGCCTTATCATAGTTGAAGTTATATTGCTGAGTTTCCGAAGTTAAAGTCATGCACACAGTATCGACATACACAAAAACATACCTTTACATTAACGCCTTTGACAAACTTAGGTATATTCACAAGAATGTGTGATAACTACCGCAAGATTAGCATAATGCAACTTTCAACATTGCAGCCTATCGCGGCAAAATAACTCCATGTCAATGTGGAATTCACAATGCGGCGTTTGCTTTCGATAGACACCAGATAACGTGTCAATGTTCCAGTGAAAATCTACGCCACGCCACACACATGCGATACTTGAACGCAAAAAAACATGCGATGAGGCTAACCGCGGTACAAAAAGTAGCTAAAGCCAGCCACAGGCCTGCAACTCCCATGCATCTGGCGGGACAATGCAACATGAATACCACAGAAAAAATACACCAGAAATAAGCCAAAGCACGTAGCAACATGGATGCACCCTGACCCAGAGCAGAGGCAAACTCGAACCCCACAAGCCCCACAGACTACCAACAAGGAACATTGGGTCGGGGAAGGCCATGGAGAAGAGGGAGAGGAAGACGGGGTGCAGACCAGAGGAAAACAAGACCAACGTCGCAGAGGTTAGAGAAAACTACCAGCATCTGACCCACGTGCAGACCACCTGGATTACAGTCGGAATGCCGAGGAGGCCAATCCAGGAGGCCAATAGGCGCCGGCATGACGTGATGACCTAAACCAGGCACCAACCCCCTGCCAGCAGGAAGGCAGCAACGGTGACAGGAGGTGGCAGTCCAGCACCACCGGAGGAGCTGGGGGAAACCCAGGCCACAGTCATCAGTGTGGAGATGGTGCAAGGAGTAGGGAGTACGGACACAGACAGCTCGAGAGGACCTGACACAACATCAACAGGGAGTGCAACGAACAGGAAACTGGGGTTACGGGGGGAGATGGACACAATGGCATACATGCACGAGGTGTAGCACACTGCACACCCACAATCACCCAGGATCATGTCCCAGATGCCCTTGGCACACTGCATCACACACACATAGTATGAAAAGCACACCGACATTGAGGACAATATGGAACAATGGGCATAGCCGACAATGCAGAACAGTGGACACAACTGGCTCCGCACATGCACAGAAACATGCCTACTACATCTGACAGAGCCGGAAACTGTGAAATGGAAATGTACGCATACGACCTCACATCCGTCATGTAGTCCAAATGTACACCCGCAGAAGAATCCAGCACCCCCCAAACAGTCACAATGTACATTGCCATACAGTCTGCATGCAAACCAGCCCAATGCGCCAAAAACCATGACAACACAAAGTCAACATGCACCTCTCCTTCACATCGCAGTTGGGCACACAACACCTTCAGCAGAGCACAGAATACAAGACATCAGTGATGCCGGAGAGGACCACCACATCGTCAACACTGACGCCCTACAACAGCCCATGGATATCTCATGCAACCCCCCACCAGGACCTAGCCAATCAAGCTACTCAGGGTGGAACTCCGAGCCGGCAACAGACCACACAGCAGAAGGCACCCGCAAGCACAGCTGGCTCACAACACTTCACCCATCCACACATGGCACCCCAATGCCATGTGTCAGCACACCAAAAGGAGGTGGCCCAACAGGTGTGGGTGGGGGCCGAACCCATGGATTGCAAACCAGGCCATATATGCAGGTGTCTATCATCCTTCAGGGCCCACCCACACCCCACTAAGGAAACCCACACTGCCATAGTGGTATTCGTACAAGCGCCTTGAGACCCTTGCGGGTGAGTAGTGCGCTATACAAGTATCAATTTACATAGAGACACATGCAGATGCACACTCACAGTACAGAACCAAGCCCAGGGGCACTCAAATAGCAGTCACATGCCCATGTTGGCTCTGCGTACAACAGCCCTGGCCACTCCCCTTACAAATGTTGTCGGTGACGACAAAGCTACATGTCCAAGCTCCAGCCCGCTGCCTGCGATGACATGTCTGCATCCGATGTACACAGCATAATGTAATGCCGTAGGGCCCAGGGCCCTCATGCATACAACAAGAATGTCTGGCGCTGGCAACCACTTGAACATTGGACACCAGTACAACGGAAACAGAAAACACATGCATAACAGAGACAACTCTTGAGCAATATGGAGTGAGCCGGAGAAAATCCAGAGGGCAGCCAACATGCAAACAGAAGTGTCCGTGAGTTGCAGTGCACTGGGGCTGGGACACAAGAGATGAGCACGCTCATGTGAAGAAAAAGTCTTGGATTCTGTCCCTTTGATATATTCCTGGTGCAGATGCAGTGGCGTGTGTTAGAGCTGCATCATCTTCCCCATCAACATATCAGGGCCCCCACACTGTTTGAGGTGACATAGCTGTGCAACCGCTACACAGCACAAAACACAATCAGCAACAGACTATGGCCTGTGGGGCACTGAGTCACTGGCACCTGGAGTGCTGAGCAGGGTATCAGGCTGATGATGGCATCCACGACAGGTCTGAGCAACTCCGTATGTCTGTCAGGACCACCGTTTTGACTCTGGCAGATAGTGGTTGGAGGTGGTCCTTGTGGGGGTGGTGTTTGCCTCCTGTGGTGATGCGACCTCCTGGCCTGTCCGAACTCGCTTTGATGTGTGAGCCCTAGTGGGACGCATTTGGGCCCGGAGGCTGCATACAGCGCAAGGCCACAGAGAAATGGTGTTGATGGCCCCAAGACTCACGCTTCAGGGGCCATCCAATGTCTCTGGAGAAGGGGTACCAGACCTGACCAGAACAGAGTTAGTGGCCCCGGATGCACTGCGACCGGCACAGGCACCCAGCCACGGGACGGTGACTTGCGGTGCAGTCAGATGGGCCATGCGACCTGAGCGGGTCACCATCAATGTCCATGGTGTATGTTGCGGAGGGTTGCGGGGACAGTGGATGGCATCCTCCAAGGCAAGACGCCGAAAGGTTTGATTTTATCCGGAAGCAACAAATGGAGGAGTGGAATGCGACAGCCTCGTTGCCACCATCAATTCGGTATCAGCTACATGAGGATGAAAATTGCCCCTTAGTCCATGGACTTAGACGCCACCAAAGTTTGAGCAGTGAGTGTCCATGAATGTCGGGGAACAGACTTAGTGGCACTGGGGCTGAGAGGGGATGCAGTCTGCGATGATGCCAGTACCCTGATATGAACTCCGCCATTGTTAAATCATGACTCTGTGATCTACTGCACTGGAGTGTAGGCTGGAGGCAGCGGTCAGCAGTGGCCCACAGCCATATGTCATTGGCTCACGATGCACAGCACTAGTGACACCAGGGCAGTTGCTGATAGTGTACAAACACCTCCTTAACGATGATCCTTTTCTCTGCTCCAAGATGCAAGGCGTCACCCTCTTACGCCTTACCTTGCATGCAATGATATGTAATCTGCCTTTGCATACTCGATGTTCAGTTCCAAATCTGTGACCTACTCGAGGGCAGCCTAGGCCGAGAGCAGTGTAGGCCGGAGGGAGCGGTCAGCATGGGCCATTCACCGAGTGTCGCCCGCATAGGTTGGTGGCCCCACCGGCCTGCATAGTTCAGTTTCCGTGGCACCATGTGTTCGTCACCTCCGTGACTGTGACCCGGCTTTCGTCCAGACAAAGTCACATCTTCCTCTTACTCCTCTCCGTGGAACCACTGGTGTGGGCTCTGCCATTCATGATTCGTGACTAGGTGCTGGATGTGAGACCTACTGATCCACAGGGTAGTCCTGTTCCCTCATCCACGTGTCGCCGGCTGGCATTGAACAGGGTTTGTGGCAGCACGTGTTGCAAGATGCCCATATGGAACTATACCTCACTGATCGGGGAGTCTGGTGCAGTGGCCGCTGGTCCGGATTTGGGGTCACTGCCATTCAAGAGCCAGGACATAGTTTCACATATGGGACCTACTGGGCCTCAGAGGACTCCGGTGGAATATGTAAATGAAGAAGGAGTAATGCGGGCCAGTGTTGGGGGCCAGCGATGGTTTGAGAGGCTGGCAGGGTCGCAGGCCTCGGGCTTGGAGCATACACATGCACGTGGTGAGCCCTCCTTGACACACTCAGGTGTCGGCTGATGATCAGTGTGGCCTGGCTGCGTAGGGTCGGGCCTGCCGGGTTTGTGGTCCAGGGGGCCGGGGTATAGCAGGGGCACAGGATCGCAGGCAATTCTGCTCACGAGGATGGCGTCAGCCTCGTGGCGGGGTGGGAGGTGCCTACCTGGTAGAGACATTGGGCTTTCCGGAAGAAGACCATATCCAGGGCTATGTGCTTTTTATTCACACCCCTACACTGGCCTGGCGTACGCCAGGCCATCCCACTCTGCTCACGCTTACAGGGGGGCGTAACATGCAACATTTCCATAAGGACCCCCACTGGCTGGGTGACATGGTTGTGTCGACTGTCCACTATACTCCATACGCCAGAGGTGTATGTTGCCATGGATATGGATGTGTTCTGCATACTGCGGTCTGTCCAGCACATCACCGCCTCTCTTGGCATTGTGTACTTTCCCAATCATGGTTCTACTGCATCCTTTACACATACCTGGTTGCCACCTCTCCCTATATTCGGCTATTGTGTGGCTGAGGTGCCATGTTGTTGTTTGGTCTTGTTCACGGCTTGCCCATGTTACCATTGTAAGTTGTTCTATTGTGTCTGGGCATGTTGTTGTGCGTATTGGTTGTGATTTTGTGACGTGTGCGTTGCCAGAGTTGTTGATTGCAGGGTTGTGGAGTTGAGGTGAGTGGGGAATTAATATGGCACTTGCCAAGGGGCTGTGCATTTCCCTTGGTGCAATCCTGGGAACGCTGGTTGCTGATGGACTGCCGTAGTGTGAAGGGATAATTGGCTGTGTATTTGGAGGCGACATTGGTGAAGGTCACACGGTGTTCTGATGTTGCCTGCACATTGATGTGTGTGGTGTGCTTCCTGTTCCGCTGATTGTGTGCTGTCACCAGGGGGCACTGGTGGAACATGTATGCCGTGGATTGCCCCCAACACGTGCATGCATCCTTGCTTGGTCTCCAGCAAGTCCTGCGCATTGTGTAGGATGTATGGGGACTGGGGTGCCAGGGTGATGGTGATGTCCAGGACAGGTGTGGGGGACTTGGATGTTGCTTGCTGTGAGACTCCGCTGACTCTGGCGGGTGTTGGTTGGGGTGTGTCAGGGGCCAACAGGTGCAGAACAGCTAGCAGCTTGGTGAGGGGTGGGATGATGGTTGACCGCTGTGTAGGTACCTTAGGCCTGTTAAGCGATAATGACCAGGATGCGTGGGATGGTTGTCCCTTTCAGCCTGTAGTGGACAGTGACATTGTCTATTACGCAGGTGTATTTCCTGGGGGGCCGCTGTCTTTGTCTGCGCTGCCTCTGTGGTAGTCCGGGGGGTGCCGGGTGGGTGTTGTGGCCCTCTTGGGTGTCCAGCATGATGAGTGGCTCCATGGGAAGAGGTGTGGCGCAGCAGCCAGGGCGACGGACGCCGGATGCTGGGGATCACGGTTCGATCCCGGCACCGGGGCCAGGGGTCTGCCCAGCACCATGTTACTCTGGGCATTAGCTTGCTTAATCTTCCCGACTGCCCCCAGCACCGGGAAACCTATGGGTAGCTGTGCGCTTTACAAATACAGGATTATTATTATTATGGCATCTCTTGACCTTCCCATGACGCACTGGGCTGTGCTCCCTTTTGTGGTGCAGGCTGCCATCTGACTTTACACCAGGTGTTAATTTCCTGCTGCTAACGCGCCTTTTCGCATGTTTTGTGTTCTTATCACAGATCTGGCTGGTCGTTGTGAATGTTGAGGTGTCCTGTTTTCGTGGCTTTTTGCACGGGAACGCCTACTCTGCATCTCATTAGCGATAGTTGCGGAGGTCCTCGGTGGTGATGTTTTTTGCGGCTGCTATCGCGGGTTTACTGGTGCTGTGGGCTGTTAACACCAGCTTGTGATTGGGGAGGTAAATTTATCACAATTTTGTCTGCGATAAAGTGCCGTTAATTCGGCGATAGCTCCTTGTGAATATGCCCCATAGTTGCTGTGCGGTCCATACATTGCAAGGCCTTTCGTCTCCCATCTGTAACCAAAATATGAGGTGAAGATTTCTGTATGAATTTTTCGACTAGTCAACAGAGGATTCTTTCGCGTTGCCCATTACGCTTTTATTGTTGATTAACAAACGTATACTGCTTTACAAAGTTCCCTATTCAGGATATCCTTCAGAAGCCTCGTGAGTCAGCCAGACAAGCTCCAGTAAGCCGTGGTTGGAATATTAAATAATTCCTAGACAGTAACTAGAATGTTATACAATTAGGTGCTCGGAGAGTGCTTTAGATGCAAACCTGTAAGAGCAAAGTACAAACAAATCAAAGTTAATTGTGACTGGCTGGAGCAAAATGCTTAAATCAATACGACCACGGCGCATCTGCTCATCATTTAGCCATTACCTGGGAGACGCACACCCCCTACTGTGCCCGATTTCGGATACAGATTTACTCGTCACTCCTCCCGCAAATACATTCTCTGTCAAACACCCCCGAGCAGGGACCCTGCCTAATTACATTAGGCACTCTTATGCAGCCCACTTTCATCTTTCGCTTGTTTACCTTTCGCAAGAAAAAGCAAACTTACCATTGCCGTGTGAGCAAAGTGTGAAAGATGAGAAAGAAACATGTGATGCAAAAACAATGACAATAAAAGGTTAGCATAAATTGAACAATAAATCGATGCTTTTAGATACATGATTCCAGTGTAGACTGACTTCAGAACTTTAGAAACATTCTGAAGTATTTTTAAACCATGACTTTCTATGGATACTATTGGGCAAGTATTTTCCTATTTCAATTAGAGGTTTGGAAAAAAAACACACATCTGTGTAGCTAATTTTTACCTAGTAGACATGCCTGATTTATTGGACTCGGGTTTAAGACACAATGACAGCAAAAAAACGTGCGCCCACCCACTACTTACAAGCATGTGTAATATCTGCAGTGGATTTTCGCTCGAGTTGTGGCAGTATCTTTTAACACGCAGTATGTTAATATTCGTGTTAGTGTTTTTGGAGGTGAAAGGTATCCTCTCAGATAGCAACAGTTATTTCATTCACGCGCCACACGGAAAAAGTGTCTAGTGAAAATAGAACAGTTACCTTAAACAAGGTTCTGTTTGGTGACGCCGTGACCACTCTGCGTGACGCCGTGACGGCGCCACTCCATTATTCCCCGACTGCAAATCAGCTTTTTTCGGGAACAAAAGGCACAGCAGTGGCGTTGTCATGGATTATTTTCCACTGGTAATGGCTAGCCTAACTCCTCTGCCAGATTTTTCTTACCAGGCCACAAATTGTGGTTTACACGGCTGGCACAGAAAAAATCTTAGCTGAATATATTTTTTTTATTCGACAAACTGACATGTAAATTGCCCTGTAAGTGCTCCACTCTGCGGCTCTGATCATCTCCTAATTGTCGGAGTCAATTGTGGCCAACAGTCTCTTCACTCCCAAGCGCTTTGACAACAAGCGCAAAGATCAAAGACGAATCAGCTCCCTTCAGCTCCCTTCTGTTTGTGACGCTACAAAGAGCCTGTGAATGAAAGGTGCAAGGGCACTGCCGTGGAGGAAGTGGAGAGTGGCGAGGGGCACAATAGTCCTGTTCTCTATCTCCGACATTATATGGCCTCTCATGCTCTTCCTGCTGCGCATCCAAAAAGAAGATACAGATTTATGGGCAGAAATAGGATCTTATATAGTTCAGATGTTGAGGCAGTGGATTATTTGAGCTCTAGAAACTGAACAAGTGTGCCTTCAGTCTTCAATTGTACAATACAAATGAGGTGGCAGATTTACAAGCCCCATACGCCCCCTTTACACCGCCGTTGTGACACTTCTGTGACGCTGCATAAACCATTCGCCACGTTGCGCCTTATTTACAACGTGACACATCTAGGCAGATGCGTCACGTTGTAAAGCCCTGCGCCACATTAAACCTGCGTCAGGTTTAATGTATGCAGGGTGGGCGTTCCGTCGCAGGAATGCCTCGCAAAAGTGAATTTCACTGAGTCACTTTTACGTCCATACTACGTCAAAACTCTGTGCCTGCTTGAAGCAGGCGTAAGGAGTGACGCATCATGTTAGGCATGGGCGCCCATGAGCATTGCTGGAGCGGCGTCCCGCTTGTGACAAAACTCCAGCAGTGCGCTGCCCTTACTCCACAGGATGCAACACACATCGCCCTATCCTTGTGCCACGGTGTGCCGCATTGTAATGCAACGCATTTGTGGTGGCGCAGGGAGGGAATTGCGTGTCGCATCTTTTCTGGCACATCCCTGCTGATTTAAAGAGATGCGTCAGAACTCGTAAATCTGCCCGAGGTGTTTTGCAAGGCCCAGAATCTGATGTCGCCTGTGATGTCATGGATGAGGTCATTTAGCATGCCATGAATTATAGTAATATGTGAGGTCATAAGAAGTGCATGGCAGTATGCAAGTTATAGTTAGCTCAGATAACTGTAACTTGCTAATTTCAGTGGGTTTTATTTTTTGATCATTTAAATACTTGACTATAATGTCACTTTACCCTTTGCTTTTTCTCAGTGAAATTCGAGTGTTTTTTTAGCATATTCAAAGTCGAGCATACGCCCACATTTCTCAGACAACCCGCAGCCTTCAGCCAGGTCCTGCAGAAGCACCCCCTGACGCCTCTCCCTTCCTGAGCTCCCCTGCGCTCTTCCAGGCATTCCTGCCTCCTGTTCTGTGCCTCGCTGTTCTTTTTACCCATCAGGTCTGAATCTTGTCAGCCCCCACTGCATCCCACTTTTTCCTGCCGTTTTCCCCGACACCTTCCCCCTCCCAAAGTGCACCCCACCCCCAGGACCCACTCAATTGAGGCCGTTGCACGTCCGCACTGCCGACGCACAGAAGGCATACCAAAGGCAAGCCAGTCTGCACCTGGCAGTGCCTGGACCGTGCCCAGCACCAGGAATCCTGGTCCCTCTGCCCTCCCACAGTACCCCACCCCTCAACCCTGTGAGAGACACCAACTGCTGCAGTGTCAGACCGAGAACCATAGAAGGACCTTTCACCTGACAGCAATGCCTCTTCATTTGCAACGTCGAGACCCCTGCATGTCTGATCCAGCAAATACCCGCCCACAGGTCAATCAATCAATCAATCAGGAAAATTGTTAAGCGCGCTACCTACCCCTGAGGGTCTCAAGGCGCCTCGGGGGGGTGCTGCTACTGATCGAAGAGCCAGGTCTTGAGGAGTCTTCTGAAGGCCAGTAGGTCCTGGGTCTGCCATAAGTTGGTGGGGAGGGTGCTCCAGGTCTTGGGGCGAGGTGGGAGAAGGATCTGCCGCCCGCGGTCATTCTTCGGATGCGGGGGACATGGCGAGGGTAAGACCAGCAGAGCTAAGCTTGCGGGTAGGTGTGTGGAAGCTCAGTCGTCTGTTGAGGTACGCTGGGCCAGCATTGTGGAGGGCTTTGTGTGCGTGGATGAGGAGCTTGAAGGTTATCCTTTTGTTGACAGGGAGCCAGTGTAGGTCTCTCAGGTGGGGTGTGATGTGGCTGTGGCAGGGGATGTCGAAGATCAGTTGTGCCGAGGCGTTCTGGACGCGTTGCAGTCGTCTCAGGAGCTTGGTTGATGTTCCTGCATAGAGGGCGTTTCCGTAGTCCAGCCTGCTGGAGACGAGGGCCTAGGTGACTGTTCTTCTCGTTTCGGTGGGGATCCACTTGAAGATCCTGCGCAGCATTCGTAGGGTGTTGAAGCAGGATGAGGAGACGGCGTTGACCTGTTTAGTCATGGAGAGAGTAGAGTCGAGGATGCCCCCAGGTTGCGTGTGAGGTCAGTGGGTGTTGGGGCTGTTCCCAGTGAAGTCGGCCACCAGGAGTCATCCCAGGCTGAAGGGGTGGAGCCGAGGATGAGGACCTCCGTCTTGTCCGAGTTCAGCTTCAGTCGGCTGTTCCTCATCCATTCGGCGACGGACTTCATTCCTTTGTGGAGGTTGGTTTTGGCGGTGTGAGGTTCTTTGGTGAGGGAGATGATCAGCTGAGTGTCGTCAGCGTAGGAGATGATGTTGAGGTCGTTCTGTCGGGCGACGTGGGTGAGGGCTGCCATGTAGATGTTGAACAGTATTGGGCTGAAGGAAGAGCCCTGGGGTACGCCGTAGATGATCTCGGTGGTGGTGGAGCGGAAGGGTGGGAGGCAGACACTCTGAGTTCTGCTGGAGAGGAAGGATGTGGTCAAATCCATGGCCTTCTCTTGGATCCCGGCGTTGAGTAGACATGTTCGTAGTGGGTGGTGGCAGAGATTGTCGAAGGCAGCTGACAGGTCCAGGGGGATGAGGGCTGCTGTTTCTCCATTGTCGAGCAGGGTCCTGATGTCGTCAATGGCGGCGATGAGGGCGGTTTCGGTGCTGTGGTTGCTGCGGAAACCGGACTGGGATGCGTCCAGGATGTTGTTGTCCTCGAGGTGGCGGGTCAGTTGTTTGTTGATGATTTTCTCAGTGACCTTCGCCGGGATGGGGAGCAGGGAGATGGGACGGAAGTTCTTGAGGTCCTTGGGGTCCGCCTTAGGCTTCTTTAGTAAGGCGTTGATCTCGGCATGCTTCCAGCTCTCGGGAAGGTTGCTGTCTCGAAGGAGATGTAGATGGCTTTCATGTGATGGGGGCGATGATTGTGCTGGCTTTGTTGAAGACGTGGTGTGAGCATGGTTCAGACGGGGATCCAGAGTGGACGGAGTTCATGATCATGATTTTGATGGTGTCATTGTCGTTGACGTTGGACCATACGATCATCGGCTGGTGGACGCAGAGGTGGAGATCTCGGTGGTTGGCGAGGCAGTCGTGGCATTGAAGCTGTCCTTTATGTCTGCGATCTTGTGGTGGAAGTAGGTGGTCAGTGAGTCGCACAGGTCCTGCGAAGGGTCGATGTCTTTGGTGTTGGAGCTGGAGTTGGAGAGTTCCTTCACGATGCTGAAGAGCTCTTTTCTGGTGTGTGTTGTTATCCAGGTGGTACTTGAAAGCAGTCCTTTTGGCGGTTCTGATGAGTTGATGGTGCCTGCGGGTGGCGTTCTTGAGGGCCGTGTAGTTGTCTGGTGATCGGTCGCGGAGCCAGGTTCTCTCAAGTTTCCGGCATGCATGCTTGGAGTCCTGGAGGTCTTCAGTGAACCAGGTGGCTTTCTTGCTGGTGTGGCTGTTGGAGAGTGTCTTGAGCAGGGCAAGAGTATTGGCGCAGTCTTCAATTCACTGTCGGAGGTTGAGGGTGGCGGTGTCGCGTTTGGTGGGGTCGGCTAGTGGGCTCTGGGCGAGGGTGATAGCTAGCTGTTCTTCGGTGATTTTGCCCCAGCAGCGACGAGGCATCTCTTGGGTGCGGTGGTGTGTGGTGGGCTTTCTGAAGGCGAAATGGATGCAGCGGTGGTCGGTCCAGTGGGGTTTGGTGGTGTGGTTGAAGAAGATGTGGGGGCATGCGGAGAAGATGGGGTCTAGCATGTGACTGGTGGCGTGGGTGGGTGTTGTCACGAGCTGTCTGAGTCAGAGCTTGTCGAGGCTTTCGATCAGAGTGGTGGAGTTTACGTCGTTGTTGTTCTTGAGGTGGAAGTTCAGGTCCCCGTGGAGGATGTAGTCTGTGGAGGCTCCATTGCACAGTGCTCAGCATCAGACCCTCCACAAGCATGTCATGGAAGTCTGTGACAACATCACGGCCTCGCAGCCGACATGATGTTCATCATTGAAACGTGGCTCACCCCCCTCTTCGTGGCTCACCCCCCTCTTCGGTGCCCGACATTGCCACTACAATGCCCAAGATACAAGATACTTCACCGCGACCACCCAGGCAGACACGGTGGAGGCATCACCATCATCCACAAGTCCACCCTACAATGCACCACCACAGAGGACCACAGTACACTGATCATGGAACACCCCACCGACCTCACCCACCTTCACACACCTACCAACAATACCCTTAGCCATCGACACACAGACTGGAAACAGCTCTCGATCCAAGACACCACCACCATCATGAAATCAATCCACTCCAGGGCACCCATAGACCCCTGCCTGCACCACATGTTCGACCAAGAATGCAAAGAAATCGGCATCAGTCTCACAGAGATCCTCAACTCTTGCATCACCACAACTACTGTCCCTGACACATGGAAGCACAGGGAGATCAAGCTGCTCCCGAAGAAACACTTCACTGACCCCAAGGAGCTCAAGAATTACTGCCCTATCTCACTTCTCCCTTTTCCCACCAAGGTCCTGGAGAAATTCATCAACCACAAGCTCACAGTGTAGCTCGAAGGAAACAACCTGCTTCATCCCTCCCAATCTGGTATCTGAACCAACCACAGCACCAAGACTGTCCTGATCGCAGCAGCAGATGAAATCAGATGCCTCCTACACAAAGGTGAAATAGCAGCACTATACTCCTTAACCTCTCTGCGACCTTTGACATCATCTTCCACCACACCCTCATAACAAAACTCAACCACATCAGCATCCAAGGCAATACCGTTCGGCTGCGTTTTCTGTATCAGAGAGCAAAGTAACTTTGGAATTAACAGGGAAATCACGCTTTTGGCCATGCAGTGCTTATGACCTCACAAATTACATCACTCGCGAGATGTCCTACTACATCACTGATGACATTTGAAATTATATTGTTCATGACATTACTGTGCATAGCAGGGTCACATATTATAGTAGTCAATTGAGTTAACTATATCTGGTGAAATGCAGTGTTTCTTTTTAGTTTAAATAAATATATATGTTTATAAATATAAACATAAATATATATATATATATATATATATTCACTGAAAAAACCATAGGTTTCACACCAGTTATAGTTAGGAATTAGCATTTAAAAAACCTTTGAAATTCACTGAAAAAACCATAGGTTTCACACCAGTTATAGTTCGGAATTAGCATTTAAAAAACCTATTAAATTCACTGACAAAACCATAGGTTTCACACCAGTTATAGTTAGCTGGAAATTTTACTGATATAAAACCATTGAAATTCCCACGTTATAGTTAGTCGGACTCACTATAACTTGCGCGTGCAATGCACTGCTGATGACATCACATATTACATCACTCATGACATGGTCAGTGACATCACTCATGACATCACTGATGACACCATCCAGTGAATATGTGTCTTTCTGAAAAATAAATATTAGTGAGTTATGTTTAAATATTTAAATACATATATTAGTGTTTCACTTTGTGTATAAGTGGCTACATGTGTTGATAAGTAGCTACATGCGTATGTATATGGGTTATTTGATATTTTTATTAGTATCAGTATGAGTGTCTATATGGTTTGGTGGGGGTATTACTTAGCACATAGATGCATGAGTGACTGACTCTTTGTTTGTATGTGTTTTGAAGACAGCATATGTACAGGACTGTATGGGTGGATGAGTGTCTATATGTGTTTGTTAGTGAGTGAATGACTGTCTCACTAGTGTCTTTATCAGTAACTACATATGTTTTAATCTAGTATATATGAATATTGATGTATATAAGTGAGTATATGTGAGAGTAAGAGATTGTAAGATTTCCTGTTTAAATAAGTATGTGTTTCTATAAGTGATTGTTTAAGAGAATAAATATGTGTAATTTTCAATAGAAGTAAGGTGGAAGTGTGTGTATAACTCTATATTCAAATAAATGGTTGTTCAATAGTTTATTTGCATGTGTGAATATGTGTGTGAGTAACTTTTGGATGAATGTCGGTGTGTAACAGGATGTATAGGTGTATCTCTTCATATGATGAGTGAGTATATGTATGAGTGACTATATAGAACTGTTGGTGAATGAGTGGATGTGTATATAGATAGTGGAATTACAGAATTGCTTGTTGTAACTGATATAGGTATCTCCATTTAAAAAAAATTTCAGTTTCTATTTTTGAATATGTGTCTGAAGGGTTACTTTACACTGAGAGGAGGTCTGTCACTGTGTCACAAGGATGGTGTCATCAGTGATGTCATGAGTGATGTCACTGACCATGTCATGAGTGATGTAATATGTGATGTCATCAGCAGTGCATTGCACGCGCAAGTTATAGTGAGTCCGACTAACTATAACGTGGGAATTTCAATGGTTTTATATCAGTAAAATTTCCAGCTAACTATAACTGGTGTGAAACCTATGGTTTTGTCAGTGAATTTAATAGGTTTTTTAAATGCTAATTCCGAACTATAACTGGTGTGAAACCTATGGTTTTTTCAGTGAATTTCAAAGGTTTTTTAAATGCTAATTCCTAACTATAACTGGTGTGAAACCTATGGTTTTTTCAGTGAATTTCAAAGGTTTTTTTAATGCTAATTCCTAACTATATAAGACCTGAAAGCCCACCAGGAATCTCCAGTATGCGCCAGGGGACTGCATTGCAGAGAGGTGTAATGAAGCCACAACCCTTTTTACACCTCTCTGCAACGCAACCCCCGTGCATGTTTAAAGAGGGGGAACTAATTCCCCTTGCATACTGGGGGCCCCTGGGGGCCAATTAGCCCACCTGGAACCTCCAGTATGCGCCAGGGGCTGCATTGCAGAGGTGTAATGAGACTATGCCCCTTGTTACACCTCTCTGCAACGCAGCCCACTGCCGCGTTTGCAGAGGGGGAACTAATTCCCCTTGCATACTGGGGGTCCCTGGGGTCAACTAGTCCACCAGGAGCCTCCAGTATGCGCGAGGGAGCTGCATTGCAGAGAAGTGTAATGAGGCCACACCCTTGTTACACCTCTCTGCAATGCAGGCCACTGGCGCGTTTGCAGAGGGGGGACTAATTCCCCTTGCATACTGGGGGTCCCTGGATCATATCTGCCCAAACACCGATATTCCGAACGATTGTAAATGACTTTTCTTGAGAAACATTTGGATTTGGATTATCATGTCCTATACTTTGGAATTTTTGAAAGACTGACTTTCAGGATGCTATAAATTACTCAAGTCTGCCCGAATTGTGTGGGTAAAATTGATACCTAGTCACTTTGAATAAGAATATACTTATGTCTCGTCTAACATTTGGAAGAAATATCTAGTTATATGACAACTGGATACCGACATAACTTGAAGGAAATAAGAACGCCCTGAAGAAGTTCTGTTGTACAGAACGAAACCTTTCGGCTGGCTGTGGTACATAAACTTAAGGAAAATAAAAGCATTTGAATATACACCAAGATTCAGCGCTTCAATAAGGACTCTAAGTGATATGATTTGATTGGACTCATTGTGAAAGTGGTGCTGTGCCAAACTTTGGAATATTCTCCACTACTCTCTACTACTTACTCTCTCCGACTCCACTACTCTCAAATACTCACTGTCTACTACTCATTCTCTACTACTCTACTACTCTCTACTACTCTCTCTCTACTACTCACTCCCTACTACTCGCTACTCGCTACTCCCTACTACTCACTATCTACTACTCTCTACTACTCACTCTCTACTACTCTCTCCCTACTACTCACTCTTTACTACTCACTACTACTCTCTACTACTCACTCTCTACTTCTCACTCTCTACTACTCTCTACTACTCACTCTCTACTACTCTCTCTCTACTAGTCTCTACTACTCACTCTACTACTCACTCTCTACTACTCACTACTATTCTCTCTGCTACTCATTCTCTACTACTCTCTACTACTCACTCTCTACTACTCACTCTCTACTACTCACTCTTTACTACTCTCTACTACTCACTTTCTACTGCTCTCTACTACTCACTCTACTACTTACTCTCTACTACTCTCTACTACTCACTCTCTACTACTCACTCTCTACTACTCTCTACTGCTCACTCTACTATTCACTCTACTACTCTCTACTACTCACTCTCTGCTACTCTCTCTACTGCTCTCTACTACTCTCTACTACTCACTCTCTACTCTCTATTACTCACTCTCTACTCTCTACCTCTCTACCTCTCTCTTCTTCTCTCTCTACTAATCTCTACCTCTCTACGCTACCTCTCTACCTCTCTACCTCTACACCTCTACCTCTCTACCTCTCTCTACACGCACACATATACACATATATGCATATATATATGCATATGCATTTATATATGTATGTGTATGTATAAAAAAACAACAAAACATTTTTTTTTAAACAGCTACTTATAAAACTGTCATTCTTTTTCCCCATGGTACACTCCCCGGTACGCGCACCGGTGCGCGCACCGGTGCGCGTACCGGGCGCTCCCCCCGCGAAAATCAAAAAATTATTATTTTTTTTTTTGCCCTGCGGGGCCCTTTTATGGCCCCCACATCAAACCTAGGGGGTCAAGGGGGGTCTACTCTGCCCCCTTATGGTCATTTCCCTCTTTGTTTTGGCCACCTCTTGTGTCTCGATTTTACCGAGACACAAGATGGCGGCCGCTCCGGACTGTTTAGAATGTTTACAGACACCCGAGAGCCAATCAGCTTTCCTCACGCAAGTCGCGTGGCGCGCACGGTACGCGCACCGGTGCGCGTACCGGTGCGCTGCTATAGATATATATATTTTTTTGAACCTAAATTACTCAAAATCCAGTGGAGCACATATCTTGAGACATAGCAAAGGCACATCGGGCTACCAGTCCCTACAATTTTGCCAAGTTTGGTGGAAATCCATTCAGCCGTTCGGGCTAAAAGTGAAATCGACCGCCCTATGGAAATTAACATGGGGAAAACGCGTTTTGGGACCCCCCTTTTATCTTGGCCCCCGCTTGACGAATCCCCCCAAACTTTCAGGGAAGGACCGGGGCGCCGCGAGGCCATTTTCAGGAAATTTTCAGGCAGATTCGTCAACCGGTGCCAAAGTTATTCCAAATAGAATTTTGAGATTTAACATTGAAAAAAATCCTAACTATAACTACCTACTGGCGACCGCCAGTAGGTAATATATATATATATATATATTGCATCCAAATTGCCCATAAGCAGCGAGAGGGCACACCACGGCACTGTACCTTCCGGTATTCTAGCCTCGCTGCAGCTCGCTTTACTTTCCCCAAAGATTTCAATATGCCTCTGCCGACGCGTTTCGAGGCTAAGTACGCCTCTTCATCATGGGCTGGCAGGTACAAAAACACTGACACGCACCTCCATTGAAAATCGTCCTTTATTCAAAATTGCTCCCACAGTGGGCGTGGCATGGTTCAATAGCGTGATGAAGTTCTGGGAATTGTAGTCCCCTTTGGAGGTGCCAATTATTTCCTTTAGTAGGTTCAGTGTCATTTTATACCAATTTTACAGTCTGTTTATAACCCTTAGTAGGGAGGGTTATAAACAGGGGAGGGGGAAAGTAAAGCGAGCTGCAGCGAGGCTAGAATACCGGAAGGTACAGTGCCGTGGTGTGCCCTCTCGCTGCTTTTGGGCAATTTGGATGCAACATTTTTCACGGCCGCTCATGCCGTGGAGAGGAGCTCCGCTTCAACAGGTTTGAAGACTGCAGGATGGAACTTCTCCTACCTGATGCAGCACGGCGCTGTTCTGCTTACACAAGCTCGTCTTTGGAATCCCCTCCCTACTAAGGGTTATAAACAGACTGTAAAATTGGTATAAAATGACACTGAACCTACTAAAGGAAATAATTGGCACCTCCAAAGGGGACTACAATTCCCAGAACTTCATCACGCTATTGAACCATGCCACGCCCACTGTGGGAGCAATTTTGAATAAAGGACGATTTTCAATGGAGGTGCGTGTCAGTGTTTTTGTACCTGCCAGCCCATGATGAAGAGGCGTACTTAGCCTCGAAACGCGTCGGCAGAGGCATATTGAAATCTTTGGGGAAAGTAAAGCGAGCTGCAGCGAGGCTAGAATACCGGAAGGTACAGTGCCGTGGTGTGCCCTCTCGCTGCTTTTGGGCAATTTGGATGCAACATTTTTCACGGCCGCTCATGCCGTGGAGAGGAGCTCCGCTTCAACAGGTTTGAAGACTGCAGGATGGAACTTCTCCTACCTGATGCAGCACGGCGCTGTTCTGCTTACACAAGCTCGTCTTTGGAATCCCCTCCCTACTAAGGGTTATAAACAGACTGTAAAATTGGTATAAAATGACACTGAACCTACTAAAGGAAATAATTGGCACCTCCAAAGGGGACTACAATTCCCAGAACTTCATCACGCTATTGAACCATGCCACGCCCACTGTGGGAGCAATTTTGAATAAAGGACGATTTTCAATGGAGGTGCGTGTCAGTGTTTTTGTACCTGCCAGCCCATGATGAAGAGGCGTACTTAGCCTCGAAACACGTCGGCAGAGGCATATTGAAATCTTTGGGGAAAGTAAAGCGAGCTGCAGCGAGGCTAGAATACCGGAAGGTACAGTGCCGTGGTGTGCCCTCTCGCTGCTTTTGGGCAATTTGGATGCAACATTTTTCACGGCCGCTCATGCCGTGGAGAGGAGCTCCGCTTCAACAGGTTTGAAGACTGCAGGATGGAACTTCTCCTACCTGATGCAGCACGGCGCTGTTCTGCTTACACAAGCTCGTCTTTGGAATCCCCTCCCTACTAAGGGTTATAAACAGACTGTAAAATTGGTATAAAATGACACTGAACCTACTAAAGGAAATAATTGGCACCTCCAAAGGGGACTACAATTCCCAGAACTTCATCACGCTATTGAACCATGCCACGCCCACTGTGGGAGCAATTTTGAATAAAGGACGATTTTCAATGGAGGTGCGTGTCAGTGTTTTTGTACCTGCCAGCCCATGATGAAGAGGCGTACTTAGCCTCGAAACGCGTCGGCAGAGGCATATTGAAATCTTTGGGGAAAGTAAAGCGAGCTGCAGCGAGGCTAGAATACCGGAAGGTACAGTGCCGTGGTGTGCCCTCTCGCTGCTTTTGGGCAATTTGGATGCAACATTTTTCACGGCCGCTCATGCCGTGGAGAGGAGCTCCGCTTCAACAGGTTTGAAGACTGCAGGATGGAACTTCTCCTACCTGATGCAGCACGGCGCTGTTCTGCTTACACAAGCTCGTCTTTGGAATCCCCTCCCTACTAAGGGTTATAAACAGACTGTAAAATTGGTATAAAATGACACTGAACCTACTAAAGGAAATAATTGGCACCTCCAAAGGGGACTACAATTCCCAGAACTTCATCACGCTATTGAACCATGCCACGCCCACTGTGGGAGCAATTTTGAATAAAGGACGATTTTCAATGGAGGTGCGTGTCAGTGTTTTTGTACCTGCCAGCCCATGATGAAGAGGCGTACTTAGCCTCGAAACGCGTCGGCAGAGGCATATTGAAATCTTTGGGGAAAGTAAAGCGAGCTGCAGCGAGGCTAGAATACCGGAAGGTACAGTGCCGTGGTGTGCCCTCTCGCTGCTTTTGGGCAATTTGGATGCAACATTTTTCACGGCCGCTCATGCCGTGGAGAGGAGCTCCGCTTCAACAGGTTTGAAGACTGCAGGATGGAACTTCTCCTACCTGATGCAGCACAGCGCTGTTCTGCTTACACAAGCTCGTCTTTGGAATCCCCTCCCTACTAAGGGTTATAAACAGACTGTAAAATTGGTATAAAATGACACTGAACCTACTAAAGGAAATAATTGGCACCTCCAAAGGGGACTACAATTCCCAGAACTTCATCACGCTATTGAACCATGCCACGCCCACTGTGGGAGCAATTTTGAATAAAGGACGATTTTCAATGGAGGTGCGTGTCAGTGTTTTTGTACCTGCCAGCCCATGATGAAGAGGCGTACTTAGCCTCGAAACGCGTCGGCAGAGGCATATTGAAATCTTTGGGGAAAGTAAAGCGAGCTGCAGCGAGGCTAGAATACCGGAAGGTACAGTGCCGTGGTGTGCCCTCTCGCTGCTTTTGGGCAATTTGGATGCAACATTTTTCACGGCCGCTCATGCCGTGGAGAGGAGCTCCGCTTCAACAGGTTTGAAGACTGCAGGATGGAACTTCTCCTACCTGATGCAGCACGGCGCTGTTCTGCTTACACAAGCTCGTCTTTGGAATCCCCTCCCTACTAAGGGTTATAAACAGACTGTAAAATTGGTATAAAATGACACTGAACCTACTAAAGGAAATAATTGGCACCTCCAAAGGGGACTACAATTCCCAGAACTTCATCACGCTATTGAACCATGCCACGCCCACTGTGGGAGCAATTTTTAATAAAGGACGATTTTCAATGGAGGTGCGTGTCAGTGTTTTTGTACCTGCCAGCCCATGATGAAGAGGCGTACTTAGCCTCGAAACGCGTCGGCAGAGGCATATTGAAATCTTTGGGGAAAGTAAAGCGAGCTGCAGCGAGGCTAGAATACCGGAAGGTACAGTGCCGTGGTGTGCCCTCTCGCTGCTTTTGGGCAATTTGGATGCAATATATATATATATATATATATATATATATATATATATATATATATATATATATATATATATATATATATATATATATATATATATATATATATATATATATATATATATATATATATATATATATATATATATATATATATATATATATATATATGTATCGCTTTGTTGCCTGTTACTCCTGAATATCCCTGGTGCTGAAGAAGGCATATCACATGCCGAAATGCATTTCGCCATATCCTGCATCACTGCTGAATAAAGAAGCCTCCCTGTATTCCCCTGTCATGGCCTCTGCTTCTTTTCGGAGGAGTTCTTGTGAAATTTGCAGCGTGCAAACCAGTATCGCGCTTCACAGGCCCCTGCATCCACAGGTGGCTTTGGCTCTGCTGGCATTTGCTGCGGCGGACTACTACTGTTTCTCCAGGTTTCTGAATTTGCCTTTGTCCACCAGCGGGTTCGGGACGAGATTGGGCGGTGTCGGAGTTATCAACTCTGCGTTGGGCGGACTTGGATTTCCATAAGTGCCCCCACCGGTATTGAGAGCTGCTATCCGGTGGCTGATGCAGTTTGGGGGACCAGGGGGGTGTCGGAGTTCAAGCTACCTGCAGGAGTCGGGGCCAGACGACGTCATGATGCCACACAAGCCACTACAAACATCATTTTACCGCCGCATTACCTACCTGGAGTTGTACAGCTTTCTTTGAATTGTAGTGCATATTCACTCAGTGCACTGCTAAAGGTGAAACAAGACATTGGTCTTAGGGGTGGAGCGGACCAGAACCAATCGGGTTCTTGGGCTGGACATTTGAACTCGCTTTGTTGCCTGTTACTCCTGAAAATCCCTGGCGCTGAAGAACGCATATCACATGCCGAAATGCATTCGCCATATCTTGCATCACTGCTGAATAAAGAAGCCTCCCTGTATTCCCCTGTCGTGGCCTCTGCTTCTTTTTGGAGGAGTTCTTGTGAAATTTGCAGCGCGCAAGCCAGTATCGCGCTTCAAATGCCCCTGCATCCACAAGTGGCTTTGGCTCTGCTGGCATCTGCTGTGGCGGACTACTACTGTTTCTCCAGGTTTCTGGATTTGCCTTTGCCCACCACCGGGTTCGGGACGAGATTGGGCGGTGTCGGAGTTATCAACTCCGCGTTGGGCAAACTTGGATTTCCATAAGTGCCCCCGCCGGTATTGAGACCTGCTATCCGGTGGCTGATGCAGTTTGGGGGCCCAGGGGGGTGTCGGAGTTCAAGCTACCTGCAGGAGTCGGGGCCAGACGACGTTGTGATGGCACACAAGCCGCTACAAACACCATTTTACCGCCGCAATACCTACCTGGATTTGTACAGCTTTCTGGGAATTGTAGTGCACATTCACTCAGTGCACTGCTAAAGGTGAAAAAAGACATTGGTCTTAGGGGCGGAGCGGACCAGAACCAATCGGGTTCTAGGGCTGGACATTTAAACTCGCTTTGTTGCCTGTTACTCCTGAATATCCCTGGCGCTGAAGAAGACATATCACATGCCGAAATGCATTCGCCATATCTTGCAACACTGCTGATTAAAGAAGCCTCCCTGTATTCCCCTGTCGTGGCCTCTGCTTCTTTTTGGAGGAGTTCTTGTGAAATGTATATATATATATATATATATATATATATATATATATATATATATATATATATATATATATATATATATATATCAATGCTCGAAGGTGTCCACCTTTGAGTAGCACGCGAACAGCAGCTTGGTTTATGTATAGGTTAGGACGGGGATCCACTCGTAGACGCCGCTCCGTACGGGATCTGCCCGACGCGTTTCGAAGCTCCATCTGCTTCTCTTCAGGGGCTTTAACGGAAGCGGTGTGCGCAACCGCCGACCCACTTCCCAATTTAATGTATAACACACCCACCGATGGGAGGCTCAAATGAGACTGTGCATTCGGGGAAGTGTGGTCCGGGAAGCACACAATCAAGTCCTGTATGGACTCCACAAGTGGGCCCGTCCTCGATTCCAAGTACGACTGCTGCTTCACATTAGTGACCCCCAGGGTACCGGGGTGGTGCATACTCCGCGGCTGGACGTGTATAGCTGTATATGCAAATAAATGGATGTTCAATAGTTTATTTGCATGTGTGATTATGTGTGTGAGTAACTTTTGGATGACTGTCGGTGTGTAACAGGATGTATAGGTGTTTCACTACATATGATTTGTGAATATATGTATGAGTGACTATATAGAACTGTTAGTGAATGAGTGGATGTGTATATAGATGGTGGTATTACTGAATTGGTTGTTGTAACTGGTATGGGTATCTCTATTTTTTTGAAAATTTTAGTTTCTATTTTTGAATATGTGTTTCAAGGGTTACATTACACTGAAAGGAGGTCTGTCACTCTGTCACTAGGATGGTGTCATCAGTGATGTCATGAGTGATGTCACTGACCATGTCATGAGTGATGTAATATGTGACGTCATCAGCAGTGCATTGCAGGCGCGCAAGTTATAGTGAGTCCAACTAACTATAACGTGGGAATTTCAATGGTTTTATGTCAATAAAATTTCCAGCTAACTATAACTGGTGTCAAACCTATGGTTTTTTCCGTGAATTTAATACGTTTTTTAAATGCTAATTCCTAACTATAACTGGTGTGAAACCTATGGTTTTTTCAGTGAATTTCATAGGTTTTTTAAATGCTAATTCCTAACTACATAAGGCCTGAAACCTATGTTTTTTTCAGTGAATTTCAAAGATTTTTTAATAGCGAATTTCTATTGCTATGAAATATAATATTTTTTATAATGAATCCTATATTGTATATTTATGTAATACTATTTTTTATATGTATATTTTTTATTTTTATTTTTGTGCCTTTGAGCGCTCCCGGTGCGCGTACCAGTGAGTGCACCGGTAAGCGCAGTCTTGCGGCGCGACCCGGTGCGCGTACCGGTGAGCGTCCCGTTAGCGCTATTGCCGCGAACGAAAACATCATCGTGACGTATCGTGTAGCCGTGTCCGCATGATACGCACGGCGTAAGCGCATCCTGAAGCACCCGAGCGCATACGATCGCACTACGTAAGCGCCCCGGGGCGTGCCCCTGGGCGGGTAGCGTAAGCGCGTCGGATCATGTGACCTAAAAATAACACTTTTTATTGGTTCAGGACAGTTTTGGTTTCCAAATGATGAAAGCCCTGGTCATGTGACCTGAAAATAACACTTTTCATACGTTCAGGACAGTTTTGTTTTCCTAATGATGAAAGCCCCCACCTTTTTTCCTAATTCTCACTTTGTACTTTGAGTGAAGAAGACCTGTCTCCAGACCTATTTGTACCTATTTGTACCTATTTGTACTGAGAAATGGCTACAGTAGCAGCAGCAGCAGGAGCATCTCAACCACCACCACCACCACAAGGACCACCACAATACCACAGTGGTGGAGATGAAGAAGAGGAGGAGGAGGAGGAGGAGGAGAGGCGCTACCTGGCAGAAGATACTACCCCTACAAGCCAAAGGAGCACATTGTGTGGGATTTTTTTAAAATCCCAAGGGGCCTCAAGAATGTAAATGCGCCAAAGGTTACTTGTTTGATCTGTGGCACTGTACTTTCTAGGGGGAACCCTGCCAAAAAATATTCTTTTGGCAACAACACCATGATTCGCCACATGCAACACCGACACCCTAACAACTATAGTGAGGCAGAGGTCAGAGAACTCACCAGAAACCCTCCCCAATCTTCTCCCAGCACCTCCCAAAGTACCCAACCCACTCCATCGGGACCAGAGACAAGGGAGATGGTCCCAAACATCCAAACCCAGTTTGGAAATTTCAAAATTGTTTGCATATTTTGTGGGCGTACAATATGCTATGGTGAGCAAAGTGTTAAACTCATCAACCGTGCTGGTGACAACCACAAGTGCCCAAAGAAACCTTAATTTTTTCCTGATTTTTTTGCTCCGGTTGAGCCGTTTACAATTCCCTGTTTTTTGTTTGTCCCCATAAAAATTCCCCCAAAAATATAAAATTGTTCATAAAAGCCAAAAAAAGTACAAAATGTTCCAAAAAAATATATATATATATAAATCAACAAAAAGAATTAAAAAAACAGTTCTTTTTAGAACTACCTCCAATTTATAAAAAAATGCTACATTTTTTTAAAAATCTGTCATTCTTTTTTCCCCATGGTACGCTCCCTGGTACGCTCCGCGGTGCGCGTACCGGGCACTCCCCCGTGCAAATCGGAAAAAAAAGGATTTCTTTTTTTGCCCCGCTGGCCCCTTTTATGGCCCCCACATCAAACCTGGGGGGTCAGGGGGGTCTACCCTGTCCCCTTTTGGTCATTTCCCCTTTGTTTTTGCCACCTCTTGTGTCTCGATCCTACCGAGACACAAGATGGCGGCCACTCCGGACTGTTTGGAATGTTGACAGACACCCAAGAGCCAATCAGCTTTCCGCGCGCGAACTCGCGTAGCGCGCTGGTACGCGCCCAGGTGCGCGTACCGGGGCGCGCTTGTAGATATATATATTTTTTTTAACCTAAATTACTCAAAATACACTGGAGCATATATCTTGAGACATAGCAAAGGCACATCGGGCTACCAGTCCCTACAATTTTGCCAAGTTTGGTGGAAATCCATTCAGCGTTCGGGCTAAAAGTGAGTCCAACCGCCCTATGGAAATTAACATGAGGAAAACACGTTTTGGGACCCCCCTTTTATCTCGCCCCCCGCTTGACGAATCCCCCCCAAACTTTTAGGAAAGGAGCGGAGCGCAGCGAGGCAAATTTCAGGAAATTTTCAGGCAGATTCCTCAATCGGCGCCAAAGTTATTCCCAATAGAATGTTGCGGATTCCCTATGGAAAATAATCCTAACTAAATATATATATATATATATATATATATATATATATTTTTTTTTAATATATATATATATATATATATATACATATATTTCATATGAAACTGCCCAGCATTGAGGTACCACACATCAGCGAGATTTCACCTTTCATTCTTCACAAGTGGCAAGCACAACCGGTGTCTCCTGCCAGCAAAGTTTGCCCAAACGCGTTTCAGGCTCTGGCGGCCCTTGATCACTGGTATTGTCAGAAGTCAGGGTTAAGTAGTTTCGTGCCGTAAATGCGGCGCTTTTCAAGTTTATGGCCTCAGTGGGCGTGCCAGATAAGCACTCTGATACTTGTAGTTGTATAGTCTTTAGTAGTGCCACCCCGTCTCCTAAAATAGTTTACTCCCATGGTGGGTTTGCTGAAACAAAAACCGCTGTGTTGTCAGCCAAATTTGCGTGTGAAGGACGGCATCGCTGTTCCTCCTGATGCCATTTCACATCTTGCACAGCGTTGAGGAGCCGTACATGGGCAGCGGGGGTGCTTCGCTACCCAGGTGGGGCCGCTTACATAATCCATAATAAAACTGCCCTAAATTGACGTGCCATACACCAGCAACATTTCACCTTTTATTCTTCACAAGTAGCAAACACAACCGGCGTCTCCTGGTAGCAAAGTTTGTCCAAATGTGTTTCAGGCTCTGGCGGCCCTTGATCACTGGTATTGTCAGAAGTTAGGGTTAAGTAGTTTCGCGCCGTAAATGCGGTGCTTTGCAAGTTGATCGCCTCAGTGGCCGTTGCAGATAAGCACTGTGGTACTTGTAGTTGTATAGTCTTTAGTAGTGCCACCCCGTCTCCTTAATAGTTTACTCCCATGGTGGGTTTGCTGAAACAAAAACCGCCGACCACGAGCTTCACTGTGATTGGCTGCCACGAGCTTCACTGTGATTGGCTGCCAACACTCCAAACTAGGAAGTGTTGGCAGCCATCTTGTGACTCTGTAGAACCGAGTCACAAGAAAACAGTCAAAAAATACGAAAAAAAGAAGAAAGGGCCCACAGGCACGTGGCATTATGTTGAGCTGCACAGTTAGTGGCACCTGAAGCACTCAGCGTGTGCACAGGCAGTGATGATGCATGGTCTGGGCATGCCGCACTGGGAGCAATGTCTGTTGCCTACTGGACTGTGTCATCTGCAATCGCGACTCGATCTAAATTGTGAGCCCTGCTGTCCTCAGTGTAGATGGAAGGCAGTAGTCAGCACTGACATTGAGGAATGCTTTTTGTCACTTCCTCTTGACAAAATCAGAGGACATAGAGTACAATTCTCTCTGCAATTATTAAATCAGCGCCAGCAAGGGCCCACAGTCACGTGGCGTTGACTTGAGCTACACAGAGTTAGTGGTACTTGTAGCACTCTGCATGTGTGAAGCCAGCGAGGATGCGTGGTCCGGGTAGGCCGCACTGGGAGCAATGTCTGTTGCCTACTCGACTGTGTCATCTGCAATTGCGACTAAATCTGAATTGTGAGCCCTGCTGTCCTCAGTGTAGATGGAAGGCAGTAGTCAGCACAGACATCGAGGAATGCTTTTTGTCACTTCCTCTTGACAAAGTCTGAGGACATAGAGTACAATTCTCTCTGCAATTAATAAATGAAGACTGAATTTGAATTGTGAGCCCTGCTGACCGCAGTGTAGGCATATGGAACAAAAGATGAAATATGTATGGACTACATTGTGTAGGTTTCAGGAACGTTATAGTTAGTTGCCTACTAGAATCTGAAATTAATGAATCAAGACTGAATTTGAATTGTGAGCCCTGATGACCTCAGTTTAGGCCAGAGGCAGCGGTCAGCAAGTGCCCACTGCCACGTGGCATTGGCTTGAGCTGCCCAGAGTTAGTGGTACCTGATGTACTCATCGTGTGGGCAGCCAGCGATGATGCGTGGTCCGGGCGGCCGCACTGGTAGCAATTTCTGTTGCCTACTGGACTGCGTATTCTGCAATCGTGACTTTATCTGAATTGTCAGCCCTGCTGACCACAGTGTAGGCCGGAGGCAGCGGCCAGAAAGGGCCCACAGGCACATGGTATTGAGTTCAGCTGCACAGTTAGAAGCAACAGAAGCATTCAGCGTGTGTGCAGCCTGTGATGATGCGTGGTCCAGATGGGCTGCGCTTTTGCCTAATGAAGTCTGCCTTAATAAGGCTAGATGTCGATGACTTGTGATGCACTGAGGTAGTGGCACCTGAAGCACTCAGCGTGTGCACAGCCAGTGATGATGCGTGGTCAGGGTGGGCAGCACTGGGAGCAATGTTTGTTGCCTACTGGACTGCGCCATCTATAATTGCGACTGGATGTCAATTGTGAGCACTGCTGTCTGCAGTGTAGGCCGGAGGCAGCGGTCAGCAAGGGCCCACAGCCACGTGGCGTTGAGTTCAGCTGCACAGTTAGTAACATTAGAAGCATTCAGCGTGTGCACAGCCTGCGATGATGCATGGTCGGGACAGGCTGCACTGGTAGCAATGTCTTTTGCCTAATGAATTCAGCCTTAATAAGGCTATGTGGCGATGACTTGTGGTGCGCTGAGTTAGTGGCACATGAAGAACTCAGCGGGTGTGCAGCCTGCGATGATACGTGGTCTGGGCAGGCCACACTGGACTGCGGCATCTGTAATCCTGACTTGATTTGAATTGTGAACCCTGCTGTCCGCATTGTACATCAAAGGCAGTAGTCTGTACAGACATAACTCTGCGGTGCTGTGCCGCTGGGTTGGCAGGGGGCCTGTGTCGAGAAGGCCGATGGTCATGGCGGTGGCCTCGTGGCCGGGTGAAGGCCACTGCTTTGGCAGACGCATTGGCCTTCCCAGAAGTGAACCACACCCAGAGCCTCGGCCTATTTATTAACACTTCTACTCTAGAGTGGCGTACGTTGGACCAGCCCACTCCGCTTCCGCTGACAGGAGGGGATGATAAAGCTACATGACCGAGATCTTCCCCACTGCCTGAGGTAGCATGGATGCGTCCACTGTCCACAACAGTACAAGCACCAGTAGTATATGTGCACATGGAGATGTCTGGGCTCTGCAGAGTGAGGTCTGTCCAGCACATCACCGCTACACTTGGCATTATGAGCATTGTTATTGATGGGTGACTTGCTTTATTCACACATACTTGATTCCCACGTCTCCCAGCATTCAGCTATTGTGTGGATGAGGAGCCATGCCATTTTGGGAAGGTCCGCTGTTCTGTACTGCGCTGCCTCAGTGGTAGTAGGGGGTTGTCCAGGGGGGAAGTCCAGGGGTGGTGGCGATGGGTGTTGTGGTTTTCTTGGATGTAGGAGCTGCATGATCAGTAGCTCTATGACTTGTGTTGGTCATCAGATGTGGCTCTGGGTGGGCTCCCTTTCATGCTGTTGGTAGTCATCCTGCTTTACACCAGTAAAAGGCAGCTGTTAAATTCTTACCGCTAACGCGGTTTGTCACCTGTTTTTGTATCGCGTCGCAGATTTGGCTGGTAGTTGAAAATATTGGGAAGTAGTGTTTTTGTGTTTTTTTTTTCAATGGGAACCCTATTCTGCATATCCTTAGCATTAGTTGTCGCTCTCATTGGTGGTGATGTTTTTGGCAGAAGCTATCGCTGGAAAACTGGCGACAGCGGCAGTGTTCACCAGGTTGAGAATGAAATGAGCTAAAGTGCCAATAACTCAGCAATAAGCCCTTGAGAATACGCCCTATCATTTTGTTTTTTTTAAATTGGGATTCGTGCACCACACCGCTTTAAAAAAAAAGTAATACTTTTTTGGCCCTGGGACTTTTAGTGAGATCCCTTGAGCAGGCCTAGGGGATCAGGGTGTTTTTACCCTGCCCACTTTTCTTTTTTTTTTCATCTATTTTCTTGTGATTTGCAAGTAGCTACAACAAAGTCGTAATAAACACAAGGGCTCATTTTCAAGTCACCCTAACACCCAACAGTTGGGACTTATCGCCGAGTTATCTGCACTTTAGCGCAGCAAAAGTGGTGAAAGAATTATCGCTCCATTCTCAAGTTGGTGCACCCTGCCATATTGCCCACAGACTGACGGTACCAACACAGTGGACAATCAACATCTTTACGAAGAAAAAAGCTGCTGGCTGTGCTGCATCTGATGGCCTCTGTACCTTCCAAATAACAACTGCGAGAGTTGGAGGAGTTTCACAGCCACCCCTATTAAACTTCCAAAAACATCTTGGATGCATGTCTACAAAAGTAATGTAGGGCCCCTGTATCCACACCACCAGCTCGTCCCAATTCGTAGTATTCCTGCACAACCAACCCCAATGCCAGCCATTGCTTAACACTTCTGTGCTCCAGATCCAAGATTGTAGTCACTGAAATGGGAGTGCGCCAGGTCATGAAGTCTAGTAGTCAACAATAGTGGAAAAACAGTATTTTATTTGAAAAACATGAATGAACAACACGAAAACATCAAACAATGAGTGACATTGCCAACGGGGAAAATCAGGTTGTGGATCAAAATAACTGTAGATCGTTCTGGAAATCCCAAAACTCTGCATTCAGAAACCTGTTGGATAAATGAAGACAATGGTCAAGCGTTAGTATGGTCACAAATGTAATATGGTACAATGTATTGCACTTGGACGAACCAGAATGCTTACAGGTATGATCAATCCTGCATAAAAAGACTGTAACAGAAGTTTGTGTGTTCGTAACCTTCATGGGAAAGAAAAGGAAGGTTACAACCACAAAAACTTCTGTTACGGTCTCATTATGCAGGATTTATCACACCTGTAAGCATAATGTTTCATTTCAGCTTGATACACCTGCATGTTCACTTCACCCATACTGTGCAGGAACAGCTGAAGACCAAGCAAGGGACCCACGTCAGAGCAGGCTTCCTGAATATGTTGGGGGCAACTCACTGCACACATGTACTACTTGTGCCCCCTGCCGACAATGCGCACAATCACCGCAACAGAAACCACACGCATTCCAGCAATGTGCAGGCAAAACTGGACCACCGGGGCCTGTACACTAATGTTGTTGCAAACTTCTCAGGCAGTGTGCATGATTCCTATATCTTTTGCAAGCATCCCAGACCAGTACGCCGCTCAGCGATGACTGCCTAACCCTGCCCACCCAGACCTCAATGCTCACCTGCCGCCACCGGCATGTTTCCAAGAGGGCCCACCATGTGCCATTGATACCTCCTCAGCCATGGCTGGCTTTCACGGCACAGGCCCCCAGCGCATCCTGCTGCATCGTGCCGAGGAGTCATGTCTGTACTGCCAGCTGCCTTTGGCATACACGCGGTCCAGCCAAGCTCACAATTCAAATCGGGTCTTGGTTGCTAGGATGATGTATTGAGGCCTACGCATCATCGCAGTCTGCACACCCGCTCAGCTCTGGTGGCACTAACTCAGTGCAGCTTAAGTCATTCACACGTGGCGGGGGCCAGTGTTGGCTAAAATGCTCAGCTGCCACCAACTCTGTGCACCTCAAGTCATCACCACGTGGCAGGAAGCCAGTGTCCAGCAAAGTGCTTTGGTTGCCACCAACTCTGTGCACCTCAAGTCTTTCCTACGTTGTAGTAGGCCAGTTTCTGCCAAAGTGCCTCAGCTGCCACCAACATAATAAGCACATGGATACACCTAGATAGAGAGTGGAAATGGAGTTGAGCACATGCGCCTGACCCTTTTAATTGGCAGGGTCACAGGTCCTGTGACATCTGTGCTGCATGGGTGTGCTGTGGGTGTAAACCAGCCGTGAGAGAATGGCTATGGCATGCTGACAACTAGGCCTTTGATAAGCAGTTAATTACAGGAAAGACCTGGGACATGTAGCATTGTAGTTCCCTCCCTGTACGCGTAAGCGGAGTGGGCTGGCTGAAATGCGCATCCTTCACGACTTTACCAATATGGCGGTTTAAATCCGAGATAGGTGCACGATGGGTGTGTGAATCCACTTTTTTCTCCCCCCCCCAAAAAAAATATATATTAATCTTTAAGGAAACAGAAGACATTATATTATTTTTATAACAAACAAAAAAAATTACAAAAACTATTTTTAGGATATTAAAGTTACAAAATATCACAACAAAAAAAATTCTAAATGACTGAAAAAACATGGTTGTAATGAACATTATAATTCGAAATTTGCATTTAAAAAACCTTTGAAAATCACTGAGAAAACCATAGGTTTCAGGAATGTTATAGTTAGAAATTAGCATTTAAAAACCTTCGAAATTCACTTAAAAAAACATAGGTTTCAGGGATGTTATAGTTAGTAGGACATTTATCTCCTTCAAAACCATAGAATTCCCCGTTATAGTTAGTTCACCTAACTATAACTCGTGCCCCCGCAATGCAGTGTTGATGACATCACATATTACATCATTCATGACATTGTCAGTGACATCAAGCTAACACTTGCTTTATGTTGAAAGCAAGTAATCACCATTCTTGCTTTCATGCTTCTCATACACTTGGATATAATAAAGGTAGCATTCTTAGACCACTATGAAAAGCAACATATTGTTAATTGTAAATTGTTTACTAATGGTAACTTGTGACCATGTTTTTATGCCAGACCGATTGCTACTAACACAGCTTACAGCATTTCCTGGAACAGAAAAGATTTTGCATTAATGAAATATATGTGCAAGTTTGAACCTCTTGTACACATGGATACAAATTTTACTGTAGTTGTAAACAATCCTATTTCACAAATCTATAAATACTGTGGGACTGTAAACTGGCAGTTAACAGATATCTGTTTAAGGGGTTGGGCCTAATTGCCCAGTAAACAAATTAACAAAATAAACATGAAAACTTGGTGTCCTTCACCCCAAACAACATGCACAGAACTCTGGGCAATAGGTATTCTACACCCATGCGGTATATGGCATAACCAATTGGCATATATTTTTTTTATAATAGTATGAACATTAACCCAGAAGCTCAAGAGAGTGTAGTCTTCTGAAAAGACAGAATCAGTGTCGGCCTTTGACAAGAGGGTTCCAAGACTCACCCCTCTAAATTTAGTTAGAACTTGATCTAAAGTCACATATTGAATGGTGCACTGCTCAGAATCAATATCATCTTTAGCAGAAACAACCTTCAGAGATGAAAGGTTCTTTATCAAATAGAATTGCTCAGGTCCTTACTTTGGTACAACCCTTATGGTGAGCAAACACAGCCATGCAGAGGTGTCTCGTTAAACCCGTGGGCAACTTACTTCAGTAGCAACGTGTTATGTATTTCTGCTGGCCCATCCTCAAGGTGTGTAAACATTTACATCTGATTCTAGCAATAACTGTTGGGGACCAGCCCTGCAGTTGAAATTCTGAAATCAGCGGAAAATCCAATATAGAGGTCTTTAGCTGCTCTGTTATTTGGATATAAACAACAATAATATGTACACTTTAACTGGTGAAAGAACTATACCCTAAACTGCTTCTTTTGTAAGGCTCCATTTCTTTTTCTTTTGACTTCATGATATAATTAGATTCAGGGCTAGAGGGCAGGCCACAAAATGAACTTAGATGTTTCAGTTTGGACGTGCCTGGCAGGTGAGTACATGCTTTTCTAATCAACGACCTTGGTATTTCCCCCTGGTTGGTGATGACAAAAGCTGGGTGCTATAACTAAAACTACTGCCTGAGATAGACTCCAACTAGCCACCTCGGTGTGATCTCATTAGATATTAGTATCTGAAATCCTAATCATAATATAACCAGGCAAAGCCCTCCTAATCATGGTGCACGTTCAGAATCATGTTCATGTAAAATACTAATTCAGCTTCCAAATCGAGTTTTTCTCACTGTACTGTCAGGCACACATGAAAACCAAATAGATTTAACTTCCTTTTTGTTGGCCCTGCTCAGTGAAAACATCTCAATGAACTTGTCTTGGCATTTGAAGCTGAATGGGTCAATTTTAGCTTCTAAAATCATGCATGTGCTCTAGCATGTGCTCTAGCAAAGGAGGGCGATCACTTGCTCACCCAGCCTGCCCCACCATGCTCTTCACTTGACCAATAGTCGATTTTGCAATGGTGTGGTCCCATGACACAAACCTCCCCAAGCAGATGGGAGCTGCCAGCTAACACTGAAGGAGGGTTCCAGAACATGCTGCCTTACAGCAAGGAAATCACTGGACAAGGTCAACCGAACAGTGGCAGTCTGGCTGTTGATGTTACGACCCACCAGGTGCAGGAGCCCAGGTGAGACAAAGAGGTGGTGGTGGGTACAATTCTTGAGATGGCGCTGGTGTCAAGTCCGGGCAGGATCACAGGGAAGAAAGTCCTCACCCTGACATCAAAAATCTAAACCCTTGTTTACTGCTGCAGCAGACGGTAAACACCCAAAATATCGACTTTTAAATATCGACTGTCCAGAATATCGAATTAAAAATATCAAGAGGGCAGAATATCGAATTCCTAAAATATAGTTGAGTTTAATATCGAATTTGAGGTAAGAAATATCGTTTTCCATAATATTGAATTTAGAAATATCGTTTTCCATAATATCAATTTTTTAAGTGTTATGTATGCTAGTATATGTGTTAAAATTATATATTATTTTTGTAATGTATGTTTGAATTTTTTGTAAGTTATTAATTTTATGTTACATATATTTTTGCGTATTTTACTTCCGTAGCGGGTTGTGGGTTTATAGGGGAATAGGGTGGGAAGTAATTTAAGTATAATATATTTTTAAATATTTATTTAGAATTAATTAAATATATTTAAATTAATTTTTGTGTAATTTAATTCTGTAGCGGTTTGTGGGTTTATAGGGGAATAGGGTGGAAAGTAATTTAATTTAAATTAATTATTTAGTTAATTCATGGTTTAATAATTTAATATTTAATAATTTATATTGCTAATTTAGTTAGTTAATTAATTATTAATTGATTAATAACAAGTAATAATTCATTATAATTATGTTATGTGTGTTCAGAGAATTATTAATTAGTAATAATTATATATCAATAATTAATAATTAATATGTTAATATGTTAATTGTGTATATTTCTTTAGGAGCAGGTTGAGTGTTGGTAGGGGGAGTAGGCTAAGTAGACATTTAAATTTAAATCACATTTTTATATGATATTTATTAAAAGTTATTTTATAGTGTTAATTGTGTGAATTAATTTAGATGTGATGGTTATTATTTTTATTTTTAATTCTCATTAGCTAATTACAATATTGGAGGTGACGTTTATAGAGGAAAATGGTGGGAGGTAAATACATTTTTATTAATTAATTAATTGTTAATTAATTTGTATTATATTGCAGGAGTGGGTATACTAAGTTATTCTTCTATGCTATCCAACACTTTCCCTACTGTTTCACTCACTGGAGTGGGAATAGTATTTTTTACCCTCTCGCTATCCAACACTTCCCCTACTGTTCCACTCACTGGAGTGGGAATAGTACTTTTTACCCATCAGCTATCCAACACTTTCCCTACTGTTCCACTCACTGGAGTGGGAATAGCAATTTCTACTCACCCGCTATCCAACACTTTCCCTACTGTTCATCTCACTGTAGTGAGAATAGTAATGTTTACACTCTCGCTATCCAATACTTTCCCTACTGTTCACTCACTGGAGTGGGAATAGTAATTTTTACACTCCTGCTATCCAACACTTTCCCTACTGTTCCGCTCGCTGGAGTAGACATAGTAATTTTTACCCACCCGCTATCCAACACTTTCCCTACTGTTTCACTCGCTGGAGTCGGAATATTAATTTGTACCCACCCACTATCCAACACTTTCCCTACAGTTCCACTTGCTGGAGTAGGAATAGCAAATTGTACCTACCCGCTATCCAACAAATTCCCTACTTTTGCAGTTGTTGGAGTGTGAATGCTAATTTTATTCCCTTATCTATGCAATGGTTTTAATTTTGTTATACTTAATGTAGTGTAAATTATTAAATAACATTAAAAAAATTACTTTAACTATCTACATTATTATATATTATTTATTTTTATATTTATATAATAGGTTTATTTATATATACATATGTAAATATATTTTTAATAATGTTTTAAATATATTAAAATTAAGATTATAATTATTTTATAATAATAAGTAAATATGTATGTTAACAATATTTAATATGTTTTTATATGATATTTATTATTTTTACATTTTAAGCTTTTTAACATTGTTTTAACTATGTTTTATTTAATTGTGTTTAATATTTAATTACTGTTATATTATTTTTAATACATTTGAAAAATTCAATATTTTAGTTAACTATATTTTAAACATTGATATTTTGTACTCGCTATATATTAGTACTTACCTGTTTGTAGATAGGGACTCTATATTCTGTCCCTCAATATTTTGGCATCAATATTCTGGACAGTCGATATTCTGTCCCTCGATATTTAGTCACTGATCCGCAGCAGACACATGTCTACCACCCTGGCATCGAAACTGGTACCTGAACCAGGGGTAGGTGCAACGCAAGCCTAAGTTTGAGGCCATGTTGTGGAGGATGCTACAAATGGCCAAAGAATGGGGAGGGGCATCCCCAGCATAATATCATTTTCCCGAAAGCATGGTGGTCTACTTCAGTCTAGAATGCTGCTACTTTGCGATTTTGCTTACAAAGCCCAAAGATCAAAACGATCCCTATGAAATGACAGAGTTTGTAACCATATATTTCCAAAGTCCATATAATATAGTTGACCTATTTCTGTATAATTACTCCCTATATAAGTTCTTATGTGCTGTTTTTGATGCTTTCACAACTCTCCGTTTGTACAGCCAAAAAAGAGTTTAATGAACACAAATATTAATTTGGAACCACATAATCAATCTCATGAAACACATGCCTAAGCATCCTCATTACCGGATCACAAATGTGTCAGGAAATTTAAAAAAACATATTGACATGCATGACATACTTCATAGTAGAAGGAGTGTGTTATAATTCATCCTCTTTCTCTATCTGCACTATAGTATTTCTATGTACCCTCTTTGGTCTCTCCATCCCTTCCTCTTTCTACCCTTTGGAATGTTCCTACAGTTGAGCCAGAGGCTGCCTCGGAATGTTGGCAAGGCAGCCTGACTGCCAGAGTTCCAGAGTAGAGGCCGTAATAAAGAGGTAACCTGAACTTCACCTGCCTGTTCCAGGCATCTTTGTTACAGAGTGCTGTAGTATTTTGTTTACAGTTGGTGTTGCCTGTAAATAAATGAAGTTTATATTTTATGAAATATGCATAGATGTATCACAAAGTGCATTTAAAGTAGAAAAGCCGCAGTCTGAGAGGCTGTTGGCAAGGTACATTGTTGCATTGTTAATCAAAGTGACTATTAATATTTTAACATGTGCAAGTTATTTAACTCATGAAACTTGCAGTGGTACTTAACGGAGATATAGAAGTTCAAAGATTGTTGTATTGAGGTACGAACTGTCGACTTGTGTGGAAGATGAGTGAGATGCAAATCTGTTGCCTTACCTTTCCCCATTAAACTGAAGTGGGCAGGCAACCACCGTGAACCATTTCTTGCATCCTATTTTTGGTGTCGGAGTAGTTAATTAATGGACTATGCAAATCACAGACTCGTGAGTGGCTTTTGTCTTGAAGGCGGTGTAATAAGGGAGATCTTCCAATTAATATGTCGTTTATAATTTCTAATATATAAGGAGTCACTAAGAGAAAAACATATTTCAAAAATACATTCATGTAGTTCAAACAGGTCCAACCTGAATTTTAAAAGGACAGGAAGGGATGTAGGAAATAAATCATATTTTCAGTTTGCATGAAGAATGAGATCAACTAATGGAAGTGCTGAGCCCAGAAAATTTGTAAAGTAGCCCTTTTGACGGGATTTGGTTAAGGAAGAATCGTGAGTTTTCAAGAGATTAGCAGCATAATGAAGGATGTAGTGGCAGTGGGAACTGTACAGTTTACATATTTTTAGTTTTGAGCTTTTAATTTGAATTGTTTTATTTCTTTATAGAAAGTTTGAGGGGTTCCCATCCACACACCCAATAATCAAGCAATTGTTTAACCGTTCTTGGTTATAAACCTCCTCATAGTTGTTTCACATCATAGAGGATTATAATTCCCGAACCAACATCAACTAAAAGCAGGCACTGAAAATGTCTGTTGTGCCTAAAATTCTATTTGCAATTGACTCAAAATTATTTTTTTTGCAGGTTATGTTCTCATTTAGGTTGAGGTCTAACCTTGTATTTTGATGTTGAGAAATAGCATTTTGGCCAGAATTTCTATGACCTCGTGTGGGGCTGGTGGTAGGACGGCTGAAGGCTTTAACTTTTTATTTCTAACAGACTGAAGGTCGATTCACAATTTGACAGTATTTACTCTGACCATCAGAGTAGCAGAGGGCAATACGCCCACCACGATGGCAGAGAGAGGACAGCCATATTTTGAGGTCACCTGAAATATCTGTAACTTCAGAGGAACCCCTTTCACAGTGGTTCCTCAGAATGTGCCAGACAATTAGTGGATAGCCACTGTAGTTTTGATGGCTGACAACCAAACTTTTTGTAAAAAAAACAACTCCCAAAGGGGGAGTTTGCGTTTGAAAATCAAACAGATAATGACCCACACTCCAATCAAGTTTTTTCCCTGGGTGTGGGGGGGAAGGGGCATCATTTTCATTTTTATCTTTGTTGACAGTCAAAAGGACAACAGACAGTCCTTCTAATATAGGGTGTGCAGTGTAACGCCCTAAGTCCAGTGACCAGCACACTATCCGTCAGAGTAAGCCTTTTATTGACAAAGCCAATGGGTGAACTGCCATTAGACAGGTGACTGTCCATCTGACTTACAGTAGAGCTGGTTGACCTAGAGTTTGGAGGACAGAATACTCAGTTGCATTTGTGGTGGAGTAACCTGTCATCCAAAGTCTAAATCAGACCCTGAGTGGTAATCGCAAGGATGGAATAGTCCTTCAGAAAAATATTATAATAATTTTTGGTTTAATACTATTTGCCTGCATCAGTTTATGCAGCTGCTGAAGGAGACTGCTAAACCATTATTTTGGGATTTCATGAGGTTCACCAGTTCCTTGAGAGGCTTTCTGTCTGTGATTTCTATGTCTTAACTTCCAGGTCTCTTTCCCCACTCAAATGTATTTCTAAAAATATGTAGTACTATAGAACCCATTTAGATCTGCTCTGTCCATTTGCACCTCTCCTTAGCTACGGTTCTTTGCTGAACTTTCAGAACTCCACCAGATTCACTCACCCAGCACACACCTTTTCTGAGGGCTCTCCTCTTCTCCATTTATCTTTTGCTGTTGGCGAGTGTGGATTGCCTTTCTTTATTGTTCCTTTCAAATGTGGTAGCAAAAATGTCTAGGAAGTTTTCTGGGCCTAACTAACCAGTGCTTTTTCCTTGCTGTCACCTTATTTTTCTTGCTTTCCCTGCGCGCACTTACTGCTGTAACCCTTCTTACTTAGTATGTGTTGCCAACTGTTCTGCTCAACTCCAAAAGCTAAATTAGGGAATGTAAATTGGGTGGGAGAGTCATGAGGCACATTCTGGAAAGGAGGCATGCTCACTGGTGGGGAAGTTTAATTTTCTACTTCTATTTGGAGGGCTTCTGTAGATTGGCCGAACACATCCTGTTGTCTAATTACCAGACCTAGCCTGCAGGGGCTGGAGCTGGGTTCGTCAGTGAGTCTACGGTAGGCATACTTATCATTCTAAGTATTTTGTCCTTCATTACTCCCTTAGGTGTCAGCATTTGGTTACACGAGCTGAACCCATAGAGCATAAGACCTCCATTTCAATAATTTGTCGTTATTTAATTTCTCCTGTTTCACCTGTAGTGCTGGCAGCTCATGAAAAGGCAACTCTTAAGGGCATTAAGATCTATGTTGACATTCTCTGAATTAAACTGTCTGTGCAACCACCTCAGACCCTCAAGGGGGAATAATGCTTGTGTTTAAAGGTGCCTTTAAAAAAATAACCAATCTTTACCCCATAGTGCTTATGCTTAAGTTGCCATTCAAAAAATAACCAATCTTAACCCTAGTCTGGAAAAATTCTAAAAAAACTTTGAGACCCTGCTTGATGAACCTGCTCGACTATTACCAAATAACTGAAAGTTGATGAGCTCCTCTTTACAAATACTATGTAGTGTAGTTCCTATATTCCCAGTAGGCTCTGCGCATTGGAATAATATATTCAGCAGTATAGACGTAGGACTGAGGTCGACTAGGTCTCTACTGACTATATTAGACTTAAGGTTTGCCAGCTAGGTCAGAGGTCACTAGAAACTTTCTCGAATAAACAAGGAGGAGTTTAACCTCCCTGGATAGACAAGAAGGGATTAGCTTCCGATAACCATATAACATGACAACTTTGCTCCCTCAGAATAAGAGTATATCTCTAGAGTCGTGTGAAAACAATAGACAGCTATTTCACTCAGTCCAATGTGCTTACTTAGTTTCACCAGAGTGCAGAGAAGAGAGAGACGGGCGTTTTCAATAAAAGGTATAATTTATTGAGCAGTCTTCCTTCTCATGCAAGAGAAATTAATTGCCACAATTGCAATACTTAATGTAAAGTAAAGTGCATACAGTAAAAGAAGTATTATGAAATAATACTGTAAAAGCATTGATATGGTTTCTTTGCCATAAAATACTTACAATGGATAAAATCTATACATACATATATACATTGGCTAACGTACTCAACTGGTGCTTCTAAATACGCCTACCCCGGTGTACCTGACCTAAGCCTAATACGTGGGAAGGAGTAAGTAAGTAGCAGTTTAAGTTAAGTTGCTTTTGCCAAGAATCTGACTCAAGAATTCTCTTTAAGGGTTTAGTCAGCTCCGTACCTTGGTAATAGAATGTGGGAGGTCTGGTATCTCTTTCCTCAGGACTCGATATTCCAGCAACCCGCAAGGGTAGGCTGGAAACGCCGGAGCTGGGTTTTCTCGGCTGCAGAAAAAGACAGCGTCTTTCTCAGCGTGTCAAAGAGGAGGGGCAGCGTCTGTGGGCTCTCGCATCAGCTAGGCTCTCAGGCAAGTAGATAGCTGCTCTGCTCCAACACCACCGTGTGTTTGCTTAAGGCAACGTTGGTATATTTATACCTGAAAGGTGCCGGGTTTGACGTAAGGTTGGACGTAAGACGTCAATAAAGATGTTACTAAGAACTGGCCGTTCTTACAGTGCTCGCAGGAGTTCTATTACAAATCAAAACAAAAGCAGGTGGGGATTTCCCAGGTTGCTGGAGGTTTGGTGTGTCGAAAGAACTCGTTGTGCTTTCTAGGAATCCAAGGAAGTAGCTTCGGCAGTGCTTTAGACTGCAGGGGCTATTTACTTAAATATGGATCTGATTCTTATGCCATTTATAGGGATATTATTGATTATAGCCGTACAAGGGCACAAAATAGCAATATTGATTCAGGTTCATAGATAAAAACACAATAACTATTTTGCTCAAATCTTGTGTTTTTAAAACTCTCAGCGGTTAAACACCAACCTCAAATCACTGACTTTCTATGTCAGACTAACTTGAATATTTAGCTTCTGACAGAACATGGCTCTCATCAGTCAGCCATTCGATTACAATAGCTATCACTTCAGCAGTCTTTTTGTTACTTCACCAGAATTAGCCATTGAGAATGGGATGTGGTATTACTATTCTTGATAAATCTCAGCTTCCTCTCTAAACCATGCCGACAACTGTTTCTTCGATAGCATGAGAATGTATGGGTTTCAATTTAAAACTCTCTTTTTAAATCTCTTCTGCTTTTCTGCTCTACTTGTGCCCAGAGGGCTGCAACAACAAAATGTTGCAACTTTCCTAGCTCTGTTTACTTCCCTCCATTCACTATTCTTTATTAACCACTCAAGGAGACTTGAACTCATGGCTGAACAAGAGTTCACATTCAACCTGAGAAATGCTCTATCAAGGTTTTTCTGATTAATGGTTTGCTAGATAACTACAAAGTACACTTACATTAGAATACATACTCTTGACATTATAATCTCTAAACACCTAGGGGTCGATTCCGATTCGGGAAACAAATCCGTACGATCATTCGTATTCTTAGCCATTTCCGTACGAATCGTACATAACTGTACAAATCGCGCAGTACGATCTGTAGGAATAGAATACGTACGAATGTCTGCGAACCGTACAAAAAACAAGGTTAAATCCGTATGACATAGAGTCGCACAGTGAATCGTACAATTTGTGAACATGCCGTACGACCCGCCAAGTACGATCCGGACGGGGACCGAGAAAGCGATTCGTACAGAAAGCGGTGATTGAGCAATTTGTATGGAGAACCACATATACGCACATACCCCTGCGATCATGGGGGTATGCACCATACCCCTATGCTCTTCACCCCTTTCCAACGTACACCTACACACCATACACCTACGCTACGTACACCCATGTACCGCACCCCGATGTACCATACCCCTGCGCTTCATACCCCGACGCACCATACCAGTTCGCACCGTACCCCTGCGAACATGGGGTGCACTCGCACACCCGGGGGAGTCCGTTTTGCACGTGTTTTTGAGTCAAAATGTGCTTTTACAGATGCTTTAAAGTCCCGTAGAGAAAGAGTCGTACGGAGTGTTGTCCAGACTAATCGTTCTGGTTCGTAAAAAGCTGCCTCGATACGTAAGAACATCGCGTACTGCGTGTTCCGATTGCGATCCGTACGGTTTCTTGAATCGTACAGTCTTTTGTACGATTAGTACGGAGAAACTGCATTGAGTACACATCGTACTACATCGTATGTACGGGTACGGTTCTACGTACGAATCGTACGGGAAAAATGCTCCGTACGGCGATTCGGACTGGATTTTCCCGAATCGGAATCGGCCACCTAATGTATCCAACTCTGTGATTTATCCATTTGTTTGTAGGACCATTTCTCCATCTTCTTTGAAAGACCTCAAGTTAGTTTTCCTGAAAGGCAGCACAATACTTCAAGTTACACCTTAAGGAGGGTGTGCCACCTGATTAAGAAACATCTACCTAAAATTACATCTCAGTGATCTTAATTACTTTTTAACAGCTGACCCATTGACTTGTACTTAGTGTAAGCAAATTCCTCTTCTGCATGGCCAGCCCCAATTTGTGAACTAATGATATTGGTTTTTGGACTCTCTATACACTAACATCCTGTTACCTAGACCCCTAAAAACGTAAAAACATTTTGAAATGCTAGTAACACTACTTGGCAAATGTAACTTACTTATAAATCCTTTGTATATGGTACCACAGGTACCCAGGGTGTGTACATTAAATGCCACTAGTGGACTGTAGTACATACTGTGCAGCCACTAAAGTGACAATGCAAAGCATGTCTTCAGCCGCCGGCTCCTGCAGCCTGGGTGTGAAGTTATAAAGCTTCAAATTTGCCTTGCAAAACAAACCTTTGCAAAGGCCGGACCCCTCTTACTTAGTACTTATAAGTCCCCCCTAAAGTAGGCCCTAAATGGCCATATGGCAAGATGCATAATATTTGAAAAGTAGGGCATGTGTACATAAGTGTTATATGTCTTGGCAGTGACAAATCTCCAAAGTAGTGTTTCATAGTTGCAAAGCAGGTTCAGCTACATAAAAACACTGGCTTACATTATAACACCATATAAAGCTTAGCTTCATTTGGAATAGCAACAACTATGATGCAAAGTCTCAAATTAATAGCAATTTAAAGTCTAATCGAATGGCCTAGTCCGATTTTAAATTATAGTTTTTAAAATGCAACTTTTAGAAAGCTAGGGAAACAAAAAAGCTTGGGTCTATATACTAACTGGCCTAGACCACTCAAATTGAAACAGCAAAAACATTGGCCAGGTAGATTGGTTGTGACAACAAAATCTAGTACCACTTATCGTTTTTGATCTAAGCGGACACACTTTTCATTTAGTATTTTTTACTCAGTCTTTCGTTTTTCAAGAACATCATTCATATATGTCTGAAGAATCATACCATTTCAGTAGCAAAATTCACATAAAAATACAATATTCAAAACACAAATTTGACAAGCACTGTGAATGAGACATATTTACATTTACACAATATATACAAAAACACAGACAAAAAATTCCTATCTTCATTAAATGTTTAAGGCACCAGTCCTGATGTACAACCTACAGACAAGCAAGGGGCCGTTCAGTGTTATTGCTGGCCTGCTTACTTGATTATGCTGGAACCTACCGACTACTAGGGTCAAAGTTCAGGTAGAATTCATCTACAATTAAAGTCCTGATATGCCCTTCCTGAATCTTGTTCCAGCATCGAGTCAACGCGTTTCGAACCCACGTGTCATTGAGGGGTTCTCCTCAGGACCTGGACTGGAGACTGTCCTGTACTGAAATGTAGCCTTGGCTCTCTCTCAGGGGCACTGTAGTTCTGTATTTCTTGTGGTAGAAATTTTCTATGATGATTCAAACTTGTAGAGTGTGCTCAAGGACGGAGGAGGCGCGATTCAATCACGATGAACGCAGGGGATTTACTTCATAAGGGCGGCAGGGGAGAATCAGCAATCCTGATTCTGCTTGACCTGTCCGCCGCTTTCGATACGGTGAACCACGGCATCCTGACAGAAAGATTAAAGAACATCGGAGTCGGAGGTGTTGCGCTCGACTGGTTTCGCTCCTATCTGACTGACAGATGGCAGGCAGTAGCTATCCCTCCATACCAATCAGAGTTCATCAAAGTCCCGCATGGGGTCCCACAGGGGTCTGCTATTAGCCCCATACTTTTTAATATTTATATGCAACCCCTGATGCGGATTATCAAAAGCCATGGCATCAGCGTGACAAATTACGCAGATGACACGCAGCTGATAATCTCGCTTGATGGAGCCCATGCAAACTCATTGGAAACTTTCCACACCTGTATGCTGGAAATGTCACTCTGGCTTAACCAGAATTCACTACAATTCAACAGTGAGAAAACTGAAATACTGCACTGTACAGTAGGAAAAATCCCCAAAAGTCTACCTCTAGACTTTTGGCCTCAGCTGTTGGGGGACTCGCCTACCCCAGTGAACTCAGTAAAAAACCTTGGAGTCACAAACAACAACAAATTGAACCTAGAAACAAATGTCAACAAGCAGGTTAGCTGCTGCTTTGCTCTACTGAGAGGACTCCGAAAGCTGCTGCCTCTCCTGCCCCCACAGACCAGAGCCGACATAGTCAGGAGTACCATCCTCAGCCGCCTGGACTACTGCAATGCCCTTCTGCTGGAATCCCCCGCCTATCTTATTTCCAGACTTCAAAGTGTCCAGGCGGCAGCAGCCAAACTGGCTCTCTCTCGTGAGCGAAGATCCTCTACCACTCTTGCCCTGGCCGACCTACACTGGCTGCCTATACATCAGAGGATCTGTTTCAAATCCCTATGTATTGTTTTCAGGGCAGTTCACGGGCTAGGCCCCCGACCACTCCAGAACAAATTCAAGTGGTATGAGCCCACCCGGTCCCTTCGATCCGCATCTTCAAACCTCATTAGCATTCCCAGGATCAAGAAAGCCACCTGTGGGGGACGAGCCTTCAGTATAGCTGCAGCCCACCGATGGAATAGCCTCCCCATCGACATCAGAAAAACAAATGCACTTATGACCTTTCGTAAAATGGTGAAGACATGGCTCTTTCCCAAAAAATCCCCAAAAAACCCACCAAAAAAAATAACAAAATCTATTTCGATCAGCACCATGTCCACTGTCCTCTCCTGTCCACACTGAGTTTTAACTATATGTACTCAGCGCCAGGATGCCCGTAGGGTTGCAGAGCGCTTTACAAATGCAATAAATAAATAAATAAATAAATAATCCTGCCGGGTGTCCGCTCAGAGTTGGGCATTCAGAGTGTCTCCACGCTCGCGGCTTCCGCATACGTCGCTGTGTGTCCGCTTAGATAAGTGGTACTAGATTTTGTCATTACAACCAGTCTACCTGGCCAATGTTTTTGCTGTTTCACTTTTAGAAAGCTGACATTTTCCTGCCTTTGTCAAACATCCCTGTCTGACATAAACTGGCTGTCTCTAAACTAAATTCACAGACACTACACCAAGTTAGTTGAAAGGTGATTTCACCCCAACAACAGGGGGCGTCAATTACCTAGTTTCATTGAAGCAGGATGAACCCAAAGAGCCCACAATAACAACCTTAGGCTATAGTAACAAGGAAGATAAAGCAGCAAAGTCATACTATCATAAAGCATGACTGTTTGGGATGAAGGGTCTTAAAAGGACTTAGTAGATGAAGGTAGGATCTGTACTAGCTATAGTGTACTCAGTTGCAGATAGCTTGGCTGCTTTAAACATATTGTAGATTCTAAAGATGCTATGGCATTATGCATACTGTCAAGACAGAAACAATTCATTTTCATAAGTTAAGACTTACCAGTTCTGTAATTACCATCACTTTTCTTTTTCTTGGCTTCAGATGACTTCCGTATGTGTCCAGAACCAATTTCCCAGAGCTGCTCACACAGAAAACGTTTATATACCCAGAGATTATGTAGAATGTGTATGAAATTTTGAAAATGCAAGGAGATTAGCAGTGGTAGTTACATCAGATCGTATTTAATAAGATGCAACTGCTTTGACAAGCAGAAAGTCCAAAGCAGAAGCCATTATGGAAGATTCTATAAGCTTAACCTCTTCCTTCAACAGCACTATTTTCTTTTCAGAAAAGTCTGGATTACAGCTCCAGAGTTTACTCTTCATTCATTTAGATTCTTCTGGGGGCAAAGTTTAACTTAAGCTTCCCCATAGTTAATAAAACAATACAAACACTAAAATCATAAACAGAGTTCCACAATAAAAGAAGCTCCCCTAAAATGCCCAAAGATTAGCTTTAGAGGCTTCCATCCAGCAGATCCAAGCAAACATCCAGGGTGGTGGGTGGTGTTCTGTTTTATCAGGAATTTGGGTACTTCTAATATAGGGTGTACCCTATGAGACTCAAGAATCACCGCCTCACACCGACCAGCTCCAAACAGATCACTTAGTGCTCTTGCATCAACCAAATGTTTCCAGTGTAACTCAGGACTTTACTATTGTCTCTATTCTTTTTAATACCTCAGTAATCTTTCATCTTTCATTTTTGATGCAGTCCCCTGGAATCACCTGCTTTAAATATAAGAACTAGATGATTCTCAAAGTTGAAGAAACTGCCAATCATGAGTCATACAGGCCAGGGCTGTATCTATTTGCCATCACTTACTGGAAGGCAAGGAAGTACAAATTGAATGCTAATAATACAGAAATCTTGCCTTGTGTTGGGGCCGAGCTAGCCTGCAGAGAAGATGGCTGCTTAAGCCGTCGGCTCCTCTGCCAGATTAATTATCCTGCTAAAATATCCTACATCGCCAGTGCCTAACCTGTGCCAAAACGCTGCCAAACAGTGTTGGAGCGTGAGATCTGAGACCGACGAGAGGAACTGCTGCTGGGAGCCGGAGCGCGCTTCCAATCGGGATAGGCACCTGCGCGACTCCCCAGGCTCTGCGTGACGATACAGGCCTGCCCTGCGAGACACCGCGGCGGACGCCGCCAGGGACCGCCCGTGCACCGAGTCCACTGCTCCGGTGCTGACAGGAGGGAGACCGGGACCTCTGGTAAGGAGCGGCGGGCGAGGGAGACGAGCTGAGAGTGCTGCGCCGGCCTGGTGGCCTGATGCGGGCGCGACAAACTAATTGAGCCCCCCGGCTCCGGCTGGGTCTACGGAATTCCCGAAATCGGCGGCGGCGGCAGAAAGGGACCTCTGTGTCGCTGGGACCTACTTAACTTGCCAGCAGGCGTGGAAATCTGCGGATCACTGTGCGCTCAGGCATAGGGGGAACAGTAGTGCCCGGATACATCGGCACAGCGCAGGAGCGTAGGGTGAAGAGCGCGAGATCGACTTTGGAGCAGAGCAGCCACTGAGGGCACTAAGCAGGGAGGACTACGAGGCCTCAAGCGCTGCAGAGATAACATCACCCCACTGATGCTTTGAGACTTGACCTTGGCCTGGGGCCTTGCATCACGCAGACCAGCACTGACCGGGTGTTAGATTTGGGCCGTCTCGCAGCAACAAACCGCCCTTTTGAGGCTCTGGTGTTCCCCCTATGCACTACAGTGAAAGTTGTGCCATATACAGGGCCCTGAACTGCAGCCTACTGTGCCACGTGGAAGACGGAAATATTAGAGAATTGTGAGCCTGGCCAATGCGGCGCTCGAGGGACGTCACGAGGGCTCGTTTCTTGTTCCACCCCACCTGCCACGTTGCACCTGCAGGCCTGATCAGCTCCCCTGGAGTATCTTATAAGTGTGCTGAATAGTAGCTGAAGGGCAAGAGATCATGTGTGATATTACAACGGAGAAGAACTCTGGCTGCGGGGTGAGCAGACTGCTTGGACATTGCTCCGCTACCTTACCCCGGGAAACGTGTACCGGTGAGGTCGTACCGTGCTAGTGTACTCCCGAGAAGACTTCCACCAAATTTGGCCCTGAATGGAGACTGAAGTGGGCCGCGTGCACACTGCCTGCCCTAGGTTAGGGCTGCTAAGGCCAGAAGAGTGACAGGTGTGCTGGACTGACTGGCGCCTGAGGAATTGAAGCCGTCATGAGACGCCCGGATCGCACGCAACCTAAGCTGTCATTTGATAACAACAAAAAATCCAAAACCACGGATCCACCATCAAGTGAAACGACTGAGGGAGCTGAGAAATCGGGTGCAGACTATATGGCTGAACCTGACATTCGCTGCATTCTCATGGCCATGGAAAAGGACTTGCAGGGTGGAATCGCCTCCCTAGGAACTAAAATGGATGCCCTCACGTATATCATGGATCGGATGGCGGAGCGGCTAGACAAGCATGCCGAGCGCCTTGACATGTCAGAACGCCGTATAGTGGAGGTGGAGGAGGCGCAGACGACTCTGGACTCGGAACACAAACACCTGGGTAAGGTGATCCAGCTTCTGCAGTATAAAGCCGAAGATTTGGAGGCGAGGTCCCGCAGATGCAACATATGCATCACAGGCCTTCCGGAGAGCACCCAAACGGGAAACATGGAACTGTTTGTGGAATCACTGCTTAAAAAACTGTTTGGAGATACAGCTTTTTCAGGTATGTTTGTTATAGAACGCGCACATCGCACGATTGGCCCGAGACCGAAACCTGGGGCTCCACCGCGACCCATCGTGGCCAAGTTACTCAACTACAGGGATCGGGATACTGCATTGCGACTTCCCTGTGAGAAACAACCGTTAAACTACAAGGGAAGCACGCTATCCTCGTTCCCGGACTTTACCACCAAAGTACAGGAGGCGAGACGCCAGTTCGTTCCCATGAAACGACAATTACGGGACCTTGGGGTGGATTATGCGATGCTGTACCCTGCCAAATTGAGGGTTAATAGACAGGGCAGATCCACTATTTTCACAGACCTGAGGGTGCTCCAGAAGGCTAAGAAGGGCTGGCGGAGGGAAACCCGAGGCGCAGACAACGGCGGAGGACTCAAAGAAGCTGCTGGGGGGTCCATGGACGAGCGGGACTAAGACTGTGCTATACGAATATGTAAGGTATTTGTGCTTCGCTAACTGCGCAGTGGGGAGAGACTGTTCCAATCTGCTGATAGTTCTGGGCAAGCTATGAGTGGGGGTTCGTGCAGGGATTGTGCTTTCCTGGAACTACTGGCCCAGAAGGAGGGCAATGGTGCACGCAGTGGTGATAAGAGTGGGAGTGCGTTCCCACAAGAGACTTGACCACACTGAAACTCATGCTGAACCTTGCTCTTGAACTCTATTTGTGCATGACACCTGGGTACCAGTGATCATATAGCGACATTGCATATGGCTTAGCTATTCTACTGCACTCTTTCTGTATAGCCTATATTAGGTTTGACATAGAGGATAGGTGACACGGCAGGGAAGATAATGAGAAGAAGACATTTAAAACCGGTTATTGTTGTCTCCTATTGCCAAGGACAACTATTTGCATTCTTTTAGAGGGCACTGGCTATTACAAATTTTTTCCTTTATAGAGGCGGAGGAGCGGCGCGAGGTGGCAGGCACACTGGATAGACACAGATATAGTCTCACTATGAGCAAGCTACCTGCGCCCCTGTGTGTGTACCACATTTCCTTAAGTAGCAGTTGTTTATGCTATGTGTTGATGGTTTTGTATTGGATGATTGGGATGATGGGGGAGAGGGGGAGAGAGTTGAGAATTCAACTGACAGGGACGGTGAGAGGTGGGGAGTGGGATGGGTCGGGCGCGTTAGTGGTTATTTGGAAGAAGGGAGGAGGGATGGGGGAGGTGGGGATGCGGGCCGCGGCCATGTTTAGGTTTGGGCAGGCGTGGGTGGGGGATAGGGTACAGCAGCAGGATTTTCTTTTGCTGTTGTTTATGCAAATGGTTGAATGCATTCTTGTTGAGGATGCGCTGAGGACTTTTATTGGCAGAGACGTTGACAGATGTGCGCGCTGCTTCCTGTCAAGTAGCGAAGCGCTTGATGGCATACACCCACATTGCCCCCACAGTGCCTCAACACAGGAGCGGCGATGACAAAATCCCTCCATGCCCCCCATCCCCTATCATGGCACAACACTGCAGGACAATGATAGTATTACTCTATTTACCTGGAACGTTAGGGGTTTAAACGACCAAAGGAAGGTCCGGCGGGTACTTCAATACCTTTCGTGACACACAATTGACATCGCATTTTTACAGGAGACCCATTTACTTACAGACAGTCCTACAGTACACTATAGGGGGCTACATAATAACGTTCACGCTGCTGGCTTCACCTCGAGTGCCAGGGGAGTGCTTACTTGGGTGAACCAGAGGTCTTCTTTGACATTTACGCCAATTGATACGGATTCCAAAGGACGTTATGTAATCACGAAATGTACCAGTAAGGGTATGACATTCCACGTGATCAACACGTATGGCCCCAACTTTGACTGCCCCTCGTTTGATTTGACGCTTGCTGGCAAAATTTGAGATTTGGGGGAGGGACAGATCCTGTGGGGTGGTGACCTCAACTTGACACGACACCGGGCCTTGGACCGATGGGACGGGCCTAGCAGACGTCCTTTTGCCTCATCTCGTGTCCTAGCTGCAGAGTTGACCCGACTGGGATTACAGGACGTCTGGAGGACTAAATACCCATCACAAGGGGGGTACACACACTACTCATCACAATATGACATTCACACTCGTATTGATTATTGGCTCCTCTCTGCAGATCTCCTCTCCAGGGTACAGGCGTGTGTGACGCTGCCACACACTTACTCGGACCACTCTCTGGTGCTAATTACCCTCCGCGCTTTGGCGCGTCGTCCTCCTCCCTTTTCATGGCGACTACCTCCATATGCGCTGCTGGATGAGGCTTTTCGCGAAGAGCTGGCTACGGCCTTTGATTACTTTTTTAGCAGAAACGAAGGTACGGTGGACTCCTTCCTTATGGTGTGGGACACCTTTAAAGCGCACATGTGTGGAGTCATTATTTCCAAGCATGCTGGAGTCCTCAAATCCATTCGAGATCGTCTATTGCTCTTAGAGAACAGGCTGAAAGACATAGAGGCACGTCATTTGCGAGATCCGAGCAAAAGATCTGACGCAGGAGTTGGCGCAAACGATTTGTGAATACCATGAAGAGGCAGACACTGAGGTGAAGCATCTCAGGAAGTATGCTACTGCCAGATCGTATGGTGAGAGTGAGTGCCCGGGTGCGGTCTTGGCCAAGATAGCTAAACAACGCAGTCAAAATGCGACTATGCCCGCTCTGAGGTCTCCCCTCACTCGGAAAGAACTGAACGAAACTCAGGTTGCGGCCCGTTTCCGAGAGTATTATGCTACGCTATACGCCTCTAGAGGGCCGATGTCGGAAGAACGTATCATGGAGTATCTAACACATATTCAATTACCTTGGCTCACTAACACTCACTGTGAGTTCCTCGCGAGTTTGTTTGAGAGGGAGGAAATTGTTTGGGCGTTGTCATCTATGAGGGCAGGTGGCGCGCCGGGTAGTGATGGGTTTCCGGCCTCATTCTACAAGATGTTTTCCGAACTGCTTATCACTAAATTACTGAGGCTAGTTGAGCAGATTGCGGAAGGCGGAGAGATGCCCCCAACAATGCGAGAAGCGGTCATCATAGCTCTCCTAAAGCCTGGTAAGCCTCCGGAGGACTGCGCCTCCTATCGGCCGCTGTCTCTTATCAATGTCGACGCGAAGATCTTCGCAAAAATCATTGCTAATCGTATCAGCCCGCTGATACTGACGCTTGTGGCCCCCGAACAGGCAGGATTTGTCCCCAGCCGCACTTTGACCTATAATTTACGTACAGTGTTCGCAGCATTCCAGCACACACGACAGGTAGTGCTGGCGGTAGCGGTCTTCCTGGATATGGAAAAGGCATTTGATTCCGTCGAATGGCCTTTTCTATGCGCGATGTTACAACGCATGGGTGTAGGGGAACTTTTCATACAATTGCTGAACACGCTCTACACATCTCCAACAGCGCGTGTCCATATAGGTGTGTTTACGACGGAACCCTTCAATATAGGACGCGGCACTAGACAGGGCTGCCCCCTCTCTCCCCTCTTCTACGCCTTGGTCGTGGAGCCCCTGCGTGTGCTTTACGTGAGTACCACGGACACCGCGGGATTCGTTTCCCCGGGTACAATTTGAAAGTGTCCACATACGCTGACGACACATTGCTCTACGTGCGAGACCCGGAGACTAACCTCTCACGAGTGCTGAAGTGGTCTTGTTCGGATCACTCTCTGGGATCCACGTGAACTGGAACAAAACTGTAATGTTCCCACTCACCCCGGCCACGAGAAGGGTGGACTCAGACTACCCTATACAATGGACCACTGTTTCGGTCAAATACCGGGTCATACTGCTCCACACGGACGCGGAGGTGGTCCTACGAGAAAATTATGGTGTGGCTATCTCCAAACTTAAAGACGATGTAGAAACATGGATTAACCTCCCTCTCTCCTTGATTGGCCACATATCACTGCTGAAAATGATCGACCTCCCCCGTTTCTTCTTTCTTTTTAGCAATATCCCCATGGTATTGTCTAGTGTATTTTTTAGACAGTTGCATACCCTGGTATTGCGACTGGTTTGGGCTGGTAAGCAGCCCAGAGTGGAGTGCGATATCCTTATACGTTCTTATAACGCTCCCCACATACTTACTGAAGGTATAGTAGCTGACCCAACTCCGTTGCCGGCACTCATGGCTCAGCCCCGAGATCAACATACGGGATTACTAGACTCATTAAACTCTGTGACGCATGCCTGGCACTATCTTATGGATGCTCAGGCTTGCTCGCTACTGTATGCCCCGGGGGCAAGACTGGAATGGTGCTCATGGTTAGGTCCGTGCAGAGACAGGGGTGTCCTGTCATCGCTTGCAAAATTAAACTTAACCACCATGGATGATCTGTTCCTTAATGGCACGGCTCGCACATGGGAAGAAGTGGATATAAGAGACGGACTAAGCGCCCCGCCTCTGGCTCGATTCCAGTTCCATAGGGTGAGGCTTGCACTTAGGGACTTGCTAGGGGAGGATATGGAAGAGCCTCCAACGATACTGGCTTACGAATATGTAGTCATGGCTAAGTCTCCAGCTCATCTAATATTGCGACTCTATCGTGACACACTGGGGGAGAAAACAACGTATTATGCAAAGCCCAGATTAGCTTGGCAGACAGATTTAGAGATGGATCTCCCCGAGGACAAGTGGAGATATTGTTGCGCTAACGTTAGGAGAGTATCCCTTAACGGCCGACACCGGCTGTTTCATTTCAAATTCCTTAATAGGGTGTACTATTCCCCCGAGCATTTGTTCCGGTATGGACTGTGTGATGCTCCCAGCTGTGAAAGGTGCTCAGCGCAATGCAGATTGTTTACACCTCGCCTGGCTCTTCCCAAAGATTGTAGATTTTTGGCACGCGGTTTACACCGAGGTGAACAGGGTCACTGACTTGTCGCTGTCCCCCTCGCCGCTGCTTGCATTGCTGAGATACTCCAAAGATATTGCGCCCAAACTTCGCAGACTGGTGGATATTGCTTTCCTTGTGGCCAAGCGCTGCGTAGATGAGAGGTCCTGTCCGACGCTGGCCAGATGGTCTAGGGACATGTTATATTGTTGCACACAAACAGGATTATACAGTGACTTATTACTCCCTCGTAATCGGCCAAAGAACTACTGGGCACTGTACCTGGAGAGGAGATCTGTGGTTGATGGTGACTCTGGAGACACACGCTCAGAACTGGAGACGGGGAGTGCACGGGAGCACACACCACAGCGCGATGAGGGGGTGACATAATTGACATATTAAATGGACTGATGCCGACGATGTGTATGTGTACTCGGGTATTGACAATATTTAAAGTCTACCACTACGTCTTGTTATGCCATTATTCATGTTATGGATTGCATTTCTTTTTTGGTGACAACGGGCTGAAGGGCAATGGGCGGCGATGATGGAGGGATGCGTACTGATACCGTTTGCGTTACCTTCACTGTGGGGACTTGATGTGTGGGAGATTGAAATGTTTGCCAGACGGGGGATATTGATGTTGATGCGAGTAGTGCGCACATGCTAAGCTGAAACAGTACTATTCTTCTGATATGGATGTCAGCGTTTTTGCCAATTGGTTGTAAATTTTGAAATGCCAATAACTAAAATAAAAAAATAAATAAATAAAAAAATCCTGCCTTGTGTTAGTGGATTCTAGTTTGAACTGGCATGTGGAACTGACCCCCTGTGAAAAATCTGAATCCATAAAATGTGTTAAAGTAATTCTACACAGAAAACCACTGAGACCATGAGTAAATTCCATTGGAAAACCCTCATTCAAGAACGTATGACACCTGAGACAGATCTCTCTTTTAAAAGGGTTCCCTATTCAAGTTCAAGCCATTGCTCTTGTGATATTATTTTCAATTACATCAGTACATTCTGCTTCAATGTTCAACTGCACAGACTTAAACGAATTGAAAATGCAGCCTCAAGAGTGCATCAATGCTCCCCTTGCATCAGATAACCTTTAGCGCTAGATACACTTTATTGGCTTCCTTCCTGTTACCTCCAGTAAGTCCCACACAGCTAAATTGCTGAGAGCTTGAGGAGGCCCCGCCTCCTTCCCCCACCTTACCACAAACAATCCTCCTGGGTCACTACTGATTTGGGGACCAAATGCCCATCGCTGCTCAGGATCCTTGGGAAGCAATAATGTCATGAGTGATGTCACTGACGATGTCATGAGTGATGTAATATGTGACGTCATCAGCAGTGCATTGCAGGCGCGCTTGTTATAGTGAGTCCAACTAACTATAACGCTGGAATTTCCATGGTTTTATGTCAGTAAAATTTCCAGCTAACTATAACTGGTATGAAACCTATGGTTTTTTCATTGAATTTAATAGGTTTTTTAAATGCTAATTCCTAACTATAACTGGTGTGAAACCTATGGTTTTTTGAGTGAATTTCATAGTTTTTTTAAATGCTAATTCCTAACTATATATAGGGCCTCAAACCTATGAAATGTAATATTTTTTATAATGAATCCTATATTGTATATAATACAAATTTTTTTTTGCCCTGGTGCGCTCCCGGTGCGCGCCCCGGTGTGCGCACTGGAAAGCGCAATTTTTCAGAGCGCCCCGGGTCGCGCACCGGTGAGAGTCCCGTTAGCGCTATTGCTGCGAACGAAAACATCATGACGTATCTCGTAGCCGCGTCCGCTTGATACGCATGGCGTAAGCGCACCCGGAAATACTCGAGCGAATACGATCGCGCAACGTAATCATCTGACGCGCTTACGTGACGCGCCCCGTGGCGCGCCCGGGGGCGCGTCGCGTAAGTGCGTCGGGTCATGTGACCTAAAAATAACACTTTTTATTGGTGCAGAACAGTTTTGGTTTCTAAATGATGAAAGCCCAGGTCATGTGACCTGAAAATAACACTTTTCATTGGTTCAGGACAGTTTTTTTTTCCAAATGATGAAAGACCCCACCTTTTTTCCTTATTCTGACTTTGTCCTTTGACTGAGGAAGACCTGTTTGGAGATCTAACAGAAATATTTTGTACTTTAAAATGGCTACAGTAGCAGCAGCAGCTGGAGCATCTGCACCACCACCACCACCAAGAGGACCACCACAACATTACATTGGTGGTCAAGAAGAGGAGGAGGAGGAGGAGGAGGGGAGAAGGTGGCTGCCAGAAGACAATACCCCATACAAGCCAAGGCAGCACATTGTATGGGAGGTTTTTTCTATCCCAGAGGGCAAGAAGAAAGTCAATGCGCCCAAGGTGAATTGCCAAATCTGTGGCATGGAACTTTCAAGGGGGAACTCTAACAAAAAATATTCATTTGGTGATAATACCATGATTAGACACATGCAGCGCAAACATCCAAACAACTATGCTGCCGCAGAGGTGAGAGAACTGGCCAGTAACCCTCCCCAATCTTCAACCACCACCTCCAAAAGAAAGCAACCCACTCCATCGGGACCAGAGACAAGGGAGACGATCCCTTGCATACAACAACGGTTTGGGGAATTCAGAATCACATGTATTTTTTGTGGTAAGACCATCTCCTATGGTGAACAGAGCATAAAGCTCATCCTCCTTGCTGGTGACAACCACAATTGCCCCAAAAAACCCTAATTTTTCCTCATTTTTTTTTGCTCCAGTTGAGCCATTTTCAATTCCCTGTTTTTTGTTTCTCCCCATAAAAATAACAAAAAAATATAAAATAGTTCATAAAAGCCAAAAAAAGTAAAAATGTTCAAAAAACATTAAAAATATATAAAACAATGAAAAGAAGAAAAAAACCAGTTCTTTTTAGAACTACCTCCAATTTTTTTAAAAAAGGCTACATTTTTTAAAAACTCTATCATTCTTTTTTCCCATGGAATGCGCACCGGGCACTCCCCCCGCGCAAATAAAAAAAAATATTTTTTTTTTACCCGCGGTGCCCTTTTATAGCCCCCACATCAAACCTAGGGGGTCAAGGGGGGTCTACTCTGCTCCCTTATGGTCATTTCCCCCTTTTTTTTGCCACCTCTTGTGTCTCGATCCTACCGAGACACAAGATGGCGGCCGTTCCGGACTGTTTGGAATGTTGACAGACACCCAAGAGCCAATCAGCTTTCCGCGCGCGAACTCGCGTAGCGCGCTGGTTGCGCCCCGGTGCGCGTACCAGGGAGCGCTTATAGATATATATATTTTTTTGAACCTAAATTACTCAAAATTCACTGGAGCACATATCTTGAGACATTGCAAAGGCACATCGGGCTACCAGTCCCTACAATTTTGCCAAGTTTGGTGGAAATCCATTCAGCCGTTCGTGCTAAAAGTGAGGTCGACCGCCCTATGGAAATTAACATGGGGAAAACACGTTTTGGGACCCCCCTTTTATCTCGGCCCCACTTGACAAATCCCCCCATACTTTCAGGGAAGGACCGGGGCGCCAAGAGGCAAATTTGAGAAAATTTTCAGGCAGATTCCTCAACCGGCGCCAAAGTTATTCACAATAGAATATTGAGATTTTGTATTGAAAATAATCCTAACTATAACTACCTACTGGCGACCGCAGGAAGGTAATATATGTATATGTATATGTATATATATATATATATATATATATATATATATATATATATATATATATATATATATATATTCCTTGGAATCTTCTCAACTCGCTCCTTGCGATAGAAGTCATGGCACAACACACAGCAACAGGTAGGTTTTTAGCAACATTATTTATTTACACACCGTGTGCAAAAGAACACATATATATATCAAAACAATACCCTTGCAGGCATAGAGTGACACATAAATTATGCAAAAAGAAGGAGAGAACTCTGGGTAGTTCCCAAGTTTAGGTGGAAGCCAGGTCCTGTATAGAGCACCCTCAACACCAGCGACACTCTAAATTTGCTCAACTATATATATATAGCTATGTTTTGTGATGACAGCACTCCTAGTACGGATTCAATTACCCATAAGGCACCAAGTAACACTAAAAATACAGGGATGAAAGCAAAGAGTAAATTGTTGGAAAAATCGATGCAAACAGAGCAAAAAAAATGGTGGGAAGCTAAGTCTCTGCAGCGCTATATCGACGTTGGTCGAGTACCGAGGGGGTTAAGAATCCTACTGGCCCTGAGCTATGAAGAACCCGGCCGTGACAAGGTGAGCGAATGGGCCGAAACCAGTTTAGAATTATCTCGCAAACTCTTGTTCATCCTGTTTAAATATGCTGAAAAGGACTGTACCAGGCTATCAGAAGAAATAGGCAAATTAAATCAAGAACTTGAAGAAATGGGTGAAATTGAAGAATTGGAGAAATTGAAAATTGAAATGAAAAAAGGCACCAAAAAAAAGGATATTATCAGAGAACGTAAGGCGTTTAAATTCCACTGAGATCGCTGTGACTTCGAATGCAGCATGATATTCACATTTGCCCGCAAGTATGAAACCTTGAGGGCAGACAAATCTGGCACAAAACATCAAACGAGGAACACCTTAGAAACTACCATCTCCAGCATGCAACCTGACCTGACATCAGCGTCGGATGCCAGCTCCGCAGCTGAAAGTGAACATGAACTGGAATACCTTAGGAAAACTAGAAAACAAGGGGCGATCCCTGTGCCCGCGAAAGCAACAGGGCAATTATGCATCAATAGAAGCAGGAAACTAAGGGAGAGGCGCAAGGCAAGCAGACGCAGAAGACAACAGCAACAAAAAACAACCGAAACGTCAACAGAAAAAATATTGGTGCAAGTAGAAACACAGTCTGCAGAAATGGCACCTAAAACAGTCATCAACTTAACTGAGACAGTATTAAATAAAGCAGAGGAACAACTCCTATCATTGTGGCTTTCCTACTGCCCCGAGAGCTCCTTCAACTATGCTACCACAAGAGTGGACATCTATAAAAGTGTGCGAAAGCTAAAATTACATAAATATTTTAGAGAAGTAAATTGGTCAAAATCTGGAACTCCATACAGAAGCAACGATGACTCAAGCAATTAGACACAAGAAGAATCAAGCACAGTTAACAGCGGATCTGATAGTCAGTTGGAGGCTATACTAAAAGATCTATTGAATGAAGGAGAAACCTCTATTGTAAACCAGGAAACACCAAAGTCACCAGTTAGTACCCAAATAATAGGTCGTACACCATTCAAGACGCCATCCATCTTCTACCCTATGATGTTAAAAAACCTGAACAGAAAAATTCAAACTACTAACTCTGCTGACAACAAAAACAAAAAACAAAAGAAAAATATAAAGGAGCCTCAAGACCATCAGCTCATGATGAAACTAAAAAAAAGCGAGATAGTTATCAGGAATGCGGATAAGGGTGGCAACGTGGTCTTGTGGAAACGAGTGGACTACATAAATGAGGCCATAACCCAGCTAAATAATACCACCTGTTACTGCCACTGCAACAAACAAACATTGAATGCAATACATGGAGTTTACAACTTAAAATTGGCAGCCTGGAAAAAATACAGGATTATTATCTATGGATAAATATAAGTATCTAAGAAACAACAACCCTGTAACACCAATACTATATTTCATCCCTAAGAGCCACAAGGACGCAGTAAAACCTCCAGGTAGGCCAATAATATCTGCCAAAAACAGTATCTTTGAAAATACATCAATTTACATTGACTTTTTTCTCCAAAATCATGTTCAATCATTGAAATCGTATATCAGAGACACTGGGGATTTCTTGGAAAAAATGTTTGGTTTCAAATTGAATGATGAATACTTGCTGATTACTCTCGATGTGACTTCCCTATACACGCCAATCAAACACAAAGACGGTCTTAGAGCAGTACAATAATAACTTGCACATAGAGGTCCAGAATACAGTGAATACACTAACATGTTGAGCAATATGATAGAAAGCTGCTTAACTAATAATTTCTTTTTTTCCAAAATTCTTATTTCCAACAGGCAAGAGGTGTCTCAATCGGAGCCAGCTTCTCCCCCAGCTATGCATGCTTGCATATGGGCTGGTGGGAGGAGCTGGTTCTCATGAATGAACACAGTGAGGCCATGTCTAAACATGTTAAAACTTTTTGGAGGTTCATTGGTGACCTCTTCCTAGTATGGCATGGCACTAAAACTGAACTAGAGGAATTCATTGCTCAAATTAATAAAAATCAACTCAACTTAAACTTCATTGCCTGTATTAGTGACAAATCAGTCAAATTTTTGGACATGAAAGTTTATATTGACAATGGTAAATTTGAAACACGACTTCACAGAAAGCCCCCAGCGGGAAATGTCATCTTACATGCTAGTAGTGCCCATCCTGGGCAACCAATTCAAAGCATACCATATGGGGAACTATTGCGTTTGAAACGCATATGCAGCAATGAACAAGACCTACTACAAGCTCAGGGGGATTGTATAAAAAGATTCCCGGAGAGGGGATATAGCAAGAAATGCTTAAAAAAGCCAGCACAAAAAGTAATCAGGAATCAAGAGCAGCTCTTGTGAAAACTAAATTTAAAGGGACAGATGATAATAAGTAACAGGACAAGTTCGGATTTATCTTAAAATTTAGTCAGCAAGAAGGTGCCGTACAAAAAATAATTAGGAAAACTGCCACCTAATTACACAGGACCACATAATTGGCCCTACAGTTCCACGACAACCCGCAATCACATACTGTCGGGGAAAATCCATGAGAGACATTTTGGTCAAGAATGACCCATGCGGGCCCCCAGTTAAGAACACATAGTTATCTCAACGAGTAGGTTTCCATAGATGTAAAACATGTAAGGCCTGTCAACATGGCATATTTATGACTAAATACAAAATCCCATAAGAAATTCCTATAGACAAAGTATTGAGCTGCAAAACTGATTACATAATCTATGTGTTGGAGTTCCCCTGTATATTATACTATGTGGGCAGTACAATCCTACAAGGCCACACAAGAGTGCTCCAACACAAACGAACAATCAGAAATAATGATCCAGCCTATCCAGTGGCTCTCCACTTCAATCAGAAACATGAGGGAAACCCAAAGGAGCTAAAGTACTATCTAGTGGACTCCGTAACAATTTCAAAAAGGGGAGGAGATCGCGAAAAAGCACTCCGTAGCTTAAAGATGACTTACATCCTAAATCTTGACAACAAACACCCCAGGGGTTCAAATGCCACTGAAGAATTGCATGCTAGTCTATATGTATAAATCAGTTGGGTATTTGTAAAGTCAAGTAATGCTTTGAAATTGATTTTTTTAACGTATTTATGTATATATATATGTATATATTTGTTTTTAAAATATATATAGATACCCAGACAGGATACAGAATACATGCCCAAATAGGACATCCAAATAAGCTTCGAATACGAAAACAATGCTGATTAGAGATATATATAGGTTTACATACACGTATATATTCATTGATTTGTATATTTATGTATTTATGTATTAATACATTTACACACTTAACAAATTCCTATATACTGTACTCTATTGGGTTTTATTCTACTTTGATCAACCCATTCCTTCCTCTTCTTCTTCTTCTTATTTTTATTGTCTTTTCTTTCAGACCAATTTCCAATGTTGAAACAAGTATACAACATAGCTGCTAAAAACTGCCTTGTACATACAGGTTTTTTCTTAAATTCATTCACTTGGTTTTTGTACAGTTGAAACACATAGGATAAATAGCACTATACACACATTTTATTTGTTTTTTAAACATTGTATATATTAGGCAATAGAAAATAAGCTTTCGTAAAAGTATTTAAACCAGGATTCGAGCCAGCATTAATTATAGAGATAGACGAACACAGTGGATATATTTATGTACATTTTATATATTTATATATTTAATATTTTTATCTTTTTTTTATATATTCATATTAATTTGTTATATATATTCATATTCATGTATCTATTTTGTTATTTATGTATTTATACATATAAGCTCTGGTCTTTTTGGAAAATGCATTAATGCCTAAACTAATGTTGAATAACCGAGTAACAACTGCTATTGTACCTGTTACTTTGTTTAAACTGCACTGTCACTTTAAATTGTTAATCACATGGTGAGAAGCAAAAAAACAAAAAAATATGTAAACCAACTTTCGAGGACAAAAGCGCGTCATGTAATCAAGTCCCTTGTGAGGGACAAAATGTGCCATGGCTGCTGCACTATTCTGGGAGTTTGAATAAACTGCCCCTAAATCCATGGGGTAGCCTTAGAAACTAACAGGAAATATCGTAATCAGAGATTCCAGTAAATGTTGTTTTAAAAAGAAAAAAATCATGTGGTGAATTAACCATGAACAAGGTATACGGATATACCGAACTGTGCTGGCATTCAAAATGGATTTAAGAATAAATTTATCTTTTTTCAAAGAATACTGCAGGTTTGCGGCTCTTCACATCCTTTGGCGGTTTGTTTAGCATAATTTTGCGGTTTGGTTCAACCGCAAGAGCAACGCCTGAAGCAGGGGTAAAGGAACCACCCTTGTTTGGATATATATATATATATATCTATATATATAGCGATTCTCACCCAGCATAGCAGCCGCTATGCTACTGCACTCCAATCCAGCCTCTCACAGTATCCAAGCAGGAAAACGCGTGTGCATGACTTTAACTTTTATTATTACGGTTCCTGCATGATGTCAACGAAATCATGAAAACACCCAACGCGTTTCGGCGAAAACACTCGCCTTGGTCACGGGACCACCAGGACTCAAGGGGACTTAATCCTACAATTTACAATGTGCCAGGGGGTGCGTTTGCACACTTGCTACGTCAGGCCCCGCCGCATCCCTTCACCACTGTGCAAACGCCCCCCCTGGTGCATTTTAAATTGGGGGATTAATCCCCCTTGAGTCCTGATGGTCCCTGGGGGCCAACTAGCCCACCAGGTACCTCCAGTAACCATCACAGCGCATGTAAGTACTTTTATTGTAAGTATGCCTCTTGGCCTCATGTTACCTTCTGGACCTTTGGACCAATTTCTGCATACATCTCAACTGGCCGAAAAATTGTAAGCAACATGATACGAAAATAATTAGCGTCATGAGTTCTCTGTCCTTCTGGTCGACATGACCATTGTATGACCATTTACATATACCTGTAATATGCATACCATGATATTGTATCACAAAATTAATTTAACGGTAATGACTGTATTTGTGTTTTGCAGATGTAAGTGTTTCTCTCATTTTCATGAATTTGTGCAGCAAGCCCTCTTTTTATAGGTGATTGGGCACAGTGTATGGGGGTGAAAGCATTGCTGTTAATACATCTTGGATTACAAGCAGTAGACTGCGAGTGCTCTTCGAAGTCTGTGACACATTTCAGATTACGAACCTGCTGACATTTTGGCGGGTCCTGCACTAGTAACTGCACCGATCCCGCCAGGTGGATGTGGCTGGGCGTCTGCAGGGAAATCTCTGTCTGACAGAAATATATATATATATTTTTTTTATTTCTCCAAAGTGACCCGTTTACACGAAGTCCGCGCCCCATGGACAGATGGCGAGAAAACCCGAGCAGATCTCTCAGCAGTTATTTTATATCCACAGCAGTTTTCTTCAAAGAAAATGCTCGCGCTCAGGATATGCCACAGTTTATTAAGCAAAGGTTACGCGTTTCGACAGCAAAGGCTGTCTTGATCTCACACCTGTCAGAATAGTTTGGGTGAGAGGTTTCAACATTTGGTTTCTCAACTATCTGCTTCTTCATTATGCACATTTCCTATTTCCTCAAGTATGGCTCAGACTAATTTCTTTCACACTCTCTATAGTGAAGCTTTGAATCTGTTTCTTCCTAAGTATCTACTGCAGTTCACCACAGATAATACTCTAAATCCCTTCTGTCAAAAGCCAACTTTTATTGACAGGGGGCATTTAGGCACCATAGGCTTTATTGTGTTTTCAAATGACATCATTGGCTATGTCTTTCTTTTCTTCCCAGGTCTAATTCTGGTAGTTCCTCTGACCTCGGTTCGGGTGCCCCCCTAAAAAAGTTGAGTTCTTGTTGGAAATTGGGGGCTGATCTTCCTGCCTGTACGTATAGAGAAATAATGATAACAACAGAATACTAATGGAATCAAATTAATTTTTAGGAAACTAGGGACAATGATGAAAACAGCTAAAAACATGAGATAAGGTAAATGATCCATAGTTCTTTTAATGGGACTATTAGAATAAAGATAGAGGATTAACAACAAAATGGTGTTAAAGAACAGGTGTTAATTTCCCCTCCAAACCCCTCCTCCTTTTATCTCCTCACAAACCTGGTTCCAACGGTAGAAAAGACATCTAGGATGGGAATCAGAGCAAATGGGGGTAAGGGTATATCAGAGATACTAAGGGTAATAGCCCATTTATTAGAATGATAAAAATAAAAGGTGGTGACAATTTGGCACAAAGAAGATGGTGTTTACTATTGTGTTAAGAAATGAGAAATGCATACTCTGATAATCTGTAGTCGAGATTTGATCACCCCTTTTGTCTAATAAGAAAATGCATGAAATTCTCTGTACTCTATTAAGTCGCAATAAATATAAGAAACAAAACAAAAATGCTCTTATAAAATGTGATAGGTGTATAAAATCGTTTTTTTTAAAAGATACACATAGAATGTGAGAATGTTGGCCTGCTCTATTTTCTAAAAATTGTATCTGATTATGTTTGTCAACAGGAAACAAATGAAAGTGGCAACCAGCCAGTGCCCATTACAAGAGAGACACACATAAAGTTCTTGATAAAGATGGCTTATCGAATTTAAAACCATCAAAACGCGTTGACGCTCTAGTACACACAATTGACGGAAGCAGTCGATCCTGTAGCTATGAATGTTTGAGCATATCTAGGAAAGGCCAAGAAGTATCTTTAAACCTGATGTGTGGTTTTTATGACAAATAATAGTGTCTATCCTTTTGCCTCTCTTTTTTGGTTAGGTTTATGAATTTTGAATTGTGGCAACTGACTTGTCTGTTTAATTAAAAAATCTGTGTTTTGTATCATAGTTTATTTTAGACATATGTAATTGAGGTGTACACAAACGTGAAATAACAGTATATGTTTTTTTATTGATAATGTATTTTTGAGACTGATTGGTGTAATGCTGAAGATATTGTTTTTAATCAAAAAGGATTTATATTAACTAGTTATCTTGAATTCTATGGTGTCAATATTAGATGGTTATTCTAATATATGGGCTACATTTGATGTAAGAGTACACATAGTAGGGTAAGGAAGTCTGGTCCACCAAGGGATTCTCTTCTTTGTACTGATTAAAAGTACCCTAATCCCCTGGTTGTTTGAAAGGGGTCTCTCTCATTTATTTAAACATCTAATGGAGACACCACAGTCCCCCTTTAAGTTTGAAAGGGGGGAGGGGTCTGGCAGGGCGATGTGCTTGCCTTATGTTTAATCGCAATATATATCAATGGGCTAGAGAAATAACTGGTAGACATAGCCATTGACATACCACTATTAGGCACAAGTCCTATTTCGGCATAATTATATGCTGATGATGCATTGTTGATGGCAAGGTCATCAAATGGGTTACAGAGACTGATGGATGTAGTCATTACTTTTATGGCCCAGCCAGACCTAACTGTTTATGTTTATGTTTATGTTTATTAATTTATATAGCACTGAATCACCCATGAGGGTATCTCGGCGCTTGGGACTAAACATCATAACAGTGCCAGTGAATGATTAAAAAAGATATGTTTTTAACATTTTTCTAAATAGGATCAGATTAGAGCAGGCACGTAAATGTAGAGGCAGGTGGTTCCAGAAAATAGGGGCCTTGTAGGAAAAAGCTTTGGCTCCACTACGTGCTTTTTTGATCCTTGGAACAGTAATCAGTAGCTCTGAGCTAGATCTAAGAGAGCGCATAGGAGAATAGGGGGTCAATTTGCAGGTCAGATATACAGGTCCCAACCCTCTGAGCGCCTTGTAGATGATACATCCTATTTTAAACTGTATTCTTTTTATGATAGGGAGCCAATGTAGCTGATTTAGGAGCGGTGCTGATGGTGTTCTAGCGGTGTTTTGTACGACCTGTAATCTCTTAATAGCCGAAGTGTTTGCTGAGAACAAAAGGGCATTACAGTAATCAATCCTGCTGAGTACCAAGGCCTGCATCAGGGTTTTCTTAGTAGAAGTGGGCAGAAGGGGAAAAATCCTACGTAGGAGACCCAGAATGTAATAGCAAGACCCCACCGTGGTGTTGGCATGTGTCTCCAAAGTCAGTTTGCGATCAATTCTGACCCCCAAATTTTTAACCGCCTCCTTGGGGATGGGGGCGGTACCTAATTCATCAGGCCACCAGGTAGGTGTCCAGCATATTTCAGCTCCTCCGAACAGCATTATCTCTGACTTCCCCGCATTAAGTTGCAGAAAGTTGGTCTGCATCCAAACAGCAATGGCTTTTATGCCATCCGAAAATCTAAGATGGATGTTAGGGTTTTTTTTGTCAAAGGTCAGGAGGAGCTGAGTATCGTCTGTGTACGAGAGGGGTAAAGCCTAAATCTCTCATCAGCCTGGCTAAAGGTGAAACATAAATATTAAAAAGGGTTGGGCTCAGGCAAGAGCCCTGTGGAACCCCTTTGGTAACTTTAGTTGTGGTAGATTTAAAAGTACCCATAGTTACGGTCTGTGTCCTGTCTGTCAGGAAGCTGGTGAGCCATTGTAAAGCCAATCCTCTAACACCAATTCTCTCCAGTCTCTCCAATAAGATCTGATGGGAGACCGTATCAAAAGCTGCTGAAAGATTAAGCAGCACAAGAAGTGCTGCCTGATCTTTATCCAGAGCCATCCGAATATTGTCCGTAACTTCGATAAGGGCAGATTCGGTACTATGTTTAACTCTAAACCCTGATTGGGAAGCATCAAGCTGTTGTGTAGATTCTAAGTACTCTGAAAGATGTCTATTAATATGCTTCTCAATTAATTTAGTCTGTAGGGGAAGCAACGAGATGGGACGATAGCTTCTAAGGTCTGTGATAGGGGCTTTGAGATTCTTGCGTAGGGGAATGATTTGCGCATCTTTCCATGAGACTGGGAGACAACCATTGATAAGGGAATTGTTAAGAATGGTACAAATAGGAGCGGAAAGCTGTTCAACAAATTTAGCAGCAATTTTGGCAGGTACAATATCCAGCAGGGAGCCTGATTTGGTTTTAACTAACAAGGTTTCGACTTCCTTGGGGCAAAGAAGTGGGAAGGAACACAATAAGTGAGAGCTGTCCTGCGATGTAGCTACATTGAGTATCTCAGAGATGGTAATGGGATTAGCTGAAGTAATTTTTTGTTAGATAAGATCAATTTTCTGGGTAAAGTATGACGCAACATTGTCACACAGGACTTGCGAGGGAGATTCAGTCATTTCACAGGCTTTAGGGTTAGCATAAGATTTAACCATATTGAATAAAGTCCTGGAATTGGAGCCAGCTTCCTCCAATTGCTGGGAAATATGAGCCTTTCGCGCTTTTTTAAGGTTAGTATGGTATATTGCTAGAGCACTTTTATATATCCCTCTATCTGAATCCTTATGTTGTGCTCTCCAGATGCGTTCAAGTTTTTTACATCTCTTTTTTTCTGCCCTAAGGACTGTGGAATACCAGTCAGGGGGTGACGATGTAAGGGCATGTGTAACTGGTTTCAAAGGGGCATTTTCGTCCAGGATTTTCAAAATAGTCGCATTAAAATGTAATACTTGTTGGTCTACGTTGAAGTGGCGTGTATCTACATCCCAGGTCATAAAAGAGGATGCAAGAAGGTCAGAATTGATTTTATGCCATGGTCGGTACCATCTGTTCATAGCTGATCCAGAACTAGATGCAGTAGAAGGGCTGAATAATTTAAAACTCAATAGTGAATGGTCTGACTAAGTCAATGGGGTAGTGTCCTCATAGGTAATATATTGTGAATTAGAAAGGATGAGGTCAAGTGTATGTCCAACTATATGTGTAGGGACGGTATTAATTTTAACGAGACCTGCAGAGGCCATTTCCTCCAAGCAAGTTACAGCATCAAGATTATTGGAATCCTCACTATGGATATTAAAATCTCCTAAGAGTAGGAAGTTACGTGTGGCAATTATGTGAGGGGAAATAAATTCAAGTAGACGTCCATTAAAGTCTTGCATAGGGCCGGGCGGCCTATAGACCAGGGCTCCTTTCCAACTTTGCTGGGGATGTAAATCACATTTAAAAATGAGACATTCAAATATTTCCATACTTATTTGGTCAAGAATGGTAATTGCCAGTGAATCTCTATGGACAATAGCAACCCCTTCTCCTACTCTTTCTGATCTATCTAATCTTTGTATGCAAAACCCTGGTGGTAACGCAAGGGCAATAGCTGGAACAGCAGTGGGTTTGATCCAGGTTTCAGTGAAAAATCCAATAGCCGGATTTTGGTCGTTCAAGAGATCCCAAATTGCAGTAGCATGTTTGGGAAGGGATCTAACATTAGCCAAAAGACAATGCCACTTTTCTTGTCTGGGTAGGGTATCCTGGGAATTAGAGAGGGAGACAGGGTTCCGATGGGGGTGGGCCTCAACCAAAGAATGACAATGTGTGTTATAGGTAATCAGTGGTGCAGAAGCATGGTATTTACAAGTCAAACATGAAAACGGGCCTTCTGGTATATATCCTCTATTTAGTACAGACCCACATGGGGTCTGCCTAATCTCGAGAAGGGAGTCCCTTGAGTACCTGTAATTTTGTCGTATCTCCCTAGGGGCCTCTGGGATATCACATGCAGGGGTTGTGGCAACTGGCAACGTACTGGCGCGGATGGGCGCAGACGGACTTGCCTTTGGTGCGCCTTCGGCTCCCCGTCGGCGAGCCCGCTGCGCACGTCTGCTGCGCGTCGTGTCAGGCATGGGAATAAGTAATGAAGGAGGCAGCTAGAGCGCCACCCTCCTTTCCGGTCTGCTCCGGAAATGACCTACAGTAACCCGTGACTACCCGTAATCGTTCCCGTCAGCACAGCCTCTCTCCACGCGACGGGCGGACCCGGGTTGGACCGGAGAGAAGTGCTTGGGAGACGGAATGGGGTAAGTGCGGGACAAACAAGTAAAAACTGTACACAGTGCAGAATATTTAAAATCATAGGGCCGTGAGCGGCAATATACTATAAAACTCAATTTTTTAAAAAACGGGAGGCCGGAGTTAGCAATGAGGGATCCTCTAACAATATGAATGGTAAGCCCAACGTTCAGCGCGTCCTCAGCGCATCCGTTACAGCTCAAATATACACCAAGGAAATGTAAATAGCCGGAGGTCGAAGCTGGTACCTGTCAGTCGCGCGTCCGCTGCGCCTCTGCAAAGTCCAGGATTAAGCAATGAAGGAGGCAACTAGAGCGCCACCCTCCTTTCCGGTCTGCTCCGGAAATGACCTACAGTAACCCGTGACTACCCATAATCGTTCCCGTCAGCACAGCCTCTCTCCACGCGATGGGCGGACCCGGGTTGGACTGGAGAGGAGTGCTTGGGAGACGGAATGGGGTAAGTGCGGTACAAACAAGTAAAAACTGTACACAGTGCAGAATATTTAAAATCATAGGGCCGTGAGCGGCGATATACTATAAAACTCAATTTTTTTAAAAACGGGAGGCCGGAGTTAGCAATGAGGGATCCTCTAACAATATGAATGGTAAGCCCAACGTTCAGCGCATCCTCAGCGCATCCGTTACAGCTAAAATATACACCAAGTAAATGTAAATAGCCGGAGGTCGAAGCTGGTACCTGTCAGTCAGCGCGTCCAACACACATCAAATGGTTTAAGGCCCCAAAGGAGTGAAATCCAGAGCCTATGCCATTAGTAAAATAAGATCAGGACAGTTTCTACTTGTCCATGTCTTGTGGTCCTGTTTTGTCTTGAATGAGCTGGAAGCCTTTCATTAATGTTAAGACGTCTGAGTTCACCAGGAGCGTTGAAACGCTGAATCGATTTTCATCTAAGATTGGGATAAAACTGACTAAGCCCAAGGGTGCCCCGGTCATCACTTGTAAAAAACACAGTTAATGGACAGAATGCAGAACAATGTCTTACATTCACCCCAGTACAAAGTTCTGGGCCTAAATCCATCGTTTTTTTTGCACTCCACACCACCCTAGGTCAGACAATGGCTATATACAAATCAGCCTTGACCCTGTGCCTCATGGGAACAGTCCAGCCCGAACTACCAAGCCATGTCTTTCCTAGACCGGAATCAAGCATCCAAGGACCGGTTTCTGGCTATCAGCCTTCTTCAGCCTGGATAGCTTGACTCCAGTGATGTGGAGAGCCTGGGACTCACGTCTGAGCATACCCAACCCACTCGGGTGAAAATTGAAAAAAACACAGTTGATGGACAGAATGCAGAACAATGTCTTACATTCACCCCAGTACAAAGCTCTGGGTCTAACTCCATCGTTTTTTGGCACTCCACACCACCCTAGTTCAGACAATGGCTATATGCAAATCAGCCTTGACCCTGTGCCTCATGGGAACAGTCCAGCCCGAACTACCAAGCCATGTCTTTCCTAGACCGGAATCAAGCATCCAAGGACCAGTTTCTGGCTATCAGCCTTCTTCAGCCTGGATAGCTTGACTCCAGTGATGTGGAGAGCCTGGGACTCACGTCTGTGCATACCCAGCCCACTCGGGGTGAAAATAGCAAAAAACACAGTTGATGGACAGAATGCAGATCAATGTCTTACATTCACCCCAGTACAAAGATCTGGGCCTAAATCAATCGTTTTTTGGCACTCCACACCACCCTAGGTCAGACAATGGCTATATGCAAATCAGCCTTGACCCTGTGCCTCATGGGTACAGTCCAGCCCGAACTACCAAGCCATGTCTTTCCTCGACTGGAATCAAGCATCCAAGGACTAAGCATGAGCGGATTTTGCGGATTGGCAATCCGCGAATTTTGCGGATTTGCGGATTCGCAATCCGCAAAATCCGCGAATTCCCGCGAATTTGCGGATTTTTTTTTTTTTTGTGTTCGCCCGTGTTTCTGCCAGTTCGCGAGGGTTTTTACAATTTCGCAATTTGCGAACTTACCTGTCGGGTCGCAAGTTTTGCGAACTTGTTGTTTCTACGTGTCCAGCCTGTTTGGGACACTCTTCTTCATCACTGCCACTCTCTGTCACCACTGCCACTCTCTGACTACTCATGCCACCCTCTGGCCCACCCATGCCACCCTCTGTTTCATCACTACACCCTCTGGTTGTCCAGTGTACATTATTTTCGGCAAAGCAAAGCACACCTTCCCTGCCTCAAGTGACCTGAATTAATTTGGGGCTGATTAATGTGTCACAGAATATTTTTTTAGCTGGCACCTGCTTCCTTAGTGCGCCCTGATTAGTGATCTTTTGCACTTGCTAAGTGCTTTCATTGTTGCAAAATTAGTTACAACACCTGCCCTGCCCCAACTGACAATAATGAATTAGGGGCTGATTAATGGATTTTAACTTCCAGCCTGGCTCCTGCTTGTCTCCCTTAGCTGTAATTCAGGACCTTTGTGGCATATGTGTAACAATTCTGAGGTTCAGAGCAGGGTCACATAATAGTTTCAACTGGCAACTGAACTCTGGAGGGGCCCCTCAGGAAGCACTGCAGGAAATGGCTACTAATGATGTGCCTGAACTTTTGAACCTGGTAAGTAGTTACTTTCAGTTTTGCCAAGATCGTATTTCTGCAATTTCGCACTTATTCGCGGGGCGCGAACTCACGCTAACAGTGCGAGCAGTGCGAGCAAAATCCGCTGCTCGCGGATTTGCGGATTTTGCGGGAAATTCGCAAATCTCGCGGATTGCGGATTTCCCGAAAATCCGCAAAATCCGCGAGCGGAACGGATTTTCCGCCCACGCCTACCAAGGACCGGTTTCTGGCTATCAGCCTTCTTCAGCCTGGATAGCTTGACTCCAGTGATGTGGAGAGCCTGGGACTCACGTCTGAGCATACTCAGTCAACTCGGGGTGAAAATTGCAAAAAACACAGATGATGGACAGAATGCAGAACAATGTCTTACATTCACCCCAGTACAAAGATCTGGGCCTAAATCCATCGTTTTTTTTGCACTCCACACCACCCTAGGTCAGACAATGGCTATATGCAAATCAGCCTTGACCCTGTGCCTCATGGGAACAGTCCAGCCCGAACTACCAAGCCATGTCTTTCCTAGACCGGAATCAAGCATCCAAGGACCGGTTTCTGGCTATCAGCCTTCTTCAGCCTGGATAGCTTGACTCCAGTGATGTGGAGAGCCTGGGACTCACGTCTGAGCATACCCAGCCCACTCGGGGTGAAAATTGCAAAAAACACAGTTGATGGACATAATCCAGAACAATGTCTCACAATCACCCCAGTAAAAAGATCTGGGCCTAAATCCATCGTTTTTTTGCACTCCACACCACCCTAGGTCAGACAATGGCTATATGCAAATCAGCCTTGACCCTGTGCCTCATGGGAACAGTCCAGCCCGAACTACCAAGCCATGTCTTTCCTAGACCGGAATCAAGCATCCAAGGACCGGTTTCTGGCTATCAGCCTGCTTCAGCCTGGATAGCTTGACTCCAGTGATGTGGAGAGCCTGGGACTCATGTCTGAGCATACCCAGCCCACTCGGGTGAAAATTGCAAAAAACACTGTTGATGGACAGAATGCAGAACAATGTTTTACAATCACCCCAGTACAAAGATCGGGGCCTAAATCCATCGTTATTTTGCACTCCACACCACCCTAGGTCAGACAATGGCTATATGCAAATCAGCCTTGACCCTGTGCCTCATGGGAACTGTCCAGCCCGAACTACCAAGCCATGTCTTTCCTAGACCGGAATCAAGCATCCAAGGACCGGTTTCTGGCTATCAGCCTTCTTCAGCCTGGATAGTTTGACTCTAGTGATGTTGAGAGCCTGGGACTCACGTCTGAGCATACCCAGCAGACTCAGGGTGAAAATTGCAAAAAACACAGTTGATGGACAGAATGCAGAACAATGTCTTACATTCACCCCAGTATAAAGATCTGGGCCTAAATCCATCATTTTTTTGCACTCCACACCACCCTAGGCCAGACAATGGCTATACGCAAATCAGCCTTGACCCTGTGCCTCATGGGAACAGTCCAGCCCGAACTACCAAGCTATGTCTTTCCTAGACCGGAATCAAGCATCTAAGGACCGGTTTCTGGCTATCAGCCTTCTTCAACCTGGATAGCTTGACTCCAGTGATGTGGAGAGCCTGGGACTCACGTCTGAGCATACCCAGCCCACTCGGGGTGAAAATTGCAAAACACACAGTTGATGGACAGAATGCAGGACAATGTCTTGAATTCACCCCAGTACAAAGATCTGGGCCTAAATCCGTCGTTTTTTTGCACTCCACACCACCCTAGGTCAGACAATGGCTATATGCAAATCAGCCTTGACCCTGTGCCTCATGGGAACATCCTGCCTGAAATACCAAGCCATGTCTTTCCTAGACCGGAATCAAGCATCCATGGACCGGTTTCTGGCTATCAGCCTTCTTCAGCCTGGATAGCTTGACTCCAGTGATGTGGAGAGCCTGGGACTCACGTCTGAGCATACCCAGCCCACTCGGGTGAAAATTGCAAAAAACACAGTTGATGGACAGAATGCAGAACAATGTCTTACATTCACCCCAGTACAAAGATCTGCGCCTAAATTCATCGTTTTTTGGCACTCCACACCACCCTAGTTCAGACAATGGCTATATGCAAATCAGCCTTGACCCTGTGCCTTATGGGAACAGTACAGCCCGAACTACCAAGCCATGTCTTTCCTAGACCGGAATCAAGCATCCAAGGACCGGTTTCTGGCTATCAGCCTTCTTTAGCTGGATAGCTTGACTCCAATGATGTGGAGAGCCTGGGACTCACGTCTGTGCATACCCAGCCCACTCAGGGTGAAAATTGCAAAAAACACAGTTGATGGACAGAATGCAGATCAATGTCTTACATTCACCTCTGTACAAAGATCTGGGCCTAAATCAATCGTTTTTTGGCACTCCACACCACCCTAGGTCAGACAATGGCTATATGCAAATCAGCCTTGACCCTGTGCCTCATGGGTACAGTCCAGCCCGAACTACCAAGCCATGTCTTTCCTCGACCGGAATCAAGCATCCAAGGACCGGTTTCTGGCTATCAGCCTTCTTCAGCCTGGATAGCTTGACTCCAGTGATGTGGAGAGCCTGGGACTCACGTCTGAGCATACCCAGTGCACTCGGGGTGAAAATTGTAAAAAACACAGTTGATGGACAGAATGCAAAATAAGCATAGGCGAATTTTGCGAATCTGGCGTTCGCGAATTTGCATATTTGCGAACTCGCAATCCGCAAAATCCGCGAATTCTCGCAAATTTGCGGATTTTTTTTGTGTTCGCAAGGGTTTCTGCCAGTTCGCGAGGGTTTTGTACCAGTTAGCAATTGCGAACTTACTTGTCGGCTCGCAACGGTCGCGACTATGTTGTTTCTACGTCTGGTTCATCATCACAGGTTCCCAGCACCCTCTGTTTCACCACTGCCACCCTCTGTTTCACCCATGCCACCCTCTGGTACATCAATGCCACCCTCTGGTTCATCATCACTGTAGATTATGGGGGGGGAAAGCAAGCACACCTGCCCTGCTTCAACTGACATTAATTAATTTGGGGTTGATTTATTAATGTGTCACTGTTTTAAAATTCCAGTCTGGCACCTGCTTCCTTATCTGTAATTTGCTTTCTGTTGCAGCGCAATTTTTTTTCCAGGACCTTTGTGGCTTACTTGTAGCTATTCTATGAGCCTGCTGTGAGGGTCAGAGCAGAGTCATGCAATTGTTGCAACTAGCAACTGAACTCTGGAGGGGCCCCAGCCAGGAAGCACTACAGGGAATGGTTACTATTACTAATGATGAGTTTGAACTTTTGCACCTGCTGAGTGCTTTCAGTTTTGCAAAATTCGTTTTTCTGCAGAACAGCAACTGTAATGCCCCAAACAATCATAGACAACTGAACTCTGGAGGGGGCCCTCAGGAAGTACTACAGGGAATGGTTACTAATGATGAGTGAACTTTTGCACCTGCTGAGTGCTTTCTGCAGAACAGCAACTGTAATGCCCCAAACAAACTTACTTATGAAAGTTGATTTCTAATCCAAAAGTGATACAAAGAGAGTCAAAAGGCCTCAAATCCAAAAAAGTGCAGGCAAATGCCAACTTGAGGAGTTATTCTGATAAAAATCGTCATTTTCAGAAGGTCTATGCTGCTTGCTAGTGGATTTCTTTGCAGAATTGCAAATTTTGTAATTTCGCGAGTGCGAGATTGTTGCTGCCCGCCACACCTACATGTTCGCAATTGCGGACTCTTGCGATGCGTTGCCAAACTCCCGCGGGATCCCGCAGCAAGATCCAAAATGGCGCAGCACTCGCAAAATATCCAGAAAAACATCTCGGCAAATGCTTAATGATGGTAAGTGAACGCCGCACGCCACAAAATTGTATCACCAAGAAAAAAAATCCGCTGCGTGCGAATTTGCGGATTTTCGGCCCATGCTTAATGCAGAACAATGTCTTACATTCACCCCAGTACAAAGATCTGGGCCTAAATCCATCGTTTTTTTGCACTCCACACCACCCTAGGTCAGACAATGGCTATATGCAAATCAGCCTTGACCCTGTGCCTCATGGGAACAGTCCAGCTCGAACTACCAAGCCATGTCTTTCCTAGACCGGAATCAAGCATCCAAGGACCGGTTTCTGGCTATCAGCCTTCTTCAGCCTGGATAGCTTGACTCCAGTGATGTGGAGAGCCTGGGACTCACGTCTGAGCATACCCAGCCCACTCGGGGTGAAAATTGCAAAAAACACAGTTGATGGACAGAATGTAGAACAATGTCTTACATTCACCCCAGTACAAAGTTCTGGGCCTAAATCCATCGTTTTTTTGCACTCCACACCACCCTAGGTCAGACAATGGCTATATGCAAATCAGCCTTCTTCAGCCTGGACAGCTTGACTCCAGTGATGTGGAGAGCCTGGGACTCACGTCTGAGCATACCCAGCCCACTCGGGGTGAAAATTGCAAAAAACACAGTTGATGGACAGAAACCAGAACAATGTCTTACAATCACCCCAGTACAAAGATCTGGGCCTAAATCCATTGTTTTTTTGCACTCCACACCACCCTAGGTCAGACAATGGCTATATGCAAATCAGCCTTGACCCTGTGCCACATGGGAACAGTCCAGCCCGAACTACCAAGCCATGTCTTTCCTAGACTGGAATCAAGCATCCAAGGACCGGTTTCTGGCTATCAGCCTTCTTCAGCCTGGATAGCTTGACTCCAGTGATGTGGAGAGCCTGGGACTCACGTCTGAGCATACCCAGCCCACTCGGGGTGAAAATTGCGAAAAACACAGTTGATGGGCAGAATGTAGAACAATGTCTTACATTCACCCCAGTACAAAGTTCTGGGCCTAAATCCATCGTTTTTTTGCACTCCACACCACCCTAGGTCAGACAATGGCTATATGCAAATCAGCCTTGACCCTGTGCCTCATGGGAACAGTCCAGCCCGAACTACCAAGCCATGACTTTCCTAGACCGGAATTAAGCATCCAAGGACTGGTTTCTGGCTATCAGCCTTCTTCAGCCTGGGTAGCTTGACTCCAGTGATGTGGAGAGCCTGGGACTCACGTCTGAGCATACCCAGCCCACTCGGGTGAAAATTGCAAAAAACACAGTTGATGGACAGAATGCAGAACAATGTCTTACAATCACCCCAGTACAAAGATCTGGGCCTAAATCCATCGTTTTTTTTGCACTCCACACCACCCTAGGTCAGACAATGGCTATATGCAAATCAGCCTTGACCTTGTGCCTCATGGGAACAGTCCAGCCCGAACTACCAAGCCATGTAGGGAAGACATGGCTTGGCAGTTCGGGCTGGACTGTTCCCATGAGGCACAGGGTCAGACTGATTTGCATATAGCCATGTCTGAACTGGGGTGGCAGAGTGGGCTAAAGAACGGTGATGGATTAAACCCAGATCTTTTGACTGGGTGTGAGTGTTTGATTGATTCAGATGCTCCGTCCATCACCACCCCCTTTTGCACCACTTGTAGCACTGGTCTTTGCAGCTACAAGAACTTAGCTGCTATCCAAAAAACTGAGAATGCGTTCCTGAGGAGGATTCTGGCTGTTCCAACTCATACATCGACTTACCTATTCCATGTCAAACTGGGGCTTTATTATATTATATTGTATTAATTTCCATCCCCTTATGTTGTGGCTTTTAGTGTGGACCAAGCAGGAAACCAGCTTCAATCAGCTGGCACTTAGTAATTGCTTAAAGGCCTCCAAGATTTCCTAGATAGGATACAACCATTAATCTGCTCTAACTTGGGAATGTCGGAACTTTGTAGAAATCCTGATAACGTTTCAAATTTCAGCAAAGCTCTTGCAAAGGCTCACTTTCCTCTAATGTGTAATAGAGATAGAGAATGCATTGAAATCCCTAAACATATGATCAGAGCCTTTTTGTGTTTGATAACGACTTTATCCATGGAACCCTACTTGATTGTAAACTCACAGAACAGATATTTCCATTCAAGTTCTAGGCTCAGTATTAACCACCTTTTTGGTTGCCTATTCTGAGCCCAGTTCTCAGGTGAGCAAACTCCCCATGTCCAGCTAACTACAATACACTCGGCACTTTATGTTTATTTGCAGATTTTATATACTCCCAGAAAGTGATTTTTTATGTGATCTGTTACAGAAAGTGCATACCGGGCCTGTTATATTTGCAATTTGCTATTTTGAACTTGCCCTTTTAACTGGAGGGCAGTAGCAAATTGTGTTTAATATTCTGTTAATCTTATAAATAAATCATGATGGAGCTCTTGGTAGCTGTCATTTCTTTATTTCCACATATTTGCTTAATTTGCAATCTGTTTTGTGGAGATTTCTCTCACGAAGATTTTTTATTTATTTATTATATATTGTGCGATGGATTTTCAACAGTTTTAACTGTTTTCTGTACCTTTTACGAAATAAAGACTATTTGAGAAAGAACACAATCCTCCAGGTGAGGCATAACCAGTTTTTTTGATTGTGTTATGTAATCCCTCTCTTTCACCGCAATTATCTTTGGATCGCCATATTACCATGTGCGGGTTTATGGTAAACTGGATAAAATAATTTCAAAATACTTTTGTTTGTGAGCTTTGAGTGCATATCTTCAGTCGTGTACTGCTCCACTGGGTTTCTCTGCCTCCAAATACATGGCATTGCATCTGACTGCATTGAATATCATTTGTCAGGTCTCTAACCACTTTTTTGTTGCATTCCTCTGTATATGTTCCCACATGGTTTCCACTTCACTCAAAGTGCCAATTCTACTCCACATCTTCATTTCCTACAAAGACATACATTCCCGTACAGTGACTCTGGAACGTTGTGGCTTAGTTTAAGGAATGGGGTGTGGGTTGAATTATCCTGAAACAGGAAAAAAGCCTACATTGCATTTTCTGCACATTTATGTGAAACATTGTGCTTTTAGCACAGCTGGTTTTTTTGTTTTTTTCTACAAAGGACAACCCCTTCGAGCATCCCCTCCCTCCCCCAAACCCCTCCACCCCCTCCCCAACCCATTAACTCCAAATCTTTCTTCCTCCTCGTTTGCTTCTTTGGCACGTAGGCTTTAGAGAGACTTTAGAGAGAATACCTAAATGTACGCCGCAGTATGTATACCCTAACCATCAAAATATTTGGTTTAAAACAAAGTATCCCAATGCATTAACGTAAAGGACTAAAAACGCCACTTTAAGCAAGTGCCGTCTACCTTTCTCTGCACTGAAGTTTAAAGGACATCCTTTAGCAGCGAGTGCATGAGGCTGGTGAATGACTGATTACAAGAAATTCCGATTTCTAAATATAAAACATTCTATAGCCTTGACTTTAATGTCTAACAGACTGGGGTACTTCAGGGCGCTGCTGAAAATCTGTATCGCATAAGAGGTCATCGACTTCAGAGGACCTGCTTAATAAAAAGTTCAGATTACAGATAGAATGGAAAGTAAGCTTCAAGTGCCAATTTCCCTTTAAATAAATTGAGCTTGATAATACAAACCCTGCCTTCCATATGATTTGCCTGACCAAGAGATTTCAAAAATAATTTTAAATGAAACCTCTGCTGCTTTTAAATTCCATTTTCGACCCACCATATTTCCACACATAAGTTGCATCCAAAGATAGAAGTCTTCCACACAACAACTGTCCACTGTAGCGGGTGTTATTTTCCCATTGACTTCTTCATATTATCAATGAACAGAACTACCTATTTTGTGACTAATATGATTGTAAAAGGGCAAACTTTAAAGAAGCTTTAGCACAGGAGACACAGGGCCTTATTTAGAGCTTGGTGAAGCACGACATAAAATGGGGCGAATGTCATGGTGCTGTCTTTAGTGATAACATGATTGCTCTCGTAAAATGCCAGAAGGGATGTCCCCCTATTTTTGAAAGATTTCCAGCATCCACCCTTCTTGACATAAGGTTCACAGATATCTGCAGAAGCTCGTACATAATGTGAAATACCTCTTACCTGTAACTCCAATTTGTGCATCCTCCAAATATATCCATAAAGGGGCTTTAACCTCTTCCGTGCTGATGACGGAACCGCTCCGTCATCAGCTGCGGTGGCGCTGTGCTGATGACGGAGCGGTTCCGTCATGCCCCGCCTGCCGCTTATGCGCGGTGCGAATTCCGCGCCTGCGCTGAGTGTTCTATTGAGCGGGCGGGGCCATGACAGAACCGCTCCTTCATAAGTACAGCACAACCGACGCTGGTGATGGAGCGGTTCCGTCACCAGCATGCGCCCGCCGCTCTTCCGCCCCGCCCCCTTAGCACTGCGGCGGAATAGCCGCCGCAGTGAAGGGGTTAATAGCTGGGTTTGGTGGTTTAGTGGACTAATCCATCTACTATAGGGTCCTGTGTTTGACCTCATGATCACAGGTTCTCCGCCATTCATCCTTCTGAGGTCAATAAAATGAGTACCATTGAGTGGGATAAGAGTAAACTTCTGTTATTCAGCGCCAATATATCCTTAAGTGAACGTGTGCTTTACAAATACAAATTTTATGCTAAAGAAGATGTATAGACCACTGATTTGGTCTTCCCATTTTCTAAACTTTTTTTTGATTTCACTGCCAGGAGATAAGATAATGAACCATAGCTGATTAAGCCAATGTGCCACTCAAATGAAGGAAAAACATTTAACAGCTGAATGAATAGACTGATATTTTAAATGTGCAAAGTGTAGTTCCGTAGGCTTTCTGACAATAAAACTGAGAGTCTATGTGATCAGGTAGATGCAATAAAAATGGTGACTCGTAAATGCTTTCTTGAAAGTTTCATGACTCAGAAGTAAAAAGAGGAGTATTCCAGAGATGAGGAAATAACAGAACAAGCATTTACAATGCAATGGTTTCGCCTTTGGAAAAGTTAGAGTTATTGGCATTGTAAATGACAAATTTTGTATTTATGTGTTGGTTTTGAAAACAGATAAATAAATGGCATTGTCATTTACATTGCCATTAGCTTAATCTCTCGCAAATGTGAGACCTATTGTACCCTACGGACGAGCTCAGCAGACAGCAATTACTACCACATACACACACCCAGAGCCACACACACACACACACACACACACACCCAGAGCCACACACAAACACCCAGAGCCACACACACACACCCAGAGCCACACACACACACACACCCAGAGCCACACACACACCCACAAACCCAGAGCCACACACACACCCACACACCCAGAGCCACACACACACCCACACACCCAGAGCCACCCACACACCCAGAGCCACATACACACACACACACTCAGAGCCACACACTAAGAGCCACCCAGAGCCACACACACACACACACACACCCAGAGCTACACACACACCCACACACCCAGAGCCACACCCACCCACACACCCAGAGCCACAGCTGTTAAAATTTACAAAATCCATCAATCAAAAGCACTATTATTAAACTTTCAATTTGGGCATGCAGCTCAGCTGGCACTTAGTAATTGCTTAAAGGCCTCCAAGATTTCCTAGATAGGATACAACCATTAATCTGCTCTAACTTGGGAATGTCGGAACTTTGTAGAAATCCTGATAACGTTTCAAATTTCAGCAAAGCTCTTGCAAAGGCTCACTTTCCTCTAATGTGTAATAGAGATAGAGAATGCATTGAAATCCCTAAACATATGATCAGAGCCTTTTTGTGTTTGATAACGACTTTATCCATGGAACCCTACTTGATTGTAAACTCACAGAACAGATATTTCCATTCAAGTTCTAGGCTCAGTATTAACCACCTTTTTGGTTGCCTATTCTGAGCCCAGTTCTCAGGTGAGCAAACTCCCCATGTCCAGCTAACTACAATACACTCGGCACTTTATGTTTATTTGCAGATTTTATATACTCCCAGAAAGTGATTTTTTATGTGATCTGTTACAGAAAGTGCATACCGGGCCTGTTATATTTGCAATTTGCTATTTTGAACTTGCCCTTTTAACTGGAGGGCAGTAGCAAATTGTGTTTAATATTCTGTTAATCTTATAAATAAATCATGATGGAGCTCTTGGTAGCTGTCATTTCTTTATTTCCACATATTTGCTTAATTTGCAATCTGTTTTGTGGAGATTTCTCTCACGAAGATTTTTTATTTATTTATTATATATTGTGCAAAGGATTTTCAACAGTTTTAACTGTTTTCTGTACCTTTTACGAAATAAAGACTATTTGAGAAAGAACACAATCCTCCAGGTGAGGCATAACCAGTTTTTTTGATTGTGTTATGTAATCCCTCTCTTTCACCGCAATTATCTTTGGATCGCCATATTACCATGTGCGGGTTTATGGTAAACTGGATAAAATAATTTCAAAATACTTTTGTTTGTGAGCTTTGAGTGCATATCTTCAGTCGTGTACTGCTCCACTGGGTTTCTCTGCCTCCAAATACATGGCATTGCATCTGACTGCATTGAATATCATTTGTCAGGTCTCTAACCACTTTTTTGTTGCATTCCTCTGTATATGTTCCCACATGGTTTCCACTTCACTCAAAGTGCCAATTCTACTCCACATCTTCATTTCCTACAAAGACATACATTCCCGTACAGTGACTCTGGAACGTTGTGGCTTAGTTTAAGGAATGGGGTGTGGGTTGAATTATCCTGAAACAGGAAAAAAGCCTACATTGCATTTTCTGCACATTTATGTGAAACATTGTGCTTTTAGCACAGCTGGTTTTTTTGTTTTTTTCTACAAAGGACAACCCCTTCGAGCATCCCCTCCCTCCCCCAAACCCCTCCACCCCCTCCCCAACCCATTAACTCCAAATCTTTCTTCCTCCTCGTTTGCTTCTTTGGCACGTAGGCTTTAGAGAGACTTTAGAGAGAATACCTAAATGTACGCCGCAGTATGTATACCCTAACCATCAAAATATTTGGTTTAAAACAAAGTATCCCAATGCATTAACGTAAAGGACTAAAAACGCCACTTTAAGCAAGTGCCGTCTACCTTTCTCTGCACTGAAGTTTAAAGGACATCCTTTAGCAGCGAGTGCATGAGGCTGGTGAATGACTGATTACAAGAAATTCCGATTTCTAAATATAAAACATTCTATAGCCTTGACTTTAATGTCTAACAGACTGGGGTACTTCAGGGCGCTGCTGAAAATCTGTATCGCATAAGAGGTCATCGACTTCAGAGGACCTGCTTAATAAAAAGTTCAGATTACAGATAGAATGGAAAGTAAGCTTCAAGTGCCAATTTCCCTTTAAATAAATTGAGCTTGATAATACAAACCCTGCCTTCCATATGATTTGCCTGACCAAGAGATTTCAAAAATAATTTTAAATGAAACCTCTGCTGCTTTTAAATTCCATTTTCGACCCACCATATTTCCACACATAAGTTGCATCCAAAGATAGAAGTCTTCCACACAACAACTGTCCACTGTAGCGGGTGTTATTTTCCCATTGACTTCTTCATATTATCAATGAACAGAACTACCTATTTTGTGACTAATATGATTGTAAAAGGGCAAACTTTAAAGAAGCTTTAGCACAGGAGACACAGGGCCTTATTTAGAGCTTGGTGAAGCACGACATAAAATGGGGCGAATGTCATGGTGCTGTCTTTAGTGATAACATGATTGCTCTCGTAAAATGCCAGAAGGGATGTCCCCCTATTTTTGAAAGATTTCCAGCATCCACCCTTCTTGACATAAGGTTCACAGATATCTGCAGAAGCTCGTACATAATGTGAAATACCTCTTACCTGTAACTCCAATTTGTGCATCCTCCAAATATATCCATAAAGGGGCTTTAACCTCTTCCGTGCTGATGACGGAACCGCTCCGTCATCAGCTGCGGTGGCGCTGTGCTGATGACGGAGCGGTTCCGTCATGCCCCGCCTGCCGCTTATGCGCGGTGCGAATTCCGCGCCTGCGCTGAGTGTTCTATTGAGCGGGCGGGGCCATGACAGAACCGCTCCTTCATAAGTACAGCACAACCGACGCTGGTGATGGAGCGGTTCCGTCACCAGCATGCGCCCGCCGCTCTTCCGCCCCGCCCCCTTAGCACTGCGGCGGAATAGCCGCCGCAGTGAAGGGGTTAATAGCTGGGTTTGGTGGTTTAGTGGACTAATCCATCTACTATAGGGTCCTGTGTTTGACCTCATGATCACAGGTTCTCCGCCATTCATCCTTCTGAGGTCAATAAAATGAGTACCATTGAGTGGGATAAGAGTAAACTTCTGTTATTCAGCGCCAATATATCCTTAAGTGAACGTGTGCTTTACAAATACAAATTTTATGCTAAAGAAGATGTATAGACCACTGATTTGGTCTTCCCATTTTCTAAACTTTTTTTTGATTTCACTGCCAGGAGATAAGATAATGAACCATAGCTGATTAAGCCAATGTGCCACTCAAATGAAGGAAAAACATTTAACAGCTGAATGAATAGACTGATATTTTAAATGTGCAAAGTGTAGTCCCGTAGGCTTTCTGACAATAAAACTGAGAGTCTATGTGATCAGGTAGATGCAATAAAAATGGTGACTCGTAAATGCTTTCTTGAAAGTTTCATGACTCAGAAGTAAAAAGAGGAGTATTCCAGAGATGAGGAAATAACAGAACAAGCATTTACAATGCAATGGTTTCGCCTTTGGAAAAGTTAGAGTTATTGGCATTGTAAATGACAAATTTTGTATTTATGTGTTGGTTTTGAAAACAGATAAATAAATGGCATTGTCATTTACATTGCCATTAGCTTAATCTCTCGCAAATGTGAGACCTATTGTACCCTACGGACGAGCTCAGCAGACAGCAATTACTACCACATACACACACCCAGAGCCACACACACACACACACACACACACACCCAGAGCCACACACAAACACCCAGAGCCACACACACACACCCAGAGCCACACACACACACACACCCAGAGCCACACACACACCCACAAACCCAGAGCCACACACACACCCACACACCCAGAGCCACACACACACCCACACACCCAGAGCCACCCACACACCCAGAGCCACATACACACACACACACTCAGAGCCACACACTAAGAGCCACCCAGAGCCACACACACACACACACACACCCAGAGCTACACACACACCCACACACCCAGAGCCACACCCACCCACACACCCAGAGCCACAGCTGTTAAAATTTACAAAATCCATCAATCAAAAGCACTATTATTAAACTTTCAATTTGGGCATGCAGCTCAGCTGGCACTTAGTAATTGCTTAAAGGCCTCCAAGATTTCCTAGATAGGATACAACCATTAATCTGCTCTAACTTGGGAATGTCGGAACTTTGTAGAAATCCTGATAACGTTTCAAATTTCAGCAAAGCTCTTGCAAAGGCTCACTTTCCTCTAATGTGTAATAGAGATAGAGAATGCATTGAAATCCCTAAACATATGATCAGAGCCTTTTTGTGTTTGATAACGACTTTATCCATGGAACCCTACTTGATTGTAAACTCACAGAACAGATATTTCCATTCAAGTTCTAGGCTCAGTATTAACCACCTTTTTGGTTGCCTATTCTGAGCCCAGTTCTCAGGTGAGCAAACTCCCCATGTCCAGCTAACTACAATACACTCGGCACTTTATGTTTATTTGCAGATTTTATATACTCCCAGAAAGTGATTTTTTATGTGATCTGTTACAGAAAGTGCATACCGGGCCTGTTATATTTGCAATTTGCTATTTTGAACTTGCCCTTTTAACTGGAGGGCAGTAGCAAATTGTGTTTAATATTCTGTTAATCTTATAAATAAATCATGATGGAGCTCTTGGTAGCTGTCATTTCTTTATTTCCACATATTTGCTTAATTTGCAATCTGTTTTGTGGAGATTTCTCTCACGAAGATTTTTTATTTATTTATTATATATTGTTCGATGGATTTTCAACAGTTTTAACTGTTTTCTGTACCTTTTACGAAATAAAGACTATTTGAGAAAGAACACAATCCTCCAGGTGAGGCATAACCAGTTTTTTTGATTGTGTTATGTAATCCCTCTCTTTCACCGCAATTATCTTTGGATCGCCATATTACCATGTGCGGGTTTATGGTAAACTGGATAAAATAATTTCAAAATACTTTTGTTTGTGAGCTTTGAGTGCATATCTTCAGTCGTGTACTGCTCCACTGGGTTTCTCTGCCTCCAAATACATGGCATTGCATCTGACTGCATTGAATATCATTTGTCAGGTCTCTAACCACTTTTTTGTTGCATTCCTCTGTATATGTTCCCACATGGTTTCCACTTCACTCAAAGTGCCAATTCTACTCCACATCTTCATTTCCTACAAAGACATACATTCCCGTACAGTGACTCTGGAACGTTGTGGCTTAGTTTAAGGAATGGGGTGTGGGTTGAATTATCCCGAAACAGGAAAAAAGCCTACATTGCATTTTCTGCACATTTATGTGAAACATTGTGCTTTTAGCACAGCTGGTTTTTTTGTTTTTTTCTACAAAGGACAACCCCTTCGAGCATCCCCTCCCTCCCCCAAACCCCTCCACCCCCTCCCCAACCCATTAACTCCAAATCTTTCTTCCTCCTCGTTTGCTTCTTTGGCACGTAGGCTTTAGAGAGACTTTAGAGAGAATACCTAAATGTACGCCGCAGTATGTATACCCTAACCATCAAAATATTTGGTTTAAAACAAAGTATCCCAATGCATTAACGTAAAGGACTAAAAACGCCACTTTAAGCAAGTGCCATCTACCTTTCTCTGCACTGAAGTTTAAAGGACATCCTTTAGCAGCGAGTGCATGAGGCTGGTGAATGACTGATTACAAGAAATTCCGATTTCTAAATATAAAACATTCTATAGCCTTGACTTTAATGTCTAACAGACTGGGGTACTTCAGGGCGCTGCTGAAAATCTGTATCGCATAAGAGGTCATCGACTTCAGAGGACCTGCTTAATAAAAAGTTCAGATTACAGATAGAATGGAAAGTAAGCTTCAAGTGCCAATTTCCCTTTAAATAAATTGAGCTTGATAATACAAACCCTGCCTTCCATATGATTTGCCTGACCAAGAGATTTCAAAAATAATTTTAAATGAAACCTCTGCTGCTTTTAAATTCCATTTTCGACCCACCATATTTCCACACATAAGTTGCATCCAAAGATAGAAGTCTTCCACACAACAACTGTCCACTGTAGCGGGTGTTATTTTCCCATTGACTTCTTCATATTATCAATGAACAGAACTACCTATTTTGTGACTAATATGATTGTAAAAGGGCAAACTTTAAAGAAGCTTTAGCACAGGAGACACAGGGCCTTATTTAGAGCTTGGTGAAGCACGACATAAAATGGGGCGAATGTCATGGTGCTGTCTTTAGTGATAACATGATTGCTCTCGTAAAATGCCAGAAGGGATGTCCCCCTATTTTTGAAAGATTTCCAGCATCCACCCTTCTTGACATAAGGTTCACAGATATCTGCAGAAGCTCGTACATAATGTGAAATACCTCTTACCTGTAACTCCAATTTGTGCATCCTCCAAATATATCCATAAAGGGGCTTTAACCTCTTCCGTGCTGATGACGGAACCGCTCCGTCATCAGCTGCGGTGGCGCTGTGCTGATGACGGAGCGGTTCCGTCATGCCCCGCCTGCCGCTTATGCGCGGTGCGAATTCCGCGCCTGCGCTGAGTGTTCTATTGAGCGGGCGGGGCCATGACAGAACCGCTCCTTCATAAGTACAGCACAACCGACGCTGGTGATGGAGCGGTTCCGTCACCAGCATGCGCCCGCCGCTCTTCCGCCCCGCCCCCTTAGCACTGCGGCGGAATAGCCGCCGCAGTGAAGGGGTTAATAGCTGGGTTTGGTGGTTTAGTGGACTAATCCATCTACTATAGGGTCCTGTGTTTGACCTCATGATCACAGGTTCTCCGCCATTCATCCTTCTGAGGTCAATAAAATGAGTACCATTGAGTGGGATAAGAGTAAACTTCTGTTATTCAGCGCCAATATATCCTTAAGTGAACGTGTGCTTTACAAATACAAATTTTATGCTAAAGAAGATGTATAGACCACTGATTTGGTCTTCCCATTTTCTAAACTTTTTTTTGATTTCACTGCCAGGAGATAAGATAATGAACCATAGCTGATTAAGCCAATGTGCCACTCAAATGAAGGAAAAACATTTAACAGCTGAATGAATAGACTGATATTTTAAATGTGCAAAGTGTAGTCCCGTAGGCTTTCTGACAATAAAACTGAGAGTCTATGTGATCAGGTAGATGCAATAAAAATGGTGACTCGTAAATGCTTTCTTGAAAGTTTCATGACTCAGAAGTAAAAAGAGGAGTATTCCAGAGATGAGGAAATAACAGAACAAGCATTTACAATGCAATGGTTTCGCCTTTGGAAAAGTTAGAGTTATTGGCATTGTAAATGACAAATTTTGTATTTATGTGTTGGTTTTGAAAACAGATAAATAAATGGCATTGTCATTTACATTGCCATTAGCTTAATCTCTCGCAAATGTGAGACCTATTGTACCCTACGGACGAGCTCAGCAGACAGCAATTACTACCACATACACACACCCAGAGCCACACACACACACACACACACACACACCCAGAGCCACACACAAACACCCAGAGCCACACACACACACCCAGAGCCACACACACACACACACCCAGAGCCACACACACACCCACAAACCCAGAGCCACACACACACCCACACACCCAGAGCCACACACACACCCACACACCCAGAGCCACCCACACACCCAGAGCCACATACACACACACACACTCAGAGCCACACACTAAGAGCCACCCAGAGCCACACACACACACACACACACCCAGAGCTACACACACACCCACACACCCAGAGCCACACCCACCCACACACCCAGAGCCACAGCTGTTAAAATTTACAAAATCCATCAATCAAAAGCACTATTATTAAACTTTCAATTTGGGCATGCAGCTCAGCTGGCACTTAGTAATTGCTTAAAGGCCTCCAAGATTTCCTAGATAGGATACAACCATTAATCTGCTCTAACTTGGGAATGTCGGAACTTTGTAGAAATCCTGATAACGTTTCAAATTTCAGCAAAGCTCTTGCAAAGGCTCACTTTCCTCTAATGTGTAATAGAGATAGAGAATGCATTGAAATCCCTAAACATATGATCAGAGCCTTTTTGTGTTTGATAACGACTTTATCCATGGAACCCTACTTGATTGTAAACTCACAGAACAGATATTTCCATTCAAGTTCTAGGCTCAGTATTAACCACCTTTTTGGTTGCCTATTCTGAGCCCAGTTCTCAGGTGAGCAAACTCCCCATGTCCAGCTAACTACAATACACTCGGCACTTTATGTTTATTTGCAGATTTTATATACTCCCAGAAAGTGATTTTTTATGTGATCTGTTACAGAAAGTGCATACCGGGCCTGTTATATTTGCAATTTGCTATTTTGAACTTGCCCTTTTAACTGGAGGGCAGTAGCAAATTGTGTTTAATATTCTGTTAATCTTATAAATAAATCATGATGGAGCTCTTGGTAGCTGTCATTTCTTTATTTCCACATATTTGCTTAATTTGCAATCTGTTTTGTGGAGATTTCTCTCACGAAGATTTTTTATTTATTTATTATATATTGTTCGATGGATTTTCAACAGTTTTAACTGTTTTCTGTACCTTTTACGAAATAAAGACTATTTGAGAAAGAACACAATCCTCCAGGTGAGGCATAACCAGTTTTTTTGATTGTGTTATGTAATCCCTCTCTTTCACCGCAATTATCTTTGGATCGCCATATTACCATGTGCGGGTTTATGGTAAACTGGATAAAATAATTTCAAAATACTTTTGTTTGTGAGCTTTGAGTGCATATCTTCAGTCGTGTACTGCTCCACTGGGTTTCTCTGCCTCCAAATACATGGCATTGCATCTGACTGCATTGAATATCATTTGTCAGGTCTCTAACCACTTTTTTGTTGCATTCCTCTGTATATGTTCCCACATGGTTTCCACTTCACTCAAAGTGCCAATTCTACTCCACATCTTCATTTCCTACAAAGACATACATTCCCGTACAGTGACTCTGGAACGTTGTGGCTTAGTTTAAGGAATGGGGTGTGGGTTGAATTATCCCGAAACAGGAAAAAAGCCTACATTGCATTTTCTGCACATTTATGTGAAACATTGTGCTTTTAGCACAGCTGGTTTTTTTGTTTTTTTCTACAAAGGACAACCCCTTCGAGCATCCCCTCCCTCCCCCAAACCCCTCCACCCCCTCCCCAACCCATTAACTCCAAATCTTTCTTCCTCCTCGTTTGCTTCTTTGGCACGTAGGCTTTAGAGAGACTTTAGAGAGAATACCTAAATGTACGCCGCAGTATGTATACCCTAACCATCAAAATATTTGGTTTAAAACAAAGTATCCCAATGCATTAACGTAAAGGACTAAAAACGCCACTTTAAGCAAGTGCCGTCTACCTTTCTCTGCACTGAAGTTTAAAGGACATCCTTTAGCAGCGAGTGCATGAGGCTGGTGAATGACTGATTACAAGAAATTCCGATTTCTAAATATAAAACATTCTATAGCCTTGACTTTAATGTCTAACAGACTGGGGTACTTCAGGGCGCTGCTGAAAATCTGTATCGCATAAGAGGTCATCGACTTCAGAGGACCTGCTTAATAAAAAGTTCAGATTACAGATAGAATGGAAAGTAAGCTTCAAGTGCCAATTTCCCTTTAAATAAATTGAGCTTGATAATACAAACCCTGCCTTCCATATGATTTGCCTGACCAAGAGATTTCAAAAATAATTTTAAATGAAACCTCTGCTGCTTTTAAATTCCATTTTCGACCCACCATATTTCCACACATAAGTTGCATCCAAAGATAGAAGTCTTCCACACAACAACTGTCCACTGTAGCGGGTGTTATTTTCCCATTGACTTCTTCATATTATCAATGAACAGAACTACCTATTTTGTGACTAATATGATTGTAAAAGGGCAAACTTTAAAGAAGCTTTAGCACAGGAGACACAGGGCCTTATTTAGAGCTTGGTGAAGCACGACATAAAATGGGGCGAATGTCATGGTGCTGTCTTTAGTGATAACATGATTGCTCTCGTAAAATGCCAGAAGGGATGTCCCCCTATTTTTGAAAGATTTCCAGCATCCACCCTTCTTGACATAAGGTTCACAGATATCTGCAGAAGCTCGTACATAATGTGAAATACCTCTTACCTGTAACTCCAATTTGTGCATCCTCCAAATATATCCATAAAGGGGCTTTAACCTCTTCCGTGCTGATGACGGAACCGCTCCGTCATCAGCTGCGGTGGCGCTGTGCTGATGACGGAGCGGTTCCGTCATGCCCCGCCTGCCGCTTATGCGCGGTGCGAATTCCGCGCCTGCGCTGAGTGTTCTATTGAGCGGGCGGGGCCATGACAGAACCGCTCCTTCATAAGTACAGCACAACCGACGCTGGTGATGGAGCGGTTCCGTCACCAGCATGCGCCCGCCGCTCTTCCGCCCCGCCCCCTTAGCACTGCGGCGGAATAGCCGCCGCAGTGAAGGGGTTAATAGCTGGGTTTGGTGGTTTAGTGGACTAATCCATCTACTATAGGGTCCTGTGTTTGACCTCATGATCACAGGTTCTCCGCCATTCATCCTTCTGAGGTCAATAAAATGAGTACCATTGAGTGGGATAAGAGTAAACTTCTGTTATTCAGCGCCAATATATCCTTAAGTGAACGTGTGCTTTACAAATACAAATTTTATGCTAAAGAAGATGTATAGACCACTGATTTGGTCTTCCCATTTTCTAAACTTTTTTTTGATTTCACTGCCAGGAGATAAGATAATGAACCATAGCTGATTAAGCCAATGTGCCACTCAAATGAAGGAAAAACATTTAACAGCTGAATGAATAGACTGATATTTTAAATGTGCAAAGTGTAGTCCCGTAGGCTTTCTGACAATAAAACTGAGAGTCTATGTGATCAGGTAGATGCAATAAAAATGGTGACTCGTAAATGCTTTCTTGAAAGTTTCATGACTCAGAAGTAAAAAGAGGAGTATTCCAGAGATGAGGAAATAACAGAACAAGCATTTACAATGCAATGGTTTCGCCTTTGGAAAAGTTAGAGTTATTGGCATTGTAAATGACAAATTTTGTATTTATGTGTTGGTTTTGAAAACAGATAAATAAATGGCATTGTCATTTACATTGCCATTAGCTTAATCTCTCGCAAATGTGAGACCTATTGTACCCTACGGACGAGCTCAGCAGACAGCAATTACTACCACATACACACACCCAGAGCCACACACACACACACACACACACACACCCAGAGCCACACACAAACACCCAGAGCCACACACACACACCCAGAGCCACACACACACACACACCCAGAGCCACACACACACCCACAAACCCAGAGCCACACACACACCCACACACCCAGAGCCACACACACACCCACACACCCAGAGCCACCCACACACCCAGAGCCACATACACACACACACACTCAGAGCCACACACTAAGAGCCACCCAGAGCCACACACACACACACACACACACACCCAGAGCTACACACACACCCACACACCCAGAGCCACACACACCCACACACCCAGAGCCACAGCTGTTAAAATTTACAAAATCCATCAATCAAAAGCACTATTATTAAACTTTCAATTTGGGCATGCAGCTCAGCTTTGGAATAATTTAATTCATAATTAACAGTGTGGAAACGCAGCGCTTGAAACCTTCTAAATTAACCTACGCTGGAAGAAGCATCACAGAGCAGTGACTGCCCAGTGGAAGTGAGAGGCTCAGGCACCAGGAGTTTGAAATACACAAACCAAGGCCGCCGTGTTTGCACTGCCGAGCCTCGCCTTTTACTCACGGGAGGAGCTAACCATGCCATATAGGACATTCGCCAGTTATTTTGCCGTCACTCACCTCCCAGTGACTGTCCGGAGAGCACACAGCTTCCCCAACAACAGTGCCCTGACAGCAGAGCCTCTCATGTGCCTCAGGCTTCGTAACCAATCACAGCGGCCAATTGCGGTCTCCGCCAATCAAATAATAGTCGACCTCCTCATGCACAGCTCGGATTGGTTCCGATTATTAGAAGCTATGTACGACTGGTAACACTTGAACCAAAGGTCAGTCAACCTAGCACATATCCCTGTCTTGTTTCATGTGGGAAACTGTGTCTGAGATAGAAACTGAAGAGGGACAACTTGAACGTATCCCGTTTCATTGAAAGAGCGGCCATGTTTTAAGGGAACTTTGTCAACAATCTTTATCTATAGACACAAAAGTCCGAACAGGACTATAGAAAACCAAGAGTGTGTTTATTTTAATTTCAATATCTAAATGTGGATATTTTAATTTTGTATCGGTTAGTTAAAAAAAATGCTTCGCAAAGGTCTCTGAAAAGAGCGAAGAAAAAAGTGATTCTAGAAGAAGTAACTCTCAACTATATATTTCAAAGTTAGGAAAGTAAACCCCTTTGTTAAGGTTGCCTTGGTTTCAAATGGACGGGGGCATTGGAGCAGTCACACCGGTTTGATAGTCCTATTTTGGTCTCCATGCTGACTTAAATCGGTTGGTGTTCAATTTGGTTTCAGCTTTGAAACATCCCCTCTCCATAGTTCGGGTATATCTACAAACACTTTGCGCCTTGTTTGTATGTCGGTGCGCAACCAGCTGGCAGAAGGAACATTGACTTATTCCGATCATTTACTACCATTGTTGAGAGTGGGGAGAGGCGAGGGCTCACTAGAGGCCAGAGTTGTCTTTCATTAGAGTGCTAGCAAAACAACAAAGATTAAACAAGGAAAGGCACGGACAGCGGGAGGGGGGTGGGAAAGGCACGGACAGCATAAGACTCGGACAGCGGGAGGGGGGCGCGAACGGAAAATGGCAAGAAAGGCATTCACCTGGACTTCCTTCGGCGACGGTCGGCCGCAAAATGACCCAAACAAACGTTGATGACCAAAAAAATAAACCCCGCCCACTGCCGCCCTAAAAAATGAGAACATTTCTTAGAAACGCCCACGAGTCGCCTCGCACAATGACGGACGCTTCTGTTTTCCAATGGCTAGCCTCCATTTATGGAGCTAGCCAATGGGAAACAGAGGCGGGACTTTTGTCCATACTGCAAAACAAAAGTTTTCGCCTGCGCGAAACGCTGCTTGCTCAGCTTTCGGCAGGCGAAACCTAAAAAGGCATGACCACCTTGTAGAGACTTTCTAAAGCATTTTATGATCAACAGAAGAAAGGATCCTGAGCGTAGTGTTTGCTTAGAAGAGTGTCTTAGCAGCAGTTTCTGGGATAAAGTAGTTCCAACCCCATAGCAATTTAGTGGATAAGGAAAAAGTGCTTTGAATTGAATTCAGCTTGAAATAGGCAACCAGTGAAAGCTACAATCAGCTTGAGAGACCCTGTAAAATTGTCAGAAGTTGAACATAAGACAACCTGCAGTATTCTGAACACATTGCAATTTACTAATAGATGAGGCAGGGTGACCTACTTAGCAAACATTGCCATAGTTTAGTCTGTAATCAATAAGTGTATTCATTTTACAAGTTTTGAGAGGGCCAGAATGAAGGGGAGGATTGGCTTCAAAATGCTAAACTGGTGGTAAGAGGAGGAGGCTACTCCATTGATCTGATGAGACATATTGAGATTTTCTTCCCACCAAAACTCCAAGCTTTGTCGACTGATAGTAGCACATTTCCTAAGGAGGTAGACTGCAGATGCCTTGATCATGGGGACTCCTATCTGATCAACAACACTTCTTTCTTGGAGAAGTTAATCCCTTCAGTGCTGGCCACCTTCAGCGGACTTCGCGTGCACTACCCTGGTAGTGCTGCTCACGTCCGTTGAACGTTCCGGCCCCGCCCGTGCAATAGAACGTTCCGCACCAGCGCGGAACGTTCAGAGCAGTGGAGGGGTTAAGCTTGAGGAAGTAAAAATTCATCCAGTTATAGATGGTGAAAAACATCAGTTCACCAGTTCCTGAGATTTCCCTACTGATTTACTGAGTCTCAGAATAATCTGAGTGTCACTGGCATGTGAATATCACCTGTAATCCATATGCCTTGGATTTTAGCCAGTGGACGAAGATTGATTTTATGACTTACAGCTAGATTCATGAAGCCAAATTGCGATCGTAATAGCTGCGAAAAAGCAATTGCGATCCCAATTTGATAAAAATGAATTCAAGAAAGTAGAAATCCAAAAATAGCGAAATCGCAAATATTTTTTTGCGAAATCGCAATTAAATTCGCAGAATCCAGGAAGAAGTCCATTAGCGAATCTGTAATAGCGAGAAACCATGGATTCTGCGAATAAAACTGTGATATCGCAAATAAATCGCTATCGCAATTCATGAAAAATCGCAAATAGCGAAAAACCCAAAAATCGCATTTTGCGACGCTCAAATTAAGGAGAACCCAAACCAGGTGGTAACCAGTAAAATAAAAAAATTCTCACCTGAAATAAACTCTTGCAAACTGCCAACAGGTGCTGGCTTGACCAAACACACTTAAGGACATGCAGCTGGAGCCTGAGGACTCACACAATGCCAGGACTCTACATGGTCGTCAGGCGGCGAAGGCTACAGCGAGCAGCACGGAACAGACGACGTATCCAGGAGCAGATATTCCGTCAGCGGGTCACCCTACTGGGCCAAACCAGGGAGAAAATCTACGCCAAGTACCGGCTAAATGGGGCAATGATTATCAAGCTGATCCGGGACCTAGACCCCCTCTTGCAGCACCCAACAAGGAGGACAAATGCCGTTCCCACCCATGGGCAGGTACTGTGCAGCCTGCACCTACTGGCCTCCGGAAGCTTCCAGGGTATAGTCGCTGTTGCAGGGGAAATATCCCAGCCCACCTTGTCCCGCTGCCTAAGGAGTTTCCTGGAGGCCATGCTGACCCGCCTACACCACTACATATCATTCCCCACCAGCCAACAGGACTTGAATGACACCAAGCTGCAATTTTACAATGTAGCACAATTCCCCCACATCATAGGATGCATTGACTGTACCCACATCCACATCTGCCCACCAGCACAAACAGAATACATGTATTGTAACCGCAAATCCTACCACTCTCTCAATATCCAGATGGTATGCAATGCAAAGACAATCATCACGGACATAGTGGCACAGTACCCGGGGAGCACACATGACTCCTTCATATTCCGGCACAGTGGCATTCACACATGACTGGCCAGGGGAGACTTTGGTGAAGGACACCTACTGGGTAAGTACACATGCCACACAACATTACAATGTGATAATGAAGCTGCGCGGCACAGGCACTCACCCTCTGCTCCTATCATGCAGGTGACAGCGGCTACGCTCTCCGTGAGTACCTCCTCACCCCATACCTCAACCCTGCAACACCACAGCAACGGCGTGACAATGCAGCACACATACGCACAAGAAATTGCATGGAGAGGACATTTGGCCTTCTGAAGAGCAGATTATGCATACTGCACAAGACTGGTGGGGCCATCAAATACGAGCCTGAGGTCTGCTGCCGCATCGTGGCCGTGTGTGCTATCCTACACAACATTGCTACCAAGCACAGGATACCTGTAGACATCTCTGGCAGTGAGTCAGAAGGGGACAATCGACCACCTGCACATGTGCGTCACGCACGCGGCAAGAATCCTGCAGAAGGAAATAGGCGCCGCAGCGAAATCTGCATGAACTATTTCTAGTGCACCCACTCCCCACACCCATTACTCAACTCATGCATGACAACATACATAATGACATGAGTCAGATTAAGTTATTCAGAATTTTAGTGATTGTTACTGCACAATAAACTGGGCATTCTGAAAACTGGGAAATGAATTACATATTGTGTCATATGTCTCTATTAGTCTGTAGGGCATGCTTGTTGCGTCAGCATGTACCCTCATGGTAATGTACAACAGTTCAGTGGTGCCTCCGGGTAGTTGCCCCTGACCTCCTCTCAACGTCCTCCTCCTGAGTCTGCCGTGAGGCAGCAGAGGGCCTGCTGCTGCGGCGGGGTGCTACGACCGGTGGTAGGGACTGGCTGCTATTGCTTGATGTAGCCTCACTGGTGTCGTCTGCTTCCCCGGCCTGGCCATGGCCGGTAGCCTGCATGCCCTGCATGGCTATTGAAATGTTCTCCAGGGCTCTCGCGACGTCCTGGCAGCACTGGACCATTTGGACCTGCATGGCCACGGAGCGTCGCGAGAGCTGGGAGGTGGCGTTCCCAAATATATGGTTTGACCGCGTGTAAGCCGACAGGCGGGTCAACAGTTGGCGGTGTCTGCGGCGATTGAGATCCCGCTGGCTGGACATTGCCTGTGTGTTGGCCTCCAGAGCTGCTGCCATCCTGTCCATACGGTCAGACATATGTGCCACATTACGTGCGGTCTTGTCCAGTTGGAGGTGGATGGCGGCTAGATTTCGGGCCTGGGTCTGGTGCACATGTAGCATCCTGCGCTCAATGGAGATCACACCTGCACGCACGATTCTGCCCCTGCCAGCGCGGGATGTGTTGGTGCGCGGCTCCCTGACCAGTCCGCTTGTCTGGCTCCTCACAGCCGCAGGGCGACGGGTTGGTTGGCGACCTGCTGCTGGTGTTGCAGGCCCCACTGGTGGCTGTGTGCTGCGTGGTGGTACAGCAGCGCCTGTTGTCACAGGGGTGGCACGGGCCACAGGGGCGGGTGGTGGGATGACAGCTGTTGTGGCAGCTTGCCCTGATGGTCCAGGCTGTGGGGTATGATGTGTGTCCCCCTCCGTGTCCTCTGTGTTCTCCTCAATCACCAGGGCCTCGCTGTCTGTGCTGGGGACATCAGCGCCACCTGTGATTTAAAGTGGACGTTGATTAGTGACATGTTCCGTACACAGTTAGGCTTCCTACATGCATGCAGACTACTATTCCCTGACTCGCTGTAGGATTGACTCTCACTGGACATGTCAGGCTTAATGGTACAGGATAGTAATTGTGGGCAGACTACATGTCCCACAATGCAATAGCGCTATAGTGCTCTGCTTTGGCTGCATGATTGGGGTTTGATATGGGATGCACTGGAGTCATGGACATTGTTAGGGGACAGGGGTTCGCAGTCGCATGGCACTTACCTGGTGTGTCTTGGGTGGGTCGGGAGGAGTCAAGCTGGGTCACACCCACGCAGGCCTGTGGATTGATAGTCTCCTCCACTCGGTCCTCCAGTGGTGTGTTCGGTGGGATAGTGGGCTCTCCTCCACCTGTCACCACTTGCTTCCCCAGCCTCTCAGCAATCTTTTCCTTTGCCCGCCCTCTTAAGTCATTCCAGCGCTTTTTCAGCTCGTCCACCGAGCACTGGGTCACCCCCACGGAGTTCACTTTGGCACGGATGCGCAGCCATATGCGCCTTTTGTCGGCCTCTGGAACCCTTCGGGAGTCTTTGCCAAATAGGCGGTTGTGGTCCTTTGAAACTCCTTCTATGAGGTGTTCGAGCTCCTGCAACTTGATTTTGCGCTTTCTCCCACTGGTGGAACCTCCTGCTGCATCCTGTGACATGCTTGCCACTGTGGTGTCTCCTGCTGTACTCCTGTAGGAACACTGGAGGGGAGCTCTGCAACTGCTGCCTGTACTTCAGCCTCTCACTGCTGAATGAGGGTGGAACCTGCCTAATTCCTGGTTGTGATGTCATCACTGTGCTCAGGATGCGAATTCCCGTTTTTGCGATCTCGCAGTTAGCGAGATCGCTATTTGCGATTTCGGTAATTGCGAAATCGCAATTTCAACATGGGTATCGGCAGATTCTGCGATTTTTTACCGAATTCTGGGGGCTCGCAATCGACAATTGCGGCCGGTTGCGATTCGCATTTTTTTATCGCAAATGTTCATGAATGCCGTTCTGCGATTTCTAAATTGCGATTCGCATTTTCTCGCAATTTAGAAATCGCAGACTTTGACATTGATGAATCTGGCTGTTAATATTCATGGATGCCATTTTACTGTACAATTTGACAAACTTGGGGGCATATTTACGAGCCCCTATCGCCACCATAATGTCATTTTTTGGGACATGTGGCGATGGGGGTTTTGCCTTTTTTACAAGCCAGCGTTAAGCCACTTAATGTGGCTTATCGCTACCTTGTAAATAAGGCACCCTTCAAGCTCTACTTAGCGTGAAAAGGGAGGGCAATGGGTGTTGCGGTGGCTATTCTACAGAAATAGTCATTGATTTTGACGCTGCTCCATATTGACAAGGCTGGCATAAATAGAGCAAACAAAACAGGTGATGGACAGAATGTGGATCAATGTCACACATTCACCCCAGTCCAAAGATCTGGGCCCAAATCCATCGTTTTTTTGCACTCCACACCACCCTGGGTTAGACAATGGCGATATGCAAATCAGCTCTGACCCTGTGCCCCATGGGAACAGTCCAGTCCGAACTACAAAAGCCATGTCCCCAGCGCACTTAGGGCTGATGAGAGGTGTTACCTCGAAACCGGTCTGGTCCTCGGATGCTTGATTCCGTTCTGGGAAGGACATGGCTTTTGTAGTTCGGACTGGACTGTTCCCATGGGGCACAGGGTCAGAGCTGATTTGCATATCGCCATTGTCTAACCCGGGGTGGTGTGGAGTGCAAAAAAACGATGGATTTGGGCCCAGATCTTTGGACTGGGGTGAATGTGTGACATTGATCCACATTCTGTCCATCACCTGTTTTGTTTGCAATTGCCGCCATAAGTGCGCTGGGGATGCTCAGACGTGGGTCCCAGGGACTCCACACCACTGGAGTCAAGCTAGCCGGGCTGATGAGAGGTGTTACCTCGAAACCGGTCCGGTCCTCGGATGCTTGATTCCGTTCTGGGAAGGACATGGCTTTTGTAGTTCGGACTGGACTGTTCCCATGGGGCACAGGGTCAGAGCTGATTTGCATATCGCCATTGTCTAACCCGGGGTGGTGTGGAGTGCAAAAAAACGATGGATTTGGGCCCAGATCTTTTGACTGGGTTGAGTGTGTGACATTGATCCACATTCGGTCCATCACCTGTTGTTTTTGCAAATTCCGCCCTAAGTGCGCTGGGGATGCCCAGACGTGGGTCCCAGGCACTCCACACCACTGGAGTCAAGCTAGCCGGGCTGATGAGAGGTGTTACCTCGAAACCGGTCCGGTCCTCGGATGCTTGATTCCGTTCTGGGAAGGACATGGCTTTTGTAGTTCGGACTGGACTGTTCCCATGGGGCACAGGGTCAGAGCTGATTTGCATATCGCCATTGTCTAACCCGGGGTGGTGTGGAGTGCAAAAAAACGATGGATTTGGGCCCAGATCTTTTGACTGGGTTGAGTGTGTGACATTGATCCACATTCGGTCCATCGCCTGTTGTTTTTGCAAATTCCGCCCTAAGTGCGCTGGGGATGCCCAGACGTGGGTCCCAGGCACTCCACACCACTGGAGTCAAGCTAGCCGGGCTGATGAGAGGTGTTACCTCGAAACCGGTCCGGTCCTCGGATGCTTGATTCCGTTCTGGGAAGGACATGGCTTTTGTAGTTCGGACTGGACTGTTCCCATGGGGCACAGGGTCAGAGCTGATTTGCATATCGCCATTGTCTAACCCGGGGTGGTGTGGAGTGCAAAAAAACGATGGATTTGGGCCCAGATCTTTTGACTGGGTTGAGTGTGTGACATTGATCCACATTCGGTCCATCACCTGTTGTTTTTGCAAATTCCGCCCTAAGTGCGCTGGGGATGCCCAGACGTGGGTCCCAGGCACTCCACACCACTGGCGTCAAGCTAGCCGGGCTGATGAGAGGTGTGACCTCGAAACCGGTCCGGTCCTCGGATGCTTGATTCCGTTCTGGGAAGGACATGGCTTTTGTAGTTCGGACTGGACTGTTCCCATGGGGCACAGGGTCAGAGCTGATTTGCATATCGCCATTGTCTAACCCGGGGTGGTGTGGAGTGCAAAAAAACGATGGATTTGGGCCCAGATCTTTTGACTGGGTTGAGTGTGTGACATTGATCCACATTCAGTCCATCACCTGTTGTTTTGGCATAAATAGAGCAGCACCAAAATTAAGATCAGAAACAACCTGGCCTTACACGGGCGAAACAAGGAGAAATGCTTTACTTCTCCTTGTTTTTGCTGTTTATATGTGTGCTGCATTGTGCAGCACCCTTAGAAATAGCAAAACACCATTGAATGTTTATGTGCAGAAAGGTGTCCCTTCCTGCACATAAGCAATCTTTTTTAAAAAATTATGTGTTGCAACTTCTATGTGTGCTGCATTATAGAAGTTATAAAAAAAACATCATTGGTTAAAACCTTCATGCACATAAACAATATTTCCCTGCAAGGCAGGCTCCCTTGCACAATGGAGCCCGAATGCCTGCGTTGGTGCCAGGCAGCTGCAATTACCACCAGCGAAGTGTAAAACACAGGACTCCACCATATTCTTGTAAATACCGTGCAGACCTGTGTTTCTGAAGTGGCGGAGAGTGGCATTAAGCCAACAAGGCTAACGCCACACTTTGTTCCTTCATTGTGAATTTGCCCCTTGATTTCCCAAAGTGATGCTGATTTTTTTCCCAATATTACCAGTAAGTCATTATCAGAATTTGATTAGCTTCAGCTCTTTTGCATATCCACTATCCCACTCAACAGCACTTTACAGCCATACCGATGGATAACCATAAAAAAGTGAACGTCCTGAAGCCATCATGCTTGTTTCCTGGTCTCTTACCAGCTTATAGGGCGAAGAATCCATAAACAACATCCTCTCTGCTTAGGTCCATCATACATTCCTCTCCACAACAAGGACATTTTCCTTTCATCCTGAACCTGACCAGGCCTCTCAGTCCATGTAAGCCGTTCCTTCGACCCCATAAGGCAGGTTTTCCTTTTCAGTCATTTTGTAGGCCATATAATTTGGACCAGAAAACACTGATTTCTGAACGGGCTGAGGTGCTGAGTAGAATAACAACAGCACAAATGCGTAAACCTAAACCCTTGCATGTAAATATGAACAAAATCCACCCTTTTTTATAGTATTTTTCGAAGTAAAAGATGCTTTGGCTCCACTTTCTGTTTGATGTATTATCATCGTACATATGGACTCTTAAATTTTGCTGCAGCTGCCACAGATCATTAAAAGGCAAGGCGCCCCTTGCAGCTATAGAGCTGCAGGTCTTAAACCTCTCTCTGATCTAGGACTACCTGACAGACACAAGTGTGCTTCAGGTAATGTGCACTTCATTAGGTAAGCACCGCATCTTCGGCAGTTCTTTCTTTATCTTACGCAGGCATCTTCTGCAGCAAAAATGATCTAAGAAACAGATTCTGCACAAATGATACTGTGGGCCCTGCAGTAGTGGTATACATAAGTTATGTAATTCAAAAAGAAATTGAAGTACCCACAGGGGAGATAAAGAAAGCTCCGGGCATGTCAGTCAATCAGATGAGAGTCAAGTACAAACACTACAGCATACACAATCACATTTGTTGGCGGTGTATCTGACTTCCAAACTAAATAAACACAATATGAGCTTGTCAGACACATTTCTTCGAATATAATTGACATAACTTTGAAATGCCAAATAATATTTCTTACAGCAATCTTATGTGCGCCTCTACTTCATGGTATCACTTTCCCACTTGGTACCCAGGTGCGGGAAGGAGACAAAGACATCCTTTTCAAAGAGTGAAATAACTATAACTCCCACTGCCACATAAGGAGAGGTACCAGTCTGTTCATGCAAAGTATTAAGTCACCATCGTTGTTAAGTTTTTTCAGTCAAATAAAAGGCATTAGATGTATATAAATCCACCAAAATCAATAATCAAAAAATGTATTTGATTCTAAATGGTACGAAGTTATAAGCTGTTTTTTTACCTAAGCTTGTCCCAGGGCATTACACTACAAATATTTTATGTACTTTATGTATTGAAACCCTTTGGTCCGAATTCCAGTACTTGGGGGCTTCATTCGCTTAAAGACGTGTAAGGGAAAAAGGACGAAAACGTTAAGAAAGAAAAAGTTAAATTACCTACGATGGGTAGTTTTCACAGATCCCCGTTTATGTTTTGGTCTAGCCACCTCTGCATTGGGTCAAAGTTGACTAGACCATCCAGAGCTGATATAAAGTGGGGATCAGTGTTTGTCAAGAGTCCTGAGCACCACACTTTACCAAGTAAGGGCCAGATATAAAAAGATTTTTTTGAGGTTGCTAAAAAAATTTCCGCGTATTGGGCCGTTTGCATTTTCTAATGTACAAAGTCCTGTTTGCGATTCAGTAACCTATTATCGAACCGCAAATTGCTGGTTTAGGGCATCCCTCCCTGACACCGAATCACAAGGGTAAGTATGAATGTTTTGCGACTGAAATGTGGTCTCAAAACATTAGCATTTTACCATCAACTTCAAGTTGATGGTAACCCATCCGCAAATGGAATGGGGACCCTAGGGACCCCATCTCGTTTGTGAATGTTTGTAAAAACTTTTTTTCAGAAATGTCAATGTTCGCATGGACCTTTGCCTACTCTTAAAAAAATAAAAATAAAACTTTTCTTTTTGATATGCATCGTGTTTTCCATGAAGGAAAACGGGCTGCATTTCAAAGGAAAACCGGCTGCATTAAAAAATAAATCTTTATTGAAAAGCAATCACAGACGTGGTCTGCTGACCCTAGCAGGATGTCATCCCTGTGATTTTTGTGTTTCTCAATGGGTCGCAAGCCAAGACCTACCTCATGAATATTAATGAGGTAGGTCTATTTGAGACCCACTGGGGATCACAAAATGTTGTCAAACACATATTTGTACATTGCTGTTTGTGATTGCAAATAGTGAATCGCAAACGTTTGCTATTTGGTAATCGCAAGCACTTACCTAGGTACATATGGCCCAAAGAGGAGCTGGGGCTCCTGTAACTCCAGGGCTTGCAATGAAAGGGGATCCAGTATCCAACCTTGAAAATTCCAAGTAATGAGGAATTACCAGTGCTCTCAGTTAATCCAGGTCCAATTACGGTGGCCATTCCTCTTTCTACCCTGCAGATTTCCTGGGAGATTGCAGCTGCTTTACAGGGGAAGCATGAGCGGTCTGAGGCAACTATGTGGGCCTCAAAATTCCTGATTGGTCTGATAATAAGTTTGTGGAAGCACCACCCCAGGGGTGGCGTCCCCTCAGTGCACTGCTTTGTATCCAATAGCTGGAGCAATCCAATTCAAAACATTTAAGCAAGTTGATTGCATAAGTTGAATTTATTATTTTTCATAAATTCTTTGTAGTTAATGTTTTTTCATATAGTTTCGAAAGCATGAATTTTCAAATGATAGCAGAAAGTACATGTTCCACCTTGGGGAGTGAACGATCGATTTTCACATCTGTGTTTAACATTCCCCTGATGAAGGGCCCCCATGAGCCCGAAAGGCAGTGGGACCAATAAACAGAAATTTACTTTCTGCTATCATTTGAAGATGCATGCTTTCAGAACTATATGAAAATACATATACTACAAAGAATTTTTGAAAAAGAATAAATTCAACTTCTGCAATCAACTTGCTTAAATGTTTTGAATTGGATTAATCCAGCTATTGGATACATAGCAGTGCACTGAGGGGACGCCACACCTGGGGTGGCGCTTACTACATATTACATTGACGCTCGTGATCCAGTGAGCACTACCCAATCTGCAAGCATCACACTGTTGAACTTGAAACAATACCAAAGTCTTATTGTCCTTACAGAAGGTGTGCATGTATCATTACTCTACGCTAATATTATGTTTACCACATCATGTAATGAGCCTAGGTGCCAATATCAATGCAAACAATAATTAGTGGAAATATTGGGATAGTTACTGATTATTATCCATGATTTGTAAATGCAGACCAGGCACTCTATAAATCATTCTAAATAGGAATGTCCAACACCATGGAGATGTGATTGACTGAGTAAATTGTTAGCTTCATATCCCAGAGTTCCAAACCCTGCTTTGGCGGTTACCCAAAAATAAATTTAGTGATTTGGGCAAAATCCCAAGTGCCTTGTAGAAACAAATGTGACATGTATTGTAAACATCTAACCCTCCAACGTAAATAGTTGCAAATCATCTTTGCATCTTTCATGCCAAGTACAGCACTATGCTGCTCCAGCTTTGTTTTTACCATTTGAGCCAGTATATGCATCCAAACTCAAGAAAGACCTCTGATGCCACGGCTACACTACAATTAACCATGATGCTACAAGACATTATGACATAATGGGGAACATCAGCCTATCCAACGATTCTTGGGAAGTGCATAAGTGAACTTTACCTTCGGACTCCACAGTACTGCAAATTGCAGGCAGATATAACTATAATACATGTGCATAATGAAACCAATAATATACAATGGGAAACTGTGCATTATTATTTCAATGTTGCCAATGTGGGGTTCTGGTGACATCATAAACCCTGGAACCAAGGCTGAAAGGCATGTAAATGTCGCAAGATCCTCAAAATGGTCCATATTACACGTAACTTATTATGCATGATTTATATCACATGTTTATTTTGGGTTAGTTAGTTTGAAAAGGATGTTTTCTTCAAAGATCAGCTAAAAAACTGTTGTTGGTAAACAGTTGATAAAAATGGACAATGGTGAGGGCCCTTGGACTTATGTGATTCTGTGAATGCAGCCTTATTTCATAATTATAGATTTACCTCATTTGCCCCATGACTTGCATAACGTGCATAGTTCTCAAAAATGCTCCTTCTAGCTAAAATGGATGGAAACAGTTCTGCCATAGAAAATTCCGCCATATTTGCATTCATTTTTTCCTCATAATGTAGATAACATTGCTACATATTTTGTGCCTCAATGCTTATTGATTTGGGAACTGACAAAAAATGTTTTCCATCTTTCATGATTCTCTTTAAAAAAATATGGCTCCTTATACAACTGCATTTTCTGCAACTCAAACACCCAAAGATGTCAAATATTAATATATTTAGCTTGTGCTTAAGAGTTGAATTTTGGGCTTGTGTATTACCATTAAATCAAGGTGCCAGGTGTGGATGATTGGACATATTTTGCCATATCAAATTAGGCTTTATCCTTGGATAATCAATTATTTTGTATAACGTGTACAGACATCTAGCAAATGTGTACAGGTTGAGACTGTTAAAGGACGACATTTGCATTGTAAGAAACTAATTTGGTGCATAATATGTTACAAAGAGCACGGGGAGACTCAGGACTGGGGATTCAAAAGTCAATTTGCAAGGCCTGCTGAACACAGAGACCAATTGTGGTTTGTAGAAGGCTGGTCAATCAGACAAAATAAATTATCAGGTTGCTTCAGCTATTCTGACTGTCTGATTTTTGACAAACCATAATCGGGCCCTCTTTCAGTCGATTCTGATTGGATATTTGGTAGCGAGTGAAACACGCTAAGGCCCACTTCCCATCTTTGACAGCCTTGCTGGACATGTCTAAGCTTTGTAAATGAACATTGCCCAGTGCAGGGAGTAAAGCAATTAAGCAGTAGATATCTAGGGCCAAAATCGGCCCTGACAAAGTGCTCGGCCGGCCATCCCTCCTCCTCCCCGAGGGTTGGGGGTGCGGCCGAGCTCTTTGTCAGGGCCGGTTTTCGTCCGATTTTATTACAGGGCCGATTTTGCAGCTCTGCTGCAAAAACAGCCCTGTAACAAAAACGGCACCTGGGGGCCCAAAACCAGCCCCCACCCGTGCGGCGCATCGGGGGATTGCCCGGTGCCCATTATGGCCAGTCCGGCCCTGTAGGTATCTCAAAGCAAGCCCATGTCCGGTAGAGGATTTTGGCTCAACATTTGCATGTCATTCTCATCCCATGATTCTGAATCCATTTCATAAAATTGGGGATGTGTGCTGCAAACTATATCCTCAGATAAGCGTCCCAGCAGAGTTTTCCCTCTGCCACCAATCTTGAAGGAAGTAAACACTCAAGCAAAACAGAAGTGATCTAGGCACCACATTAATGAAGCCCACTAACTTGTCATTCTGCCCCTTACGAGAAAAGTCTGAGGGCTCTACTTCAATGCAAAATTGATATATAGTGGTGGCTAAAGGTTTTATGCAATTTTAAAGTTATTCATGACATGTTCCAATAATTCTTCGCCTGGGGAGAAAGACAGGTTCAGGACTGTCAGTGTTAACCAAAGAAATCTTTGGAAAACAAGAATTGCTGAAGCCAATCTCTCTTGCCTTCATCAGACCAATAGGCGTTGTTAATGACTTTTGCTGATGCTGTTCAGCATTGGAAAAAAGAGGAGAAAAACATATTTTACCGCTGTTGACAGCATCAGCAAAAAAAAAAGGTTGAATGAATCATGCATGTGCATCATTACCCATAAGTGCAGCGTCATGGCTCTATGCTGGTCTAGTCTAGTGATATATATGTATGCCGGCCACAACAATTGCACACGCATATGGCATGATGCAGAAGCTTTTCTTTGTACTTACTTCCATGACAGCAGTTGCCAAATTTTATAAGAGAGTGTAGGGTGAAATCGGGGTACAACAGAGGAGTGCGTGGAGCAATACACAGGGGAGCAATAGGGATTGGAAGCAGGGCAAGCAATACTGGAGCCTAAGGCAGGGTGGAGGAAAAACATGTAAAAAGAAAGCAAAAAGGCTGGAGCAGTGGGGCAAGCAATGAATGAGATGGGGAAGCTGTGGAGGGAGCAACATGATGCGTGTGAGTGAAGTGATTATCTGTGAGTAGTTGGGGGAAGCAAGACATGATTGAGAGAATATTAAATTGCATGCTTTCTTATGGAGTACTGAACGATAAAGAAAAACGTAGGGGCATATTATCAAGATAGGCGATAACATTATCAATGCTTTAGCGGCACGGCGATAAAGGGCTTGATAATATGCTGTATTGAATTCCAATTGAAGCCCATGTTAGATGTGAAGGACATCTATTATTATGCCCCGTAATTCCCTGAATGTGAACAGTGGAAGCATATATATCATCCAATCAAGAGGGTGGTGAAGAAGAAATGGTCCTGGGGAAGAACAAACACAAGAAGAGAAAGTGAAGTCACTAAATAGTAACCAAGCATAAGAGACTGACAAAAAGCCAACCAATGGTAAGCAATAGTCTGACCCAAAGTCCACTGTAAAAATTAGTATTGCCTACAATAAAAGCTGTCTCTAGTAGAGATATACATTTTATAGCTAAATTGTTCACTTAAATAGGATAACATGAACATAACATTTTCTCTGGGAAATTTCACAGGCCCTCCTATCATTATTCAGAGAGTATAGAGCATCTTACTTTACTTGGACTTTGCATTTCCCTTCAGTTTATCACCCTGCTCCTTCTTTGTTCATATAATGTGACTTAAAATCTACTAGGAAGGCGATGGATTGGAAAATTTAAAAACTACACCAACATCACACTGCTCTCATCCATGACCCTTGCAGGTAAGAGCGTTGGTGGTGGATTCAACAGACAAACGCGAGGGAAAATTAAATAAATTATTAATTTTCCCTCGTCGTCGTCTGTCCAAATCCCCACTGCACTTACCTGCACGTGCTGCAGCTGACTGCTCTTGTACTGAACAGTCATCCATAATTTTTGTCAGATCTTACAAGCAAAGACACTAGAGTGTAGGGTACTTTGGTGGTAAAGACTCTGGCGTCAAGTAGCATTATATTTTACACAGCTCATGAAAGCGCTACCAAAGCAGAAAGAAAGTGTCCACCCCTACCTAAGAATCAATTGCCCCTTATATCTGCAATATCTAGCACCAAAATAATCCTAATTTATCGTGCAAATATCATCCTGAAATATTTTGTACATGGACTAATTTGGGCGCACAACATGAACTGTGATTTTCAGTGAGCCAATCATTAACAGATTATTTAGGAAAACTGAAATGTACATGACACAAAATACAGGAAATAACTATAATTTAAAAAAAAACATAGATTAGCAGTAACAAACATACATATCAGCAGATTTAGTGCAAATGCTTCTCTAATCCAAGCACCCAATCGTAGGAAACTAACGCAAATCGTGGATAGCAGAAAAAAATCATCAATTCAAAGTAGCTTTTCCCTGCAAATACACACCATGTATGTAAGTATGTAGTGTGCAGTACAGAACTGAATGTATAAAAGATCAGACTTTTACGTAAATAAAGTGCATCTTTTGTTCACCTGACATTAAACTAGATCAAAGAAGGGATTTAGCCATGCTCATCAAAAATTGATATACAAGTGACACAGAAAGAAAGAGTAAATGCATTTCGTCTACATTGGATCCGTGGCAACAGAAACAGGTAAGAGAGACAGATTTTAGATGGCCATCTCGTGTAAAAACTCTGTAATGGTAATAGAACGGAAAAGCATCTTAAATATAAATTATGCATACCTGAAATCATATTGTCCAAATATATTTCTCAACCCCTTTGACTGACTGGCATAAAAAACTGTAACCCATATATAGTGTGTTTGCATCCTTCAAAAGTTAATTTGTTGAAGTCAATGTCCATACGCGGCACATGTGTAATTCATGGAAGTTGAAGAACACTGTCATATTGTAAACTATTTTTAAGACTGACTTGGTAAAGAGAAAATCTGTGATTATGCCATAATTTGTTACAGAACAAAATAAGCTTAACAGAAGCTGTGTGCATCACATTCCTAACTCCTAACTCAAGCCACAATTTTTTGATTGAAGTACATTTTGTCAAGCAACAAATTCTTCTCAGGGTGTGTTTTTGGGGTGGTAACAAGACATTTAAGTCTGTACGGCTCCATAGTTCAGCTGTATATAAAGCACATTGTTCTATTTTAGATTTATATGATTCTAGAGGAGGCTGTTATTGGCACATTATTCCACCTTGCATGAAGGACAGCATGGATTTCATAAGTAAACAAAGACAAGACGTTCAGTTTTCCACTGGACAATCAAAGATCTGTTTGTTTAAATATTAATCCAGATCATTGATCAAAATATTAAATGATGAGGTGTAAGTAAAACATATTAGCCTGCATGCTATAATAACATGAAACGGCCTTGTCAATTCCCCCACCTTCGCAAAATGTACCAAGGCTGTAGTGAAGGAGTAAAGCTGATCCGAAAATGACAGAAAAATAGAAGTGGTAGCGATGGGATGGAGGTGGTCCACCCAAGCAGCAGTCTGTGCCTTACCCCAGAATGGGTCTAACAGTATTCTTGTGCCCTCTGAGGGGCAGATTACAGGGTTTATCCCTTATCTTCCTCCTAGTGGAAGAAATCACACTAAACACCAGGAAATTACGTTTTTACTTGTTTGTAGGAGGAAACAACTGCCCATGGGCATGGGCCATGCAAACTCCAAGCAAGCACAAAAGTCTTTCTGCTCCCATTAAACCCAGGGATGTAGATATTTCTGAGCTCTAGGCACTCTGGGGAGTACAGGGTGGTGTGTCTTATTTGCACCTCTAGATACTTTCTTACTCACAGTGCCCTGCAAATCTCAAACTTCACCTAACAGCAAATCATACATTTTTCTCAAATTTTGGTGATGGAATCTTCTGGAATCTAGGGTGGCCCACAAAATTCTTACCACCCAGAATTTCCAAACGTCTCTAAAAAAAAGCCTACCCCACTTGGGTAGTTCGGCATAAGGCCAGTTACACAAACATCCCCATAATGCAACATGGAGACATTGGCAGTGGGGGTAGCTGCTTTATTTAGGGTGGGCTAATCTCCTGTCTAGGGAAACCTAACAACCCCATGCATTTTTTACAAATAGACACCCGAGGGAGTCTAGGGTGGTATGCCTTGAATGGATCCCATGAAGTTGTTTTACTCACAAAGAACCTCAAGCTTTGCCTGAAACACACATATATTCCACACATTTCTGTGGGGATCCACAACATTTCCAGCATCCAGCAATCTCACACTACTCCAGATAAAACTCTAACACTTCTGAAACTGGACCTAGTGCCTGCAACAGGAACCAATCAAACAAGGGAAAATGCAATCCCTAGTGTAAACTGCCAATGGATTGGTTTGTGAAGCTTGAAACGCAGCATTTTCTCAGGCTGCTGTGAGTCCAATGTGAATATAGCTAAGAGAACCACTCCTATCCCATTTGCAGTCTTTCCCTTAGCTGGGGTCCTGAGAACTATTTTCCTGTCTGATATGCTGTTCACCTGGAATGACATCTGTATTCAGTCTGGAACATGGCTGGCTTTAGTACTGATGGCGCCCTCCAATGACCACATCTACCACAGATTCCCTCACTACTACCATTTAACAGTGCTCCTCGAGTCACTATAACCACTCTCTCTCAGACTGATTTAGTTGTATAGCACCACTCATACCAGTGTAGGGTGTCAGAGCACTTTAAATCACACACGCATTGGCACAGAGACAATCATACATGTGTAAATGTGTGTAGGAAATGTTACATAAAATAGAGGACTATAAGGTGTAGGAGTCACTTGTTATCTTTACTGGTAGACAGTGTAGTTTAAGAGTCCTTGGTCTGGTAAAGCGCAAATTCAGAATGTAAAACATAACATCATTGTTAGGGGTTCTCTTTAATAAGAAGAATTGATTTCTACTCAAATGAACCCTTTTTGCAAGTTTAGGATAATGAAAGACATGACAAAAAGACATAATACTCTAATATTTATCTTGGAGTTTGCATAGAGCTCTTAGATGACAGTTAATAGCTCACTAGGATTTTTACTAATATACTGCAAGTAACTAAAGGATAGTTGGGAGACAAGTAGTAACCCACAGACCTATTTACATTATATGCACTTTGTGATCTGCATGGTACACATTCTTTGCAACAGGCATATTAGCCCACTGCACTACCTTATTATGAGTTAAAATATCCACTAGACAAACCTCCGATCTCTCCCCAGCAAGAACATTAATCACAGGAGTGATCTTGATGTTTTTATTGATGGCTGAAAATTGCTGGAAGCAAGGAACATGGCAGCAGGTGCTTTTAAAACAAAAATTTCTTCAAACAGTGCGCCCTAACCCCAAGTCAGCGCCCGGTGCAGTGTCACCGATCGTACCACCCTAGAGCCGGCCCTGGTCTGGAACTTACTAGGCTTATCTGTGGTTACACAAAGATCGGTCTAGATTATTCTACCCAGGATATGTGGATCAGACTCTTTGTCACACCACTTTTGCATTGCATGGAGAAAGAAAAGAGACATTCCCAAGATTGCCTAGTTATTTGCCATCTTGATGCCAAGCTGCTTACAAGGCTCATCTAACCATGAAATGTGCAAGTTATTAAAGTATTGGAGGAAGTGTTAATTTCAAATAAGAAATACTCAAACAGCAGTGCAAAGAACTGTGATACCATAGAATAGGATGGCACTATCTGATGTCTCAGCCACTAAGGCTGCTGGTTCTGCTATAAGTGGCATAGTGTATTGTACTTATATCGCTGACATTTCTGTAGGGATCCATGAGCAGATTGACAATTTTAGTAAATGACTTAAATACTTACACTTTTTTAGTATTTGAATGGTGGGACTTCTGGTCCTTGTTAATTAGCACCTTTGGAGGGTGGTGTATGAAAATACTCAAATATGTTTCGATCATTATTGCTGTTCTCCTGCTGATTTACATACTTGTCCAACTCTGTAATGTTTCCATATCAAGTCTCAGTAAAATTAAGCAAGCGTACCTCCCTTTCTTACCTTCTAGCAGTCAATTATGACAGCAATCATTCTAATATTGATCATAAGCTTCAGCATGATACTTTTAGAAGTATAAAATATTGCGAAGGGCAAGAAAAGTTCTGAAGCAAAATCCTAACACAGGGGGTGTGGTAACTTTCGTTGTAAATAGACATGCTGCATAACCCTTTGAAATATTTTACAAGTGGGTGGGGATTGATGCTACAGATCCGAATAACAGAATTTTTCATACTGTCAGAGCTGCTGCTGTGCCTGCTATTTATGAACCCTATTGTGACTTGAGGTTCTGTTAGTATGTCAAAAGCATCAAGCATGGCTTGGTGGACAACTGACACTTGTAAATCAGAATGTTAGAATATGTCCCTCGAGTAATAAAGGGGATAACTAGCCCATATTAGCTGTGTATATACCACACACTGACTCAATAAAACTGACAGTTCCAGAAGTAAGGCACTTCTAAAATTAGTTAGTGGCCGCCCTTAGGCGACTTTGAAAGTTTGTTTTACAATGAACTGCTACAGGGGCATTTTGTTTCCAGCCATGCAAAACAAGAGTATGCTGTGGGCAATTATTGCACAAATTATTAATGCTCTCATTGGCACAAAACACACAAAGCAAGATTAGATTCCATTTTAGTCGCTCATAGCATTCACCAGCTAGAAGCAATCTATCATCATCCAACACACCAGCATAAACATAGGAAGTAACTTTGTGTGTTCCATTTGGTATGGACCAAGCCATAGAAGGCCACATGACACTGGTGTAAGAAATTGGGTTAGTGGTTGAGGGTGGGTGGAAGTCCCATTTTGGCAACAACCACAATCCTTGTTAGGGTTTACCACAAAGCCACTAAATTAACTTGTCCTTAACCCTCTGTTAATTTGGCACAAAGTAGTCAGGCTTACCTTAAAGGCAAAATGTAAAGTACTTATTTAGCGTACAAACAGCCACAAAGTGAAAACATAACACAAGGAAAATCCCAAACCAGTTTGAAAAATGGAGTCATTTTTAATAAATGAAATAATACCAAAATGACAAAACTCCAACCAGGAGAACCGGAGATGTGCAATTTCAAAGTTTTAGAAAAGTATAGCACCTCAAAACACAAAGCACCACTTGCGGTCATCTGGTCATGCTAGACCAAGGGAAAGCCACAAGTTCAAGGCGACTGCAATGGAGCATGGGCCAGGTGCAGGGACGAGGCTAGCCCTGCTGAAAAAGTTACCTTCTCAAAGTCTGGCATGAAGAGTTCCATTTGCACTGGAGGAGGCCATGAAGAGCAGGGAGCGTGTTGCGGATGGTGTCACTGTAGCTGGAAGAGCAGATCTCGTGTTACTGGTTGTTGCTAGTGGTCACTGTAGCACGATGAGTTGGGTTCATCAGAGCATAACTTCAGCGGGTGATGTGGATGGCAGAGTCTTCATGCAAACCTGCCTTGTGTATAACCAGCATTATGTAAATTGCAATTAAATGTAGTTGCCTATTATTAGAAAGTGATAAATCTTCCATTGCCATCCCCATGGGTCATCACCAACCATGCTGACCCTGAAAATCGCTAAACCGCCATCAAATTTCTCTAATGTTGGTATACAATGGCACTACTTTCACCAGTGATTTTAACATCTTCATTTTCGAGGAACCTATGTCTTCCTCACCATTATTCACATATGGAGAAAATTAATGAATCTGCAATATTTTGGTTTCTTGGTTTTCTTTTCTGGTCCTACAAGTGCAAAAATGAGCATTTTTGTCAGAATAAATATGAATTTAAAGAGGCACTCAAAAGCTACAGTTTTTTGTTTTTTAAATAATGTTTGCACTTTTGTTACCTCTTTTGGATTTTTTGAGTTTTTGTACCAAGCTAGAAATATTGAAATTAAAGCAGAATATTATAGCATATTTTTTTTTTTATTATTAATGGTCATAAATACATATTCATAGCACAGGCTTCATTATCATTCCTGGGATGTTATAATCATTCAGTATTTTCTTTTATAAATATCCCCCTTTTCAATTATATATGATCATTTATTTAGAGATAAGTTTGAAAAATAAATACATATAAATAATAATGTCATTATTCAGTGCAATGTGATAATTCAGCTGTCTCAAATATATTCATATATATTCTTGCATGATTTGAATTAATTTTCCAGTTTTAAAAATAAACAATGCCACATGGAAATTAACATCTTCATTTCTCAGGTGTTGTTTTTGAACAATAAGCAATGTTTCATAGAATAAGAGCAGGTGAAAGGGTAGAGAGGAATTTACTATTGTTTATTATGAAAATTTTCAACAATCTTTAGGTGGAATCTATAAACTGAAACAACGTGGTATTAGATTGAAAAGAACTTAATTCCAGGTTTTCCAGACTGAGGGTCATTCAGAAGCAGTAAACACCAATCCTTGAGGGTGGCTACTGGGATGTCAAATCAAGTCCTCCACTCAGCTTATCTTCTGAAACGAGGGCAAAGTCACTGAGATGTAGATGGGAGCAGCATCTGCTGCTTCTTTACTGAACACTGATTTTATTGTTCAGGAAAGGTATGCCGGTGTGAACCATCCATGAAACTTGAATAGGCTCCCTTTTAGCACTAGTTTTAGCATTTGTTAGCCTAGAGAAAGGAGGTGCTGGAATAATGCCATACAATGTCATCATGTTACAATTTTCTCTATTATTCTGTCTTCTGACAAATATCATTGACATTGTCCTGTTTATTTTTTATAAAATAACTCGTCTTATTGTCTGCACTAGGATAGGAGTTTGATATTAAATCTTGAAAATATTTTCCATACTTCCTAATGTTCTTGAGTGTGCCTATTCATGGTGATAGAGGGTTTGGATTGCACTAACTGTCCCAGTGAAGTCTTACAGGGTAGTTTGTTAACCAATCTTCACGTAATGCTGAATGGGCTATGCAGTGGTTGCAGTCCACAGGTTCATTGTCTCAGGTTGGTAAATTATCTAAGTCCTTAGTGCAAGCCGGTATAGGGAGCCCAATTCCAGTCCATGTTCTGAAAAGAAGTCCAGAAACATATTATAGTTAAAAGACCAACTGGTCAAAGAGTGAATTTGTGCCCAAAACAAATTTTACGGCTAACCTCTCCGTATCATACCATCCATTCACCTGGGCCACCAGGAACATATATAATGCTGATGAACCTTGGCCTCTCTGATGTGTTTCGAGAAAAGATACAATGGCTAATTGGGAAGACTAGTAATGATTTCTCACATATTCAGACACTACTCAAGATCCTGAAATCTTTCCTACCAATCAAATATAGACTTGCAAAATAATGTTGACCTGATTTACAGCTGGGCGGACGAGATACACCATCACAAATGTGATGGATATCCAGTCCGCCTTGTCAAAAGGTAGTGTCTGTGAATCAAATGGGGAAGGATCTCCTGTGTAAATTAAACAGCATTGTGTAGTTCACTGCTGTTGGTGTCTACTTGGCTATCCCAGTTGAAATGGGAAATTATGTTTTAGGTCCTCATATGTCAGCCAGTCAGTCAACAATCTTAATTCAGTTTCTTTCACAAAAACCATAATCAAATACAGATAACAACATTCTTATATAAAATATAAGTTAATACTATGCTCAAATCAAAATCAATTTAAACATATTTGTAAAGAGCGCGGCTACTCTTTAGAGTTTCCCAACGCTAAGTTTCATCGACTGCTGTTCCAGTAAAATAGATTTATATTAGAATGCACTACTAAACAGCTGCGTTTGTAAGCTGTGCTTAAAGAAGCCATCATCCTTAGTCAAACGCAGGTACTGCGACGGGTGTTCCAGCCAGATGCAGCCTGCACAGAGAAGGAAGAGTCTCCTCATTTCTTCCTTTTAGTTTTTGGCACCACACCAACAGTGCATCAAAGAAGAACAAAGTTGTGGGAGGGTGGTAGTGTAAACATCCCTTCATTAGAAAGCTGGAGCCTAAGCCATAAAAGCCCCTGTGAGCCATCACCAGACCCTTACACTTTACTGCCTCCTGAATTGGCAACCAATGCAATACTTGATGTGGACATGAATAGAGTTTTTCTTAGGGATGTTAAGCAGAAGCTAAGCTGTGGAATTTTGCAATAACCAGAGGCTCTTTAGTAAATACAATTGGAGACCCCAATATAAAGCATTGGCAAAGTCCAGCTGATATGTTATGAGGGCATGGCCTGCCATCCTCTAACAAGGAGAGGGGAGCAGGAACAGAAATGTACTCAACAATCAGAGCAGTCCGAAACATGTACCAACCACACTCTCCACCTGTAAGTTAAAGGACGGTTCATTGTCAAAATTTACTCCAAGATTCTGAAGCGCAGTGGCAGGAGTCAGGGGAGATGGAAAAGAGCTAGGCCAGAATTCACCAGCCCAAGAATGAGGAGGGGAACCAAAAACCAAGACGTCAGTTTTACTAGTGTTGCACTCCAGATTACTCAAGCACATCCACTGGAACACCACTGACAAACACACTTCAAATCTGTTATGGGCAATAGAGATGTTACCATCTAAAGTTAAGAGAACCTATGTGTTATCCGGTAAGAGACAATTTGCATGCCAAAGAATTCCATCCAAGACTGTGTAATGCAAACATTAAACAATGTTGGACTTAAGGCAGAGCCCTAGGGTACCCCAAACTCTAAAGTTTTGGAATCAGGAGCAAATGGCGGCATCAAAACAGCTTGAGATCCACTCGATAAAAGCTACGAGTCCACAACTACATGAAAAAAGACTGACTACACATAATGATTCTCACACGAACAGCCCTGGATAGAAAATGGGCAACATTCACACAAATGAATACATTCTGCAGTAACAATAAGAATAAAGGTGCAAGGTTGACTTGTGTATAGTGCTTATCTGTAAACAACAGTGAAATAAAAGACCTTTTTCGGCTTTTATGGAAATTGCAAAACATAATAAAGTACATCATATCCTGGGCTGAATGATGATTATTACAGCTACATGAGCTGGGGGTAGGACAATAGCAGCTCCCATGAGGAACTGCTAATAAATGGTGTATTAAGTTTAAACAAAAATGTATCAAAAGGAACCGATGAAAATCAGACATGTTATATAAAAGATACAGTTCAATTAAAAACCTGGTCTGCGGCGCAAAATAGGCTCCCATGGTTACTTTATCCCAGCTAATGAAGCTCTCTCAATGGACCTTCATTCTGCAAAAACTTTCTTGGTTCAGTGGAGATCCTCCACAACTAAAGTTTCAGAGTGATTAAACATTTCAAGGGGCCTAACATAGTAAAACTTTCCTTAATTTGACTGATCCATGGAATACTGGCAACTATCAAGGGCCAGAAAATGTTTCAAAATGGAAAGGTTAAAATGTTTAGCTGGATGAACCCACACTGAGATCTAGAGGAATAAAGGTAGAGCCATCAATATATCCTCTAAACACCCTGGGGCAGATTTACAAGCCCCTTGCAACACTTTTTCACCTCTGTTGCGCTACTTTTGTGTTGCAGTGGCGGCGGAACCAATGCGCCACATTGCAACACATTTATAACGTGACGCATCTAGGGAGGTATAATGTACGCAGGGTGGGTGTTCTGACGCAAGAAAGCCTTGTAAAAGTCACGCAGTGAAATCTAAAAGATTTCACTGCGCCACATCTGTGATGCCACTGCGTCAAAACCTGTCGCCTGCTTGAAGCAGCCGTAAGGAGTGATGCAGCACATTAGGTTTAGGCCTTTCTGAGCATTGCTGGGGTTGCGTCGTGCTTGAGACACGACTCCAGCAATGAGTGGCCTTTGCCCTAACAGATGCGTGACGTACCTGTCAATCCTTGCACCATGGTGCGCCACTGTGTAAATTGCAATGCATCCATGTGTGGCTCAAGTGGTTGGAGCGGCAGACCCTGATGCAGAGGTCTGGCCCGGACCAGGGTTCAATTCCCCGCCTCGGCGGGTCTTGGGCTCAAATTTCCCCGGACCTGACAATTCTCGCCTCGGTGCCTATTCCAATCATGGAGTGTAACTCTGGGCAATAGCTTGCTTAATCTCCACAACGGCTCCTCGCAGCGGGATGCCTGGCTTTCACCTTGGGGATGCCCAGTAATGGGTTATCTCGCAGGGGAATACCAGGACGGATTCCCTAAGCAAGTGCTGGGACGCTTTCGGGCAGCCATGCGCTCTACAAATCAAATTTCATTTCATTCATCCATGGTGGTGCAAGGATTGTTTTGTGTGACGCAAGTAAACTGACGCATCTCTGCTATAATGCAGAGATGCGTCAGTTTCTTGTAAATCTGCCTCCCCAATCCCTAATTCCTCATGAAGGATTACAAAGGATGGCCTCTGGGAGAGAGAAAGTAGGTTTCTTACAATTGTCTATTTTCGAGGACTTGCAGAGAAGAAACATTGGTGTACCCCCATATGACACTGCTGTTTGATGCTATGGCAACACTTTTGGCTCCATAAATATCAATCAGAGCCTTGGTGGACTTGTGGCCTAGCCTAGAAGAAAAATCAAACACAGACGCTATACTTCTAGAAAACAAAAGTCCTTTGGCTGATACCAAAGAGAAGTCAAAGAGAACTCCCAAGTAGGGGAATATATGTACTAGACTAACGGGATTGCTTTTGATGCTATACAATCTAGTACTGGTATTCCAGGGCCTAAAACCAACACTTGGAACTTATTAAAGCTGGTGTTTAAGTCAAGACTGTCCACTAATTTCACTAATTGGTTCAGTAAAACTTCTAGTCCCAGGCCAGTTCGTGAAATTAGGACAGTATTGTATGTGTATAGTAGTATAGGAGTCAAACAAGAAACAATCTTAGGAAAATCTTTGCCAACTTTCATTAATTATTTGTTAAGGCAATTGATACATAAAGTGAAAAAAAGCTAAGATGCAGCCTTTGGGGAGTCTCCAATTAAGATTAAAATTGTCGGTGCATTCTCTCCATTCCCACATCTCACTGAGGCTGACAACTTACAATGTAAATTACGCACACACAAAAAAACCACTGAGTGTCAACCCCCATCTCCAACATAATAGACCAAACCTTCTACCTGTTGACCCTGTCGAAGGCTGTGCTGAGTTCCTTAAATATAACATGCAGCGCCCCTTTTTGCGCAATAGTGTATATGGCACTAAACAAATAAAGATGAAGTCCCTGATCAGTGGTCTCTAGACCCTGGTGGAAGCCACACTCATTATCCGATAGAACATTCTGTTCCACGGATTGGTCAACAAGTCTGTTTATTATGATGTGGCCCACAACCTTAGCTGTTGAGCCAATCAGTGATATGGGTCTGTAAAACTTAGGTGCTGATTACGATGTCAGTCGGAGTTGCCTCCGACCGACTCTGTCACGGATTCTGGACCAACCGACCTCCGGTCGGAGTTCCCGACCACATGATTATGATGCGACCGCACACTGTGCAGTCGCATACTTCCATTTCTCAATGGGAGCTTGTGCTATGGCCGTAAACCGAGCGTAGCACAAGCTCCCATAGAGAAATGGGAGTTTGTATAAGTCCCTGTACTGTTATATTCCATATAGGTGCCCTGATATAGGCTCAGGTAACATTGTAACCTTTCGCCTATACTCTCCCCTACATTACACACATAACTGTTCTTGGGGATTGACCTTTTACCTAGATACGACAATGCATCCAGTACGCTGGATTTTCCCTGTTAAAAGCCTCAAACAGTATGCATGAGGATTCTTGGAAACTCAGCAGGACTACCATTTCCTGTTTAAAAACTATATATAAAGTTCATTCCCAACGTCATCCTAAGTCCGACAAGTAGCACAGCAGGGTAGAACCCTCGGGGAGATCTTTTGGTATATAAACATCAAATCTTGCTGAGACAGAAGGGGAGATCAGGATTTCCCTGATGTCACACTGACGTAAGACGCTGAGGTTCCTGCATGCAGATACTCCAGCTCGCAGTAGTCTAACATCCCTTGCGGGGTGTCTGTCTCGAGACCAAGATGGGGTCCCACAGTCTCTCACTTCAGGTAATGGGGTTGACTTTATCCTAGTGGGATTCTTGGCTTAACACCTACATACATACTAGGTATATTTAGGCATATCTAGTTAGAGCAGCATCTTAGGAGTTCACTACTGGCGCCGCTCCGGCACAAAACCAGTCATAAAAACTTTCATAAGAGCCTCAAAACTTGGCTATTTAATCAGTAGATGTTTTTCCTTTCTTTCGCACTATGTCAGTTGGCGCCGGAAAGCCTCCGGGTAGCTGTGCGCCTTATAAATTTAATTTATTAATAATAATGATTTACAAGGATTTAATCAACCACGTTACAGTTATCCCCAGTATGAGATATGACCGCACATGCATCCCCGGCTGGAGGTATCACAGGGTTTCAACATGTGTCCATGAGTTACTGATTCTGCCTGTCTGACGTATTCATCCAGATACCTTAATGTTGGTAATTTATTCTCCCTGTGCATAAAATACCTCTAAGGGAGTTTTCAGGATACCAGGAAACTGTATAAGATGTTTTGCAATTTTGCAGTGCTCTTCATGTGTCTAAGATAGGAACTATTGCAGTGGCCATTCAACAAAAAGAAGAAACAAAGGGTAAACTTATAACAACAAACAATCCTAATAGTGTTAATTCTGGACTGTATAGTGGGTTCCCAGCTGTTTGTCGTATAAATCGCTTCCAACACTCCAGGACCACAGACAACAGAATCCCCTGCCGTGGGAGGTCAGCCTTTCAAGCCAAAAGCTTCTCTAGTAATGCTTCTTGAGGAGTAAATCTACCCGTCAGGCCCGTTTCCTCCCAGCAGGAACCAGCTGGCCACTGTGCAACCAACTGTAGTTGGGCGGACAAATAATAACATTCGAAGTAAGGGGCTCCCAAGCCTACGTCAATGGGATAGCATTGGAGAGTCTCCATTGGCAATCTGTGTTGTCCACCATCCCACACCGGCTCTTAAGAAATGCTGCCAGGCTTTGCTGGTCTAACAAGTCTGGTCATCCATATAAGGATTCATAGTATACTTGGAATGCCATATTAATTACACCAGGGGCACAGACTGGTCTATTGTCATCCAAACTGATTTGGGTGATGGGCGTCATTCAGGACTCAGATCTAATGAGCCATGCCAACAACTACCAGGTCTACCCTCCTCATCATGCACCCATGCTATGTATTCTTTATAGGCGTGGCACCGTAAGCACTCCATTGTTTCGTTAGAGTTCCCTGGCCTCCCTGAGTATGGTTTGTAGTTTGTACATGTTTATCTGGCCACATAACATTGTCCAGTTTATTCGTCAATACAAATCTCCTGTTGTGGCACATAGTACCACTTGAAAGCATGGTTTAGTGAATCAAGTACTGGCCGAATCTTATGCCACGGGTCATAACCTTCAACTCCCCTCACCTTTGCTTTAGCATTGTCATTTATGTGAAGCGTTCTTGTGACAATAAGGTATTGCCACAATGGCATGACCTGCCCAAAGAAAGGTGTGGCCTGAGAAAGGTGTGACAAATCCCAGTAATGTTTCACGTTACATTTCTTTATGAGGCCCATGTTAATAGATAAATCAATCCATTTTTTCAAGAGGCCTACACTCAAGCCCCCATTCATCCATCGGCGTAGCCATGAATGGGGATGCTCACTGATCCATTTTGCCATTTTGTCCAGCAAATCTCTTGCATATTTGTTTGTTTAATATGCAACTGGGGGGAATTTCATGGTGGAACTTTCCGGACTCCTGGATTCCCTACAGTAAACACAATCCCGTAATTGTTGTCATCATTGCCTGGTGCAATTTAATCCCAGACAGTCTCACACACATCTTTTTGAGATAATTCTTCTTCTTCTCCATTCTCACCAAGGTCATCATCACCTATACTCTCTTCCCCAATGCTGGACTCCTGCCCCTCTCCAGAATCCACCTCAATGTCACAGCCACCCTCTAAAGTAATGTCTGGAGCTACATCCAAAAATGTTAACAAAGATTCCTCTGTGTCAATCTTAAATGGTTTGATATTCATGTTCTTAATTTGAAAAAACACAGGTGAAAAATGTAGCACCCTCCCTCACAACCTTGTAACTTCGGTGAGGAAAAAATCATTAACCAGCACTTCCTACACCCAAAAAAAGGAGTGAGAACTATGGTTAATGTTATGTTTTTTAATTGGCCATAGAGTAACCATGGTCTGCAGCCTTACACTTGCATTCAAGCAGAAGAGCATGATTGAACAAGATTGTGTCTAAATACAATACTATTGCATACACCAAATATACCTCAGGCCATGCAGAATATCACTTCGCTTTGCCACAACTTCCATTTTCTCAACCATTACTATCATTGACAAGTAAATAGGCGTAATTGAAAAGGGTTTGTATTTGAAATTCATAGTACAACTCTCCCTTTTATACACCTAGAAACATTGCGTCTCTGAGTTAGTAAGATGTCAGGAGGACCTCATTTTCAAAAGTTGGTTTCCACCTCTCAGAATCAGATTCTTGGTCACCCTCCTAAGTCGGACAGATCACCTGAATCGTGGGGTGTCTGGTGGCAGGTGACAGTAATGGAGCAGGAGACAGAGAAAGAAAGCGAGCTGCAAGAATGGAAGGGGGTATAGGGATTGCTGCAGCATGAACAGTGACAAAACTGCAAGTGAGAAATAATGAAAGAGAGTGGATACAGAGAGTCGGCTACTGGAGAGGTGAGAGGCTGTTAAAAAATGCTCTGGTGCAGCAAGTGCTGTGGCACTCCGCCAAGTGAATCCTGACAATGCTGATTTTACTACCCCCAACAGTAGTAAAAGGGGCCATTTCCAAATGAGAAAAATCTTTTCAATGGGGAAGATACTTTAACGTGTTGGAAGAGTAGACATGACTGAGTTGTAAGAGAGGTTAGACTGTGCAGATATGTGCAGGAAAGGAGAGTTGAAGTGATACAGCAGATTGTACAAAGAAGAGCATGAGAGGTGAAATTATACAGTGAGAGTACAAAAAGACAAGGTGGAGCTGCAGGAGAGGCGCATTGGAGGTATAAGCAAATATGGCGTGTGCTAAAAGAGACTGGTTTGAAAGTTGAGTTACAAGTGGAAAGTAGGTTTTGAAGGGAGACGTGTTTGAACAAGATCACATGACAGAGTAGGATCTAGTGGAGTAGAGAGACAATCATGATTCCATGCTTTGATGTAGTGCACTCAGCTTTACCTGACCCAGATAAACATGATCCTGGCACAAGTACTTTTTGAGCTCTGTTCTGCAACCCTTAGAAGATATGGAAAACCTGAAGCAATTATGAAAAGATTTTTGGGTGAAGTGTTGTGTTAGGGATGCTTGATAGGTATTTGGGGACACTATAGCTACATTTGCTTGATTCTTATCTGGATATGGCTGATAATGTTTTCAACTCGGCTTCGCATGCATGGGTACGGGTGGCATTGAATTGACATAGGGATTGTGTTGTACAACTGCATCGCCCTACCTTCACAGAGCAAGACTATTCCTATCTCAGCCTCTGAAGGCTGTCTCAGGTGATAAGGCCACCGGTGAACTCTTATGCACCTGAAGCAAACTACTTTACCAATCGGTCCAGGGTGATGTTCAATCTGTCTGTGGACGTTTTTGTGGCAATTGTTACATGTTGCCTGGTGAGGGTGCTTTTTCACACCTGGAGGGAGTTACATACCTGACTGCTATATTGGATGATATTAAGCAAATTAGAAGGGGTTGAATAACCTGTCTAAAACCTGTGCATTTAACAGTATTGCAATAATAGTGTTCTCTGTAGGGATACATCAAGCAATTCATTTGTCAACAATATTCAACTTGTAGGTATGTCTAAATCAGTGGGATCTATGGGTGTCTGTGCACATTGGTGTTAGATTGTAGGCATAAGTGAAAGGTTCAATGAAATGGTGTCATCCTCAATCATACTTTGTGTCATTTTGGAAAGTTGGGAAAGTCCTAGAAATAATAAAGATGCCGTTAGGTTCTGTGTTGAACTTGTCACATTTGCAAGTGCTTCAAAGACAGAGGTCAAATGTTTGGCTATCTCTTCTGACAAATTGCAGCAGAATTTCTGTTTACATTTCTTTCTCTGACTGCAAAGTGAAAGGAGTTTTCAAAGTGAATTTTGTGAAAAAGTGTGGAAAGCTGGATCCGTATGTGATATTGCCACTAGGTGATAATACCATGCAGAGTCCAAGGGGTCTCCAAGTGTACAGGGCTCAATGTTGAACCCAAAATGCACTATTAGTGGTAGTGTTGGCAAGCAGCATTAGGCCTAACACAGAGAACTGTAAGACGTGCATTGCACAACCGTGATAAATAAAGGACACATGACTCAAAAAGGAGATCCACAAAAATTTCAGAAAATATACTTTGTTTGTTTTTTATTTTAAGACTAAGATCTTCACAATCAGGTAAGTGCGTTTATAAATAGAACTACTTTTCACTTTCATAAGTTGACAGAATATTTTCAGAACAGTTCAATATCCTATGGTGAAAACAATATATCAGTAAAACAGGTAAGTACCACACTTGCAGTTTCAGTCTTCGGGACTAAAGGCAGCTAGGGCGAAGAGTAAGGAGAGTACCAAAACTGCACCACCAGTGGCACGGGGGCAGCTTGGTGCATAGGTCAAAGTTGGAGGTTGGCCCAATGCTTTCCAATTGAGACTGGGAGTGCCTAGAGCCACACTGCTTGCAGATAAGTAGATCGGTTGCAGGTGCCAAGCTTTGGGGGTTAGCTCAAGCACAAGGGGGGCTTCAAAGCAGAACCAAACATACACCACCAGGGGCACAGGGGTGGCCAAGTTCAGGGTGCCAAATAAGCGCCAGGCGCCCAATGCTTCTCAGTGGAGTTTCTTCTTTTGACAAAAAGTCTACAGGAGTGGTACCGGAGGTTGCAGGTGGGAGACCAATGATAGCAGAGGTAAGTAGAGGTGTAAGGGTCATAGGGGCAGGAAGGATCCTGCCGTAATGCATTAATGACATTGAAAGACCTAGAAAAGTGTAATTAGAGGTCAAAGGTCAACAGACATGCTCCCCCGACACCAATTAAACCAATGAAAACGCAAGTATTTTTCAAGACAATTACAATAATGCAACACTAGTAGTAAATGATCCAAGGTTAGTGCAATAACGACCTTAATACACCTAAACAAGTATAGTTAGAGGTCAAAGGTCAAAATACATAAGCTCCTCCAACACAGTAACTAAGGAGGATGTAGGTACTCATAATTACAATTACAATAATGCCTCACTTGTAACAAATGATCTAACAGTGATGGATTAATGAACATGAAACTCTTAGAACAGTGTAAATAGAGGTCAAAGGTCAAACCACATGACCCCCTCCCACTTATTTAATGAACAAAAATGTAAGTACTAATCATTACAATTCAAACACTGCAACACTTGTAAACAATGTTCTCACCATAATGGAATAAACACCTTAAAACACCTACAATGAGGACAAATAGAGGTCAAAGGTCAAATATTATGACCTCTACAATAATTTGAACAAGGAAAAAAATAGTGCTTTGCATGTTGAGTCCAATAATGCCACACTTGTTGAAATTGATCCAAGGGTAACAGAATAAACAGAAAAAGGTTAGAATATGTGTATTTAGGGGTCAAAGGTCACATTTTTTTCACCTCTTATAAAATTTGACTAGTTGACCTGTGAGACCAGACAATGATCTTTCCAAAGATACCTCACTTTGCAAAAACAATTTCACTGTTACAAAGATATATCCTTTGTACACTTCCAGGAGCTACCATTTAGGGTCAAGGGTCAAGGGCTGTGACCGTCAGGAGTTATATGCATGAAATCATATGCAAACTATTCCCAAAATGTGCATCACTACTGTGCATAAAAGTCAGAAAATAAATTGTGAGGTGTTGAACATATGTACAATAACAAGACTAAGATCATTATATGAAAACATCAACAGACGAAACAGCATGTCGGCCATTTTGTATCATGTAAAGTGCTTGTCAAAGGCAACAAAAATATGTATTTTCATATATTTACTAAAAGTAAACTCTGAAACAACCATTTTACTTCTGTGAACCAATTCTGCTAGGCTTATAAGTTTAGATTCTGCACAACAATAGAAAAACATAAAAAAGTATGTGCCTTATATCTATGTCATTGTATGACAAAGAGCCATAAAAATACAAAAACAACATTAAAATCAAAATCTGCCCTATTACCAGGTGAGCAAACAGACTAATAAATATTTTTGCATATCTGCTTTTGGAAAACACTATTTTTTTATTACCCTACCAACGCGGCCATTTACACTCATCATTTTCACAGTCAGGTGTTTTATAAATTTAAGTTTTATATATAAATGAATAGTACAAGAAGTACTGAAACCAAAATATATAGTTTCCCAACATTATAATCATAATTACACAAACTACAGCATGTTGAAGCAAAGCACTCCAAAAAGTCATTAAATAGCTTGGCACTGAAGTATTTTCAATGGGCACTAATAGGGTTAAGTACTACTTGGGAAAAGCCTGACTTCAAAAAGGCCACCAAAAAGGTGCCCAATGCCATAATTCACTTTCACTGATCTTCCTGACCTTAAGATGGCGACTAACAACGGAGTATTTGTAACAGAACCACTAAACCTTAGGCAAAGACTCTTAAATTGATCTCTAGATCAGACATAAACTAAATAGATTTGATAACAACGAAAAAGTCTGGATTAAATCTATAAAAAAAGCATTTGTATTTTATACAGTCCATGGAGCCTGAGCAACATGGCCGATGCCCGGTGAAGCTGTTTAGGCAGCTATAGAAGAGATTGGCTTTGTTTTCATCCCCGCGGCCGTCACCTATCCATCCGGACAATGGACATATTTCTTCCTTTGTCTCTCTGCTGTGTTTCTGTTCCCTCCTCACCTTCCTCCCTCTGTGTTCCTGTGGCTACGTCCCCCTTCCAGACCCGATCTGCTTTCCTTACCCCTTTTTTACTAATCCTTCTCTACCTTTCACACCTCATGGAACATATGTCATGGCTATACTATGAGCTAATTTACTTATGTTATTGTTCAATCACAGTTTTTCTCCAATGTTTTACTTAGATCCTGTCACTGATGTAATTTTGTAACTTGTAACTCACTGATCTTCATGTGAAGCACTCTGATACCTGTGGGTCTAGCCAGCGCTATATAAAACTCATCAAATAAAATAAATAAATAAATAAATAAATAAAGGACTACAAATTCAACTTCAACAAATCAAAAATAGCCCATCTCAGTGTCCTATGTTTGGGATATGTGCTCTCAAGTGAAGGAAAAAGCTTGGCAGCTAACTTTTTAGAAAAGTGTGCACTGCTCCAACCTCCAAAATCATTGAAAAGTTTACAATCCATGCTGGGATTCCTGAGTTATGGTAGAACCTACATTTTGGATTACACAGAAAGGGTTAAACCTCTTTACAAACTCATACAACCTGATTTTTCAGTTAGGCAATGGACACAGGAACACACAGATATCCTTCGTTTCCTACAAGCTGAGATGATAGCATCAAAACACTTACAGACACGCGTAAATGACCACAAACTAGTGATCCGTATAGTTGCGGGTCAATCAGGGTACACCTACCTAACATACAATGAAGGCGAAACAGTACCACAGCATACAAATCACACTTCTATATGAACGTGGAGATGCATTTTGCATCCACAGAACAACATTCTGACAGCAGTACAGACTGCTGTAGAGGGAGAAAGAGCACTGGCTCAGGAAAAACTAATAATGCTCATGACTCCAGTACCGGCCTTAGAGGCTGCTACAAAGGCTAGCGTTCTGAATGCTGAAGCTTTACATCTGAGATGGATACAATGAGCGTATTCTCTCACTGCATCAGATGTAGAATATATATACGACCCAAGTCTAACAACACAAGCATTTTTGCAATATGAACAGGAATATCCTCTCCCAAATGAAATAATGCCTCTAGATCAGTATGAATACACAATTTACACTGACAGATCTGCTCCGCCGGACACTGAAAGTAAACAGCAATACAGAAAAACCTTTTGACATCAATAAACGTTTGCCTGTTTTACAGGATTTCAATGAATCCAGGGCACTACAGAGTAATGTGCAGGTAAAGCTGACCAGCACTGGGGAAGTCAAGTCAGTCAAGGCAAGACCTGTCTGGATTCCTAAAGTTGGGGATCTGGTCAGGGAAAAAATAGTGCACAAAAAATAATTTGGGCTGTCACATAGAAGGCCTGTACCTGTCCTGGCCATCGAAGGGACAAGAGCTCTACTTCTACCACCTCCTGCCGGAAAATAGGAGAAGAGATTTGTCTCAGTTGATCTGATCAAACTACACTACGTAGCCAATACTGAATAGTAGGTCTAGTGGGCTCCTGAGAAGCCGATGCCCTCCTCTTGCTACTATACAGGAAGTTCAGACAGAAAGGCTCATCATGTTTAGAGAGTCTGCTATACAGAATGATGGACTATAAAACAATTCCATGGAACTTGTTCCTCTTTAAACAGAAATTCAAAATCAAACTGAAAGACAAATTTCAATTCGACCCAACACTGATGTCTACATTAACATGCCTCAACAAGAGCCATCTACAAGTTCACCAATACCTGTGGAACTACCTAAAATAGATCAAACTGCATCTGGCTATTTCATCGACTTTGATACCTTTTCCTTGGATCCAAGTGAACCTGAAACAACCCCAGCCCCTATTTCTTGTCAACAAGAAATCAAAGACTTCTTAATTTTTTTAAGAGACATAACTGGTGTCACCCTGGTTAGAACTTTGTATAATCACTGGTATATTGTTCTTTCTTTTCTGGATAGGCTTAGCAAATATTTTCTACTTACTTATTTGCACCAAAGCTCTTCAGCATCTAGAGTAAATTTGATCCTGAAACCTCATGTTTCTTCACATCGTGAACAAAGAGACTTGTCATCAGTGAACATTACATCAATTCCTATACCTGATGGTATAGTGGGGGACAAGGTTGATTATGATTTATTTGGTCCAACTGAAGTTTTAAAAATACCTCATTTATTTAAAATGTCCTTAATCGATATCATTACCTCCAGTAAATTTTCCGATGATTGGGATTTTGAAACCATAAACAAAATGTTGTCTGATTTAGAACAATCTGCCTCATTCTCTAGTAATGAAAGGTTAGAAGACACATCAGATTTTAACACCATGTATTGTTATCAACATTATTGTCATCATTTTCTACACAAATCGAGTATCCCAAGGGGTGATTTTACACCAATGGGAACATTGCCCTACACCACCGATAAGTAGTTCAAAAACCTTTGCACAGAAATATTAATATTTTTCACGGTTCATTATTTCTGACTCAACCTCATGCTACTTTATGGTTGCACCAAAAATATGCAGACCAACACCAAACAGATTTTCTCTGTCTCTTTTATTACCCAACTGTCTGAACAGGGTTTTGACTTATGGAAAGACACTGTAGACTTAAATTCAGTCTGGGGTTTCAGCGGCTGGCAAGTCCAGGGAACAGTAGCACTATCTAGAGCATGTCTCATTACTCAGCAGATGATATTTATAAATGAAACTGTGCAACAGACCTCATGTCTTGGAACAGCGAAGAATAAGGATTTGAACACACCTCGGATTCCAACACCATCACATGCCAAGGGTAATTTTACATCACAAGAAGGGATTAGAATCTCAGCCTATGAAAAGCGCTGATTGCAAGCGCGCCCATTGTAACTCAAGACCTCTGAGGCGGAAGCCGGAGGCTGTGTGACTCGTATTTTAAAACTGCTGATTTTGTCTTTATTTTTCATTTGTGCAAACTTTGTGTTCCATTCAGAGACCCCTCTGTATTTTAAAACTTATGCAAGCACTCACAGCGGATCTAGCGCTGTCCTTGACCCAGATCTCATGGCCGTCATCGCTAGTGCGTGGCCATGCCCACTCGTTAGGCCACGCCCACCTCTCAGCCTATGAAAAGCGCTGATTGCAAACGCGCCCATTGTAACTCAAGACCTCTGAGGCGGAAGCCGGAGGCTGTGTGACTCGTATTTTAAAACTGCTGATTTTGTCTTTATTTCTCATTTGTGCAAACTTTGTGTTCCATTCAGAGACCCCTCTGTATTTTAAAACTTATGTAAGCACTCACAGCGGATCTAGCGCTGTCCTTGACCCAGATCTCACGGCCGCCATCGCTAGCGCGAGGCCACGCCCACTCGTTAGGCCACGCCTACACCTTCTTTTCCCTAAATGTGCCTCCCACGCAAGCGCAGCGGACGAGCGCAGCGGGAGCGCCGTTTGCGCACCGAAGGCGCGCCTAAGGCAAGCCCGTCTGCGCCCGTCCGCGCCTGTCCGGGGCTGGGGGCGCGTCATTCTGCCCAACGTACCATCTACTCCCCACTCATCTACGCTGCCTCCAGGGAACATGGTCCTTACCAGCCTCCACTCGCTCTCGCATTTCGGCTCTTGGCCTGTCTCCGACTGTTCCCCCCGACATCCCCCCTTCCCCATCCACCCCCTTCATTTCTTCGAGAGACAATGTTCTGCCTGCTACCTCCAATACCCTCTCGGCATTCTACTTAAACACCCGGTCTGCAGTAGCCCATGCGCACGAACTTTCGGTGCTACTCGACTTTCATGCCCCAGATCTTCTTTTCCTAACGGAAACTTGGTTCTGTGACATCGCCACCACTGAGTATCTAGCCATTCGCACCACTTCCATCACACCCCCTCTCACCTGCGTGCTCACCTATCGCCCCCCTCAATCCCCTTCACTGTTTCTCCCTGACTTTTTGGAAGTTCTGGCCACGATCACAGTTAACAACTCCTCCATTTTACTCCTGGGTGATTTTAATTTTTGGCCCTCTGACCCAGCTGAATGTTCATCCTCAAAAGAATTTTCAGAGACCCTTCAATCTCTCAACTTTACTTCTCATATCCATTCTTCTACCCATATCAAAGGTCACATTCTAGACCAGATCTGGTCCTTGAATTGTTCCGTAGAGTCCCTTTCCATCTCGCCCTGCACATGGTCTGACCACTACCTGATCTCATTTACCCTTCCCATTCACCCTCCGGTCAAGCCCCCTCTCCCCAAAAACATCTGGGTCCGCGCTTGGGGTAGGGTTGATCCGGATAATTTATCCTCCCTACTCTCCACTTCCCTTCCCTCCCTACAAGGCCTATCCACCCTCTCCCAGGTCAAGGCCATTGAACAGTGGCTCTCCTCAGGCTGCGACTCCATTGCCCCTCTAAAACGGATCACCTCTAAGCGTGAGAAGGACGCCAATCAGTGGTTTAACGATGATCTCAAGGCCACTAAACTAGCGGTACGCCGTGCGGAGCGGGCCTGGAGGAGAAACTATTGCCCCTTACTACGATTGGAGTTTATTAACATCTTGACCCAATACAAAAAAGACATCTTGGAGGCCAAAACTATCTATTTCTCCTCCAAAATCCTCGCAGCAGAGAACCAGTCGAAGGAAATTTTTTCGATTGTGCACAATCTGGCGTTTTCGGACAGAACATCTTTAAAGCCCGCCCCTTACAAGGAACTCTGTCACTCCCTCAATAACTATTTCATTCAGAAAATAGCCACCATCAAGGCTAATATCCCCCCCTTCCCCAACTTTTGTGGACCCCCAATGTCCCCCTCCCAAAGGACTACTCACCACCCTCCCCCCTCTGACTAAGGAATCTTTGACTTCGATAATACCCCTTGTCAAATCCGGCTCCCCACTAGATCCCTGCCCTGCTCACATTCTCCGTCATATCTTTACCACTTGTCCAGATCCCCCCCTTCACTTCCTCAACAGCTCTCTTTCCCAAGCCGTGGTACCTAACCCACTTAAATCAGCGGTAATTGTACCCATTTTGAAAAAGCCGGGCGCAGACCCCTCTACCCCCGCCAACTTCCGCCCCATCTCCCTCCTACCATTTCTGGCAAAGGTGCTCGAACGCCACGTCACCTGCGCTCTGAGCTCCTTTGTGGAGAAGCATGGAACTCTCGCCCCCCGCCAGGCCGGATTCCGCCCCGCACACTCCACGGAGTCCGTAGTCCTTTCGGTCCTGGACAACCTCAGGGAGGGAATGGACACCAACCAGCGCCAGGCCTTGGTCCTCCTCGATCTCTCAGCCGCTTTTGACACAGTGGATCATACCATCTTGCTTTCCCGTGTCAAGGCGGCGGGGATCGGGGGCACCGCACTGGTCTGGTTATCCTCCTTCCTGAGGGACCGCACCCAGGCAGTTCGCCTGGGTGACTTTACTGCGGACGTCCGGAAAGTTCAGTGCGGGGTCCCCCAAGGCTCTTCCCTTTCCCCTCTTTTGTTTAACCTTTATATTGCCCCTCTTATTTTCTCACTGCAACAAATGGAGGTCGCCGTGTTTAATTATGCGGACGACCTCCAGCTTGTCTTTAATCTGTCTTCTTCTCCTTCTTCTGTTCTTAACTTCCAATCTATAATGATTCACATCCGGGACTGGATGAACCACAACCATCTGAAACTCAACCCAGACAAGACTGAGCTGGTGTTGACGGGTGGTTCATCCAGCCCCTGGTCTTCTTTATTTTGGCCCCCCTCCCTGGGCTCTCCTCCTATCCCCTCTACCTCAGTCAAAACATAAGGCATTAAACTTAATTCTCAACTCACCCTTCACTCCCAGGTTAGCTCTGTGGTTTCTTCTTCCTTCCTTGCACTGCGTACTATACGCAGGGTGTCCCGTTTCTTTTCTTTTGCTGCCCTCAAATTGATCACCCTGGCTATGGTCGTTTCCCGCCTGGATTACGGCAACGCCCTATATGCAGGTATACCTGCATATAGCCTACGGCGTCTGCAGCAAATCCAAAACCAGGCGGCGCGCCTGGTGTTCAAACTCCCGAAGTCCCACCACACCACTCCCCTCCTAAAGTCTCTCCATTGGCTCCCCGTTCGTGCCCGTGTCCAGTTTAAGCTTGCCTCCATTGCCTTTCAAGCTCGACTGGGCACGGCACCGCCTTTCATCTCATCTGAGATCACCCCCTATGTTCCCACCAGGGATCTACGTTCATCCACCTTGTCCCTTCTCACAGTCCCTCGGTTCCGGAGAAAGAAATGGGGAGGTTCGAAATTTGCGACCCTTGCCCCCCTCCTCTGGAACTCCCTGCCTCTCGAGCTCAGAGCCTTAACCCTATACCCACAATTCCGAAAGCAGCTCAAGGCTCATCTTTTCACGAAGTCCTTCAATTGATCCACTAGCAGTTTGTCTCTCCTTCCCCCTCTCCCGGTCCTTTGCCCAGATCTTTTGTTACTTGTAGCGCCATGAAACCGCTGGTGTAGGTGCGCTTTATAAAAAAAAATTAAATTTAAATTTAAATACAATAGATGACATTTTACAATACAATAGATCAAACCCCAATTGGAAGGGATGGTTGGTTTGGCCCACAGACACAAACAGATGTCAGGGAAGATTCAGGGGTAACCCCGAAGGGTTTTTAATCCACAGACCAGACCCACGCTAAGTACAAAGAGAACATCCAGGGGTGGGGAAGTTATACCTCTATTGGCCAAAAACCTCAACACTACAACAGGTGAAACAACGCTTATCCTTACTTACAAAGGATGTGGACCATGGTATTTTTTACTAGGTCCCAAGAAGCCACGTCAAAAATGTTTCTATTATGCTGTCTATAACGAGATTTTGAAAATCTCCCAACAAGCAGCGGAGATTCTACGAGGAATAGACAGGATCAATTTAAAAAATGCGTTGGCTATAGTTGACAATGGTATGACTACGTTAACAGCAAGGATTTATCCACTGGGAAACATTGTATCTTTTGCTATTGATGTACTGGAATAAGATGTGTCCATATTTCAGCACGGGCAATCACAATTACCTTTTATTACATTATTAAGCTGGACGCTGCAATCATTGCGCGCAAGTTATGTGCCTTGGCATTTTATCAACAGTATGTCACTGTTTTCTGCATACAATCTAACAGAGAGACAGATGAAAATGGCACATAGGGGAGAAAAATATACAATGTTGTGTATTGTAAAACTGGAGAGGTTACCTTTTACTGTGGCCCATTCACAATCCACAGAGTGGTTGATCCATGGCCATATATCATTACTGGTCACAACTTTCCAGTTTCGGTTCTGCCTAGAACAACAAAAGGTAGGTAGTTATAAAGAGATGGGTATGGAATTCATCACAGAATCTTGGGAATTACTGTACAGATTTCGATGCAGGAGTGGGGATCTAAAAGTGTTTCTAAGCGGTACAAACTGCAAGAACGCTTTAAGTGGATCTCTCATATGTCAGCATATTAGGCTGCATGGGACCTGTAATGTTTCAGTCGCAAACCTATCCTGTCACTTGAGTGGTACTCCAGCCGCCCTGATTACCCCAGTATTCAGGCTACTTTCAAATGGGAGTTACTTGATGCTAAACGATCATGGTTGTTGTGGGATGCTTCCGGGCATCGCTTATCTTGTCACCATGAGCTCCAGGGCTATTTGCTGCATAAAAGTATTATTTCCACCAACCCACACAGTCAGGGAGTTGCTCCTATGGCCTTCATTGAATGTTTCCTTTATAAGGTTTGATACTCTTAGCAGAACGAAAGCCATGCTTCTACAGAAAACCGTGCCCTTAACCTCCGCCTGGGAGACTTTTGATCTCCAAATAGCAAGGTCCTCGGCAGAGATACAGGCACTGATACATACAAACTGCCCCTTCCCTTTCACAGAAATGGTAAATCGTATCTTTAACATGTGTGATACGATGGGTATAGTCCACCTATTTAAGACCATAGGTTCGGGACTATTTAGCACCTTTCAGATGGTCCTCGTAGTTAAATCAAACGTTATACACTCAGTGTTCTGAAGCATTTTTGGAGGTCTTCCGCTGATCCTGTTTCTAATAGCAGGTATCCTGATTGTAGCTTTTCTGCTACGCAATGGACATCACAGTCACCAAGGAGATAAAAGAAGCACTCCTGGAGCGTCAATACCGTGATCGCATGGTGCAACATCTGGGCACACCTTGCCTACAGGAACTGCGCGCCTCTTGGTTCCTGCCATTTAGACCATCTGGATTGACTGCATCCTACCTGTTCTCCGATTTCTGTTCTGCAGAGAAGAATGCATGTTGGATCTCTGTCTGACACTTCCATCAGTTGCTCAAACGGACTTTGATGCTTTACTGGACCCGATAACGGCCCATCTTCTGCAGTCTCCCCAGCGTATTCCTATGTTGTTAGCAGCATTCTTAGAGCCTCCACATGGAATGGATACTGGCTCCTCCAGTGACACACAGGCCTTGGATGGAGCAGAGGCTGCCCCAGCATCGGCAGCAGGCAGTACAGAAGATCATCTGTGCTCAATTGACATAATCTGCGAGGTGTTACAGGGATCGTCATCTGCAAAGGCAGGCACCAGCAATGTTGCTTCGACCAGCCAGGAAACATGAACATTTGGCTCGTCGTGGGGGTGTGGCTTAGCCGGCTGCAAAATGGTCGTACCTTGAGTGGGCTCTGCCGGCCAAGCCGAAAATCCACTGAAGATCCTGCAGACACACCACCCATTGTGGCCCGGTCATTGTCGCTCACCTGATCCTGGGGCGCAGTTTGGTCTAACTCCTGCCATCCTATGACATCGCTGAGCTGGGCTCTGCACCGTGTGTGTCCTAGGCCTGGACCCTGCATCTTGTGTGCCCGGTCTGGTTCTTCCTGAGCAGCTCGCTGGCGGCCTTTTGGGGGCTGGCCCCCGCCATGTACTTCACCTCTGCAACTCCGCCATAGGAGCCGGTGAGTGCTGCTGCTGTGGGGGTGCTCTGTGGCGGGGCTGGGAGCGCACGAGTCGCACTGCCAGGTCTAGCCTGTTCATGCACGGGCACCACGCTCCAGATACCGGCCCCCAGCCGCATAGGCCTTCAACCATTGGGCCTGGTGAAGCGGACAGCGCACTCCCCGCGGATCTGGTGTGTGAATTGTTTAGTGACGTGCTTTCCCCGGTCTTTATTGTAGAAAGAGCACACTGCTCCCTTGGCTTTCGCCCAGACCCCAGATTGCCGGCCCACCCGTTCATCGTCAAAATCCTACATTTCTGGGATTGCAACGCAATCCTCCGGGTGGCTAGGGAAAAAGGTGAGATCCGACATCAGACTACGCCCTGGCAGGACAGGCTGCCCACCGCTACTTCCTGTTGCCAATCTCAGTGGCAATGACTGACACTGTCTTCTCACGTGACTCTGGTTATTTACCTCTCTCCCCATGACTGCCGGTGTATCAGCCTAACATGGTCTCATTGTGCCCCCTGGCTTCTTGTTGGTTTGCCCCCTGCTGTGACGTTTAGGGACCCGGCACGCCTGTTCCTTGTTTAGGTTTACTTTGTACCCTGATGTCTGCTTCCACATCTGGCTTGGCCACCCTCCCTAGATGGCAGGGGTGTATGCTGAGCGATGCCATGCATCCACTGAATGATTCCCACTTTGGCTATAAAATGTCCCATTCGAAGTTATGGTCCCCTGGGGTGGCTGTGGGTGGTTTCTCAACCTGTTTGGGGGGTTGGAGTGGGCGGTGGGATGGGGGGATTTTGGTGTTCGTACCTCCTTCTGAGGCACTTTTGCTCTTGATTGTATGCACTCTGCTGTTTTTCAGCATGTCTCACGATGCTGTATTTCAATCTGTTCGGGAGGTTAGTGTGGGCCGGGGGTGGGGGGTTGTGGGGGATGTGTGGCCTCCCCCTGAGAGCCTTTGTTTTTGTGCTTAGGTATTTTGTTGTTCTATTTCTCGCCTTATGATGCCTCTACACATTTGTTGTGCTCTGCCACAGCGCATCGCGTTGCGCACATTCCTAAGGCCATGTTCCTGGCAACGGCACCTATCAACATCCCCCCTCCTGTTGCTGGGGCTGGTGGTTCCCCCTACAGCCCAGCTACCTGCCATGGCAAGCTTTCTTTTGTGCTCTTGTACCCCTATGTTAATGCACTGCTCATCCTTTTCTCAGTTTGTCTGCACAACCATACGTACCCACACAAGGGCCCAGGCCATATTCACCACACAGCGTTTTATTCTTCACCACATTATGACGGTATTATGACAGTATGACAGACACAATATTTTGGACAAGGAACATCTGTGGTCTTAATGACCACCGCAAGGCTCGACTAATACACGCATGTCTCCTTCAGCACAAAGTGGATATCTGTCTGCTACAGGAGACCCACCTGCATCTGCCGCCAGACTTCATTTCTGGCACTGGGGAGAATCACACTCCTCTTTCTATTCCAACTACTCTCGGCGGTGTCTATCCTTAAACGCAGGGGACTCCCATGGCAAACCTCCCAGGTAATCACAGACCCCTCTTCCTTCAGGCCCAACCTTTAACAATTACTGCAATAGAAGGCCCTAATAATGATGACCCAGACTTCCTTGTGCTGGTATGGCACCACATTTTGTCCCTTGGCCCTGGCGCTCTCCTCTGGGGGGGGGGGAATTTAATGTTACACTATCCACAGTCTTGGACCACTGAGGCCCCTATGCCTCCCACCCACACACCGTGGCACTCTTAAGCTATATTCTTGCTGAGAATTCTCTCTACGATGCTTGGCATCACATGCGACCTGATGCCCATGAGGGCACTTGCGTCACTGGAACCCGAGGTTGTTGGTCCATGTGGATCTTTGGATCACTTCTCCGGATAACCTCTCCTGGCTCACCTCCGCCGATCATATGGCGCGCACTCTTTCAGATCACGCACCGGTACAGCTTAGTCTCTGTCTACCTCTGTCCCCTCGTTGTGCCTTCTCCTAGCGGCTCCCTTCTAATGCGCTTCGAGATTCTGTCATTTGTGATGAGCTCTGGACCGCGATCCCAAACTATTTTGAGCTTAATGAGGGTTCTGTGGATTCTCCCTCCATGCTTTGGGAGGGATTCAAAGTCGTCATTCGCGGCGAATGTGTCTCTAAACAATCCGGGGTCCTACGCTCCATTCGCAGCACTCTTGATAAACTGGAATCGGAAATTAAATCTTTGCTCTTAACCCTAGCCCTTTCACACTTGCGCGCCTTCGCTAGAAACACACTGAATTCACTGAGCAGGCTAACAGTGAGCTCTCGTTCATTGGCAGGGTGGCCCAGGCACGCCACTTCGGTGAGGGCGATTAGCCTGGTAAAACCTTGGCCAACCTTCATTGACCGCCTCATGCTGCCTCCTATTTTACAGCCCTTCAAGATGATGGCCCTATTTGGACCACCTCCCCTGATGAAATCAAGGTGCGATTCATGGAGTTTTACACGCAATTATACACTGCTGGATCCACCTCCGGCTCGGGCCCTTAGCCAGTATTTTGATACCCTCGAGCTCTTATGGCTCGAAACTACCACAGGGAATTCCTTGGCGAGCCCTTCTCTAAAGAGGAAGTACTTGCCGCCATCAATGGTATGCCTGGTGACAAGGCCCCTGGTTTAGACGGCTTGGCCGACTCTTTCTACAAGACCTTTGCCCCGCTTTTGGTGCCGCACCTGGTCGTCATGTATAATGAGTCTTTCGAGAGCGGTCAATTCCCACCTGCGCTCCACAAAGCTATGCTAACTCTTCTTCTCAAACCGACAAGCCTCCCGAATTACGTGATTCATATCACCCCGTCCCACATTAATACGGATAAAAAAAATCTTCGCCAAACTGCTAGCTTCGTGCCTTCTGCTTCTCATGACACTCATTGCCCGCCTGGATCAGTCCGGCTTCATTCCTGGGTGCGCTACCTCACATAATCTCTGCATCATTTTCTCCGTCCTCCACGAAAATGACCCAGAGCTCCCTGCAGTGGCCTCCCTGCTTGACGCCACCAAAGCCTTTGATACCCTAGAATGGCCCTTCCTTTTCTTTCTCTTTCTGCATCTCGGCTTCAGCCCAGTATTTCTTTGCAAAATCTTACTCCTGTACACTCTACCCACTACCCATCTCCGGATCCAAAAGCCTTTGATCCCATCCCCATTGGGCATGGCACCCGTCAGGGGTGCCCGCTCTCACCCATGCTCTTCTCTATCGCGATGGAACCACTGGCAGCTAGACTCCAACAACACCACACCCAGAGGGGCATCGGCATTGCAGTCCATGCCCTCTTGGTCTCCATGTATGTGGACAACATCACTTTATATGTCCGCAACCCCCGGAAAATCTTAGTCCTCTGGTGTGCAAGATCATACGGTTTGGAGGCTATTCTGGCATTCAGGTGAACAGGAGTAAGTCAGTCCTCTTTCTTCTCACTGACACCACCACGCCCTTCACTACCCTTTCCTGTGGGCATCAGGCCCCACTCCCTGTTTAGGTATCTGGCTGAGCAGGGACGTGGATGAACTTTGGAGGGTTAACTTTGGTCGTGCGGTGGACTGGCTTGAGTCCAAGATTCCCCTATGGAGCCGGCTGCCCCTGTCGTTGGCCGGTCGCATAGCAATTTACAAGATGGTAGTCCTCCCAAAAATGGTATATTTATTCCTAAACATACCTGTTCCCCTTACTGCCCACTTTTTTTGTAGGGTCAGCCCGTTGATCATCTCTCTCACCTGGGCTGGTAGGCATCCCAGGACCACGTATGACACTCTCACCCTTCCGATGTTGTGTGGCGGCCTGGGCACCCTAAACTTTAAACTCTATGCATTGTGCGCTCAGGCCAGCTTTTTGCATTTTTGGATTCATCCTACTCTTTCCAGCTGCACGTGGCGGTTGAGGTGAATCTCGCTGCCCGGTGGCCGCTCGCCACCGCCCTGTTCCCCCTGGTCAAACTCCCACACACCGAAATAGACATGGTTGAGACCTTACGCTGGGCCTGGGATGGACAAACCCCTTTCTCGGTGCTCCCTTGCTTTTGGCAAATACGATGCCAATTGCGCAACATCCAGCTTTCCCTCCTCTCCAGCCCGCCGGTATGGTTAAACACGCTCCCTTTTGGGGTTGACTATATTAGCAGATCTCTACACGGTGAACACATTCTACTCTCCCGTTGACGATTCCGGTCCCATGGATACTTTACTTATTTATCAGCTACGGGCTATCTGCAGGGAGCTACATCCTGCATTCCCCCAGCCTTCTCCCTCGATGACCGCTCTTGATTTCCTGTACTCATCTTCCTCTCCTCGGAAGTTGGTTACCAAACTATGCGCCATCAGGCTGGGGGCCACCTCCATTCCCAGTGACCGCGCTCATGTGGCATGGGACGAGGACCTTGGTGTTGACATTTCCCAAGCTGATTGGCTTTAATGTTGCAATCAGACTAAGCGATTATCCCCAAACTATCACTTGTGCCTCATTCATTTTACATATTTGCATAGACTTTACTGGACTCCCGTTCAGCTGCATAAGTTGGGACTCATGCCCAATGATAGATGCCTGCGCTGTTCTGCTCCTGCGGCAGACTTCTCTCATCTTGCCTGGTTATGCCCAAGGTCTCCGATTATTGGCGTGAGGTCTGTACTTCAATTTCAGAGATCACCTCCTCACTGGTTCAGCCTGACTCCCTGCTCTGCCTCCTATGCTTGGTTAAGTATTGCCCAGACGCTTCCCGCTGCTTGATTGCCATGCTGATTGTCCTCGCGCGGTGTAGGGTTTCCATGTGCTGGGGCCGCAAACCTTCACCTAAGTTCTCTCAAAGGCTCAAGGATGCATCGCGCTGCCAGACCCTGTTGTCCGAATTCTGGGACCTTATGTCAGCTAGATCTCACCCACTCGAAATATGGGGCCCCCTATTGTCATACCTCCAGGCTCATATCCTCCAAAGCCCGACTGCCTCTCCCGCGCTCCCCGCCGGCACTCCTCCCATGGCAGCTGCCGGTGTAGGTCAGTAAATGGCCTTCCCCTTCCCTATTCCTTTTCAATCTGGCCCGCTTTTTCTCCTGCAGTTTGGGCGTCTCACATCCACTATTGTTCACTGTCCAGCTTTGCCTAAGTATCGCCTGCCATGTTGTCGCTCTCTGATGGTCTGTACTATTGGTCCTCCTCGATATCCTAATTGTAGTTATGTATATGGTGCTCTGATTCGGCGCATGAATGTAACCTGTCTATGCAATTCTGTCAATAAAGATTTTTGAAAATTTAAAAGAATCAAAAATAAATTTGGCTCGTCGTGTGCGGGGAAAAATGTGGCCTTTTTTACACAAACTAAAATTGGAACTCCAAAACAATTGACACTTTCTATGACCTACATGGATTTCTGATGCTTGTAGTGGTTCGAACTATATATATAAATCTTTGTTTTCAAGGTGCCACAATAAGTGCTGGGATGCCCTTGGGTAGCCTTGCACTATATAAGTGTGTATTCAATATATATATATATATATATATATATATATATATATATATATATATATATATATATATATATATATATTCACTGAAAAACCATAGGTTTCACACCAGTTATAGTTAGGAATTAGCATTTAAAAAAACTATTAAATTCACTGAAAAAAACATAGGTTTCACACCAGTTATAGTTATCTGGAAATTTTACTTGCATAAAACCATTGAAATTCCCACGTTATAGTTAGTTGGACTCACTATAACTTGCGCGTGCAATGCACTGCTGATGACGTCACATATTACATCACTCATGACATGGTCAGTGACATCACTCATGACATCACTGATGACACCATCCAGTGAATGTGTGTCTTTCTGAAAAATAAATATTAGTGAGTAATGTTTAAATATTTAAATATATGTATTAGTGTTTCACTTTTTGTATAAGTGGCTGCATGGGTTGGTGAGTAACTACATGTGTATGTATATGAGTTATTAGATGTTTTTTTAGTATCAGTATGTGTGTCCATATTATTTAGTGTGGGTATTACATACAACATTGATGCATGCGTGACTGACTCTCTGTTTGTATGTATTTTGAAGACTGCATATGTGCAGGACTGTATGGTTGAATAGTGTGTATATGTGTATGTTAGTGAGTTAATGACTGTCTCACTAGTGTCTTTATCAGTAACTACATATGTTTTAATCTAGAATATGTGAATATTGATGCATATAAGTGAGTATATGTGAGAGTAAGAGATTGTAAGAGTTCCTGTTTAAATAAGTATATGTTTCTATAAGTGATTGTTTAAGAGAATAAATATGTGTAAATTTCCATAGAAGTAAGGTGGTAGTGTGTGTACAGCTCTATATGCAAATAAATGGATGTTCAATAGTTTAGTTGCATGTGTGAGTATGTGTGTGAGTAACTTATGGATGACTGTCGGTGTGTAACAGGATGTATAGGTGTATCACTACATATGACGAGTGAGTATACGTATGAGTGATTATATAGAACTGTTGGTGAATGAGTGGATGTGTATATAGATGGTGGAATTACTGAATTGGTTGTTGTAACTGATATGGGTATGTCCATTGTTTTGAAAATTTAAGTTTCTATTTTTGAATATGTGTTTCAAGAGTTACATTACAGTGAAAGGAGGTCTGTCACTCTGTCACAAGGATGGTGTCATCAGTGATGTCATGAGTGATGTCACTGACCATGTCATGAGTGATGTAATATGTGACGTCATCAGCAGTGCATTGCACGCGCAAGTTATAGTGAGTCCAACTAACTATAGCGTAGGAATTTCAATGGTTTTATGCAAGTAAAATTTCCAGATAACTATAACTGGTGTGAAACCTATGTTTTTTTCAATGAATTTAATAGGTTTTTTAAATGCTAATTCCTAACTATAACTGGTGTGAAACCTATGGTTTTTTCAGTGAATTTCAATGTTTTTTTAATAGCAAATCTCTATAGGTATGAAAAGTAACATTTTTTATAACGAATTTTATATTGTATAATTATGTAATAATATTTTTTATATTTTTCCTTTTTTTTTTTTTTTTGCCCCGGAGCGCTCCCGGGGCGCGTACCGGGGAGCGCCCCGTTAGCGCTATTGCCGCGAACGAAAACAACATTGTGACGTTTCGCGCAGTCGCGTGATGCGTCATATGACGAACTGCGTAAGCGCACCCGGAAGCACGCAATCGCATACGATCGCGCAACGTCTCGACGCGCTTACCCGGAGCGCCCCGGGGCGCGTAGCGTAAGCACATCAGGTCATGTGATCTGAAAATAACACTTTTCATTGGTCCAGAACAGTTTTGTTTTCCAAATGATGAAAGCCCCCACCTTTTTTCCTTATTCTGACTTTGTCTTTTGACTGAGGAAGACCTTTTTGGAGTTCTATCTCTACTCTTTACTAGTTGAAATGGCTACATTAGCAGCAGCAGCTGGAGGATCTGCCCCACCACCACCACCACCATCTAAAAGACCACCAGAAGATTACATTGGTGGTCAAGAGGATGAGGAGGAGAATGATGAAGAGGAGGAACAGAGAAGGGAATTCCTGCCTGAAAATAAACAGCCCTACCAACCAAAAGAGCACTTTATTTGAGAGTTCTACAAAATCCCAAGGGGTTTTAAAAAAGTCAACGCTGCAAAGGTGACTTGTTTAATTTGTGATGCTGAGTTGTCCAATGGGAACCCTAACAAAAAGTATTCCTTCGGGAATCATACAATGATTCGTCACATGATGCGTTTGCATCCAAACAATTATTCTAATGCAGAGTTAAGGGACCTCTGCAGTAAGCTACCCCCATCAACGTCTAGACCCTCAACATCAAAACAACCCACTCCATCGGGTCCGGGTGCAAGAGACATATTGGCTACTATTCAACCTAAGTTTGCCGATTACAAAATCATGTGCAAATATTGTAACAAGACACTTTGCTATGGTGAGCAAAGTATCGAACTTATCATGGTTGCTGGTGATAAACATAAGTGTCCAAGAAAACCCTAAATGTTCCTGATTTTTTTTTGCTCCAGTTGAGCCATTTACAATTCCCTGTTTTTTGTTTCTCCCCATAAAAAATACAAAAAAATATAAAAGTGTTCAGAAAAGCCAAAAAAAGTAAAAGAAAATCCAAAAAAACAATAAAAAAATATAAAACAACAAAAAGAAGAAAAAAAACAGTTCTTTTTAGAACTACCTCCAATTTATAAATAAAAATGCTAAATTTTTTGAAAACTTTTTTGAAATCATTCTTTTTTCCCTATGGTACGCTCCCCGGTGCGCGTACCGGGCGCTCCCCCCGCGCAAATCGAAAAAAACCAATTTTTTTTTGCCCCGCGGGGCCCTTTTATGGCCCCCACATCAAACCTAGGGGGTCTGGGGGGGTCTACTCTGCCCCCTTATGGTCATTTCCCCCTTTGCTTTTTGCCACCTCTTGTGTCTCGATTTTACCGAGCCACAAGATGGCGACCGCTCCGTACTGTTTGGAATGTTTACAGACATCCGAGAGCCAATCAGCTTTCCATGCGCAAGTCGCGTGGCGCGCCCGGTGACGAATCCCCCCCACATTTTCAGGGAAGGAGCGGAGCGGGCCACGAACTTTGAGAAATTCGCAAAGATTCATCGACCGGCGCAAAAGTTATTCCCAATAGAATGTTGCGGATTTCCTATGGAAAGTAGATCCTAAGTATAACTACCTACTGGCGACCGGCAGTAGGTAATATATATATATATATATATATATATATATATATATATATATATATATATATATATTCAATCACCTCCTGGAAAATCTTCTCACAAAGAAAGAACCAGAGTCGAAGCCCCAATAGTGTGCAGAAGGGTTTATTCAGGCACAAGGAATATTACCCTACGCGTTTCGAAGTCAGCCGACTTCTTGCTCACGGGTATATATATATATATATATATATATATATATATATATATATATATATATATATATATATATATATATATATATATATATATATATATATATATATATATATATTTATATATACATATATATATATATATATATATATATATATATATATATATATATATATATATATATATATATATATATATATATATATATATATATATATATATATATATATATGGACACATTAGAGTTATTGCTTGAGTGACAATTTTTCTTTTGCCATATTTTAGAATTTTTAACATTTTTTGTTGTTTGCGTACCAGTGCCTAGACAGTGTAGTAGTACATTAATCATGTCGCCCAGTCGGATGAGGAATTGGTGTTATATTTCACATAGGTGCTCCAATATAGGCTCAGGTAACATCATAACCTTTCACCTATACTCTCCCCTACATTGCACACATAACGGTTCTTGGGGACGGACCTTTTACTTAGATACGATAATGCACCCAGAAAGCGGGATTTTCCCTGGTAAAAGCCTCACACATTATGCATGAGGATTCTTGGAAACTCAGCAGGACTACCATCTCCTGTATAAAACTATGTATAAAGTTCATTCCTGACGTCATCCTAAGTCCGACAAGTAGCACAGCTAGGTAGAACCCCCGGGGAGACCTTTGGGTACATAAACATCACATCTTGCTGAGACAGACAAGGATATCAGGATTTCCCTGCCAACACACTGATGCAAGATGCTGAGGTTCGGTGCCACAGTCTCTCACTTCAGGTAATGGGATGGCTTTATCCTAGAGTGATTTTTGGCTTAACACCTACATACATGGTAGATACATTTAGGTACATCTAGTTAGGGTAGCATTGTAGGAGCACATATTTTACTGTCATGTATTTTATATACTTGCCTGTATTCATGAGTATAGCAAAATGGTAGAAATCTACTATCCTTTCACTTTCTTAGTGCTTCTAATCATTTATATATGTTACTATCTAATGGTTGTTTCAGCACACCCATGTTACACTAGAATAACGACTGTTCAATAAATGCTTATTGAAAAACGTCCATACTGTTTATTCTGTGTGTCTCTCTGAGACAAAGTGAGCATGAGTGACTGAGTCAAAAGTAGTACACTGTTTCCACGGTTATGAGGGATCATGGTTGTCATGTTCGATAGTGTCCAAAAACTATTCTGTCCTTGGTAAAAGGAGTTTCTAGTGGCACTGTGAGCCAACATACCCAGTGGGGGTGTTTAGAATCAGTCTGACACCAATCTTACAGTATATATTGTCTAAACGTGCAGATCCTATATAGGTTTTATAGGAACTACACAACAGCACCCTGTGGCAGGCACCTCAAGGTGCCTACCACAGGGTGCAGGGATTTACAGGGGGCACTATAGGTGCCCAAAACCATAGGTTGTGTAGGCGAATGGGGCCCTGCTAGGGGCCCTCATGGTCACTTTCCAACAGCCTTTCTGTGTCGGACAGGCCACACGGAAAGGCTGTCGGAAACCAACAGCTTAATCCCAACTGTGGAAACGCCACCCTATTGGCATTACAGTGCAGTCTCCGACTGGCCGACAGGCTTCTCAAGCCCATTGGAATCCAGCTGGAATGACCAGCCAGTTTCAATTCCGACTGCCTTGGCTGTAATTTGGCCGTCGGAATGGGAAAACGTGATGACGGTCGGAAAGCCTCTGACAGTCGGTCGGAGGCTTACCGACCAAAATCGTAATTTGACCCTTAGAGTCTTGCCTATTTATTTCCCTAAAAAATAGGAACTATTACAGAGAAAGACCACACTTCTGGGATGCCTATTCTAGCAGCAGAATTCAAGTATAAAGTCAATAAAGGGGCTCAAAAGTAAATGTGAGACTTAAATATATCAAGAGCGACCCCATCAGAGCCAGAAGCTATAGTAGCGGGGAGCACCTGAATGGCATTATGGACCTTATCCAATGAATACAGAGGGTGAATAGTGGACTGCATAGCAGGTTCTAATGAAGGCTTGAATAAAGGGTGATTGGCAATATTAAAAAAACATTGAGCTGTCCCTGAGGTGACTACAGCCAGCAACTGTTCTCAAGCTTCTTCTCTCAGGCACGTTTTCCACCTCTCCAGGGTACTCATATAACGGGCACAGCAAATGTGGACACACTTGCGGTCTCTAGGGAGTGTCTCTACAGCCTCGAGTAACACATGATGTGTCCTAGTACAGTTAGAACAACAATTGATGGACAGAATGCAGAACAATGTCATACATTCACCCCAGTACAGAGATCTGGACCTAAATCCATCGTTTTTTTGCACTCCACAACACCCTAGTTCAGACATGGCCATATGCAAATCAGCATTGACCCTGGGCCTCATGGGAACAGTCCAGCCTGAACTGCCAAGCCATGTCTTTCCTGGACCGGAATCAAGCATCCTAGGACTGGTTTCTGGCTATCAGCTGTGTCAGCCAGGATAGCTTAACTCCAGTGGTGTGGAGAGCATGGAACTCACGTCTGACCACACCCATCCCACTCGGGGTGACAAATGCAAAAACAACAATTGATGGACAGAATGCAGAACAATGTCATACATTCATCTCAGTACAGAGATCTGGACCTAAATCCATCATTTTTTTGCACTCCACAACACCCCAGTTCAGACATGGCCATATGCAAATCAGCCTTGACCCTGGGCCTCATGGGAACAGTCCAGCCCGAACTGCCAAGCCATGTCTTTCCTGGACCGGAATCAAGCATCCTAGGACTAGTTTCTGGCTATCAGCTGTCTTCAGCCAGGATAGCTTGACTCCAGTGGTGTGGAGAGCATGGAACTCACGTCTGAGCACACCCATCCCACTCGGGGTGACAAATGCAAAAACAACAGTTGATGGAGAGAATGCAGAACAATGTCATACATTCACCCCAGTACAGAGATCTGGGCCTAAATCCATCGTTTATTTGCACTCCACACCACCCCAGATCAGAAATGGCCATATGCAAATCAACCTTGACCTTGTGCCTCATGGAAACAGTCCAGCCCAAACTCTCAAGCCATGTCTTTCCTGGACCGGAATCAAGCATCCTACGACCGGTTTCTGGCTATCAGCCGTCTTCAGCCAGGATAGTTTGACTCCAGTGGTGTGGAGAGCATGGGACTCACGTCTGAGCATACCCATCCCACACGGGGTGACAAATGCAAAAACAACAGTTGATGGACAGAATGCAGGACAATGTCATACATTCACCCCAGTACAGAGATCTGGGCCTAAATCCATCGTTTTTTTTCACTCCACACCACCCCAGTTCAGACATGGCCATATGCAAATCAGCCTTGACCCTGTGCCTCATGGGAACAGTTCAGTCCGAACTGCCAAGCCATGTCTTTCCTGGACCGGAATCAAGCATCCTAGGACCAGTTTCTGGCTATCAGCCATCTTCAGCCAGGATAGTTTGACTTCAGTGGTGTGGAGAGCATGGGACTCACGTCTGAGCATACCCATCCCACTCGGGGTGACAAATGCAAAAACAACAGTTGATGGATAGAATGAAGAACAATGTCATACATTCACCCCAGTACAGAGATCTGGGCCTAAATCCATCATTTTTTTGCACTCCACACCACTACAGCTCAGACATGGCCATATGCAAATCAGCCTTGACCCTGTGCCTCATGTGTTTTATTATTGTAACACAGCAGCAGCTCACTAATATTACTGAAAATAATCTTTGTGACACCCACCCATTTCTTATGAGTGTGATAAAGTTTTGATCAAAAAGAAACTTCATGGATGTTGCCTGAAACATGAAATATGATCACAACATGCAAAATGTCTGTATTAGCTCTCACACATCACTTATATTAAAAATAAATTAAAGGAAAACAGTAGTTAAAACAATCGGTTCAATGAATTTATTGAAGGTCATCATAGCAAGAGCCCACTTTGCCCATGCCTTAAAACGTCTCTGGATGTATGGTATGTTTTTTTTGGCTTTGGGCCGGGGGGCACTTAATTTTTTTGCATTTGGGCCCGCCCACACAGGGCACGTGGTGGGTCCATGAGGGAATTATATTTGTAAAAATGCTTGTTTTGGGCATGTGGCAGGCCCAGGGGGGCATGTGGGTGGGGGAGCTGTGGTTTGGTAAGGGCGGCGTGGTGGGGTAAGTGGCAGTGTTGTGGGGCAGGGTGACATGGAAAAGGGCTAGCCTAGTCTGCTCTAACTCTTTGTTGTTCTTTTGTAGAGTCTCAGAGGAAAGAATCTTCTGGTTAAAGAGCCATTGGGCAGTCTAGCAACTACAACATATGTTTTCTACTGCACAGCGCAGATGAGTTTTGGGTTCTGCACACTTCTGGGGAGATAAATAATGCATATGCTAAAGCGCAGAACCTTGAGGTATCCATCCATGTTTGTAAAGTCTGATTTCCAAAGGGTGGGAGGGCTGTAGGTTGCCCCACACAGTTTACATCATGTCTTTTTACAGGAGTAACCCATCGCCAACTCTTAGTTTTGCGGTGGAATTCTGTTTATTCTTATGTGTTTTTTTATGTGTATTCATGTATTTATTTACGCTTTACAAATTAATTCAGCCTTTGGTGGCTTTTGGGTACATATGATTATGGCCTTTTGCCAAACGGCATCCCATATACAATTGTTTTTGTAATTGCTTTGTTTTAGAAGGTTGTGATTTTGTTCCATTCTGTTTGCATCTTGCATCACTCCTGTTTAAAGCTATTTTTTTTTCATGTATTTCATTTCTTGGAGCCACCTTCATTGCACTGCGCCTGGGTTTCTGTGTTTATTTTTGGCGGGTTTTGGGGTGGTTTGGAGCAACTTTGGATTTTTCATACACACCTTTTAAGCACTGTTGCCTGCTCTTATTTTCTTTTCCCCACTGAGTACAAAAGCCTGCCTTATGTGCACCTATATTCAAAGTACACTTGTAGACATTTGTTTTGGATGTTTTTAGGTTTCCCTTTCTTTGCAGGAGACTCATCCTGCCCTTTTTTGTCCTTTTTGCGCCATCCATGCAACCTCATTTGTGAAATTTAAAAAAATGTCTTTGTTGTTCCGTTACCTTTGTTATGCTATTGTTTATTTGCAGGCCCTTTAGAGGGGGCTCGGTTGTGTACTCGTAAAATCATTTTTGCCTTATTATTTTTTTTATGTTAACCGAATCCACTTCTCTCCCCCACAGCTCTCCACAGATGAGTCAAACTTGCCTAGAGGGACCAAACAAGTGTGCCGTTGTACTGAAAAGGTATGCAACTTTGCTTTAAAAATGTTCATGTTCTCCTTTCTTTGCAACTGACCATGCTGACAGTGTGTGTGCTGAACTCCATTTGAGGAGTGCCATTTTCCATTGTGGTTTTGTTTCAACAAGTTTTCTTTTTTTCCCTTTAATTTGCATGTGCTTCAGAGTTTAGTGCTAGTTTAATTGCTGCTTCCCTAGGTTTTCTAAACTTTCTATGTAACAATTGCAATGCCTTTTTCCATTTTGAATGCATCAAATAACACCAAATACATTTTCAAGCCAGTCCAGTAGCTGCACCACACCGATAAAGCTTACTCAGACTTGCCTTAAGGAACCAACAAGAGTGCTGTTTCACTACAAAGGACTTTTGCCTTCCTATATGTAATTAGGCACCATGTATGCAACTTTGCTTCAAAAGTTTTCATGTTCCCCTACTTTGCAAGTGACCATGCTGTTTTAACACTGTTTGCTCAACTCCATTTGGGGAGTACCATTTTCCATTGTGGTTTTGTTTCAACAAGTCTTTAATTTTTTGCCATTTGCAAGTGCATCTGAGTTAAGGCATTTTTTAATCACTGCTTCCCTACATTTTCTTAACTTTCCGTTCAACAAATGCAATGCCTTTTTTCTCCTTGGAAGACATCCAGTAAAAACAAATATATTTGTAGGTGAGTTACCTGACTGTGCCACAACATCCAAAGATATTTTGGATTCCAAGGGAGGAGCAAGCCAAAACACCAAAAGCAGAATGGAAAAGTTTATGCAGCCTGTGAAGGCTGTGAAGCACCGATCACATCTATCTACCCAGCAGCAGATCAGGCTAGAGAGTGTAGTGACATGATGCATGCTGATGGTAGAGTACTGTTTTGCAATTTGTGCAATGTAGCGGTGGACCTCATCCGGAAACACAAAGTAGATATGCATGTGCGGTCCCAAAAACACTTAAAGTGCTGTGAGATGCTCCAGGTACTCACTCTTCACTGAAACGAGCCCGTCAGATGACTGTGAATTCACTTTTCACAAAGAGTACAGCTGCCAGTGCCTCAAACCAGGAAATAATAATTGAGTTGGTTAATGCCTGCGCAGCGCTAAACATTCCACTGAGCAAAACTGACCATCCTGTGCAAATTTCTCCACGCGTGAGTATGGAATGGTGGAGCGACACATGGAAGTCGCAGATTCAAGAACCTTATCTCCCAGAGAAATGTGTTCAAGCCAAGAACGATCTGAAAGAACAATTGCAAGATCACAAGTTCAGTGTTATATTTGATGAAACACCTGATGTCGAAGGGCAATGCGTGTTGAATGTGTTATTTGCAGTGGTCTCTGCACAGGGTGGCCGTCAAATCCACACCCACCTAGCAGACACAATGTTCCTCTCAGAGTGCAACCATGGAACTGTAGCACAAGCAGTTGTGATGGTGCTCACAGAGTACAACATAGCCTTTCAGAACAGTATTTCCTTTAATACAGACAATAGGTCATAGAAGCTCAAGGCATACAACACCGCGTTGAGAAATCCTTACACAAACTCCATACATATCACCTGCTTGGTACACATCATGAACCTTGTTGAAGAGTCATTTAGAAAGCCTTTTGTGGAGCTCATTGCTTTCCTTCTGTACTTCTCACAAATCTTTTGCATGGCCAATAGCAGAAACCAAAGGTACCTGCACCTTCTTGCTGAGAACCAGGGGATAAAACCACGGATGGTACCTGACCCTTGCAGTACCCGCTAAAATTCTTGGATTGCTGCTGTCCAGTACCACTGCAAGCACTTTGATGCTTATGTTGGGTTTAGTGATTCTGCAATGCAAGTCGGCATGTCTCCCCCAGATTCCCTTGAAAATTTGCAAAGGATTCTGAACAGTGATAAAAAAACTGTATTAAAGTTCAATTGTGATAGAAAAATGCCAAAACATTTTTCATTTGATGGAGGTATTCCAGAGTCAGACATTAGAGGCAATGAAGGTGTATGATTATTGAGAGGACCTCCACATGAACCTTACAAACAATTCAATCCTCACTGCAACCATTCCTAGAGACCACTCAGGAGCTAAATTAACTCTGGCACAGAAAAAAAGATAACAGCCCAGCTTAATGAAGCATTTGAAAATTCTCTTGAAAAGGTGGGCACGTATAGGGGGAGGACCAACCAGGCATTGAATTCTTGAAACAAGTGTTCCTTTCTAATCCGGCACAACTCTGCAAACTACCTAAGAATAAGAATTCCTAATAAGGAGCCTCACCTCTACTTTGAACAGGTAGGCTCAGTAGCAGTACAGGCATCAGTTTCAGGGGTGATCAACACTGACCTCTTTTGGTGTGGGATTGCTGACCACATTCCAGTCCTTTCATAGCTTGTAGCTGTATACAAGGGCTATGTTACTAGTTCTGCAGATGTTGAAAAGAGCAACAGAATTTACAAATGTATTGTGTCAGCCAGATGGTGGCCCCTCTCAGAACAATCCATCAGCATTATATTTTTCACATTATAATCAGCAGCACAATATTGGGCTAGATGTGGGCTGGGTGTGGTCTGCTCAGAAGAATTGCACATACATGACCAAGATTAAAACCTAAGGAGACAAGCATACAGGTTCCCTGGGGATTTTTCATTAAAGGTTTTATGCCATGTATGTAGCACTTAACCCAAAACAAATTGTCTAAATTGTAAATAAACAAAATAGTTTGAAGGCCGTCTCATTGGAAAGAATTTCAATTGTATTGTCCGAACAAATGTATACTAATCCATAAGTAATAATGGCACAGTGCTCCAGCTATACACACAGTAGATACAGTACACACAGTAGATAAACCTGGCAGCATAAAAACTGCCTCCCAACGAGGCAGCGCGAGGGGTAGGTTCCAGGCACCTGTTTTCCAGGAAAACTCATGACGTTAACTTTTGTAACAATCGTCTGCCTAACTATTGATGACGCGTGACTTGAACCCGAATTGGTTTGGTCCCATGATTTGTATTATTAAGGTACCTCATTGAAAGGTCATCAGAGTGATTAGTTAATTTTCCATAACCAAACATCTGTGTAGATAATGCATCAAGATAGGTCCTGAAGAATTGCTGAGTGATTTACACACATAGGGCAAAAACATGTTGACCATGACTACACACATTAATATTATTTTTATAATTATTATTATTATTATTATAAATATTAAGCTTTTAAAGCATCTTGTTACACCAACGGAGTGTCACCGTGTTAGAACATCATAGACCATACCACAGAGTCCTACACCCCTCCCCCCAAGGCCTACAAACCCTAAAATGTGTGAAGCCCTGTAGCCAGAAAACTAACTCCAATCCCCAGGGGGTGCTTGAAGGAACCAGGTTTTCAGTTTTTATAAAATATTGTTTCAGATGGGTAGATCCTCAATTCAATAGGTAGGTCATTCCAGGCCTTAGCCACAAGAAAACCAAAGGATCTACCTCCTGATCGTGCCTTTCAAACCTAAGGCACTACCACCTTGGCAGTGCCCATAGACCTATGGTTCTCAGTGGGTCTCTATGTAGTGAGTAGTGGGTACAGGTACCTCGGCCCGTTCTCATTGAGAATCCTGTGGCAGAAGCATAAAGCATTAAAGGTGATACTGGCCTGTACCAGAAGCCAGTGTAGTTCCCTCAAGGCTGCTCCAATCAACGCCCACCTCGGGATATTCAATATCACCCTGGGAGCTGCATTTTGGAACTTCTTTAAGATGTTCAAATTACTTTTTGTGACCCTCAGATAGAGGATGGTGCAGTGGTCCAGAAGGGACATGACAAGGGCTTGCACAATGGTCTTTTTAGCATCTAATGGCAGTATATCTAAGATTTTACTCCACAATCTTAGAATGCCAAAGCATGCTCTAGCCACAGCTGAAATCTGTTCTGCAAATGATAGGGGGTTGTCAAACCAGACTCCAAGATTTGTAACCTTAACATTGGGAGTCAGTGTTGGTCCCAATTCCTCCGGCCACCCACAAGTTTGAACATACGAGGGCTGTTTGCCAACCACCATCACCTCCACCTTTCCTGCAATTAGTTGCAAGCAGCTGAACTTCATACAGTCCGCAAGGTCACTCAGGCATGCTTTGAAATTAGGTGCAGCTTCTGCCTCCTTTTGCTCCAATGTGACAATCAACTGAGTGTCATCAGCATATGAAACCCATTTCACTCCATGTTTCATCACAATCTGCAAGAGGGCACATGTACACATTAAATAAAGTTGGGCTGAGGGCCGAGCCCTGTGGTACCCCTTGAGACAGCGGACACACCTCGGACTTAAATGGACGTTGCAGGACCTGAAAGGATCTATTCTGCAAGAAGTGCTTGATCCATTCCCATGTGCTGCTTCTGACACTGGCCTCCCACAGATGTTCCAACAACAGTCCATGGGACACCATATCAAACGCCACACTCAGTTCCAGCAACATCAATGTTGTTGTCCTTCCCTTGTCATCTGCTAATTTTAGAGTCTCAGAAGCCAAGAGTAAACCCGATTCCGTGCTGTGAAGTGCCCTGAAACCCAATGGGGTTTCGTGCAGAACCTGTTTTTCTTCCATGAAGGTAGTCAATTGGATGTTAAGGTGTTTCTCAGCAATCTTTGCAAATTAGGGAAGCAAAGATACAGGTCTAAGATGTTCCGGGAGCGCTAGGTCTAACGATGGTTTCTTTAGCAATGGCACCACCATAGCGTGTTTCCAATTGCTAGGAACCTGTCCTGAACTGAATGACATCTTCAGCAGATTGGTAAGAACCGGTACAATGGCTTCCTTCCCTCACAGTAACAACTTTGGGTGTATCAGATCCAGGGGAGACCCAGATTTGACTGCTTGTATAAGTTTTAGGACGTCACTTTCCTCGGGGGTGAAAAATAAAATTATCCTCAACCAGTGAATCCTTTTTAGCTGGAGCAAAGCTGTAGTACCTGCTGCTATCAGGGAAGGTAGCATATATTTTCTCTAACTTTCCCAAGAAAAAGCCAGCTACTTCATTACAGTAGTCTGCAGAAGCAGGCAATACTTCAGTAACACTTTTTTGGGAAGTAAATTGTTTAACGATGCTAAATAAGTTCTTGGAGGAGTTTTTAGCTGATTCGATTAGCTCAATGTAGAACTCAGCGCTCTCCTACTTTGTTGATGCTAGGATTTGAGTGCTTCTAAGTATTTCAGCTTATTTTCGTTCAGATAGTTTACCCTTCAGTGGCGTTCAAAGCGTTTGCACTCAGTTCTCAATAGTGCCAGTTCCTCAGATAACCATTCTGCTGATGGAGTTAGGTGGGCACTCTTACAGGGTTTCCGAGGTATTAAGGAGTCCACCTCCTCATTAATCCACAGAGAGACTTGTTTCTCTGCTATCAGGGTGTCAACCTTTAATTTCAGTGAGCTTGAGGCCAAGTTATCCCTAAAGTTTTGTGGGTAAGTAGTACCCATTTCCAGGTCATTATGGGCTCTGGACGCTTTTCTAGATTGCAGGGGGCCTTTCTTGGATTCATAATCCTAAATGGGAGAATCAAATGGTCAGACCAGACTATAGGCACAGGTACTAGTGCTTCTACTTGAGTACCGTTAGGGAAAATATTGTCTAAATTATGGCTCTTAGGGCCCGATGTAGGTACCAAATACCGGTCGGAAACGGCCGATTTCGGCCGTTTCCGACCGGTATTTGGCCTAATGAGATGTAGGGGACCTTTTCTTGTCCGATTCGGTATTTTACCGATTCGGTAAAATTACCGGATCGCAAAAATACTGAATCGGTAATTTTACCGATTTTTTAAATATGGGATGTAGGTGGGACTACTTTCAGTCCCACAGGCCCTTCAGATTCGGTATTTTAACACCCAATCCAATTGGGTGTTAAAATACCGAATCCAGGTGTGCATGCACATGTGTGCATGCACACCTATGCCATGTAACAGACAGACATGCCCTTAGGGCATGTCTGTGTGCCACATGGCTCACATGCCTTTTTTTGGGGTGCAGGAGGGTGTCAAAGTGACACCCCCTGCACCCTTGCACAAATCGGTAATTACCGAATCGGTAATTACCGATTCGGTAATGCCCATTGATTCCTATGGGCTTCAAGGCCCATAGGAAGCAATGGGGGATACCGATTCGGTATTTACAGAATCGGTAAATACCGAATCTTATAGATTCGGTATTTACCGAATCTGAAATACCTACATCTCCCCCCCTCTAATTTACCACTTCATAAATACCGATTCAGTATGATTCGGTATTTATGAAGTGGTAAATGTAGATTTACCTACATCGGGCCCTTAATGTGTGCAGAGGTATGGACCAGCTGTTCTAAGCCCATGGCTTGTAATCCCCTTGTCATCTCACCAATTTCTAGATTGACTATGTTGTTCAAATGTACATTCAGACACATATAACACCTCCGACCATCATAATCAGTGGAATCCCTATTCTGATTTTAATTGAGACGAGTGGGTTCGCAGATTAAAATTAATTTTGGAGCACCACCTCGCCTCATTTTATTTCTTCTCATATCACCTCACATCTACACCCCAAGGCCCCTCACACGCACCTCACCAATGCAGCGTAAGAAAAAGATCTCTGACAAAGAGCCCCTCATAGGGTGCCCGTCAGGCATTGAAGCACCGGCCTGACGAGGAGCAAGCTCTATGATGAAGCATGACACCCGAATGGTATGTAAGGGCCGCGCTTCCCAAATTGGGAGACACCCACACTCCACTACTGATTAAGGGTGTTGACCAACCTAACCTCCTTCTTCTTTCCCCACTCTACAGGAACTGCATACTTCTTCGATACAGCGTAAATACTGTACACAGTGCTTTGGTATAAACGTTCATGTTGTAAAATACCTCCTAAAAATAAGATTTTAACGTTGGTGTTGAAAAAGTTGCACAATAAAGTGCAACTAAATATGCTGCAAAATTCCCAAATTTGTGCTGCAAAATTTCCCTATTTGTGCCGCTAAATTTGCTAATCCATGCCGCAATATTTGGTGGGTCTGTTAAATCCTTTTGCTGCAGAAGGCTGATAATTAGTTCCCCTTAGTACTGGCATTTGTTAGTTGATTGGGGTGAAGAGTGGGACTGCAATGTATTTTGTTCAGAGTGCGAAGTGTCCTTTAGAAGAGGCTAATCATTTGTGTTTCTTCTTGATCACAGTCAGATGTGGTTTTTGATAGACAGGTGCTGACTTCTCACTCCTCTTTGTGCCTCTTTTGTGGATGCTCTTACCTGAGATGCTGCTGCTATGAAGAATATCACTCTAAACAAATGCTGAGTGTGGAAGACAGGCTGGGATTGACACATGATATGGGAACTGACCCAAAATGGTTCTAAATGTACAGACAGATAATACACTTCCCTTGACAGCTAACCTTTAGAGGAATGTGAGCTGATGGCCTACTTGGTGTTGCAGTACCCAGAGGGTCACTACTCAACCACAGTTGGTGGCTGCATGGCAGCCAGTTTCCCAGAGGTGACAAGATGCTGGGGTCTGATCTGGAATGACAGCAGAATCCTGTCTGGAACAAAATGGAGCAGTGATTTAATACTGTAGGAAGGGCTTATTACCAGTATGGGCAAGAGCAATTGACCCAGTGCTGAGGGACAATCTAACTTAGACTCCTGAGAGCATGACAGTCATGCTTCTGGATCACTGATAAAGAGGATCTGAAGCATTACAGAAGTTTGCCTTAGCAAATCGCCCCATCAAGACGTGCTGTCACAAATGGCACTTGCCCAAATGTGCCTGATTGGACAGCACCATTGAAGAAGTAACAAGTGTGAATCCCATGGCACTGCCTGAGTGTGCCTGAACAGACTCTGTAGTGATTAACCCAGCTACACTTGCCCAACGTGTATGCCCAATTAGACTACACTGCCCCTGCAGAACTTTGAAGCACATAGAAACAGCTCAACTGTGGGCTTCCGGACCTGAGACTGATGGCACATTGCATCGCTGTCTGGATCTTGGGAGGCCTGACATGCTGAACTGTTGACTCACCATGATGTCCACAAGGAGAAGGCCCTGTCAAGACCCAGAGAGCCCAGCATGTATCTGTTCAGAAAAGGGCCATTCCGCACAGACAGCCACGCTCCCACTCTATCTCTGGACTCTAACATGCTCTCAGGACAAGAGAAGTGGCATTACTTCAGAAGGGAGGACCAAGACTGACGTGTGTGATGCTAGATCGAGGCCTACTGCAGGCTATGACGACAGAGAGACTAAGAGCTTTATACGGCTTACAAGAAGGGGGAGCGCTCGAGCTGTGCCTGAGACCCACAAGTAGTTACATCTCAGGACCTGTGGATACTCTGAAAGGGAAAAAGACTGCTGTGTTGCTGAAAGGACTGCCACTCTGCTGGACTGCTGCTCTGAAGGACTGCTCCCCCGCTATGCTCACCTGCTGCCTGCTGTTCTCTTGCCTGGGTGGGAAGGACTGACCTGCATCTCTTGAAACCAGAACCCCATAGAAACTCCGAAGGCTAGTTGGCTCATTTTCTGATCTGAATCCTCAGGGACACATAAGGCGTCCAACAACCCTGCACCTGGACACTTCCATTTGTGAGTCTACCCTGCCAAGTGGTTTCACCCAAGTCATGGGCTTTTTGAATGGACCTAAAGTGCTTGCAGCCTCTGTTGATCCAGGGGAACTGAAGCATCTCTTCTTCAGCATAGCACAACCCCAAGCAGAACCAATGCATCACTGCTGCTGCATGGATCAGAACGGTTGCAAAGACCCACATCACAGCCATCACCTCATCAGAACCAGGATACGTGATGCATGCTCTATGCTGCACAAATAGGGCTTGAGGTATTTCATATGCATCTCCAGTTATGCTCCCAACCATGTCTCCCCTGTGGACATTGTGCAATGCCTGTCTGCTGGAAAGTCCTTGTCGCCTGACAATGACACCATAGCTTAGATCCTGATCTAGAGTTTCGTGGGCGGACTGTCGTTCCTCCGTCACAGTGGCACTGATCCATCCATTAGGCTGGCCATTAGACATCTGCTGTATTTACAATTTGAGCAAACACGAGAGATAATGCACGGAGCACTGGAACGTTTCAGACACTCACTCTCAGTCACAGATCTGGGTTGAATCCATCATCGTTCTTTAGCTCACTTCGCCACCTCAGTTCAGACACAGCTATATACAAATCAGTCTTGACTCTGTGCCTCATGGGAACAGCCCTGCCCAAACTGCCAAGCCATGTCTTCCCTGGCCCGGAAACAGCATCCTGGGACCAATTTTGGGTACAGCCCTCATCAGCCAGGCTAGCTTGAATCCAGTGGCAAAGTGAGCAAGGGACCCACGTCTGGGCATACCCTGCCAACTTAGGGTTAACAAAGAAAACACAAGGAGATGATGGACAGAGCGCTGAAACTTTTCAGTCACCCAACAGTCAGAGATCTGGATTGAATCCATCATTGTTATTTAGGCCACTGCGCACCCCAGTTCAGACACAGCTGTATGCAAATCAGTCTTGACCCTTTGCATCATGGGAACAGTCCAGCCCGAACTGCCAAGCCATGTCTTCACTGGACCGGAAACAAGCATTCCTGGGACTGATTTCGGGCTAACAGTCCTCATAAGCCAGGCTAGCCTGAATCCAGTGGCAAAGTGAGCAAGGGACCCACATCTGGGCATACCCTGCCAACTTTGGGCGAACAAAGCAAACACAAGGAGATGATGGACAGAGCGCTGAAACTTTTCAGTCACCCAACAGTCACAGATCTGGATTGAATCCATCATTGTTATTTAGGCCACTGCGCACCCCAGTTCAGACACAGCTGTATGCAAATCAGTCTTGACCCTTTGCATCATGGGAACAGTCCAGCCCGAACTGCCAAGCCATGTCTTCCCTGGACTGGAAACAAGCATTCCGGGGACTGGTTCGGGCTAACAGCCCTCATAAGCCAGGCTAGCCTGAATCCAGTGGCAAAGTGAGCAAGGGACCCAAATCCGGGCATACCCTGCCAACTTTGGGCGAACAAAGCAAACACAAGATGATCGACAGAGCGCTGAAACTTTTCAGTCACCCAACAGTCACAGATCTGGATTGAGTCCATCATTGTTATTTAGGTCACTGCGCCACACCATTTCAGACACAGCTGTATGCAAATCAGTCTTGACCCTTTGCATCATGGGAAGAGTCCAGCCCAAACTGTCAAGCCATGTCTTCCCTGGACTGGAAACAAGCACTCCGGGGAATGGTTTCAGGCTAACAGCCCTCATCAGCCAGCCTAGCTTGAAGCCAGTGGCAAAGTGAGCAAGGGACCCACGTCTGGGCATACCCTGCCAACTTAAGGCTAACAAAGCAAACACAAGGAGATGATGGACAGAGCGCTGAAACTTTTCAGTCACCCAACAGTCACAGATCTGGATTGAATCCATCATTGTTATTTAGGCCACTGCGCACCCCAGTTCAGACACTGCTGTATGCAAATCAGTCTTGACCCTTTGCATCATGGGAACAGTCCAGCCCGAACTGCCAAGCCATGTCTTCCCTGGACCGGAAACAAGCATTCCTGGGACTGGTTTCGGGCTAACAGCCCTCATAAGCCAGGCTAGCCTGAATCCAGTGGCAAAGTGAGCAAGGGACCCACGTCTGGGCATACCCTGCCAACTTAGGGCTAACAAAGCAAACACAAGGAGATGATGGACAGAGCGCTGAAACTTTTCAGTCACCCAACAGTCACAGATCTGGATTGAATTCATCATTGTTATTTAGGCCACTGCGCACCCCAGTTCAGACACTGCTGTATGCAAATCAGTCTTGACCCTTTGCATCATGGGAACAGTCCAGCCCGAACTGCCAAGCCATGTCTTCCCTGGACTGGAAACAAGCATTCCGGGGAATGGTTTCAGGCTAACAGCCCTCATCAGCCAGCCTAGCTTGAAGCCAGTGGCAAAGTGAGCAAGGGACCCACGTCTGGGCATACCCTGCCAACTTAGGGCTAACAAAGCAAACACAAGGAGATGATGGACAGAGCGCTGAAACTTTTCAGTCACCCAACAGTCACAGATCTGGATTGAATCCATCATTGTTATTTAGGCCACTGCGCACCCCAGTTCAGACACTGCTGTATGCAAATCAGTCTTGACCCTTTGCATCATGGGAACAGTCCAGCCCGAACTGCCAAGCCATGTCTTCCCTGGACCGGAAACAAGCATTCCTGGGACTGGTTTCGGGCTAACAGCCCTCATAAGCCAGGCTAGCCCGAATCCAGTGGCAAAGTGAGCAAGGGACCCACATCTGGGCATACCCTGCCAACTTTGGGCGAACAAAGCAAACACAAGGAGATGATGGACGGAGCGCTGAAACTTTTCAGACACTCACCCCAGTCACAGATCTGGGTTGAATCCATCATCGTTCTTTTGCTCACTTCGCCACCCCAGTTCAGGCACAGCTTTATACAAATCAGTCTTGACTCTTTGCCTCATGGGAACAGTCCAGCTCGAAACGCCAAGCCATGTCTTCCCTGGACCGGAAACCAGCATCCTGGGATTGGTTTTGGGTAACAGCCCTCATCAGCCAGTCTAGCTTCAATTGAGAGACAAAGTGAGCAAGGGACCCCCGTCTGGTCATACCCTGCCAACTTAGGGTGAACAAAGCAAACACATGGAGATGATGGACAGAGCGCTGAAACTTTTCAGACAGTTACCCCACAGTCACAGATCTGGATTGAATCCATCATTGTTAAATAGGTCACTGCGCCACACAAGTTCAGACACAGCTGTATGCAAATCAGTCTTGACCCTTTGCATCATGGGAAGAGTCCAGCCCAAACTGTCAAGCCATGTCTTCCCTGGACCGGAAACAAGCATTCCGGGGAATGATTTCAGGCTAACATCCCTCATCAGCCAGCCTAGCTTGAATCCAGTGGCAAAGTGAGCAAGGGACCCATGTCTGGACATACCCTGCCAACTTAGGGTGAACAAAGCAAACACAAGGAGATGATGGACGGAGTGCTGAAACTTTTTAGACACTCACCTTCAGTCACAGATATGGGTCGAATCCATCATCGTTCTTTAGCTCACTTCACCACCCCAGTTCAGACACAGCTATATACAAATCAGTCTTGACTCTGTGCCTCATGGGAACAGTCCAGCCCAAAACGCCAAGCCATGTCTTCCCTGGACTGGAAACCAGCATCCTGGGACTGGTTTCGGGCTAACCTCCCTCATAAGCCAGGCTAGCCTGAATCCAGTGGCAAAGTGAGCAAGGGACCCACATCTGGGCATACCCTGCCAACTTTGGGCGAACAAAGCAAACACAAGGAGATGATGGACGGAGCGCTGAAACTTTTCAGACACTCCCCCCCCAGTCACAGATCTGGGTTGAATCCATCATCGTTCTTTTGCTCCCTTCGCTACCCCAGTTCAGGCACAGCTTTATACAAATCAGTCTTGACTCTTTGCCTCATGGGAACAGTCCAGCTCGAAACACCAAGCCATGTCTTCCCTGGACCGGAAACCAGCATCCTGGGATTGGTTTTGGGTAACAGCCCTCATCAGCCAGTCTAGCTTGAATTGAGAGGCAAAGTGAGCAAGGGACCCCCGTCTGGTCATACCCTGCCAACTTAGGGTGAACAAAGCAAACACATGGAGATGATGGACAGAGCGCTGAAACTTTTCAGACAGTCACCCCACAGTCACAGATCTGGATTGAATCCATCATTGTTAATTAGGTCACTGCGCCACACAAGTTCAGACACAGCTGTATGCAAATCAGTCTTGACCCTTTGCATCATGGGAAGAGTCCAGCCCAAACTGTCAAGCCATATCTTCCCTGGACCGGAAACAAGCATTCCGGAGAATCGTTTCAGGCTAACATCCCTCATCAGCCAGCCTAGCTTGAATCCAGTAGCAAAGTGAACAAGGGACCCATGTCTGGACATACCCTGTCATCTTAGGGTGAACAAAGCAAACACAAGGAGATGATGGACGGAGTGCTGAAACTTTTTAGATACTCACCTTCAGTCACAGATATGGGTCGAATCCATCATCGTTCTTTAGCTCACTTCTCCACCCCAGTTCAGACACAGCTATATACAAATCAGTCTTGACTCTGTGCCTCATGGGAACAGTCCAGCCCAAAACGCCAAGCCATGTCTTCCCTGGACTGGAAACCAGCATCCTGGGACCGGATTTGGGTAACAGCCCTCATCAGCCAGGCTAGCTTGAATTGAGTGGCAAAGTGAGCAAGGGACCCACGTCTGGGAATCCCCTGCCAACTTAGGGTGAACAAAGCAAACACAAGGAGATGATGGACGGAGTGCTGAAACTTTTCAGATACGCACCCCCAGTCACAGATCTGGGTTGATCCATCATCGCTCTTTAGCACACTTCGCCAACTCAGTTCAAACACAGCTATATGCAAATCAGTTTTGACCCTGTGCATCATGGGAGCAGTCCAGCCCGAACTGCAAAGCCATGTCTTCCCTGGACTGGTAAAAAGCATCCTGGGACCCGTTTCGGGCTAACAGCCCTCATCAGCATGGCTAGCTTGAATCAAGTGGCAAAGTGAGCAAGGACCCACGTCTGTGCATAACCTGTCAACTTAGGGGAACAAAGCAAACACAAAGAGATGATGGACGGAGCGCTGAAACTTTTCAAACACTCACCCCCAGTCACAGATCTTGGTTAAATCCTTCATCGTTCTTTAGCTGCCTTCGCCACACCAGTTCAGACAAAGCTATATGCAAATCAGTCTTGACCCTGTGCTTCATGGGAACAGTCCAGCCCAAACTGCCAAGCCATGTCTTTCCTTGCTAGGAAACCATCATCCTGGGACTAGTTTTGGGCTAGCAGCCTTCATCAGCCAGGCTGGCTTGAAACAAGAGGAAAAGTTAGCCAGGGACCTATGTCTGGGAATACGCTGCCAACTTAGGGCAAACAAAGCAAACACAAGGAGATGATGGACGGAGCGCTGAAACGTTTCAGACACTCACCCCCAGTCACAGATCTGGGCTATATCCATCATTGTTCTTTAGCTCACTTTGCCACCCCAGTTCAGACACCGCTATATCCAAATCCGTCTTGACTCTGTGCCTCATGGGAAAAGTCCAGCCCGAACTGCCAAGCCATGTCTTCCCTGGACCGCAAACAAGCATCCTGGGACGGATTTCGGGCTAACAGCCTCATCAGCCAGGCTAGATTGAATCCAGTGGCAAAGTGAGCAAGGGACCCATGTCTGGATATACCCTGCCAACTTAGGACAAACAAAGCAAACACAAGGAGATGATGGATGGAGCGCTGAAACTTTTCAGACACTTACGATGTGGGCTGACAGACCTCGATCTGTCATGTGGTGGAAGGGCCATCAGCTGTCCTTGAGTCTTTCATCATCAGCCCCCCTGTCCTCCATCATTGTACAGCAATCCATCAACGTTGGCATGGCAGACAACTGTCCTCCATATTTTGAGTTTTTGGGCATAAAGGTGGGATGGAGGGCCACTCATGATAGAGGGCAGCAGTGGCAAACAGGGTTTCCAATGGTGAAACCATCCATCAACATAAATGCTGACACCCAGATCACCAACAACACCCGGATCTCTCACTACAAGAGACACTCCGAAAACCCCACAAACCCTTCCCCACTCACAAATCAAAGCACGAGCAGCAGGGCTCCCTGCACAAAATGAATAAGATGTCTGGAAGAAGACAGGCCAGGCTCACAGTAAATGAGCTAAGATGCTGGATGAGATAATTAGAGTTGAACCCCAAGTATTTGGAGCACTGGTCCAGATAACATCCAAGAACAGAGAAGGGGAATGTGAGTCAGAATTGTGGATAAGTTGAATGATGTCTCCAATGCCAGAAGCTTACAGTAGGACATCAACCAGCATTGAAGACATTGGGAAGGGTCTTTTCCTTTTTCTTCCATGGCACATCAAGAAGCCCACACAACTGGACAACTGGTAGAGGACCTAGCAGGCCCCTCAACCTCATGCCCTGGAAGGGGAAGGTGTTGCCATAGTCCACACTGGGAAACCCGGGCAGAGCGAAGACTGTTAAGTACAAACACTAGCAAATTCACCCTCTCTAACTCCCCCAAAACTCTAGCACAAACCTCACAGGTATGCTACCTAATGCCTGTCAATTAAAATTACGTTCCCTACGTATTCACATGCTAAAGATTTTTTCACTCTGGAACATCGTTTTCATTAACACACTCAAGCAAGTCTGACATTAAATTTTAACCACAAATCACACCTTTCCTTATGAAGCTGCAAATCAAGTTATCCATCCCATTATGAGCTCTACTCACTCTTCTTATAATCAGATATCTCATGCTAGCTCTCTGAAGCCACTACAAACAATTCAATATCAGAAATAGGCAGTAGCACAAAGCTGATCAGATGAATTCATTTTGCTAAGACAAAACTGTTCCAGTTCTGAGTTTTGATTTATCAAATCACTGCATTCTCTGCGTTTATTTTCACTATTTTATTTCACCTACTGAACTCACACATAATTCTAATGGTACATAAAATAAAAGTCAAGGAAAGGGAAAAGAAATTCACAGTGACATGGATCCATCTTGTCAAATAAGTAACAACATACTGTGGCACATATTATTCTCACCTATAATACTTAAAAGGTTGGGGCTTGAAAAGAGCAAGGACTACTCAGTTTCATTATAAAAACATCACACAATCCATCTTCTATCTGCATTGAAGTGGAAATAGAGTGATATATGTATAAATCACTCAATATATTCACACAAGTGAATATATATAATTTATATGCCAGTTTTAGCTTTTCAACGTCAGTATTAAGTATTTCAATTACAAGCCCCCAGTTATGAATTGTACCTTCTTGGGTGATTAAAAAACCTGTATAAAGTATTGGGAGAGTATTATAATTAATGGTAACCTGTCTGGTAGTACTCCTACTTGTGAATTGTATCCCTGTCATCATTGGAAGGTGAACATTTCCCAACGAATCTACCTCCTCAAAATAGGTTATGTGTTAGGGTGGAGCTGGCATAGTGCCTCTACGTAGAGCTCCACTGTGTTTGAAAAATACTCTGTGGAGCTCCGCACCGCTCCCTCCTCCCTCCCAAATGATATAAACATTTAAAAAGAAGGCACTTACCTGCTTGGCTGCCGCCTCCCCTGCCTGGCCGCTCTCCTTCCTGCTCCTCGTGTCCTTCTTCAATGAAAAAACTCCTACATCGTACATCTTGCCCGTGCGCACGCGCAGTACGTACAATGTAGGTGGTCTTTTTTATAATTACCAGAAAATAATCACTATTTGCTGGGATAATTGTGCTCTTGCACTTCAGGTTCGTATGAATAAAGGTGGTAAGCCCCTCTTGTAATCAGCCTTTATAGGGTTGCAGATGTAAGGTGGCATTCATAATCCAAGAGGTCATGCCCAAGGACTCCTAAATTGTAAGAATATCACTTGATGTTAGTAAATTGAAATCAACATTACATAATCACTTTTAGAAACTAAAAGCATTCCAAGAAAACAGCTTCAATTCTAAATGTGATCCACAGTCATTAGTCACATTTGTGAGTAATCAATGAAAACAGGCTTAAAGGTGCAAGATTATTCTTTTAAGTTCTTGGCGTCCCATCATGACAACTATGTGTTGTGCTCCCCGGGTTTAATGGGTACTCACATTTTGTTCTAACTCTCAATGATTGGTTGCCCATCGCTTGTCTGTGCATAAGCCGTATTTCCATTGAGTAGCTGATGCACACAAGTTAGTTGAGTGTGGGTTAAATGCCCCTTAGATTGAGATTGAGTCTAATAAGATGAGTACCTACTTACATCACAGGTACAAAAAGGAAATGCCAAACCTTTGTAGAGTTATTAAGATAGATTTAACCAAGTGGCAAATAAGAGGGGAATAAAAGCCAACCCAGCTGTAATCCTGATTACTACTTTCCATTACAAATGTAATGAATTTATATATTTACCAATTTATATTTTTAATACTGAGGGGCATATTATCAAGGGGGTTTATCTCCGCTTTTTTGGCTTTAAAAGCCAAGAAAGCGGATATAAAATGGTCTCCCTATTACCTAGCTGTCGCTAACACCAGTTAGCGACAGCTAGTAGGAGATAGCGACCATCTTGAGCCCCACTTTGCATGTCAGTGATATTTATCACTAATGACATGCAAAGTGGGCGTGCCAAGATGTTAGCGACTGGAAACAGTCGCTAACATCGCTATCTCCTATTACCAACTTTTGGAGATATTCGCGCTAAGCGCGAATATGTCCAAAACCTAACACCTGCCCTGAGCAGTTCTTAGCCATGTTATCCAATGGGAGGTGGATAACATGGCTAAGAGCATTAGGCCGGTAATGCATGAATATCGCGGACTTTTCAGAGATATTCATGCATTGCGGCCGATTTTTATCGCATTTGCGATAAACCTTGGTAATACCAAGGTTTATTTGCGATAAAAATCGCCGCAGCTCAGCGGTAAATTTTTGTCTCTAACCAAGCAATAGCGATAATTATCGCTATTGCTTGGTAATATGCCCCTGAGTTCTTTGAAAAATGCTGACATAAAGCACTATGACTTGAAGCCAGACCATTATCCCAACACAACTAAACTGTGGCCGAATGTCATTCAACATGTCTTTTGCTCTAGTAGGCGTGTCATGATTAAGGACCCAATTAAAATTGTGGCAGACAGATTAATGTCTGTCTTGGTGATGGACTTCTTTACTCTGTTGCCCTGGAGAACATCCTATCGGCCAAAGTCCACAGGTCCACAGACATCTCTCTGCATTGACTGAAGTTGAACTCATGAGGTTTCCTGTCAGTTAGGAAAAGTTTGATGGATGGTATGATGGCCATCTGTCAGACTTTTCAAAAGTTTTTTGTTTTTCAAAAATAAACTTCCAAATCAGAAGTTTATCTTTTATAACAAAAAACTAATTACCTCTCCCACCCACCGAGCCTGGGAGCTTTTTCCCTGGGCATGTGGGTTATTATTGATTAAAACATTCATAGCAGTGATGAACAGGGAAAATAATTATTAATCTACCCACCCTAAATGTGGCAGATAGGAGTGTAAAGGGGCTCTGTCAACAGAGTACTTACTGTCTGGCCATTGCTTAATGAGGTGGGTGGACTGAGGGTTTGGCAAGCAGGGTACTCCTTCGCAACACAGGGTAACCTATCCACCAAAATCAGGTATCAAGTCTTGTATATGGATGGCAAAATAGGCTCACTAACTTGGACGCTTACTACATCTTCTTTAGCCTTGGGCCTTGCAGTTGACAATAAACGTGATGAAGTCTGCTAGCTAGCATTTGTAATATGAGTTGAATCAGGAAATCTTGCACAGACACTTGTTGATGTAAAGGTCCGCTGTGCAAACCAGAGGTACATTTCTAAAGTGGAATTAGTTCCAATTCCAGTATACCTGCTGCTAGTCATGAGGGGAAACCAATGCAACTAAAGGCACCTACCACATTTGGGATGGGTGTCTCCTAATCCATAAAACTCTGTCTTAATGTTGTACAACGTGGTATGTCCACAGTTTGTTGAGACTTCCCATGAATCCCCAGCAGTATTCTGAAATGAACTGTTGTACAGAATGGGGGTCATGCATTGATCTTCAAAACAGGTGGTATGGTAGTATGGATTATGATGTCTGCAACAGGTCAGAGCTCAGAGGTTAACTGCTGATCCAATGTATCAATGGTGCTGTGGTAAAACCAGTATTTTTTTTTACTTCTCTCCTGCCTGGTTTGTAGATCAGGACGTGGTCAGTACACATGCTCATTATGTTGACGTAAGCTTCTCTGTCTTGCCTGGCATTCCTGATGGACATGTCTGTAAAATATAATTGTAATGATATTGTCACACATGTTAATGTGACACATGGTTTAAAAATTTTAAACAAAACTTGTGACATCCCTACAATGTGAGTACAATTTCTTTTAATGCAGACTGTAAGGATTTAGACTTTAGATTGAGACTCAGTAAAATAACTTTTATTTTTATACATACATATCTATTTGTTATTTTTTATCCATATTTTTCTAAAACAAATCTGTGAACCAAAAAAATAGAATTTTATTCATAAAAATACTTTTTAAAAGAAATCTCACCTTTTTCCATTTACATAAATTGTGCAACACATTTTTAAAATATGTTTTGAAAATCTTCTGTCACATTTGACCAATATTACATGGCGGACGATGTACCTTGACTGAATGTAATAAGGACTAAACTGCTTTTATTTAATGGATGCTCCCCTTTTTGGGCAAGATTATTGAGAGCCATATTACCTCCTGCCTCTCAGCCTATATCGAGGATAATCACCTTCTGGCCTCTCATCAAGTAGGCTTCCGTCCGGCCCACTCGACGGAATCTGTGGTTCTTTCTGTCCTGGACGAGCTTAGGAGAAAGGCAGACTCCAACTCCCCCCAGGCCTTGGTCCTCCTTGATTTGTCTGCTGCTTTCGACACGGTCGACCATTCCACTCTTCTCGACCGTGTTGGAGCAGCAGGCATTCGGGGGACTGCTTTGGCCTGGCTTGCCTCTTTTCTCCAAGGCCGGACGCAGGCAGTTCAACTTGAGGGCTCTACTGCCCCTACCCGCTCCGTTTCCTGTGGGGTTTCCCAGGGCTCTTCCCTTTCCCCCCTCCTTTTTGACCTTTACATCCATCCCCTTATAGTTTCCCTGCTTAACATGGAGGTCTCTGTCTTTAATTATGCCGACGACCTCCAGCTGGTCTTTGATCGCTCCTCCACCCCGGAATCCGTTCTTAAATTTCAAACTACACTCACCTTCATCTACGATTGGATGAATCATATGTGGAATTTTAATTTACGATCTGAACTTCATCTGCGCCAGCTTGTCACCTATGTACTACATGCGCGGCGGCTATTCTAGGTCACCTATGTACTACGTGCACGGCAGCCATTTTAGGTATCATGGTCTCCCTGTCCACGTTCGATCGCCAGCACGTCCCTCTGACCCAGCAAGCATCCTCCGCGCACCCTGGCTCCCCCTCCTCCTCCTCCTTATGAGCATGATCCTTCTGCATGACCCTGTCCTTGGGAGTCACGCCAGCGCCTGACCAACACCTCCTCCCCTCCCATGAATGCCCCTCTGTTGATAAACCTCCCTCCTGCGCTGGATTGTCCACACGGCATGAATACCACTCCATTGACGGCCCCTCACCCCGTGTCCGACTGTCCACACAGGTCCGAGGCCATTGCCCAAGCCGGGAGATATCATTTACTGCCCTTTATTGTATGAGGTCGCTCTCCTTCAAAGGACCCTCTATTGATCCAGGCCTCCCCACCCCCCTGTGATATGATCAGGCGCACACATCCTAAGACTCAGCTGCGTGATGGTCCCCTCCTCTTATCAGCAGGTTGAGGACCTCTATTGTGAAGGTATATGGGGGTGGGATTGACACTAGGATTACGGGGGATATCTTTTTCTTGCCTTACAAAGATCTGATTGTATTGAAGGAAGGTCACATGCCATAAACCAGTGTATAAGAGGCCAGGCCTCCGAGAGGCTGTTAGAGCACCTCGACATGATACCTTGTTGTCTGATCTGATGTGTTTTGCTCCGTCGGAATAAACTTCTGTTTCCTGCCTTCTGGTCTCCGGCGCCTGCCTCATTGCTTGGTAAACTTGAATGGTACAAGGGCGGTTAGCGCCGGGCAAATCTTGAGAAAGGTCCTAGCCCTACCTTTTTCCACAATTGGCGTCCCAAAGCGTGGGGCCCATCAGTGACACGTGGATCCAGTGGGAGAGGTCCCGATGACAGAGTGAACGACTGCAACGATCGGGAAGAGCTCGTGTCCGATAGACCCTCGTCTGACAGCCGATCATCCGACCTTCACTAGTTCTGAACAGACCTCTCTCGAGTGATCTACGGTCCTGACTGGGAACCATCAGGAGTGCCGCGAACAACACGAAGGAGAGAGGACGATCGGGCGCTGGATCCAGAGGACAGGAAACCGTCCATGCGGTCCGGGTAAGGTCGTGCAAACACGACGAATTGAGGAAAATAGTTTTTTGTTTGGATAATACTAGTATTACGCTTTGTTGAAACCCTCTGGAGATTCACTGTCTGCAAACGGGGAAAAACAAACAGGCTCTCTCTTTGCAAGCAGTGAAGGATAGGTAACGCAGACTTTTGTCCCCATTGTAATCCGTCGTGCCTATCTTCCTCCCCCACTGTTTCCCGAACTGTCGTTCGTGGATTATTGTCTGGAGATTCTCCGTCTGCAAACAGGGAAGAACAAGGTCTCTCTTTGCAGGTAGAGAAAGAGTGGGTAACGATAATTTTTCGTGCCCACTTATTCTCCCCACTGGATTGTTTGATTGGCCGATTATTCGGTATTGGTTCTTTTGAGGTATTCACGGCCTCCAAATAACGTAGAATAGAAATATTCTGTCTAGTCTTTGTCCGCCGTGATAAGATAGGTAGTGCAGACTTTTGTCCCCGTTGTAATCCGTCATGCCTGTCTTCTCCCCACTGGTTGGTAGCCTGTTTAGCCCGGACCGCTTATTAGAGATGAACCATCCAGCTCCACTGGAGGGCACCCCTAATAAGGACATGTTCACTAAGTATGGACTAGTCGCTATAGCTTACACTAAACTATGGCATAAATATACGAAAAAGAACCCTGAAAGTCAGTGGCCACTGATAGGTTCCTTTGACGAAAATAAAATAAAAACATTAGAAATAGCGCTCCAGAAGAATAAGACCACGCCCACTATGCTCGACAGTATCGGCATGTGGCGCAAAGAAACGGAACAACGAAAGAAAAGAGAAGAAGCAAAAATAGGGAAAAAATTACGAAAGGCAGCTCACCTAGCCGCGAAACAACTAGAAGAAGAAATAAAAGAAAGAAAAGATACTGTGCAAAACCAAGAATCAGGGTCGACAGGCCAATGTCCTGTTAGGACCCCCTCTGCGCTCTACCCTGAATTGCCCTCCAAACAACGGGCGAACGATGAGTTACTACTAGGTCCCCCAACCATCTACATGCCCCCTCCATATGCCCCCTGTCGACAAAGCTTTCACGCTCCGAGTGGGAGCGAAAGCGATCTCAGTGCTAGTGCACCAGCCCTCACGGTCTTTGCACCAGCCACATTAACAGCCTCATCAGACGACCCCGAGCCTAGCAAACAATCACCAGCCAGACTAAATAGGTTGAGCAAAGATGAGCGGGATGGGATCGACAAGATAGCAAAGACATTAGTAGAACGAAGGGAGAGCGAAGATTACACAATGAGCGTATATAATTCACATGCTGACAGCCACAGACGGCATTTCATCTTGCGATTTAGCTACTATACCCTGAACGCATATGAAGATAGGTATCAGAGTAAGGGACCCGCTAAACTAACAACACTGTATAGGAAAATTGATGTTGGAGATGGGACTGAACGTGAGGCGACGGAGCTCTTCATGCAGATGCTTGAGGTCTCCCGCCACCTCACGGAACAGAAACCAGAAGCCAAGGCTACAGTCCCTGAAACGACCTCGGTAGAAGTAGCCAATACTATGATGCCTATCAGAGAAGCGGCTCCTTACTGGATCCCGCCACGGGGCCAGGGAACGAGCGATGAAATAATAATGAAAATGCAAAGGGAAGGGTTGTGTACAATTGGGTTTACCAACCATGGGACCGACAAGATATCCTAACCTTTAAGCAAACCCTGCCCGACTTAAGAAAGAACCCGACAGCATTTTATACCGAATTAGGCACAGCCTTGGGTTCGACAATAATGACTTTAGCAGATATTGACTTGTTCTTTGGGTTATGTCTGCCGGCTGACGTGTGGAAGCAAATCCGGAAGGCTGACCACACGGATCTGTTTGGACATACCTGGGACCAACTCGGTAAGCTAGATAGACAGCGAGAGCCGGGGAGTAAACCAGTGAAAGACATACTGGAACTCCCAGATAAAATAGTCCAGAAATTAAAAACACTGGTCCCGGAAAGAAAAGTAGACTGGTCGATAGTCACGGCCTGTCGACAGAAACCCCAGGAAGATGTGTCAGAATACTTCTCCCGATTTGAGACAGTGTTCTCCGACTACAGTGGCCAGGACATGACCACCGCAACCGGACAGCACCTGTTTGTGCAAAATTATGTAAAGGGACTAACACAAGAAGTCTCCCAAAAACTACAGACGAGTGAGAGTAGTTGGGGGGCCTCCAAACCCGCAGCTATCCTTCAGATGGCTCAGTATTACGAGCACCAAAAGAATGAGAATGATAGGGCGTCCGAGAAAAAGAAGAAAGATTTAAAGGAAAGGGTAATGATAGCCCAGATACAGGGTATAGCGCTAGGACGGGAACATCAAAGGGGGAACTACCAATCAAACACCCCCAGAGATCTACCTCCTAAGGATCACACCCCAACATCCCACACTGGACGGAGAGACGTTAGCAATGACCAATGCGCCTTCTGCAAAGGGCTCGGCCATTGGAAATTCCAGTGTCCGGTTTTGCTAGAGATGAATAGAAATAGGGATTCCAGGGATGTGGCAGGTGGTCCAAGGAATAGAGTACAGGGACGAGGGAACTCCAACGACACTAACAATGACAGATCAGGAAGACTGAATACATTTGACCGTCCCCGACAGAATCAATATCAGCTATCCGAAGGTGAAAATGCCCCCGATTTTGCATAGGACTGCCAGGGGCAAGGGAGGGATCCAGTCGAGCTCTGTGTTGACCAGCAAGGTCCTTATGTCACCGCTAAGGTCTTGGGTACAGAGTCTCCATTCTTGGTAGACACTGGGGCGACACGTAGTGTGTTATCAAAACGACTGATTCCAAGGGCACCCTTGTCTGGCTCACACATAACGTCGATAGGTTTCGACGGGACGCCCTCCACTAACCCCCTGCCCGTACCTATTACCTTTGACCTAGAAAACAACACTGCTGACGCGACATTCCTACTCTCCTCCAACTCCCCTGACGCCATTATGGGCATTGACTTACTGAAGCATTTTCGAGCTACCATTAGGTGTTCCCCAGATGGAATACGAGTCATCCTGTACGACAACCCAGACATGACCAGACCCCGTCCCCCACGACATATGTGCCCCATAACTGACGCTGACATGTCCTTGCTTGACGCCCTGCCCCCGTACTTGTGGGCCAAAAACGACTCTGATGTGGGGCGAATGATGATTGATCCTATCCACATAACTGTACGACAGGACGCTATACTCCCGAAACTCCCGCAATATCGGATATCCCCAGAGGGTGAGAAGGCACTGGTAGCGATCATTCAGTCTCTGGTAGATGCAGGAGTGGTTGAAGAGGTGGTTAGTAACGTCTGCAACAGCCCAATCCTACCTATTGTTAAGAAGCAGGGTGAAGGAGATGACAAAGCGTACCGCTTCATCATCGACTTACGAGAGATTAACAAAGTGGTTGTACCCCAATATCCCGTAGTCTCTGATATCACCACCATTTTGACCCTCATCCCGTCCACCGCCACCACCTTCACTGTTATCGACCTTAAGAACGCGTTTTTCTCTATCCCCATCCATCCAGACAGCCGTTACCTCTTCGGCTTCACTTTAAAATCCCGCTCGTACCGATTTTGTAGAGCTCCCCAGGGGTACACTGAAAGTCCCAGCATTTACAGCCAGGCTCTCAAAAGACAGCTGGATGCATTCCAGCTACCAGAGGGAGTGGTGTTGATCCAATATGTCGATGATATCCTTTTGGCGGCCGACACCACACCGCTTGCAACAACAGCCACCGTCCAACTCCTACACTTCCTTGCAGAAAATGGCCATAAAGTCTCCAAAAAGAAGTTACAGTTTTGCCAGCCACAAGTGACTTACCTAGGCCATCTTCTGTCCAAAGAAGGGAGGAAACTTACCCCTGACCGAGTCCAAACAATCCTAGACACCCCTATCCCAAAAACACAAAAACAGGTCCGCTCTTTGGTTGGCCTAACCTCTTTTTGCAGACAGTGGTTGCCTAATTATAGCCTCATTGTGAAACCACTACTTGCCCTACTGACCAAAGACGTCCCCTCCCCGCTTCCTTGGACCGCTGAGTGTCAAGCCTCCTTTAAGGAATTACGGGATGCACTCTGCTCGGCACCTGTCCTCGGAACGCCGGATTACTCCAAATCCTTCTCCCTCTTCACCCACGAAAGGGAGGGATGCGCATTGTCTGTCCTGACTCAATTGATTGGCCCTAAGCAGCGCCCATGTGCCTACTTCTCCGCCACTCTTGATCCTGTAGCCAGAGCTTTACCTGCCTGCCTTCGAGCAGTAGCTGCCGCTGCTGTCTCCATCCGTCAGAGCGAGGGAATCGTACTTTCCAACTCCCTCACTGTATTAGTGCCCCATGCAGTTGACACCCTTTTGAACCAGACAAAGACCCAACACCTGACTAGCGCACGACTGACAGGGTACGAGTTGACTCTGCTTGCACCCCACATCACACTAAAGAGATGCACGACTTTGAATCCTGCCACATTGTTACCCCTGCCTGAAAACGACCCCGACGTTCCTCCCATACACGACTGTGTGACCCTCACAGACGAACAGACTAGGAGTAGGGTTGACCTCCGAGACACTGCTTTTCCTGACCCCGATGGAGAGCTATGGGTAGACGGCTCATGCATCAAACTCCCAGATGGCACCACCTCAGCTGCCTATGCAGTAACGACAGCTCAAACAGTAGTTGAGACAGCCTGCATCACACAACGATCTGCCCAGGCAGCAGAGCTGATAGCCCTCACCCGAGCATGCATCCTAGCCGCAGGGACCACCGCGAACGTATATACGGACAGCCAGTATGCCTTCGGGGTGGTCCACCATTTTGGGCTCCTGTGGAGGGAGAGGGGATTCCTGACGTACCCCAATCCTCCACGGAGATTTAGTGTCCGCTCTGATTGAGGCAGTTCTCCTCCCCAAACGATTAGCGGTGATCAAATGTCAGGCACACAAAAGAGTGACAGACTTAGTCGGACAAGGGAATGCATTAGCCGACATCACTGCACGAACCACAGCTGAGAATAGGACGGCGACACGCATATATGTGACCAGGTCGCAAGCAGAAAAATGGAGTGACACAAGGGAAATGATCAGAGACATACAGTCGGCCAGCACCCCTCACGAATTGAATAAATGGGCAAGGGTGGGTTTGAAGGACGAAGAGGGTTGCTGGCGAATGAAAGATGCAAATAAGTGGTTACTGCCCGACTCATACCTGATCCCCATACTGACAATGGCACATTCCCCCGCACACATAGGATCTGCACCCACGATCGAACTCATTTCCAAAGTCTGGCACAATGACAAAATCCCCGACTCAGCCAGACGCCTAGTTCAGCAGTGCCTCATCTGTCTGCAACACAACCCCGGGAAAGGGACTGTAGTACCCCGGGGAGGGTTCGGGACCCCCAATCACCCCTTTGAGGTCCTTCAGATGGATTACATCCAACTAGAGAGATGCCAAAACCTGAAGTATGTACTAGTCATTGTGTGTGCCTTCAGCAAATGGGTGGAAGCCTATCCAACCCGTGACAACACTGCCATGACTACTGCCAAAGTACTACTGAAGGAATTCTTCCCTCGCTATGGCCTTTGTCGAATTTTATGGAGCGACAACGGCCCCCACTTCATAGCTGAGGTTATCCAATTAATCCTAAAAGGGTTGGGGTGAAGCAACGATTTCATGCGGTCTTCCACCCCCAATCCGCCGGTCTAGTGGAACGCCATAATGCCACACTGAAGCTGAAACTGGCAAAAATAGTGGCCACCACTGGACTTAACTGGCCGGATGCCCTCCCACTGGCTTTGTTATCGATGGGCTCCACCCCCACCAAGCACCATTTGACCCCCTACGAGGTCGTGTTTGGGCGTCCGATGAATCTCTGGACTGCCCCCAAACCGACCTCCATTCATGACGTCCCAGACGTCCTACTATCTGATTATTTGTGCAAGTTAACCAAAACGTTGTCTGTCATTCATCAACAGGTGCAGCAGGCTATCCCCGATGCTTCCAGGGGCCCCGGCCATGACATCCAACCGGGAGATTTCGTGCTGATACGAAATTTCCAGCGAACCAAGAGTCTGGAACCTCGGTGGACGGGCCCCTGGCAAGTGCTGATCACCACCCGAACGGCACTCCGAGTGGAGGGGAAGAAGCACTGGCTGCACGCGCATCATTGCCGAAAAGTCTCTGCAAACCTGGCCACGACAGAAAACGTCAGCACCCAAGAAGAGCTCCTGAGCAAAGACCGACCGATATTGGACTGTTATCCCGATACTGGGGCACTCGAACTTGCAAAATTCTCCGATCCCACTGTGCCGTCCAGAGAAGGGTATTTCCTGCGTCGAAAAGGAGGGAGTTTCGGCTAAGTAGGCCACGGACTAAGTTAAATCTCAGAACGGTGACCTAAACACAATCAAGGGTTGCCGGGAGAGAAGCTAAACGAAGTCTGTGGTTCTGCCCGCTACCGAGCTCCCTTGAAGGTGATGGAAGCGCCAGATAAGAAGATGATGGAAGCGCCAGATAAGAAGATGATGGAAGCAACAGGAAATACCCAGTATAGAAATCCAAAGACTGACAACTTGCACAAATCAAAGACAATCGAACTCTTCATTGTCTTCCTCTTCTGCCTCCTCCTCATGACCTCCTTCTGGATTCTGGAGGAAAGCACACCGGCTCATGAGGCATTGCTACCTACTGCACAGCCGACCCCCCTGAAAGAGCATCACCTAATCTCTCTGTCGCCTCAGCTCCGAGAAAGGCGCAGGGAATTCTGGAACAATTCCTTCGTGCAACTGTTGCACCAACACAACCTTGCTGCAAATGCTACGAACTGTTGGATCTGCGGGTTGCTCCCGCATGCCACTGGACACTCTATTCCCTTCATCCCTTCACCCTTCTCAGTTCACGGCTCCTGCCTCGCCTGGCTGATACTCATGCAAGAGAGCCACAAGGACAACGCCACCTCCGGCCGGACAGTGTCACACTTCTACTCCGGGTTCTGGCTGAACAGAACCGGAAAGACTCCTGCTGCCCTGTGTCCTGCGCTCGCAGGCGCCACCTTCATCAAAGACATTCCAGCCAAAGAACGAGTCGAAGTACAGGTGCTCCACAATCCAGCCAGGACCACCTTCTCTCATCTGCAAAAACAAACCACCGCTACACTGACTGTGGCTCTGTCTGTCATCAATGTCACAGGTCTTGTGTGTCTCGAAGGCCATGGAACGCAGCTGGTGGGTCACAGCGCTTGCCAGATCACCAGAACATTGGACTCAGCTGACCCCCCTTCCTTTGTTGCTTCTCCAAACATGTACTTTGTGTGTGGCACCAAGGCTTACACCTGGCTCCCGAAGGGTTGGAAGGGTACCTGTTACATTGCCTTCGTTCTCCCGCCCACATATGTAGCCCCTGCCAACCATCACCGGCAGAGGCGTGCAGACGACCTTGGACTAGTCGACTCCACCGGAGCACAGTTCCTAGATGCAGCAAAGGGACTTGTTCCTCTGTGGGGCCCAATGGCAAACAGCCGTGCTATCCGTCACCTGACCCAGGCAGTAGAAACGACGATCAACATCACTGCTGGTATCCTCGCCAACAACACTGCGGAACTTCAGGCGGTCCGCCTCGTGACCCTCCAAAATAGACTTGTCCTAGACGTGGTCCTAGCCGACCGAGGAGGAGCATGCCGCATCATCGGATCCAGCTGCTGCACATACGTGCCTGACAACTCGCCTTCAGTCTACAAAGCCATTGAACACCTCCACAGACTTTCCTCAGAGGTTCACCAAGAACAAGAAGGATGGTCGCTTGGGAGCTGGTTTTGGGACACCTTGAAGAATTGGGGTTGGAAGTTGTTTTCCTTCGTGCTGATACCTGTTGTAATATTATGTGGGTGTTGCTTAGGTATCCAATGTCTGCCACCTTTGTGCGGCCTTGTTTCTAACTGTATGTGCCCAAAGACTTTGGACTTCCGAAATGAGCACATGAGTCCCCTCTATGAAGTAGAAATACGTGGCCTTATGGGGATAGATCCAAATTGACAAGTTGGCGAGATATGTTAAAAGGGAGGACTGTGGAATTTTAATTTACGATCTGAACATCATCTGCGCCAGCTTGTCACCTATGTACTACATGCGCGGCGGCTATTCTAGGTCACCTATGTACTACGTGCACGGCAGCCATTTTAGGTATCATGGTCTCCCTGTCCACGTTCGATCGCCAGCACGTCCCTCTGACCCAGCAAGCATCCTCCGCGCACCCTGGCTCCCCCTCCTCCTCCTCCTTATGAGCATGATCCTTCTGCATAACCCTGTCCTTGGGAGTCTTGCCAGCGCCTGACCAACACCTCCTCCCCTCCCATGAATGCCCCTCTGTTGATAAACCTCCCTCCTGCGCTGGATTGTCCACACGGCATGAATACCACTCCATTGACGGCCCCTCACCCCGTGTCCGACTGTCCACACAGGTCCGAGGCCATTGCCCAAGCCGGGAGATATCATTTACTGCCCTTTATTGTATGAGGTCGCTCTCCTTCAAAGGACCCTCTATTGATCCAGGCCTCCCCACCCCCCTGTGATATGATCAGGCGCACACATCCTAAGACTCAGCTGCGTGATGGTCCCCTCCTCTTATCAGCAGGTTGAGGACCTCTATTGTGAAGGTATATGGGGGTGGGATTGACACTAGGATTACGGGGGATATCTTTTTCTTGCCTTACAAAGATCTGATTGTATTGAAGGAAGGTCACATGCCATAAACCAGTGTATAAGAGGCCAGGCCTCCGAGAGGCTGTTAGAGCACCTCGACATGATACCTTGTTGTCTGATCTGATGTGTTCTGCTCCGTCGGAATAAACTTCTGTTTCCTGCCTTCTGGTCTCCGGCGCCTGCCTCATTGCTTGGTAAACTTGAATGGTACAAGGGCGGTTAGCGCCGGGCAAATCTTGAGAAAGGTCCTAGCCCTACCTTTTTCCACACATAACCATCTAAAAGTCGGTACCTTCTGTGTCTGTTAAAACCCTGGGAATTAAAATAAGCCAGGACCTTTCCATGCATCCCCAGATCAGTTCCGTTGTCTCGTCCTGCTTCTTGTCCCTTAGAGTTATTCGCAAGATTTGCCGTTTTTTTTTTCCGAAGCCCTCAAATTCATCATCCATGCCATGATCATGTCCCGTTTGGACTATGGGAACTGACTGTACGTGGGCATTTCTGCCTATGAGCTGTGGCGCCTTCAGTCCATACAGAATCAAGCCGCCCGTCTCATCTACCGGCTTCCCAAGTTCCATTGCAGTACTCCCTTGCTTAAGTCACTTCACTGGCTACCCATTCTGCAGAGATCCCTATTTAAGATGGGCTGCATGGACTTCATGGCCCATGCTGGCACGGCTCCAGCTTATGTTAACTCCATGATTACCTCCTATGTTCCCAGCCGCAGCCTCCGCTCTTCCACCCAGGCCCTCCTCAGCGTCCCTCGGTTTTGGAGGACTAGGGTGGGCGGCATGAGCTACAGGCAAAACAAATAGTAAAGCATTATTGGTGTTGGCACACAAGCCATTGTGGAGACACATCTGGCTTGTTTTACTAGTTGGTGTCTGGGCTACTATATCTTACGAGTTTATTATATCCTACAACACTTGCAACACAGAGAACAGTGAAACTATCAAGTCTGTGAGACAGTGTTTCTGACATCAAACATTAAGCAAGGTTTATACGCAACATTAATTCCTTTTAAGCTAATGACATGTACCCCTTTGTTGCTGCTCCAGAGTCTTCACCTCCCCATCCAAGTCAAGGTAGGCCACAGCCAGAATGTACTGCATCATGGGTATCAGCAACCAGCATACCCACTTTTCCAGCCAGGAATGCAATCAGGAGGATCTAAAGCCGAAGTTCCTCCCAAAGCGTGCAGCACTGGATACTGCAGCTCTTGAAGGCTACTTCTTCATGCATTCTTCTTGCAGCGGCCTGCCAGAAACTCTTCTGATGGGAGTTCACCTACACAGAGAAAGATTAGGCAATAAATGTAATGCTATTAATAAACATTTAATGGAAAACTTCCCAATTGTTTTAGAATTATATAAACATGAGAGTGATGCCCTCCTGGTATTGCAGCTGTGTTAAAAGCTCACCAGGGGTTTAATTTGCGCTTTAAAGATCGAGAATTCCCTTTTTATTGTCAATACTTATTTTTATTTTTTTAAACTTAGGGTCATATGTATCAAGCCTTTTTCCATTTGCAAACGGGCAGATTCTCAGAATCACATGCGGAGGCTGGCGGCTGTGAGATCAATGTACCCCATGCGCTTTCCAACTGAAAAGGACACAGAGCAACTGGGAACGGGGAATCGACAACTAAGTTTGACCACTCCCTATATCGCGTGGATTTCTCTATATTACCAGGAGGAGACCCTCCTTTACTAGTCTATTTATCCGACCCTTTTCACTAACGAGATTCCGGGACCCGATTCCTTCGTATCCACAGCTACATACATCACAGGAGGAGACTACCTGAACTCTCTCAGTTTGCCTGATCTACTTCACTGACCAAGAATATACTGAAATCGAATTAGAAACTTTGCCTGAATTTTTCGTATCTGCAATTACGTCCCCAACAGATATTAGGAACTCTGTTGTCAGCCGGCCACCATTCCCAGAATAATGTTCACCTGGAACAGTCTTGGTCATTAGTGTCCCCCTAATTCGGTCAGCTGTAGCATTCCCAAAGATATGCTTTGTCAGCCCACAACTGAGACTATGAACAGACTTTTATATTGATCTTGTGCTATGAATTTGGATCTCTCAAGACCGCAGAGATCTATGGATTTAATACATGCGCCCTGATGAAGGATCTTCCAAAATAACTTTTTGTCTCCGAAACGCGCGTCGGCGCTTTTTTTCCTATTGTATGCCGTTTTTTGATGCTTTATTGAGTGTGAATATATGGGTTGTTTGATAGAGAGTGTGTGTATGATTGATAGAATGAATGAACGGTGGGTCATGTTTTTATTGTCCTATTTGCACTTGGGCTGATGCTGTCTTATGACTCCATAATCCAATGAATTTTTGTACACGAGAAGCTGACCTTTATTAATCCTGGTCTAAATAATTTTATCAAAAATGATTAACTGAAAATAAAGTTTCTAAAATATTATGGCTGTTCTGTGGGTGTTCTTGGTTGATCTACGTTGTATGGTTCTTTATCCTTTGGGGAAGCTCCCTGTCATGTTTATCTAGTAGATTCTCAGAATCAGACCGTTTGCAAATTGGAAAAAGGATTTTGGGATGTATCATTCCAAAAGGCCATCGCAAAATAGAGAATTGCAAAATTTGCGATTCTCTGTTTTGCTAATGCAATTAACGAAATGCAAATTGTGATTCTTTAAATGCAATTCTGGAAGCACCAGAAATTTTCTATTTGGCCTTAAGGAATTGCAAATTAAAACCAACTTCAAGTTGATAATAATTTGCAACTTTCTTTGAAAAAGCACTTTTTTGTGTTTCAAAAGTACTGTATGTCGCACGTACATGCCCTTAGGGCATGTATGTGCACACATGCATATTTCAGTGGTGCCACAGGGTGTCCTTTTGGCACCCTTGCAACCTTGAAATTGCATTCTCAATTTGTGATTCTCAAATTGGTAATTGCAAATTGAGAGTGTCTTCCCTTTCTTTCCCATGGGCCTCCTAGCCCACAGGAATGAATTGGAAGGTGTTCCTTAATTGCGAATCTCAATTTGTGATTCACAAATAAGGAATATGTAGGATTCACAAAATTTTTAGCAAATCCTACATACATTGCATTTTGCGATTCTCTAATTGTGATTTGCTAAAAATCGCAATTTGTTAATCACAAAACTCTTTTTTGATACATATTGCCCTTAGACTGTGTTTGAATTTGCGGGGTCATATTATTAATTGCTGCTACAGACCTGTATTTGCACTGAGCCGGAAGTAGTCGGGGGCAACAAGCGGGGCAGCCATTTAAGAGAGTTAGTGTGCTAGTTGCTTTCAGACACTAGTTACAAAAGAAGCACGTGGACATGCAGCGCTTCCCTCCTGGTATTGTAGCTGTGTTAAAAGCTCGTCAGGGGTTTGACTTGCGTTTTAAAGATCGAGAATTCACTTTTTAGTGTCAATACTTATTTTATATATTTTTTTAACTTAAACTGTGTTTGAATTTGCTGGATCATTTCATTAATTGCTGCTACGGACCTGTGTTTGCACTGAGCCGGAGGGAGTCGGGGGGCAACAAGCGGGGCAGCCATTATCGAGAATTAGTGTGCTAGTTGTTTTCAGACGCTCGTTACAAAAGAGGCACACTAACGTGGACGCTCAGCGGATGCGCTCAGTGGGCGCGCCTAAGGCAAGTCAGTCCCCCAGGGTATTTTACACAAGAAACCATGACTTACACTAGAGAGGATCTTCTGAGGATGGACCCAGGAGGGGGAACATCGAGGTGCCCAAGGATCGCTCTAAAGGTCACCCCAAAAGATTTTGCAAGTATCTGTCCCAACTGCCGTCGACATCTCCCCCATATCATGAACCACCCTGCTACTTGTCCTTATAATCGGCTAGGAGGGGCGAAAAACTCAGTAGATCCACCCCCTTTGAGACGTGTACTATTGAATGCGCGATTGTTGATTAAACATAGCACAGAGTGTTAACTGCTTATTGAGAAACACAATATAAAACTGTTTTTTTATAACAGAGTCCTGGTCGGTGAAAGCCTCAGGACCCAATCTAGCCAAAGCAACTCCCCCAGGATTTCATTGCTATACGCAAGACAGACCACACAGGAGGGGGGATTAGCGGTCATATACCATGACTCCCTGGAGCCTACCTTTCACACAGCTCCTAACATGTCGTGCGAGGCTCTCTCATTTAGTCTCCGCACCTCATATCATAGTACATTCAAGGGGATTCTCCACAACCGACCCCAAGGCCCCTGGATTGATTTTTTGGAGTCTGTAGGAACTCTACTTGAGGAAGGATTATGTTTGGACTCCTTTACAGTTTTGGGGGGCTTCAATTTCCATCTGGAAGCTCCCTCTGACCCTGATAACATTACGTTGGGTCAAGTGATGGGCACTGGAGAACTTAAGCAGCTGGTAGAAGACCCAACCCATGTTAAAGGGCATGTGCTAGATGGGATTTACTCCAATAACCCCAATCTGGCCTGTACCACAGTACTTCCATTGTCGTGGGCCGATCATAGCGCCATTCCATTTGAACTGAGGGAGCATAAAGGCCATTAACTCAGACCAGAGCCCACAAGAAAGATAGAAAAGAGAGCCTGGAAAGATTTAAACTGTGTAGAGCTAGGAGAATTACTCAAGACAACCATGTGCCCTCTTCCCTCAAGAGCGGACATGGCTACCTCTGCATATACGAAATGGATAGAAACAGCCTGTAACTAATTAGCACTGTAAAACTATGGACCCCTAAACGGGCCCAACCTTCAGCTACCTGGTATTCAGAAGAATTAAGAAATCAAAAACAGGCCTGCAAACAACTAGAACGGGCATGGAGGAGAGGCTACAATAGCACTGATAAAGAGATTTACAAGCATAGTCTTACAACATACACTGAACTACTGTTGGATACTAAAAAAAGGTTTTCGCAGAAAAAAAATTCCAAGCAAAATCTACCCCCAAAAAACTTTTTAAAACTATTATTGAACTCGCCCCTCCCAACATCCCCAAAAGCTCAAGTAGGCCAGAACTCTGTGAAAATCTGGCCGACTTTTTCCAACAAAAGGTGGAATCTATTTTTTCCTCATTCACACTCACCCAAAAGGGGAAACATGTGATGCCTCCCATAGAGGATTCCAATAGACCCAAAGCTATACCTGCACTAGACACTTTGTCATTATTAGAGACACAAGACTCTATTAAACTTCTGGCTTCCATCCGATCAGGGTCTCCCCTGGACCCATGTCCGGCATTTGTAATTAAACAAATTCCAGCTGTCATAGGGACAACCCTTACACCCCTGTTCAATGCCATTTTTACATCAGGCCAATTTACGAGAAACTGGAAAAAGGCCTCTATTCTTCCCTTACTTAAAAAACAGACCCTTGTCCGCAAGGACCCGAACTATACACCAATAGCACGGCTCCCGCTATCTACAAAAATGATTTAAAAAGCCATGAAAGCCCAGATCAGTCCTTTCCTTCAAACAAATAATATACTTGACCCCAGCTCAATATTGGTTCAGAACGAAACATAGCCCGGAGCTGGCTCTGATTCAAGTGTGAGAGGCTTTGGATTGTGGCAGCAATGCAATACTGATCATGTTGGATCTGTCAGCAGCTTTTGGCACAGTCCATAATAATGTTTTGATGGACCGGTTGTCTGAAGCCGAGATTCAAGGTAGTGCCTGGAACCTCCTGCAGTCCTTCCTCTTTGACAGAACCCAAACTGTGGCTATAGACAATAACAGGTCCAACCAATTTTCTCTGCCATGTGGGTTGCGACAGGGCTCGTCTCTCAGCCCAAAGCTGTTTAAAGTTTACGTGGCAACACTGGCAGGCTTAATAAGATCATTTGGCTTCCAACTTACCTCCTATGCGGGTAACACACAAATAGTGTTGTCTCTCATGGATGAGAAGGAAACAGGGATAAGATTTCACGATCGCATGAAAGCTATCTCGGGATGGATGTCCTCTAATTGCCTGAAACTAAATTCAAGCAAAACAGAGGTCATCCTGTTCAGGAACAACCCGCACCTATGGACACCAGTTTTGTGGCCAGAAGATTTGGGAACCTACCCTCTACCAACTAGGAAAGCAAAGAATCTGGGGGTGATAGTGGACAACAAGCTTACCTTTGGGCAACACATAAGTGGGGTGGTCTAAGCATGTTTCCTGCCTCTCAGAATCATGAGAAAACTAAAGTGCTTTCTTCCTGAAGACAGTCTTCGAACAGAGGTCACTGCACTCATCATGTCTGCGGCTAGACTATTGTAATAGTCTTTCCCTGAACGTTAAAAAACAACACCTTAACAGCCTTCAAATTGTGCAGAATGTGGCGGCCAGACTGCTGACAGGGATATCGAAATTTGTTTTGGTTAAGAAAGAATTCAAACAACTTCACTGGCTTCCCATAAAACAAAGGGTGCGTTTTAAAGCCTTTTGCACGGTCTTTAAGGCCCTTGAGGGAGTAGGGTCGGACAACGTAAGAATAATATCAGTGGTATATCCCCAGAAGGACACTTCATTCCACAGGAGCAAAACAAGTGATAGTTCCTCCGGTCAAAAAAACCAATCGGGGAGGTGGGAGCTTTATCGCTTGCGCCTCCAAGACTTGAAACGACCTGCCATTCCACCTGAGAAACTCAATAGACCTCCTTTCCTTCAGGAAGGAGCTGAAAACTTGGTTATTTACCATATCCCCCCCCCCAAAAAACCACGATAGCCAGTTAGGCAGTGCTCAGGTCCAGGACACCCATGGGTAAGAATTAACATATCCAAATGATAGATATTTTATATGATGTTGACTTAACATACATTGTTCAGATTTAGAAGTGTTGTTAAATGATTGGTACAAGTTTATGAAGAACTTCTCTCAATGTTGTGTGATGTCATTAAGTACCACACTCTAGGCCTGATTTTGTGTTTAATGGTGGGTTTATTCCATCACAACATAATGAAAAGCCCATTTACCTTATTAAAAGTGCATGATTAACAATGGGATTTGTAAGAGGGTGAACAAGCTATCTGTCAAATTGTGATGGAGTGACCATTCACCTAAACTCTTGAAAAATGTGATGGAGATCCCTGTATAACAAAATGACAGTATGAATGTTCTATTTAGAGTACATTGGACTGTTATCTTTTCAACAGTAGTGTCCCCAATGTTTTGGCTGTGGTATAGCTTACTTCCACAGAAAGGGCTGTCTTTGGCTCAGATAATGCCATATCCTAAATCACTAATGCCACCCCTCCCTGATTAAATCCAAAACATGACAACCTCTGTGATGTTGGAATGCCCATCAAATTGTCCCTTAGACTGCTGTTGCGATGGTCAACCACCCAACTTCACGATGCCAAAGAGAGGCCCTGCAGTCCATGACCACTAAGTATTGCCTTTTGTCTACATATCTGGCAAGGGAAGTACTCTGTCCCAAATTTTGAGTGTTGTGGTTGTTATTCCACAATGGCTGAAGAGTACATTACTTCACAAACTTGACATACTACTGTACACAAAAAAATCAACACCAGACATAAAGTAGTGTCCATGGTAGATCTGTATTATAAAAATACTACTCTGTGGGTCTGTTGCCAGGCCATGGCTTTGACTTTCAAACAGTACAAATGTACAACTTTAAAAAAAAATGTTTTTAAAAAAAATTGAGTGTCTGTATACGTGAATCTGGAGAAATGTTTTTGGTTATTTCTATATTTGTGTATGTTGCATATTTTATTTTAGAGTGTGTAATTAAAGTCATCAAAATTACTCATATTGTAGCCTTGTTGCATGTGTTTGTATTTAAACATGAAAACACAATAACATTTACATAACAGTGTCTATCAAACGTGTATGCCCATATCATTTAGACATTGCACTTACATTTTGCAGATATGTCAATTATTTACCCCAGGCAAGATAGAGAATGATACGTCAATGTAATGGACATGTGTAAAAACCACGCCCAGATCTAAAGACTAGGTGGTAAAAACACATTATTAAGAAGTACAGGCTTTTCAGTAGATGTACTCGAACAATTACAATCAGAACTTTTACCGGACATCAGAATTCAGACTGCCATTATATTGTATTGTATTCTATTTAGGACTTATTAAGCTCACTATCATCCAACGGGCATCCTAGTGCTAAGTACCCTAATCTAGCTGTGCACGGAGAATGCATTAAAATGCCTAGCTGATACCAAACAACATTATTCAGTAACAGTGGGAAAAATCCAGGTCTTTACTTTCTTTCTAAACTGCAAGAGACCTTCAGTCTGTCTAAGGCTGTAAGATAGTGTATTCCATATTCGGGCGGCTGCCACGCTGAAGGCTCTACCTCCAAGTTTAGTCCTTTTAAACTTCGGTACTGTTATTAGTTTATCTGAGGACGAGCACTGATTTCTGTTAGGGGCATAACAAATAAACTTTTGCTGCAATGGTTTAGGCCCCATCCCATTTATGGCCTTAAAGACTACACACAGTGACTTAAACTGAATTCTCTGCATCCTGGGGAGCCTGTGAAGTTCCCTAAGAGCCAGTGATGCTGATGATCTACGTGGTTTCTTAAGGGCTAACTTAGCCAACATTGTCTGACATCTCTGCAGTCTCTCAATGAGATACTTAGGGGTCTTCAGCAACAAGGCATTGCAGTAGTCCAGCCGACTCAAGATCACGCTTCTAACTACTTGTGCCCTGGTTGCTTCTGGCAGTCTGTCATCAATTACTACTCCCAGATTACATACCACTTTGGAGGATGTTAGTGGCTTGTCCACTGACATTGGCCAAAAGTCTTTCGGAAGTGGACATGAGATTTTCCTAGTTGTTCAACACACAATTTTGGGTTTCTCTCCATTAAATTGAAGAGAGTTCTCTTTAAGCCAGCGTGCAGTATCCTGCATACATGCGTGGAAGTTCTCCAGAGATATTGCTTGGTCCCCCTCCAACGACAAGATGAGCTGAGTGTCATCCACATAGTTCACCAAACTGACATTGTGTGATATAATAATAGTGATCGGGGTACTCCTGTAGATGTTAAACATAATCAAGCTAACTGCTGAGCCCTACGGAACACCATGATGGATACTGACGAACTCTGATTGATACGGAGGCAAAGCCACTGCCTGTTGTCTGTTTGCCTGATAGGATTGATCCCACTGTAGAACCATACTCTCTACCCCCACATCACTCAGTCTCTTCAGGAGGATGTTGTAGTTAACCGTATCTAATGTGGCACACAGATCTAATAGGATCAGTATGACTTGTTGTCCCTTGTCTGCTCGCATTCGAAGTTCATCCAGGACAGCCACCAGCACTGTTTCTGTTCCATGTCCCGGCCTGAAACCAAATCTTATATTCTCTAATTTGTTATTACATTCCAAGAACTTTGAGAGTGATTTACTGACCAGATGCTCTATAATCTTCACAGGGTATGGTAGAAGTGAGATTGGTCTGTAGTTTTTTGGATTCAGGGGATCGAGAGTGGCTTTCTTCAGCAGCGGTGTTATGATTAGTTGTTTCTAGCAGCCATCCCATCTATTGTGAAGATTATATAGTGGTGCATCCAATAGAACATCTCAGCCAACTTTTTCTGCTGTCCTCAGCCAGGATTTTATGATCATACGCCTGAATGACTGCATTCAATTTCCTACGGCTAATGTAACACTGAACGATATCAAGGCAGGGTTGTAGGGTTTGGGAGTCATACTGCATGTTGTAGATCTCCTTTGTCATTGATTGCGCTTGTGGCAGAGCTTCAGGTTAAGGATTTGTCTGTCAATGCCTGTGTTGCAAACCTGACAAAGGCTCAGTTTTGGAGTGGCCTGTTAAAGGTAGTTTAATTTTTTTAAGTTTGCTGCTGCCAGATGTAAAGAAATGAGAACAGCTCCTCTCATTTACTACCCTCACACTTCACTTACCCCTCCCACTCTCAATCATATGCTCCTACTCTATCTCTACTTCACAACCACTAATAGTACGCTCACCTAGGAAACCAACATACGCTAATATTATTTGTGATGTGTGGCATTTGAAGCAAATTGAGCGATATTCTCTAAAAAGGGACGTATTGTCTTACTGCCAACATGGAAGTTCACACTTCAGCAACAATAATGTATAATGCCTGGTTCATACTCATGGATATTTAATATTGTTAAACTGGCCATATGAAAAGGTGAATTAATTGTTATTAACCTAACTAAGTGAACATTTTTGTGTTGTGTTGCAAAGGCAATTAAGAAAAAGACGATCTAAGCGACTTCAAATTTGTTTTTTTAAAGCAAATAGATCACATACGCTGGAAACTTGAGTCTATAATGTAAATGAATTAGCAAGATGTCCATTATGTTCAAGAATTATTAATGAAGATTTCCTGTGATTAATATTTAATAATTTGAATACATTTGTTCGTCTGTGATCTAAACACATATTTGCATTTCTAATGTTTGAATATAAATCTAGTTTCCTTACTGTTACTCTCTGAGGACAGAAATTTGAAGTAAATAACATCTCAACTTGTTACAGAGTTGTGAATTGTTACTTGTAAGTTTATTACATGAAAATGAAATTCTATTTGCCAGCTTCTGGTCAAAATTGGATCCTCACTTTTTGCATGAGAAGGTTAATATGCTTGCTATCTTCCCCTCTGAAAACTATCAGCAAACAATTCAAGTGCACAAACAATGTAAATAAAACAGTGGTCTAGCACTGTTAATAGGTTTCTTTTTATAATATGGGATGTTTGGGAGCGAAACAATAAGTTGAGTTGGAGAGGAATTTTATAACTGATGAATCACATCCGCATAGAGTTTCTAGAAGTTAAAACACATAACCAAATGTGTACTTTTATATCATGCGAATGAGAGACATTCTAGTAGGACATTATATGGATTCTTTAGCCGTGTACATAGCTTACATAAGTAAACAACACTGGGGATTTATAAAAAAGTGCGGCCTTTTATTTGTATGTGATGTAAAGGCAACTGCAGTGCTCGATGTGGAGGCATAGTGGCGGCAGTTTTCTGATTTTTCAGAACCTCAACTTTAAACTTTACTGACCCTGTCTGTTTCATGGTTCGGGTCTCAATACACCCTTAATGTCAAGCAAGGGAACACACCTAATGCAATTTAATAATAGATGGGATGTGACCATCCTTGCAAGTCTTTCCTGAACTGTAAAGTTACATTTTATAAGTAAAGAAGGGTAAGAGTGAATGTGTCATTAAGGGGTGCTGAGTGACAGCAAAATCACAAGGGAGAAGCTCAAGTTTTCTATGATGTCACTCAGAACCCAGAGATGAAAAACATCCTGGTTATTCCCTTGAACGTATCTATGATTGTTTGTTAAGCATGGCTCCCAAAATCATCGGCCCCTACTTTCAGCTGCTAAGCAGAGCCTGACGAGTACTGGGCGAGCTATATACAATATGTATTCTCTTCCCTGCCCCAAAGAAAAAAGAAAATCTGACCTTCTGCCACCCACCTTCACCTCGGCCCTCCTGAAGCTGTGCTTGCTGCTGTCCATCGGAGCGAAGAACCACCATTAACATTCTCTCAGAGTGGCCTGTCAGAGCAGCCTAAAATTCCTTCATAATGTAGCAACAGTGAGAAACAACTTTTGTTGCGCACTGTTGCTAGATCACAGCAGTGGGATAACCAAATGTAGGTTCTGATACTCATGATAGTGACACTCAATGAGAGCCTTACCAAGAATCTAGAGCGGATAATCTGGGTAGACTCACTGACGAGTTTCGTCTGTAACTCTGCACAAGACAGTACCCTTGCTTGAACCCTATATGGATTTCATTAGAAAACCTATAGATAGGGCCCTATATGTTCAGTTTAGAATGGGAACTCTACCAGTCCGTGAATGCACATCTAAATGGAAACCTCCCCATCAGACTCTTGCCACCTGCCCGCACTGCAGCGCCGAACTGGAAACCATCCTGCATGTCTTTTTTGTTTGCAGTGCCTATAATAAGCCCAGATCCAAATGGCTAAAACCAGTCTGTCGCCTACTTGAGACCAGAGGCTATGCCCCAGTGTTAAGAATTTTACAATCTGATCCTAACACAGTATTGGCCTGTGGGGTAGCTAAATTTCTTAGCTGGGCATGGGTGATCAGATCCAAAGATATGTGATGAATCTTTCTCAGGCGATCCCCTGTTCTTTAACTAACTCAAAGCTGTAAATGGTTTAATGCTGTTTTATCTTGTCTTTTTAATTATTTATTAAGTGTTCTAACTAATAACATGAATTGTATTTTTATTGTTACGTGCTTTTAAGATATTTCTATATCGAAATAAAGCTTTGATACCACTTTGAGAGCCTTGCATAACTTGCATAACAACTAGCATGGCCCACAGATTTTCACAATGCACTCATGATGGCATCATAATTGCTCACCTTGTCATTCTGACAACAGGTTGTTCTAACAGAAAATCATTATTTCAAACCTTACTTATCCTCATCAAGGACGCTGACCATGTTGTTGGAAAGGTGGCCTTTATGAAGCAAGTGCAAGATGCACAATTCGGACCAATTGTGTATACAAGTATGGTCTAAACTAAATGTCTCACCTTGTAAACGTCTTTCTCAACATTCAGTCAAGTTTGCCATTCACTGATGTAGATAATTCTTACAAAATAGCAGTCAATCGCAAACTCACCCAACACCTATATGGCATGTATTCTTTGCTGCTATAGCTTCCCACAAAGTTACCACTTCCCACTACCCTCTTCAAGATTTCTAGCAGATCTCCTGTGGACCTAATCCTGCAATCAAGGTGCTAATGCAATATTGAAATCTTAAAATTACCAAACTCCCACAACTAGTCTAACACAAACATGTCTTGCCTTCATCACATTAAAGCATTGAAGAGTCAAATGCTGCTACTATTCAACAGGATCAAAACAGAAGTGATGTTACTAGACCAAGTGTTTCCTCCACAGAGAACAACCATTATGGCAACAACATACTGACCTCCATCATAAGTTTGTTCATTCAATCAGCCCAAAAAGAAGACTCTTATGATAAAAAAAAGCCTCACCTGCAGCTTCCACCTCGAAGCTTCGAAGAAATCATCTCTTTTGTGTTGAACTTCAAACATAATGATCATTCATATAATCAATAGTCAAGCCACCTCTTTCTGCTGGCTTCTTGATAATTACGGATCATTTTTAAAATAGGTAGAATACATCTTTAATATGCCTGAACCAAGGTGCAGGTGATATTAAAACATGTTAAAAATGCAGCGTTTTTTTATATTGTTTCTTTTTTATCAAGCTGTCCCTTGGATACGAAGGAATATTCAACTTAGTAATGTCTGTATGTCTGAACGAGTGATCTTCCTCAATGCAGACAAAACTGTGATACTAATTCTGCCACACAACTGTAACCTTATGTATTTGTCAACGTTGGTGTGTAAACTGAGGGGTTCTGACATGTATTCCGTTTATTAGGTTAAACAACTGGTCTGCATGAGATGTAAACTAGAAGAGTCGTTTTTAGGTGAATAGTTAGGGTGACCTACTGGCAACAGGACGAATTCTGGACAGTGACAATGAAAATTCAGGACAAAAGGTCAAAATTCAGGACAAAAATTCAAGACAAAAAGTCATTTTTATGGACACATCTGAAGAAGTTGTGCAATTATAAAAAAGATGGGTGACAGAAGTCAAAATAAGTTTATGTTCTTTAGTCTGTATTACAGATTGGAGTGTTGAGCAAACATTAACAAATAGCTGGACAGATTTAAAGATGAAAAACTAGCAAACATATACATTCCAAGCAGAATTTGACAGCCAACATACGAGGCAGATTTCACAGTTCTACCCCTGTACCAAGGATAATAGTGCCAGAAGCCTAGTTCCATTCCTGAATAGAGACTTAGGGGGTCATTATGATGGCCGCCCGCCATCCTATCATGAAATGGGCCCCCCCGCCATAAGGGTGGGGATCATTAGGATGCGCCCGCCACAGTGGAGGGCGCAATTCTTGACATTGTGGGGGCCGGTGCACTCAGCACCGCCCGCCACAATACCAGGAAGGCATGTCATGCACTACGATGCACAACATGGCAGACACTGCGCTGTGCCTGTCATATTGTGCATGGAACTGCAGGGGGTACCATGGTACCCCCCATGTCCCCCCTCCACCCCCAGAGTCCCTGGGGGCCCACAACGGGCCCCCGCAAGCAATTCCCACATGCCTGTCCGTGGGGGCAATACCACCATGGAAAGGCATGTTTCCACCCCCATGGTAATATGGCTGGCGGTGTCTAACAGACAACATCCACCATATTAAACTCTTTTCCGCCAGGTCGACTTGTTGACCAGGTGGAAAAGCGGCAGACGGTCTTTCCATCCGCCGCGGTCCTCCCCGCCATAGTAATATGGCGGGGGGAAATGGGTGGCGGGTGGGGACGGATCTCGGGTGGATCGCCCCCGCCATGCGGGTGGTGGCGATCCGCCCGAGATCCTAATGGGCCCCTTAGTGTTCACAGGCAGTAGCACTATTAGAGCATGTGAAAAAGAGAGGTAAATGATGGTAAGAAAGGAGAGAGTGCTGTATGGTGAGTGGGAGAGGCAGGAACTTGGAACAGTGAAAGTGAACAGTGAGAGAAGAGCAAGTTGGCAAGCGAGGGCATGCCAGCTGAGAAAAAAGAACATATGGTAAAAAGAGAATACATGACAACAGAAGATTATGGAACAGAGAAAAGAGCAAAAAACAGATATAGAAAGATGGTGAGGATGACAGAGGGAAGGTTGAAAAGAAAAATAAGAAAGATGGAACATATAAAAAGGTGAAGTAAGGGGAACCCAGAGAAAGCATGCGGGGGAGAGAGGCAGAGACGAATGGCTAAGTAGGGGAGAAAAGGGAACAGATAGAGAAAAGGGGACTAAGAAGGGAAGAGGCTGAATACGGAGTGAACAGAGAGATTATGTGAGGGATCACTTTGTAGCTTGCATGTCAGAGTTTTAAATCCCAAGTACAATGCACCATATCTTTAAAAATATGGTGCTAGTCTTTCGCTTTTACGCAATGCAACGCAGTACAGCAACTTCACTTACTGCACTAAGTTGCGTGAAATATTAGTAAATCTATCCCTCAAAAATTTGCTGCAGGTTTCCAGACTTGAATTTTGTCTTGGACCTTTTACATTTCTCCGCTGTCTTTTGGCTAGGGGTGCGCTACTGAACTGGCATGCACATACATACAGGCAGTAAATCACTGTTAGGAAAAGGCTATTTTTCAAAGAATGAGGGAGAAATCCATCCAAGGTTCTGGCCAAGAACATTTGTCTGGAAGGTTACAGTGTGGCACTGGAAGATTCTGGGATTAGAGCACACTGGTCATGTTACGTAGGAATTTCTCCTTGTGCTGTTTATTAACTCCATTAACTGAACATAATTAAATAAAAACTTTATAGAAACACAGATCACAATAAAAAAAGAAATCCCTCCGTTCATAGACTGTGCCTTCCTACTAGCCCACCCGACAATCAGTTGAAGTGCTTTTACCTCTGGGCCTGGGGCAGTGCACAAGCTGCAGAAATGATAGGTACAGCCCTGACAGCGCTGGCTTTAGTGCTGGTGGCAGACAGTGTGAGAATATTTGTTGATCCACCCTGGCCCAAATGCCTCCTTCTCGAAGCATTGACTCAGTACCACCTCCAATGGAACCACAAATCTCAACACAGACCCGTTCTGATGTGTAGTTGATTTATTTTACAATACTACTCATTCCATGTATGTAGGGTAGTGTAGGATATTGGAGTATGTTTTATCTGACACATATTATACAGACACAATGGCTTGTATAAGTGTGTAAACCAATATATAGGAAATGTTACTTCAGATCAGGGCCACTGGAATTATTCAATTTTCCAGCCTCTGCGATTTTCACATAATTATAGATTTGTGGCCTTTGCTACATAATCCATCATCTGCTGCTTATTTTAGCTCAAATTATTCAAAAGTTACTAAAAATACAGCAACGCATGTTTCCATGCAGTGGAAGGCCCCTTGAAAAGGGTGAATAGTCACCTTTCTGTTGCTCATTGCTATATTTGGGTGTCAAACCTGCACTACTGAGGTACAGTCTATGCCCAGTCAGTGTTAATAAGTTTAACAAGGACAAAATAATTAAGTAGTACTATTACAAAATGTGTTGCATTAATTGCCTTTTTTTGCAGAAACATACTCGACTCTGCCTCATAATAATTTGGCCCTCCCTCACCGCATAATTCCAGTGGCCATTCTTAAAACAATGAGGACTACAATGTATAGGAGTAACATGTTGTCCATACTGATAGGCATCATATGTGAAGACTGCTTTGTCCGAAGAAATACAAACATGGGATTTAAAACATAATGTTGGGGTTGTATTTACAAATAAGTAATATTTAGTATGCAAAGGAGCCATATTAGCATTAGAATAATGTAAGATTAGAGAAAAACAATAATGCTATTTGATTTTGGTTCATAGTTCAGTATGTAACATTAGGATTGTATTTCATGAACTGCAATTAACGAAGGGGTCTGTGTGACAAAAACAGCAATTCGCTGAGCTGAGCTGAGCTGTCTGCATGTTACACATTGTGCTTAGCTGGAGGCACACTAATACCCTGTACTACTTTATGATGAGTCAAAACTCAGACAAGGCAAAACTCATATCTCTCAAACAGATAAATTAATCACCAAAGTTAAATTGACGTTTTTAGTCTGTAAATTGATGGCACACAACAAGAACTGATGACTGTGCCTTCGACCCTGTAAGAATTGACAAAATGCAACCCTCCCTCACACACCTCTCCAGAGCTTGTGAGTTTGGCCCCTGGTGAGGTGACACCAGCCTCTGAACAAAAGATGAAAGCCATGCCCTAGGTTGAGGCAGGAGGAGGCTCAGCAAATGCTGTAACTGCACAAAGAGGCCCACTATTATTCTATATGTGATAATCAGCCAGCAAACAAAATGATCACATGCCATAGCAGTCTGTGCCAGTTTGGGGGTGGGCTGCTGCAGGCCCTTGAGTTCACAGCAGGAGTAATGCTTAATTTGAGCTGGTGGTTTCCGGTGCCAATGACAGTCTGCTTATGACAGTCTGCCACATGGTGGCGATGTCTGCATAATTTAGGCACAACAACAGCAGTTTATTAATTCAATATACATTGACAATGGCTGATACCTGCCACCGAGGCCATTCTTATAGCTTTGGGAGCCTGGAATAATATGAACTGTCACACTTTTAAGAGTATGACAGTTAGTAGTTGAGTTAGTACAGTCATTGGCAGAGCTGGCAGGGGCAATGGATGGTGCAAGCTGAGGTGTCCTCCTGACTAGGGACCTTGCAGTTATTATTTTGCAAGCTAACCACTGAGCAGAAGTACGAGCTGGCCTCTGTAGTGAGAGTTACAGAACTCTGAGGCTGCTTGCAGGGAGGGGGCAGCGCAGGTCACCCCAATTACCAGAATTACGGGCACAAAGCATCTAAGAAAGGGATTCTCATCGAATAAGGACAAAAGTCCCAAATAACAGACGGTTGTGAAATTTACGGACGGTTGATCAACCTATGGGTCGTAACAGAGCTTCCACCAAAAACTAACAGGTACCCATCCTTTCACCTCTCAACTTTTGGAGATGGGTGAACCACTATGCTTCCAATGGCAAGAGCACTTCTGTTTGAAACACATTTAGGTTGTGCAAGCTACCTCAGTAATGCAATCACCACAGGTTCAGTTGGCAACCCTACTAGTTAGGAGCTTCCGGCAAGTCAAAGGAAAAATAAAACACTGTCCCTAACATGTGGTGGAAAACTCACTGCACTTTTGAGGCTAGTCTGTAAGAAACAAAACTAATTTCGATCAACCATCAATGACACTATTGCTGGCATGGTGAGCAAGCCCGCATTGTGCATTTTTACGAAATTACTGCTGCTGCTATGTCAGCAGAAGAACTTTTGGTAAAATAAATCTTAAACCGTACTGCAGCAAATGTACTTGTCCAGCTGCCTGACCATGGCTAAATAAAAACCTGAATCCTTTTGATTAAAAAGGATTTGCTTAGAGTAGTAATTAGTATATATCTGCTGCCTACATCAAAGGACCATTCTGTGGCTCTGTGCACTGTTTACAGCTAGCATTCCAGATTGTGATAGATACACAAACCACTGTTGTAATAGAACCTAGAGAGAGAGAGTAGCATTTTATTTATATATTTATTTATGGGCTTTGTAAACACTGACCTGGCCTTTTGAATTTTTTGCAGTTCTTATTATGTCTTTCAAAATATGCCCCTAGTGGGACCATCCATCAAAGCAAGTGGTAACTCATGGGAATGACTCAGACACCTTTCATATTGCCACTACTGACAAGTGTTATGGCAATTCTTGGAAGTAGTTGTTATTGCCCCACACCCTTCAAGGCAGGGTTGGAGAGTTTGGGCTTCAAAAGGCCAGTTTGAGAGCATTGTGTGAATGTTTCTTCAACAGGCTAGCTTTCAGGACTAATCTGAAGGAAAGTACTTTGAGCAGGACCCTAAGGTTTAGGCTCAATACGGTCTGATAGGTGCACTTTATTATGGTTTTAACACTGGACCTGAACTTTTGGATTTCACTCATCTAGTGTGACCAGATAGCATCAGTTGGCACTTTATGCTTTTAAGCACTACATTTCAGTTGAATCTTTAAAAAGTCATTACTCCGGTTATACTTATTGGATTGTAGTCATTTTGGTGGTGTTTTGTTTAATAAATTAAGCTCTATTTTTCTAACGATGTGTGGTATCTTTTTGTGTGGTGTTTTCACTGTTTTACTGTTTGAAGTTTTGCAGAAATACTTTACACGTTGCCTCTTATGTTAAGCCTTACTACTCTGTGCACTGCTACCAGAGGGTGAGCACAGGCTAATTTAGGGTGTGTATCTGACTTACGCTGTCTAGGATTGTGGTTTCTGTGCATACCTCTGGCAACCAGAAGCCCAATTTCTAACAATTGCACTAGCAGAGACTATGGTGCCGATTCCGATCAGGGTCAGAAAGTTGTCCGACTGATCCGGATTGTTTTCTGACCGTGCCAGACTCCTGGAGTACGACCGAGCGAGTACGATGCGGCCGTATGCAGCCGGACTCGGTTTGGTTGGACTCCCATAGAAGTCAATGGGAGCCGGTCGTATGACGCGTACATGGGCTCCCATTGACTGAATGGGCACGTCTCGTACAAGGGCCCCCCCTACAGTGGGTACGCATTGGTGACATCCGCACCGTACATGCCTGTGTTGGGAAGACCTGTGGGTCTTTCCCTGTGTCCGAGTCATAGGGCTGCATGGACGCGGACCCCCAAAGGCAACTTCTTGGACCTTTTGCGAGCCAGACACTCCGGCTCGCACAGGCTGTCCAAAGCGTGCATCGTAATGGCTCAGTCATAAATCGCATCCATTGCATGCCACGGTTAGCTTACGGGCAAGACATAAGGAGCGGTTCAGACCCGGAAACGAATCGGTCGGCGATTTTCACGTAGCTCGCATCGTACTTGCTCCCTCGTAAAGCTGTACAGGTCGGGCGGAAAACACGCGTACCGCTCTTAGTTTTTCTGGCCGGATTGCATTCGGTGCCCTTCCGACCCGGATCGGAATCAGCCCCTATGTGCCAAACATTCATCTGTAAACCAACTAAAGCCCTAGTAAATTAGATCTTATGGTTCAGCTGAAGTGAAGAGACGTTTCTTGACATCTTTAAAACCTAAATATTTGTTTATGATAACTGAGATCTGTTTGAGAAGCTTTGTGCTAGATCAATTTAAATTCAGTAGTTCTTTATTTTATGTTCAGAGGCAGTATTGCTGCGAATGACTGAAGCTTTAGGTAAAGCACAGTGTTTTTAGCCGGGTCCCAGCAATGGGATACAGGGTTTCATGCCGGTCTGGCACAGACAGCTGTCAGCCGTTCAGTGGTATGAGCCTCTCAAAAAGTTAGAAACCTTAGGATCAATTTCAGTGAAGTTACTCACCCAGCTTAGGAGACACATCAACTGCAGACATATTAGGAGCTGTAGCTGGTGCTGAAAGACTACCTTGCCAGGGCCACATATATTGAGAAAACATATGAAATACGAGATGAGACTGTTTAATCATCTCCCATCTCGTAATATATCACTTCCTCTTCACCATTATCCTCCTACTCATCTGTTCTCCATTTTTAACATTCCTGCTTTCACAAATTGCCTTCATACAATATGCCACATCCCTTTCCCATCCATCCTTCTGACCTATGTGCATACATCTCACACCTTCTGAGGGCAGCTCTTCGATATCTACCCACCTCACTTTCCATTTCCTCACCTTACTTCCAAATCTTCCTTGTCCCTCTTTCATAATTACTTATGCCCCACCTCTTCCATTCCCATTCCTTCACCACATGCCATCCCTGTCTCCTCACTCCATACTTTTCAGACATGTGATTACCCTTTTATAATTTCTATTCCTCCTGACCATCTCCTTCACTTACAAAATCCATTCTAACGCTCCTTTTCCCTCCTGTTCCCCTAACTCTTATACCTCATACCTCCATCCCCTCTCACTGCTCCTCTATTGTCAAATCTACTCCTCCTCCTATGCTTCCCTTTCCTCCCATTTCTGCCTAATGCAACTGCCTTATTCAGAAGGGTGGGCAGAGTAGTGTCAGCATATTCCTTTCCAAATTAGAAACAATGTCCAAAAAATCTCTAGTATCCTGTGGAAAGGTGCCCAGCAAAGAGAAGGAGCAGCCCCTCTATGCTCCCTTAAGTTGGAAAAAGAGTTCCTATAAATCACTGGATTCTAGTGGCGTGACACTGACTGGTAGGGTGGCCATATTATGTAGACGATATTATAGACACTGTTCCAGAAGCTTTTTCTCTATTCCGGCCAATTGCGTACTATCACACGTCAACTTCAATTGTAGTTATAGGTTTTATTTTCTGTCACATTTCAGATCCCGAGATTTATAATTTTCATGCTCTGACTTCATATATCTATGCCCTGATGAAGTAATTGGGTGAATACCAAGATATGAAACATGTATTGGCTGGCTAGAACATTTTCCATGAAAGAATTTGGAAACAAAGGAAGAACTGTTTTGATGAACTGTGAAGTCTCCTTGATGCTATGTCTAGGTTTGCTTGTGACAGTAAGAAAAATCTCTGCCTTGCTGATTTACACAAGCAACTTTCCACAACTCCCCATACTCTTACTCTCTCTCATTCTCCAGCTTATTTCTCATGATCCCCACTTATCACTCCTGCTCCACCAATCTTTTCTAATGCCTCATCCTTCCCAACTCCACTCCCTTCCTTGTCGGCCTTCTACTTGCATACACTACCTCATGTCCATCTCCCTCAACATTTGGACCCCACACAACATTCACCAATGCTCATGCTGACAATGAACAAGAAAATCCTGATGACACCACCCAACATAGGGGCATATTCTCAAGGAGCTATCGCTGAGTTAACGGCACCTTATCACAGCCAAAGCTGCGATAAACATATCACCCCATTCACAAGTTGTTGCTAACCGCCTATGGCACCAGTTTACCTGCGATAGCAGCCGCAAAAAACATTGCCACAGAGGAACGCCACAATTATCGCTAATGAGATACAGAGTAGGCGTTCTCTAGCAAAAAGCCGCGACAACACCACTCCACAACATTCTAAACGACCAGCCACATCGGTGATAAGATCCAAAAACATGTGATAATGCTTGTTAGCAACACCTGTTCTGACCTGGTGTAAAGTCGGACCACAGCCTGCACCACAAACAGGAGCCCAGCCCAGAGCAACACCTGAAGAACAACAGATACCATGGAGCCACTCATCATGCAGCCCGACACCCAAAAGGGCCACAACACCCACCGCCACAACCCAAGGACCCCCCCTGCCCGGCCCCTCCTCCCCCGGACAAAGACATGCAACATCGACTACGTGGAATCATGTACTAAACAGAAAGGGGAGAGAGAAAAAGATGGACAGAGAGGGGGAGAGAGAGATAGACGGACAGAGAGGGGGAGAGAGAGATACATGGACACAGAGGGGAGAGAGATAGACGGACAGAGAGGGGGAGAGAGAGCTAGATGGACAGAGGGGCGGGGTGTCCTTGTTGCAGCTGGGCTGCCCTGCTCGTGAAGGTAGGTTGCTGTAGCTGTCAATGAACTCTTGGAGGGCGTCGGAGTCGAAGCTGTGGTGGTCCTCTTCGTCATCAGAGAAGAGAGGGTCGAGCTGCTTTGAAGGAGGTATTGATTGTCCCTCTGCAATGTGAAGGGGAAATGCAGTTTAACAATGTGTTCATATGTGTGTTGTCGCATTGTACATGTTTACATATAGACTGCATGACTGTGTACATCGTGGATGTTTGGGAGGAGCTACTTATTTTCTGGGGGACAGTGGACATTTCGACAACAGTCGTGTGTGTGTTCGTACTTGTACATTGTCGTCTCACATTTCCCTGCAATGCCACTTGTGCTTGGCCAGTGTCTACACCCAGTCGGCACCAGTTGTGTCCTGTGTTCTGTTATGGACGTGTTGCGGTTTGTGCCACATTGTTGTCAGTGTTGCTGTGCTCTGCATGTTATGTGTGTGTGCTGCATTTCGAGGGGGTGGCCCCTGCTGCTCTGTTTTGCAGTCCCTTATCCCTTTTCTGCGATGTGCCTTTGCCTTATGTGCTTATACAGTGCTAATATGTGTCATACTTGGGTACATTGCTCTCTTGGTGGGTGTTGGGATTCTGAGGCATGGTTTGCCCGCAGATGTGTTCTACCTAATTGTGCATGTGTGCCATTGTGGCCATCTCCTCCCGTTCCCCCAGTCCTTGATCCTTACTCACCCTGGTGCTGTTGTGTCCAGTCATGTTGAGCAGTGTCGGGTCCCCCGACTCCAGTCACCATCTCCCCACCGATAACCGTGGACACCATTTCCTCCTGTGGCGCTGGACTCCTCCCTCCAGTCTGCATTGCTGCCTTCCAGTTGTTGGCGAGTTTCAGCTTGGTTTTGCGCTTGACGTCATTCCAGCACTACTTGACCTCTTCTAGTATGCTCTTCAGCACTCCAACTGCATTTACCTTGTCCACGATGGACTGCCATAGTCCATTTTTTGTTGCCAATGACACAGTGGAAGAGACGAACAGTTGTTGATGGTGTTCGACCACTTCGGTTATCAGGATCCTGTTTTCCTACGGACTGAAGCGATTCTTCCTACTCTTCTTCTTCTTGGCCTTCCCTGACCCCGAGGTCCCAGAAAGGTCCTCAGGGGACTTGTGGGGTTCTGGTTCTTCCCCGTTCTTGCTCCGGCAACGTCCATTGTGCTTCGCTGCTGTTTGGCTTTTGTTTGTCAGTTTTTTAAATATTTTTATGGTTGTTTTTCCTGCGTGCTCGTGTGACTTGCAGGCCTGTAGCTGGTTTTCGCTGATTTCATTATAGCGATTGGCCTCATCGCAGCTTTTTTTGCGTTCGCGTTTTGCATTTTTGCGGCATGGCATTAATTTAATGCGGTCAGTTGACTCGTTATCTAGAGACTATGGCATGGTACCGCTGTGTTGCTTGGTTAACACGGCATAATTTTCCTGCGATACACTGCCGTGTTGCTTGGTTAACACTGCGTAATTTTCCTGCGATACACTGCGATTTTGGAATTTGCGTTAAGTAACTTTTGCAATGGTTATCACACGTTCTTGAGAATATGCCCCATACAAGTGAAGTTTAGCAGGAACCCCCATCTCCCCACTTAAGCATCAGTTCCAACTTTACAGCAAAGTTAAACCCACAACTCACTGGCCCAATCAACCACATGAAAACTCCAAGCTCACATCACCCAAACATTATCCCAAGGCACCCAGTTGCAAAACCTGCAACCCAAAGTGTGCCTCCAAAATCCCACAGGTCATTCATAATGAGCAAATATGATACTTTAACCCCTTAGCTGCGGTGGCTATTCCGCCGCAGTGCTCAGGGGGAGGGGGGGGGCCTCGCGGTGCTCCCGTACTCGTGACGGAACCACTCCATCACGAGCCTCGGGTGGGCTGCGCTTGTGACCGAACGGTTCCGTCACGGCCCCGCCCGCTCAATAGAACGCTCAGCGCAGGCACAGAATTCATGCCGCGCAGGCGCGGCGAGCGGGCCGTGACAGGACAGTTCTGTCACCAGCATAGCCCACCGAGGCTCATGATGGAACCGTTCCGTCACGAGCACGCAAGGGGTTAAAACAGTGACAGAACAAACACAAAAATAACCCCACAGGTCAAAGAGACAATTGCATTTCCTAAGGCCTCTCAAAAATGGGTAAGGACAAATAAAGCTCAAATAGAAATCTGAAGATCTACCACTTTCTCTCACTCAGTAGATTCACCTCATTGTGTGTTTGCACACCCATGCCTGCATGCCCCGAATCTCAAGAATTGTAAGAGTCTTTCACTTTGGAGGCACACATTGTAACAATTCATGGTTGTGTCTGTTCGCTTTACCACCAGTCCACCAGAAACAGACGGTGACAACGAGCTGTAGCAGACCCTCTATGTTGCTGTGGTCTCAGGCACAAAGAGGCCTGCACCAGCCGTAGGGAGGCCTCCTTATGACTAGGATATCCCATTGTGAATAGCACTGGTGCTGCAGCCACTTGAGCTGCATCCACTTGAGTTCTGTAAGGAAAGAGTTATTGAGGGGCATTTAGGTCATCCACTTAGCAATGCACTTCCTTGGCACTGTTGCACATCATAATGGAGTGACGAATACCCAGTGAAATGAAAGGGACCAGGGGCCCGATGTAGGTAGGGCGTTACCGATCGGTAACGGCCGAAAATACCGATTTTTGGCCCTTACCGATCGGTAAACAGCCATCGAGATGTAGGGAACCAAAAACAGAAAGAATCGGATAGAAAACCGAATCGGAATGAGTACCGAATGGGAAAGAATCCGATACGTACATACCGAAAATCGGATATGTAACGAATCGGAAAAACACCGAATCGGATGCAAAGACCAAATCGGTCCAATTACCGATTCGTTAGTGACACCGAATCGGGAAATCACCGATTCGGTCCAATTACCGAATCGTTAGCGACACCGAATCGGAAAATCACCGATTCGGTCCAATTGCCGATTCGTAAGTGACACCGAATCGGAAAATCACCGATTCGGTCCAATTACCGATTCGTTAGTGACACCGATTCGGAAATTCACCGATTCGGTCCAATTACCGATTCGGTACAAATACCGAATCGGACATGATCCGAATCGGAAAACATGCCGATTCGTATGAATCTCCGATCGGGAAATTCCCCGATTCCGACAGTTGGGGAGATGTAGGGAGGCACAGAAACACCGAAATCGGCTCAAAATCGGTAGAATTCACTCGGTATTTACCATGGATTGCAATCAGGTGGTAACCAACTCCAACCCATATAAACAGTCCCAAAATGCATTGCAACTTGCAGGATGGCAGCTTTCTATGTCATTGCGAGGCGGCTACGGCTACAGCAGGAAGGACAGAGGGAATGGCTAAGAAATGAACAGGTCTACAGACAGAGGGTAACCCTGTTCATGCTCACTGAGGCTGAGATCCTACAGAGATACAGGCTGGACTCTGACACCATACTTGAGCTCATCAGGGACCTTAAGCCATACTTGGACCACCACACCCCAAGGGCACACGCCATCCCTGCGCACGTCCAGGTGCTATGCAGCCTACACCTGCTTGCGTCTGGCAGCTATCAAAGTGGAGTAGCAGCAGCAGGAGGGGTGAGCCAGAGCAGCCTGTCAAGGTTCTTCCACATATTCCTTGACGCCATGATAGACCGGATGGACCAATACATCTCTTTCCCTGCAACCCACGCAGAACTGCTACAAACTAAAGCTGACTTCTACCAGATGGCACAATTTCCCCAAATCATCGGTTGCATAGATGGCACACACATTCCGATTTGCCCACCAGCGGACACCGAATACATATACCGCAATCGGAAATCTACACACACCATCAACGTGCAGGTGATCTGCAATGCCAAGTGCACCATCACAGACCTGGTAGCAAAATTTCCAGGGAGTACCCATGACTCCTATATATTCCAACAGAGCGGCATATATGCACGGCTGATGGCTGGCGAATTTGGAGAAGGATACCTCCTAGGTGAGACACATCATCAGACCCCCATAACACATAGTAGGTAGGTGGAATACATGTATGCATGTGTCTAATGTGACCCCTTTCTCTTCCAGGCGACAGTGCATATGCCCTCCGCTCATTCATACTCACCCCCTACCTCAACCCCTCCACACCCAGCCAAAGGAGGTATAACCGGGCCCACATACGCACAAGGAATGTTGTTGAACGGACCTTTGGCATCTGGAAAAGTAGATTCAGATGCCTGCACAAGAGTGGAGGTGCAAGGCAGTATACCCCCATCACCTGCTGCAAGATCATAGCTGTATGTGCAATGTTACACAACCTTGCGGTCAAGAAGGGCACTGAGGTGGAGTTGTCTGACTACGAGGACTATGACGACGACAAAGCTGTGCCACTGACACAGCCAGCTGGGGTGTGTACGCCAAGTGATGGCAGATACAGACGGGAGGAGATCACTGAGAACTATTTCTGACTGAGTACAGATGCAAAGACAGCTAAATGTTGCTTGCAAAAAACAAATTTTAATAGTGATGCACCACAGTTACAGCACTGATGTGCATCAAAAAATGGAGTATGTAAAATAAAATAAAGTCCAGGGTTCTGGTTTGCTCATCCCCCCTTGCCAGGCTATTTTTTTGCCCGCTTGGCAGACCCACTGGGGTGTCCCTCGGCCCCCTCCGAATGCCCAGCAGCATCAGCGGATCGCCTGGTGCTCCTCCGTGGCTCAGATGCAGCGCTGGCCGGGCTGCTGCGGCTGCTGCTGTCTCCAGCATCAGCCAGGTCCAGGGCAGGATTGGAGGCGGTGTTTGATATTATCATGGCCTCCATGGCCGTGGTGATCCTGGCCATCCCCCTAGTGAGCTCAGCCGTATGCTGACTGAGCACAGATTCTTGGTTGGAGCTGCGATGGCACAGTTGTGCGGTCGCCGCTGCAAGGCGGGCCATGGCCCGGTTCAGCACCCGGGCATCCCTCCTGCGCGCAACCTCATGCTCCTCCTGTCTGGCAGATGAGTGGGTGATGGCAGTGGTCAGCCTGCCTAACCCTGCTGCCACCTCCTTGTTGCTGTCCACAACAGCCTGGAAACCCTTCACCAACTCCCCCATCTGCATGTTGTGCTGCAGGAGCTGGCGTTGGCAGGCCATGGTGGATCTGGCCTGTTGGCGCTGGATTTTAACCATCTGTCCCTCCAGGCCCAGGAACACACTGCCCTCCCGTGCTGGTGCAGCAGTGGTGGTGGTGGCACGGCGTCGGGCACTGCTGCTTCCGGCCTGCTGAGTGGGCTGGGGTGCCACTGGTGGGGGTGTGGTGCTGGCCGGTCCCTGAGCCCCTGCTCCCAGGACAGGTTGGACAGGTGGCAAGGCCACGGTTGTGGCAGGAGCTGGTGTAGGCGGAATGGTCTGCCTTGTAGGGGAGTTGTCTGGTGAGAATTGCAAGGGGGGTGTGCTGGACAGTACTGGGGAGTGCACTGCTTGGAAGTCAATGACCAGGACTCCCTCCATTTCTAGCCCTGGGGTGTCTCCTTCCTCATCCTCCTCCTGGCCAGCCTGGCTGGTGCTCGGCCCTGCGACTGCAGTGTTGGACGTTGCTGCTCCCTCTGCTGTCACAGTTGTTCCGCCTGATGGGGCCCCTAGGTACAAAGAAGCATTTGTAAACTGAGTGCCGATGTATTACAGTCAGTACAATTATGGCATTCCACATGTCCTTGCATCTCCTTACACCGTGTCACACTGTTTCCTGTCTTGTGATTCTGCACTGACATATTTGGCTGACTTCTGCTGACTACATGTACCATGATACTTGTCTCTTGTATGTTGGTGACAGTACAGTGCTGGTGTTTGCCTATGCATTGTGTCTAATGGGGAGGTGTCTGGTAGGGTGTGTCATGATGCGCATGCTTCTTACCTGTTGCTGTGGCTCTCGCAGAGCTGTCCAGGGTCCCGATTCCTACGATGCTCTCCCTCTCAATGGTGCTGGAGACAATTTCCTCCAGCTCGGTGAGGGGTGGCGCCGGGTTGTTGCCTCCTCCAGTGAGTCCAGCCTGCCTTTGTATGTCAGCCAGCTTCCTCTTCGTGAGGCTGCGGATGTCGTAAAACCTTTTTTTCAGTTCCTCTATGGACCTGGGGGTGACACCCGCAGCATTCACCTTCTGGGCGATGTCGGCCCAGATTCTCCTCTTGGTGCTGTCTGGCACGTTGAGGGACAGCTTGCCAAACAGCTGGCGGTGCACCCTCACCACCTCCTCAACCAGCACCTGAAGTTCGGTGGTGGTGAACTTGGGCTTCCTCTTCTGGGAGGACTTCTGGCTTCCTGACTGATCTGCCATTTTCTCCTGTTCAGTTTGCAACCTCCTTCTCCCACTGCTGCTAACTGTGTGTGTTGGGCTCAGGCAGGCTTTCCAGAAACTTCTTAATTAGCTGCACCTGCCAGGGTTGCCACTCCCTGTTTGGGTGGGGGAGGGGGAGCCACCTCATTGGCTGAATCGCCTATTGCCGAATCGGCTTTTACCGATTCGGTAATATCCGAATCGGTAAAATCCGATTCGGTATTATCCGAATCGGTAAAAGCCGAATCGGTTCATTCAATGCATTCCTATGGGCTTTTTCGCCATGGGTCTGTTTTCATGACTACGAATCTATGATTGCCGAATCGGATTTTACCGAATCGGCTTTTACCGAATCGGTATTCGCCGAATCGGGAATATCCGATTCGGTGGTAGCCGATTCGGTGATTTCCGATTCGTTGTTGGCCGATTCGGTACTTTCCGATTCGGACCGAGCAGAATCGGAACGTACCGAATCTCATTACCGATGCCGACCGATTCGGTATTCATTCGTTTTTTTTTCCCTACATCTCGTTTTCCGATTTCAGAATACCGATTCGGCCCGCCTCGGTATTTTGAAATCGGAAAATCGCGTTTACCTACATCGGGCCCCTAATACCCAAAATATCTATGATGCACAAGTGCCATCCACCTACCTCCCAGTAAAGCACACATGATTACCCTGTATACAAACAGTCACACACCAGAACTGGCACCAGTGAAGGCAGGGCAATATGAGGGAAGAAGATTGACATACAGCGGAAGCAACACATAAAGACTTGCACCCACTCTCATCTACAAACATCAGCCGCCCAGTTAGTATAACAATACTGTGGTCAATCTTGCTCGAGGGACCATTGCCTTCATAGTCTTCATTAAACATGAGTACTAAGCCCCTGCCACCCCATCCACCTAACACGCTCCCACCCAGAAGCCTCAATCTGGCATTCATCCCTGGATGCTGAAATGTTGCCGGGCAGTCAAGAAAAGAAACAGAAGGAATGCTGTAGCTAGCAGGCACAACATGACCTGAACTTGTTCTGATAACCAGTAGGAGACATGCAAATAATCCAACCTGTACCATGCATCTGTCACCACAATGCAGACTAAACCTAAGGCATGAACCTACGATGAATTTGCCTCCGACCACACTAACACAGATCTACATCTTCTTCACTGCTTAATTCTAAGCGACAAAAACCTGCCATGCCCCAAAATCTGTACGCAATGAGGAGTAAAGGAGAAACAAATCCTGATCTCTTAGGTCAAACCAGAACATGTACCCTATGTTTGAGGCCCATTGATGGCCCTACCAGAAGCCCTGCAGATGAACTCTACATTCACATGTGCAAGGCCAGGATAAGGAAAGGACAACTAGGTGAAAAGTGAACTGGCATCAGAAACGTGATCTGCCTCCTGCTGCCACCATGAAAAAGCACACACAGTGAAGCTGACATTCACCCATGAGCTCTCGCCTCAAGGACCACAAGCAGCCTAGTTTAACGAAGCCTAAGAAAAATAGTCCTGTCACTAACTGCTGCCACAAGGAGGCACCAAACCAAAGACCATACATGGCATCACATGGGGATGTAAAATGCAGGCTTTAACATTTATTGAAAGGAGTAACCATGCTGCCAGCCGTGAAAGCTCTTTGAGAAGCCTGCAAGACCACCATATGGCCACAAGATGCTTCAGAAACACTAGCACAGCCCAACCCAACATCTCAACCACAGGTAGAGAAAAGACATAGTTGTTGATATTCCAACAAGAGAGCTCAGCTCAGAACAACCAGACAAAAAAAGGATGGTAAATCATATGGTAACATTTCAAAACATCCACAAAAATGTAACCTCGGGAGAAGGGCTTCTCAATAACCCAGAAGCAATCTTTCCTGAAAGCACATGGATAGGCAAGCCTTCAATGCTATCTGAATCTCTATCGGGGAGTCTGTGAACACTGCTGCATGCATCACCACTTACATGGAAATAGCCAAATGAACAAAAAACAGACAAAATATAAAGAAAGTGGAAGCAACCATCATCAGCTCACAAAAGGAGAGGAAGTGTCCTATCGAACATAAATGTAGGGCCCGCAGCAGCAAAGGAATAGAAGAGAACACCCATATACCAGAGCAACCCAAAAGATGGCAAAAGTCTAAACACACAGTTGTCCAGGAAAAATGGAAAATCTGCCCCTATATCTTTCCAGCAGAAATTAAGTAATTTGTATAAAAGAGAAACCTTCTCAGGGGTCCCACTGATACTTGGTCCTTTTAAACCAACAAAGAAGAAATTGGCACAGAAGCTGAAATATAAAAGTAACATCTTTATTAACCTCAAATGAGGGAGACTACGTCACACAGAAGCCTTAGCAACTGAATGAGGCAGTCTGAGGAGTACAGAAAACTGGGGCCTTATATATGCTTAGGGTTACATAGTCAGCATAAGCCCAAGGGGCAGTTCTGGCACATGTAAGCATGCAAAATGCCTAATATGGGTATACAAGATCTGCTTGCTCAACAAAGTGGGAAGAGAGTTACTTCTCCATACAGCAGCAAAAATAGCCTCACAGTTCTACAAGAAGAGCAGGTGCATTCTACTTGCTAGGCCCTTCTGAGCATGTGCGAAGGTGGAAGATGCTAAATATAGTTTGTTTCTAGGCAGAGTACAAGAGCAGTCAACACTGAGGGGGGACAGAGCACATGGCGAGCAGGTGGCAGCACATCGCAAACAAGAAAATACAGAAGGACAGTGTGCATCGAATAACTGTGCTCCATATTATACTGTTTTGGGATACCGTTGGTATAGATCTAATATGTCTTTCGGTATACAGATGCAGTGTTTAAAGGTATTTGCAATGGGATTACAAGGTAAAGAATTGACAAAGTTTGACAACTACAAGAATCTTGATTCCCAGAGGTGTCACTATGACAGAGATTTTCAACTGTATTTTAGGACAAACTGTAGCACAATGTTTGAATCATTCTTTTTGCTTTTGGAGATAATGGATTTATTTTTAAGCCAACAGATACAGCATGCGCCATTAATAGCACAACTATTGCAAGGCCTGTTGCTGCCAAAATTTCAATTATAGAGTGTGCTACACCCACCTTTTTCAAGGACTATGTTTTCATGGTTGTGAATATACAATGGTTCAAATATGTACTATGACCCTAAGTATATCATTGAAGGGGCTGGGTGGAGGAAAAGGAAGAAGTGAACAGGGGAGGATGTATGCGAACAGAAAAGGAATATGGGTAGGCCCAAATGAAAAGATTTGTTTAACAGCGATAATGCTTGCTCCCATTACCCTACTTTTTCATGGCTCACCACTTGTAGGACGTAAAGGAATGATCAGACTGTTTTCCTAAATGTTGGTACAAAGTTTGAATTGGGAAAAGGTACTTCGGCTACCCCAGGCCACTTCTCCTCCCCACATTAAATGGACTTCCTCAGCTTGCCCCCCACTCAAACTACAAGTATGTGTTGGTTATTGTGTGCATGTTCAGCACACGGACTGAGGCATACCGATCCAAGAACTGCAATGTACCAACGATTGCCAAATGCATCCTGAAAGAATTCATACTGCATTTTAAAGTACCTTCGCCTTTATTTGGTTCCGACAATGAACTGGCATTCATCCCACATGCGATTGAGGGGTTGGGCAAGGGGCTAGGAGCTACACAGAAACTACATGTGTTCCACCGAAACCACAAAGTAAAAATGGCATCTCAAGCTCATCCTGAAGGGTTGCACATGCTCCACACAGCTAAGAAAGGAAGAGTATGTGTGTGTGTGAGCAGGACCCAAGCTTACATCAACTAAGAACGTCTGGAGAAACCAACGCCCAACCCCTCAGTTTGCAAGATGTAGCAACGAAACATCTTTACCTTCTTCTCCATTTTATTTTCTTCATTTTGGGAAGTGCCTAGTAATAAGAAGTGCTAGTAACCTCTCAAATTACTTGAAGACAGGCACCAAAGGTTGCTTTATCTGTTTACAAGTACAACCACTGAGGCTCTGCATTACTCCTCGGGAAAGTTTTGAAAAGAGTAAAAGTGCAACAAGAAATAAGACAGTCTTCCAACTAGTCACACTAGCCCCACGTACCAACGATTGGGACAATACCCCTTGACTTTTTGCTTCGCTCCTGTCAACAGGAAGGACTGTGGAAAATAGACTTTTTATCTTGACACTTGCTCAGCCATTTTGTACTCTGTATAAAAGTATATCTATTATCTTGCCATTCACTCCGCCATTTTGTGCTTTAACCTTCATGACTGACTTTCTCTCTGTCTCACGAACACTCTGGAGCTCCACTTTTGACCTGTTACATTCCTGCACAGACACTCTGTTCGTGCTTTGGCCTGCCACAAACTGACCAGCCCATGCTCAATCAGACTGACAGGGAGTTTCTCAAATGTTTATCGTCCTCACCCTGTACATTATGCCCTGCAGGCGTCCATCAACAGGCCTATCCCTGCTTGCTGTGTAATCATATCTCTCACCTGTGCCCTGCAGTGGTAAACAGCTAAATATTTGTGGACTCAATTGTATAAACATGCTTTTCGCCTACACCCTGCAGGGTCCTCACCTTTACCTGTGCTTATCAGATTAACCTTTTATTTGACATGCAATCATGCTATGCCCTGCAGTACCAATTAATCAGAGTGACCTCTGTGTACTATGTAATTAGAATGTTTTGCCCATATCCTGCGAAAAAACCCAAAGGCTACACACCTGCGGATTCTCCAGATTGACTATTTGTTTAGGAATGCAATAAAAGATTATTGATACAACTCCCTTACATGCCTGGGGCAGGATAAAGACTATATAACACGAGAAGTAAGACCATTCTGCAGACTGCCTCCTCAGACAGCTATGGGGGTCTGTGGTTGATGCCTCTCCAGCTCATTAGATTGTAATAAATATCCTTTCTCTCTGGCTCCAGCGTTGGTCTCAGTTTGTATTCTGGACCCCCGTGGACTTTAGGGTGACCCTGAAACTTTTGGTGGTCTACCAAAAGACCCGCAAATCCACACAGAGCTGATTGGTTGGTGGGCGGAAGGGGAGTAGCTAAAAAGCCATGCTGGAGCAGAGGTGAAGCGGGGGCGCCTGAGGTGAGATTGTCTGTGCCTGTTGGCGTCCGATCGGGGACAGGCGCCAGAACCCCTGGTCAATTTTTAACTTACACAGGGACAGAATTGCAGACTACAGCCGCAGAGAAGCTGAGCACCACACCTAGCAACTCCCCAGGCTTAAAGGTGGCAGGCCTTAATACGCGCTCCTTACAGAAGCATCACCTGGAAGTCTTTTCACTCCTCCAGGATGGAGACATAGACATCCTAGTACTCACCAAAACCTGGTAGGGTGACACTTCAGTCCCAGACATCATTGCTGCCCTCCTGGGGAACGTCAACGCTTTCTGGTGTAACAGACAAGAAATGACGAGGGGAGGGGGAGCGGCCATTCTCTTTGGCGGATAATGGTCACCAAAATAGTGGCAGAGAGCATGATAATGCAGACATATTAGGGGTCAAAATCTCATTTAATTCATCCTGCCTTCTACTTCTGGATGCATACCACCCCCCACGGTCAACCCCCATATTTAACCATCTTTATGCAGAGATTATTACTGACCTCTGTTCACGGTACAAATGACTTCTAGTGGTTGACGACTTTAACTATCAATGGGATAAAGCTCCGAAAGAGTCGCTCACTAGCCAGTTTGAGACAGGAATGTGCGCAATGGGACTTCACCAATTGGTGGATGGCCCTACCCATTTAAAAGGACACATCCTGGATCTTATCTGGACCTTGCAACCACGGCCAGTTTTGATGGCCATCAGCCCCTGTGCATGGTCTGACACCCCGCTAATTAGCTGCAGAGGCCCAATAGACAGCCCTCTATCGCAATCACCCCCAGAGTGGAGCAAGGTGTGAACCTGGAAAAAAATTGAAGCTGGTAACCTAGTAGGAACCTTACTCAGGCACCCCCCTAAATTCAAATCAGGGAATCTAGAGCAGGACAGCAAAGCCCTGACTAACACCCTACGTGGAGCCATAGACAAAGTGTCACCGGAGCAAGGAGATAGAGTGACACACAAAGGGAAAGGGGCCCCCTGGTTTAATAAGACCCTGAGGGAATTGAAGCAAAGCCTCCGCCACGCCGAGAGGCGGTGGCGGAAAGACTACGACCCAGCAGAGCTGGCAACCTATAAAACCTTACTGAGCTTGTATAAAAAATCTATCACTGTCAGGAAAGCTGAATACAATGAGGTGAGAATCACAGATGCACCTAACAAGCAGAAAGAGACTGTCAGAATACTGAAAGAACTCAGTCAAATGTCTGAGGTGAAATCCGTAGTCCCACCCTTAGACTGCAACACATTCCAGACCTACTTCCTTCAAAAGGTCAGGGACATCCTCTCCGAGATTGATAATACCCCCATTAACCAAAGCTTCCTAGTCCAGATTCCGGCCCCCCTTCTGCCTGCAAGCAACTTACCACCTTCCCTAAACTGGACTCTACGTCACTGACCCAACCAATGAATCGCATTAAGTCGGGTTCTCCTGCAGACCCTTGCAATCCGAGGATTTTCCGAATGGCTCTTCCTGGACTGGAAAAGCAGCTCCTCACCATACAGAACAACTGCTTGGAGACTGGCCACCTACCTTCCAACTTGAAGGAGGCCAGAGTCACCCCACTGCTAAAGAAATCTGGAGCAGATGCCGCTAGTCTCAAAAGCAATAGGCCCATTTCCCATCTCCCCTTCTTGGCGAAAGTGGTAGAACAACACAATCTCAAGTTACTTTCATCCTTTCTGGAGGAACACCAGCTATTCCAGACACGACAAGCTTGGTTTAGAGCCCATCACAGCACGGAACTGGTGATGTTATCTGTTCTTGATGACCTTAGAATTTTGTCCGACAATAAAAAAACGTGCACCCTGATTCTATTAGACCTATCAGCGGCGTTCGATATGGTCAACCACACTCGGCTGCTGGATTGAGTAAAGGACCTGGGCATTCATGGGCTGGCACACCAGTGGTGTCAGAACAGTCCCAGAGGATCCAGTTATGGGAGCGGGTATCAGACAGAGGCACCCTCACCTGTGGTGCCCCAAAAGGCACCACATTGTCCCCACTCCTCTTTAACATCTACCTACAGCCTCTGGTGACAGCCCTAGCCCACATGGACTGCTGTGTTTTCAGATATGCGGACGACACCCAGCATATCCTCCGGATTGAAAATTTCACCTATGCCCAGGCGATAGCGCAAAACATCCTTAGATTCACAGTGAATTGGATGACTGCCAACTCACAAAAAATCAACCCTGATAAAACAGAAGTCCTTGTTATCCCCACAAAGAAGAATTCCTGGAGCGACCGTTTTTGGCCACAGGAGTTGGGTACCGCCCCCACACCAGCACATGCCATGAAAAGCTTATGCATAAAGATTGACTTCTAGCTCTCCATGGCCAACCAAGTCATCACAGTAGTCAGAATCAGAATAGGGCTCAAGAGACAGCTACGGAAATGTGTCCCCCTCCTTTCAACTGCCTCTCTACAAATGATTGTACCGGCCACAATTGTCTCCAGACTAGACTACAGCAATCCCTTATTTATTGTCCTCCCTCACAAACTTACTAATAAACTACAGATGGTACTGAAGGGTGCAGCCAGATTGATCTTTAGGCTGCCAAGACGGTCCCATGCCTTCCCTTTGCTGTGCAAATTGCACTGGGTTCTCATCAAGCAAACAGCAAAATGTAAGGGTCTCTGCATTACCCATAAAACAATCTACAGCAAAGCCCCTGCCTACATTAAGGAACGCCTGGAGAACTATGTCCCAGGCCACACCTTTTGGTCTTCTGAGGCCTGAGGCCTGATCACCCCAGGATGCAATACCGCATCCAAAGGGGGAAGAGCATTTTCCGTTTTGCTTCCGCAACTATGGAACCAACTGCCCGAATTCCTACACAAGGAACCGGCACTTCTCCCCATCAGGAAACAGCTCAAAACTTTCCTGTTCAGGGAGGTACTGGACACTGTTTAACCTACCTCACTGTGCAGCCATTCACCCGTCTGTGACATCTGGCATCTCTCTCAAAAGCGCTTAGAGACCAGCCGGTGATTAGCGTTATACAAAAATCAATTAACATTAACATCAAACAATGTTCCCACGCAACACCCAAGGATTTTGGCGCATTTCCATATTTACCATTGCTGGCAGACCTGGGAATGCACCAAGTGCTACGCATCTCCAGGGGAGGTGTAACGCGGAGAAATATCTATATTTCTCCTGGTTTTGTCCTCTTTCCATTCTGCAGCACACATAGTAAGAGGGAAATTCCTCATGCAGATTGTTTTTGTCCCTTTCTGCACAAAAACAATTCTGCTTACAATGCAAGCACCATTGCACCATGGAGCAAGAGTGCCTGCATTGGAGCTAAGCAATACAAAAGGGGATGATGGATGGAGCATTTGAGAAAATCAAACACTTACCCCCAGTCAACTGATCTGGGTTTAATCCATCACCATTCTTTAGCTCACTCTGCCACCCCAGTTTAGACATGGCCATATGCAAATCAGTCTGACCCTGTGGCTCATGGGAACAGTCCAGCCCAAACTGCCAAGCCATGTCTTCCCTGGACAGGAAACAAGCATCCAGGCACCAGTTTCGGGTTCATAACCCTCATCAGCCAGGCTATCTTGAATTCAGTGGCAAAATGAGCAAGGGACTCACGTCTGAGCATACCCTGCCAACCTAGGGCGAACAAAGCAATACAAAAGGGGATGATGGATGGAGCATTTGAGAAAATCAAACACTCACCCCCAGTGAACTGATCTGGGTTTAATCCATCACCATTCTTTAGCTCACTCTGCCACCCCAGTTCAGACATGGCCATATGCAAATCAGTCTGACCCTGTGCCTCATGGGAACAGTCCAGCCCAAACTGCCAAGCCATGTCTTCCCTGGACCGGAAACAAGCATCCAGGGACCAGTTTCGGGTTCATAACCCTCATCAGCCATGCTATCTTGAATCCAGTGGCAAAGTGAGCAAGGGACTCACGTCTGAGCATACCCTGCCAACTTAGGGCGAACAAAGCGATACAAAAATGGGATGATGGACGGAGCATTTGAGAAAATCAAACACTCACCCCCAGTCAACTGATCTGGGTTTAATCCATCACCATTCTTTAGCTCACTCAGCCACCCCAGTTCTGACATGGCCATATGCAAATCAGTCTGACCATGTGCCTCATGGGAACAGTCCAGCCCGAACTGCCAAGCCATGTCTTCCCTGGACCGGAAACAAGCATCCAAGGACCGGTTTCGGGTTCATAACCCTCATCAGCCAGGCTATCTTGAATTCAGTGGCAAAGTGAGCAAGGGACTCACGTTTGAGCATACCCTGCCAACTTGGGGCGAACAAAGCGATACAAAAGGGGATGATGGATGGAGCATTTGAGAAAATCAAACACTCACCCCCAGTCAACTGATCTGGGTTTAATCCATTACCATTCTTTAGCTCACTCCGCCACCCCAGTTCAGACATGGCCATATGCAAATCAGTCTGACCCTGTGCCTCATGAGAACAGTCCAGCCAGAACTGCCAAGCCATGTCTTCCCTGGACCGGAAACAAGCATCCAGGGACCAGTTTCGGGTTCATAACCCTCCTCAGCCAGGCTATCTTGAATCCAATGGCAAAGCGAGAAAGGGACTCACGTCTGAGCATACCCTGCCAACTTAGGGCGAACAAAGCGATACAAAAGGGGATGATGGACGGAGCATTTGAGAAAATCAAACACTCACCCCCAGTCAACTGATCTGGGTTTAATCCATCACCATTCATGGCTGTAATGCCAGAAATCGGTCCTTGGAAGCTTGTTTCCGGTCCAGGGAAGGCATGGCTTGGCAGTTTGGGCTGGACTGTTCCCATGAGGCACAGGGTCAGACTGATTTGCATATAGCCATGTCTGAACTGGGGTGGCAGAGTGGGCTAAAGAACGGTGATGGATCAAACCCAGATCTTTTGACTGGGTGTGAGTGTTTGATTGGTTCAGATGCTCCGTCCATCACCACCCCCTTTTGTACCGCTGCATTGGAGTTAGGCAGCACGTTGTGCCCCAGCACTTAGAAAAGAAAGTAATGCACTATATCATGCTAAATACAACACATTCCTGCCCTTTCCCTGTCACGCAGCTCAGCAAGGTGACTCTCTGCACTGTTCGACTTAATGATAAATGTACCCCTTATTGTATTATTTTAATCAAACAATAAACTAATGAACCTAGTGAACTTTGACTAACTTGAGTTATGTTTTTGTTAGCCATGACACCTTGTGACCTGTTATGCAAGTATTTGTACTGTCTGCTCATGTATTATGACATTTTATTAGAATAAAGCCAACTTCTCTATAGCAATACCTGTACTGGCCAGGCCTGGTCAAAGAACATGTTTTGAGTGATGTAATATGTGAGATCATAAGCAGTGCATGGTGGGTGCACAAGTTATAGTTAGTTCTACTAACTATAGCTGGTGAATTTCTGTGTTTTATTTGGTTCAAAACACTAATGTTGTCACTGACATATTAACGTAACTATAATGTTACCTTAACCTTTGGTTTTTGCAATTAATTTATATGTTTTATTTATTTTGTGTAACTTCTTTTTTTGCACACCTAACTAGCACATTAACCTTTGTTTTTATCAGTTAACTTCTAGTTTTGTTTTTATTGTAAAGTAATATTTAATTGCCATACGTAAATGCAATCCCCTGCCGTTGATGAACCCCCGCCAAATGCAGCCAACCCCATGCTGCACAAAGCCTTCTGCCATGCATTGTGGGAGGTTTGGTCAGAAAGCCTGGCCTGCAGCCAGGCCCTGTGCCCAACCCGCCCGAAGGCAGCCACCCCCACACAATGCACCACCTTCAGCCGTGCATGGAGGGGTGTTGGCACTAGGGCCTAGCTTTGGGGACCCCAGGGTATCTTTTTTTATTAATGTGGAGGAGGACCATGCGTTCCCCCTCCTTGAGTCTCTTTAGGCTCTGGGAACTCATTTCTCCTGAGCCTTACCTATAAATTAAAAAGAAAGGGGAGACACATGCTCCCTCTCTCTGAACCTCTTTAGGCTCTGAGGACCCGACCTCCCATGGCTGTATATATATGTGAAGATGGGAGCAGGGCCACGTGGCCTCCCTCCCATGACCCTTGTAAGTCCTTGTGAACCCATCGCCCAGAGCTGTTTGTTTTTTCAATTAAAGGGAAGGGGGGTCACTCATCCCCCTCCCCGTACTTTGTTAGGCCATGGAGACCCCATCCCCCAGGTCCATTTCTAAAAATAAAGGGATGGGGGCGCACATCCCCCTCCCTGAGCCATTGTCAGCTCTGGGGACCCGAAACCCTGTGCCCACTAATTTAATTAAATGGGAGGGGGCTGTGCAGCCCCCCTCCTGAATCATCCTCAGCCCTGGTGACCTCATCCTCCCGGACCACTTCCTTAAATAAACGGGAGGGGGCACGCAGTCCCCCTTCCCAAGTTTCTTAAGGCCCATACCCCTGGACTCAACATATATCTAAACAAGCATTTGCAATGCAATAGGCCTCGCATTTACGAGAGTTTGAGCTATTGGAATTATAAATGACAATGCCTTTTATTTAAGTGTTGTTTTTAAAACAGATAAATAAAAGGCATTGTCATTTACAATGACAATAGCTTAAACACTTGCAAATGTGAAACATATAGCATTGCAAATGCATTTGTGCAATAACATTTTTTTAAAGCATTAGGAGAGATCGTGTCCTGTCTGCCACAGCAGGCAGACACAGCTATTTGAGAAAATAGTGCTCGGATGCTGTAATTAAAGTTGACCGAGTAACAGCAGATGTAACAGGGGGTATCGCCATGGGAGGTTACAAAATTAGACAAGGCGGTACTAAGGGGGGACTACTAAGCCTACTGACCAATGAACAGCCACAGTTTACATGGACAGTGACACAGGCAATGAAAAATATGGGCCGAGAGTGGGTGGAGTTTTAAGTCCCTACCTGAATACAACATGCCTCGTAGAGGAGTCCAAGCGCTGCCCAGGCTCGACCTACAAAAGGGGAAAGGGGCCATATGGGGCTTAAGGGGTCAGGGTATTCCTATCCTGCCCCCTTATACTATTTTTTTTTCTTTTCAAGACAGGAGACTAAGTCCCAATGACCTGTAATGGTTGCCAGCAACATTTCTCTTATGTTTTTGGCAGCCAGTCAGAGCCCTCGCTCCCATGGGAGTCTGTCTTCTGCTGGACCAAGATGGTTAAAGAGAAATAAAGCTCCAGGAGCCAATCATGATGCTCCATTTTTAAACTGGAGTTCATGCGAGAGTCTCTCAAATATCTCGTGGACCCAACCATCTAGATATATAATTATTTTTTACTCTTAAATTTTTTTAACTACTCAACGGATTTAGGGGCCAAGAAAAAAGTGAGGTCCCTAAATGCAAAATCCCCATACGTGTCCCATAGACTTCTTTAGGACTACTACAGAAAAAACTGCGGAACTGCTGAACAGAATTACACCAAATTTTGAAGAAAATTAGATGTTACTCTACAGCGTGTGCTTTTTGTGATTTAATGTAAATCCATTCAATAGGTTTTGAGAAGTTAAAGGATCAAAAATAATTATATATTTTGGCAGTTGGGCTTGTGAGAGTCTCGCCAGTGTCCTGCGAGAAGGCAAAATCTAAAATATAGCCCTGTGATTGGTTGAGAGACCCATTTTCCCATGAGCCTTCAAGCTCTCTTGCAAGCGCTATGATTGGATGGCTGTTGGAATATTACAAATGAAATGTCCACCATGACTATTTCCTGTGAAAAATTGCAGGTGTGGAAATGAAGTTAAAAAGCTATATAAGGAGGTAGCAGAAAGGTGTGCTGTCACCTTGATTGAGAGACCTGAGAGGTCTCTAAGGGTTAACTACTGTGATATGTGTATAATTTTTTTAAAAAAACATTTACGATTTTGGGGTACTTTTGCAGGATTGTGAATAGTAAAAATGAGTACTTGAGTTCTCAATACATTCTGCTAGTAGGAATGCATATTGAGTCCCCTGCTATGGAGAGGAAGTGTGTAAGATATAAGTACTGTGATGAGTAGAAGGTCATTTTTTTTATGTTACGATCTCATGAGAGACTCACAGGATAGCGAAAAATAGGAAAGAGTAGGTGATCTTTGTATACAGTCTGTATGTAGACATGTTACTGTATGAATTTGTCTTTCTGGAGATGGTATTTATCAGAGTCTACTATTTGCACCCATTAGCTTGTGAAGAGTTCTGAGAAGAGAGTTAAGACTCTTCCCACATCCAACTATGCACTGCCATCATACAATAAAGGAATCTCAGCAGAAAGACAAGTTCTTCCACACACCCTACTACAGACACCCATCATCTTAGAGAGTGGGCTCAGGGGTGAGGTTAGTTCATCTGCACACACTACTATGAACACACATCATCGGAATGAAAGGTCTGAAAGGAGAGGCCAGTTCATCCACATACCCTACTATGTCTAGCCATAATATGAGAGGGAGGTGTGAAAGGAGTGGCCAGTCCCTCTACACTCACTGCTACGCACACTCATCATTTGAGAGAGAGAGACCTCAAAGGAAAAGGAGAGGCCAATCAATCCACACACTCTACTATGCACACCTGTCATGTGAGAGGGAGGTCTCAAAGGAGAGGTCATCCCATGCACAACCTACTATGCATTCCTCTATGTGAGAAAGAGGTCTCAACAGAGAGGCCATTCCAAGTACACACCCAGCTATACACACCCATATTTTGAGAGACAGATCTGAAAAGAGAGGCCCGACCCTCCCTACTCACTAATACGCACACCTGTCATTTGGGAGATAGGTCTCAAAGGAGAGGTCAGTCGCTCGCCATACACCCTACTATGCACACCTGTTATGTGCAAGAGAGAGTTCATGTGAGAGTCGAGTCCATCCATATACCCTACTACGCACACACGTTATGTGAGAGAGAGAGGTCTCAAATGAGAGGTTAGTTCATCCACACATACTAGTATGCACACCCATCATCTGGGAGAGAGGTCTGTATGGAGAGGCCAGCCCAAGCACACACCCTACTACGCATACCTTTCATTTTAGAAAGTGTCTGTAAGGAGAGGTAAGTCCCTCCCCACTCACTACTACACACACCTGTTATCTGAGAAAGAGACAAAAGAAAGGAGAGGGCAGTCTCTGTCTAGAACCTACTATGCACACGTGTCATCTGAGAGAGAGGTCTGAAAGGAGATGTCAGTCACTATTTACACCCTACTACACACTTGTCATCTGAGAGAGAGAAGTCTCAAAGGAGAGGCTAGTCTGTTTCCAATCACTGCTACGCACACTCATCATCTGACAGAGGTCTCAAAGGAGAGGCCATTCACTTCCCACTCACTACTACTACACCATCATTTGAAAAAAAGAGGTCTCAAAGAGAGGCCAGTCCATACACACTGCACCTGCCATCTGAGAGAGAGAGATCTCAAAGAAGAGGCAAATCCTTCCACACACCCTACCATATACATCCGTCATTTGAGAGAGAGGTGTGAACGGTGAGGTCAGTCCATCTTCACTCACTACTCTAGACTTCCGTAATTTGAGAGAGAAGTCTCAATGGAGAAGCCAGTCCATCCACACACCCTAATATGCACACTAATCGTCTGAGAGAGAGGTATCAAGGGAGAGACCATTTCATGCACACACCCTACTTTGGCCACCTGTCATTTGAGAGAGGAAGATCTGAAAGGAGAAGTCAGTCATACCCCATTCACCCAACTACGCACACCCATCATCTGAGAGAGAGAAGTGAAAGGATAGGCCAGTCCATCTATACACCCTACTACACACAAGCATTATGTGGTAGAGATGTGCGAAAGGAAAGGACAGTCCTTCTCTCCAATCACTACTATGCACATGCAACATTTGAGAGAGATACATCAAAGGAGAGGGCAGTCCATCCACACACCCTACTATGCACAGCCATCATCTGAATGACAGGTCTCCAATGAGAGGCCAATTGCTCCCTGTACTCCCTAATATACACACCCATCATCTGAGAAAGAGGTCTCAATGAAGAGCCCAGCCCTTGCACACACCCCACTACACACACCTGTCATATGTGTGAAATGTCTCAAAGGAGAGGCTATTCCATGCACAGAACCTATTATACACACCTGTCATGTGGGTGAGAGGTCACAAAGGATATGTCAGTCCCTCCGCACTCACAACTAGGCAAACCCATCATTTGAGAAAGAGTTCAAAGGAGAGGGCAGTCACTCCCCATATGTCCTCCTATGCACATCTGTCATCTGGGAAAGAGTTGTGAAAGCAGAGACCACTCCATCTACACACCCTACTCTGCAGAATCATCATCTGAGAGAGAAATCTCAAAAGAGAGGCCAGTTCATCTACACACCCTGCTATGCTTCTCTCTTTCAAATGATGGATGTGTGTAGTAGTGAGTGTGGAGGGAATAGCCTCTCCTTTGAGATGCCTCTCTTTCAGATGGCCAGTGTGTAGTAGGGTGTAGATAGTGACTGACATCCCCTTTCAGACCTCTCCCTCAGATAACATATGTGCCTAGTATTTAGTGGGAAGGGACTGGCCTCTCCTTTGAAACTTCTCTCTCAGATGACCAGTGCGTGTAGTAGGGTGCGCGGATGGACTGGTCTCCTTTCAAATCTCTCTCTCAGATGATCTGTGTGCGGATTTGATTTTGTTGATGAACTAACATCTCTTTTGAGACCTCTCTCTCAGATAACGGGTGTGTGCAGTAGGGTGTATGGTTAGACTCACCTCTCCTGTCCAGAGAAAGTGCCTCGGCGTTTTCCTAGCGCCTGGTATCGTTTACATTGATTTATTTATTTATCTGTGCTCCTACGTAGCGGTAAAATAATTAATTAATTTGCGCTTAACTTAATTTAGGCATTTCTGAACGACGACTGTGCCCCTGCTTTGTCCCGCGCTACCCTACCGCCATTTGCTGTTGTTGTTGTGTTTACCCTGTCCCCGTGTCTCCTCCCCGCGCCCGCCTCCCAGCCGACCCTCCCACTCACTAGTATCACACTGCAGGCCCCGTCCTCGTCTACCTCTGTGACCGTCTGGATCTTGCACTCAGCGGCCGCTCCCACTCGCTCCCTGCCTGTCCAGAGAAAGTGCCTCGGCGTTTTCCTAGCGCCTGGTATCGTTTACATTGATTTATTTATTTATCTGTGCTCCTACGTAGCGGTAAAATAATTAATTAATTTGCGCTTAACTTAATTTAGGCATTTCTGAACGACGACTGTGCCCCTGCTTTGTCCCGCGCTACCCTACTGCAATTTGCTGTTGTTGTTGTGTTTACCCTGTCCCCGTGTCTCCTCCCCGCGCCCGCCTCCCAGCCGACCCTCCCACACTCCGCCCCCTCCACTATCCATTTATGGACAGATGGACCTACGTGCAGCGACCACGCGCTGCGGCCACGCCGAAGGTGCGCCAAAGGTAAGCCCGTCTACGCCCGTCCGCGCCTGGACCGCGCCCAGCGCCAGACCCCCTGGCCCCCGTCCCTCCCAGCCCCCCCACATTACCTACGATGCCGCTTCCCTCCTAGCCCTTAACCCCGGTCGCGCTCCCAACTGCGTCCAAGCCGCCCCCGGATACACCCATGGACCCTTCTCTTGCTACTCCTGCAAATTCAGCGGCACCGACAACATCTCCGCTACGACCACACCACAGACTCCCGACCCCACCCACCTACAATGCATCCTTCTCAACACCCGATCGGTCCACAGACACGCCATTGACCTATGGAATCTACTAGACACCATCTCTCCAGACGTCGCCTTCCTTACGGAAACATGGATGAACGCTTCCTCCGCACCAGACATCACCATTGCCATCCCTGAAGACTATAAGATCACTCGCAAGGACCGTACCGGCACAGGAGGAGGAATCGCTATCGTCCATAAGAAATCAATCCGCATATCAACCAGCTCGGACGCCAACCTCGCCAACTCCGAACACCTTCACTTCCAGATCCACGTCGACCCCAAGACTACACTCAGAGGCACCCTCCTCTACAGACCACCAGGACCCCGCGCAAAATTCAGTGAAGACATCACGGACTTCATCACTCCACACGCGCTCCCCTCCAAAGACTACATCCTTCTGGGAGACCTCAACTTTCACCTTGAAAAGAACAACGACCGCAACACTGCCACCCTTTTGGACAACCTCGCCAATCTCGGACTTAAACAACTTGTCACCACCTCCACCCACATCGCAGGTCACACACTCGACCCCATCTTCACATCCAGCAACCATGTCTCCTTCAGCCACACCACAGACCTCCTCTGGACTGACCACAGCTGCGTCCACTTCACCTACAACAAACCAAAACCCAGCATCCACCTCCAACCTACCCTGCAAAGAAACTGGAACAAAATCACCACGGACCAAATCTCCGCTTCGCTCCTTCAAAACACCCCAGCCCTCTCATCCAACGCTAACGAAGCCGCCGCCAACCTCACCATCTGGCTATCCAAAACCGCTGACACCCTAGCGCCACTGAAAAAACGTCAAAACAAACCTGGCAGCAAGAAGGCCTCTTGGTTCAACGATGATCTCAAGAAGTCCAAGAAACTCTGCCGCACCCTTGAAAAGACCTGGAAAAAAGACCCAACCACCAGCACCAAGGACGCCTTCAAAAACGCCACCCGCATTCACCACCAACTAATCCGAAAGGCCAAAAGAACAGCATTCAAGGATCGACTTGACAACAACGCTCACAACAGCAAGGAACTTTTCAACATCGTCAAGGAATTTTCCAATCCCTCGGCCAACTCCAACGACATCACCCCCTCTCAAACCCTCTGCGACTCCCTAGCCTCATTTTTCCACAACAAAATTGCAGACATCCACAACAGCTTTGACAACCAACCCGGAAACCAACCCACCCTACCAGTTGCTGATCATCCTCCCCCGGCGAACACCCTTAACGATTGGAACCCAATCTCCACTGAAGACACCATCCGCCTAATGAACTCCATCCACTCAGGATCTCCCACAGACCCATGTCCTCACCACATCTTCAACAAAGCAGACTCCGTCATAGCACCGCACCTCCGAGACGTCATCAACTGCTCCTTCATCTCCGCCACCTTTCCGGCAGACTGGAAACACGCTGAACTCACCGCCCTTCTGAAAAAACCCACAGCGGACCCCACCGAACTCAAAAACTACCGCCCCATCTCGCTCCTACCATTCCCGGCCAAAGTCATCGAGAAAGCTGTCAACAACCAGCTCGCCGCCTTCCTCGAAGCCAACAAATCCCTCGACCCCTCACAATCCGGATTCAGAGCAAAACACAGCACTGAGACCGCCCTCATCGCAGCTACAGACGACATTCGAACTCTACTGGACAATGGTGACACCGTCGCCCTCATCCTCCTTGACCTCTCTGCAGCATTCGACACAGTTTGCCACAAAACACTGTTACAACGCCTCAATAACATCGGAATCCAAGGAAAAGCACTTGAATGGATCACCTCATTCCTCACCGGAAGAACCCAGAGAGTCCGTCTTCCACCATTCATGTCAGAGGCCTCTGAAGTCATCTGCGGCGTACCACAAGGATCCTCTCTCAGTCCCACCCTCTTCAACGTATACATAAGCCCCCTCGCGGCCATCGCACGCCAACACAACCTCAACATCATCTCCTACGCGGATGACACGCAACTGATCCTTTCTCTCACCAATGACCCCAGCACCGCCAAAACTAACCTACACGAAGGAATGAAAGAAGTTGCCGAATGGATGAAACTAAGCCGTCTGAAACTGAACTCAGACAAAACAGAAGTCCTCATCCTAGGTACATCCCCATCTGCATGGGACGACTCCTGGTGGCCGGAAGCCCTCGGAAAAGCACCCATCCCGACAGACCACGCACGGAACCTAGGCGTCATCCTGGATTCCTCACTTTCAATGAACAGACAAGTCAGCGCCGTATCCTCTTCCTGCTTCAACATTCTTCGCATGCTCAAAAAAACATTTCGCTGGATCCCCTCCGACACAAGGAAAACAGTCACCCACGCTCTGGTCACGAGCCGACTGGACTATGGAAACACCCTCTACGCAGGTACTACCGCAAAACTCCAGAAGAAACTCCAACGAATCCAAAACGCCTCAGCCAGACTCATATTAGACATCCCACGCAACGAACACATCTCTGGCCACCTTAAAGACCTCCACTGGCTTCCCGTCAATAAGAGAATCACTTTCAGACTGCTTACCCACGCACACAAATCACTCTACGACATCGGTCCAGAATGCCTCAACTCACGACTGTCCTTCTACACCCCCTCCTGCCAACTACGTTCTTCCAACCAAGCCCTCGCCACTGTACCTCGCATCAACAAGACCACCATGGGAGGCAGATCCTTTTCATACCTAGCTGCTAGAACATGGAACTCACTCCCCGCCTACCTTCGCCTTACCCAGAACCACCTAGCATTCAGAAAGCAACTTAAAACTTGGATATTTGACAAGTAATCCCCCCCCTTCCTAAGCGCCTTGAAACCCTCTGGGTATGTAGTGCGCTATACAAATTCTTTGACTTGACTTGACTTGACTCCTTTGAGACTCTTCTTGCAGGTAACAGGTGTGCATAGTTGGGTGTGGGGAGAGACAGGCATTTGCTTTCAGATCTCTCTCTCAGATGACAGGTGTGGGTAGTAGTGAATGGGTAAGGACTGGCCTCCCCTTTCAGACCACTCTCTCAGATAACGGGTGTGCATTGTAGGGTGTGTGGATAAACTGGCCTGTTCTTTGAGACCTCTCTCTTAGATGACGGTTATGCGTGATAGGTTGAGTAGATTGAGTGGACCCTCCTTTCACACTTCTTTCTCAGATGAAAGTTGTATGCAGTATGGTGTAAGGGGAGCGACTGTACTCATCTTTCAGACTTCTCTTTCAGATATCTGGTGTATGTAGTAGTTAGTGGGGAGGAACTGGCCTCTCCTTTGAAACCTCATCTCAGATGACAGGTGTGCGTAGTAGGGTGCGTGAATAGAGTGGCCTCTCCTTTCAGACCTCTCTCTCGGATGATGAGTGTGCACAGTAGGGTGTGTGGATGAAGTAACTTCTCCTTGGAGACTGCTGTCTCAGAAAACAGGTGTGTGTAGTAGGGTGTGTGGTTAGACTTACCCCTCCTTTTAGAACTCTCTTGCAAATAATGGGTGTGCACAGTAGTGTGTAGAGTGCGACAGGCCTCTCCTTTCATTTCTCTCTCACAGATGACGGGTGTGGTTAGTACTGAGTGTGAAGGCATTGGCCTCCCTTTTCAGACCTCTCTCTCAAATGATGGGTGTGCATAGTAGTGAGTGGGGAGAATGGTCTCTCTTTTCACACCTCTCTATCATATGATGGGTGGGGATAGACTAGGCTCTCCTTTGGGACTTCTCTCTCTCAGATGAGAAGTGTGCACAGTAGGGTGTAGATAGAAACTGACATCTCCTTTCAGACCTCTCTCTCTCAGATAACAGGTGTGTGAAGTAGTTAGTGGGGAGGGACTAGCTTCTCCTCTGAAACCTATCTCTCAGATGACCAGTGTATGTAGTATGGTGTGTGGATGGACAGACCTCACATTTTAGACCTCTCTCTCTCTCAGATGACCGGAGTTCATAGTAGGGTGTGTAGATGAACAACCCTCTTGTTTTAGACCTCTCTCTCAGATGACGTGTATGTGTAAAAGGTTGCGTTGCCCCTCCTTTCACAACACTTTCTCTGATAAAATGTCTACGCAATATGGTGTATGTGGAGTGACTAGCCTCTCCTTTCAGACCTCTGTCTCAGATAACTGTTGTGTGTAGTAGTTGGTGGGGAGGAACTGGCCTCTTCTTTGAAACCTCTTTCTCAGATGACGGGTGTGCATATTTGGGTGCGTGGATGGACTGGCCTCTCCTTTCAGTCCCCTCAGCTGATGAGTGTGCATAGTAGGGAGTGCCAATAAAGTAACCTCTCCTTTGAGACTGCTCTCTCAGATAACGGGTGTGCGTAATATGGTGTACGGTTGGACTCGCCTCTCCATTGAGTGACTGGCCTCTCCTTTCACACCACTCTATCACATGAAGCATGTGCATAGCAGTGAGTGGGGGTGGACTAGCCTCTCATTTGAGACTTCGCTCTCTCAGATAAAAAGTATGTATATATAGGGTGTAGATAGAAAGTGGCATCTCCTTTCAGAGCTCTCTCATATAACAAATGTGCATAGTAGTTAGTGGGGAGGAAGAGGCTTTTCCTTTGAAAACTCCCTCAGGTGACAGGTGTGCATTGTAGGTTGTGTCGATGGACTGACCTCTCCTTTCAGACATCTCTCTCAGATGAGCGGTGTGTTTAGTAAGGTGTGTCGATAAACTGGCCTCTCCTTTCACACATCTGTCTCAAATGACTGCATAATAGGGTGACTAGATGGAGTTGCCCATCGTTTCACACCACTTTCTCAGATGAAAGGTGTGCATTGTATTGTGTATGGGGAGTGACAGGCCTTTACTTTCAGACCTCTCTCTCAGATAACTGGTGTGTGTAGTAGTTAGTGGGGAGGAAATGGCCTTTCCTTTGAAAACCTCTCTCTCACATGACGGGTGTGCATAGTAGGGTGTGTGGCTGGACTGGACTCTCATTTGAGACATCTCTCTAAGATGATGAGTGTGCATAGTAGGGTTTGTGGATGAACAAACCTCTCATTTGAAACCTCTCTCAGGTAACAGATGTGCGTAGTAGCATGTATGGATGGACTTGCCTCTCAATTGAGATCTCTTGCATGTAATGTGTGTGCTTAGTAGGGTGTGGGGAGTGACAGGCCTCTCCTTTCAGACCTCTCTCTCAGATGACAGGTGTGGGTAGTAGTGAGTGGGGAAGGACTTTCCTCTCGTTTCAGACCTCTCTCTTAGATGACAGGTGTGTGTAGTAGGGTGTGTGGATGAACTGGTCTCTCCTTGGAGACCTCTGTCTCAGATGACGGGCATGCGTAATAGGTTGTGTAGATGGAACGGCCTCTCCTTTCACACTTCTTTCTCTGATGAAAGTTCCACATAGTAGAGTGTATCGGAAGTGACTGGCCTCCCCTTGGAGACATCTCTCTCAAATCATGGGTTTGCATAGTAGTGAGTGTTGAAGGACTGGCCTCTGCTTTAAAATCTCTCTCTCAAATGTAGGTGTGCATAGAAGGGTGTGCACGTGCACTGGCCTCTTCTTTGTGACCTCTCTGTCATATGACAGGTATGCGTAGTAGTGTGTGTGCATGCACTGGCCACTCCTTTTAGACTTTTAACTCAGATAACAGGTGCGCACAGTGGGGTGCATGGGGAACATCTGGTCTCTCTTTTAAGACCTGTCTCTCAGATGATGGATGAGCATAGTAGTGAATGGCGAAAGACTTGCCTCTCCTTTGAAAACCCTCTGTCAAATAACAGGTGTGCTTAGTAGGGTGTGTGTACAAACTGGCTTCTCCTTTGGGACCTCTCTCTCACATGATGGGTGTGTGTAGTAAGGTGTGTGGATTGACTGACCTCTCCTTTGAGAGCTCTCTTTTAGATGACGAGTGTGCGTAGTAGGGTGAGTGTATTTACTGGCCTCTCCTTTGAACATATCTTTTAAATGAGGGATTTGCCTAGTAGTGAGTGGGAAGGTACTGGCCTCTCCTTTCACACCTTTCTTCCAATTCATGGTATTTGTAGTAAGGCGTGTGCATGCAATGGCCTTTACTTTGAGACCTCTCTCTCAGATTATGGGTGTGCATTGTGTAATGTATGTGGAGGTACAGGATTTTCCTTTCAGACCTCTATGAAATTACATGTGTGTATAGGAGTGAGTGGGGATGAACAAGCCTCACCTTCAGATCTCTCGCTCAAATGACGGGTGTGAGTAGGAGGGTGTGTGCATGTACTTTCCTCTCCTTTGCGACCTCTCTCTCTCAGATGATGGGTGTACATAGTAGGTTGTATGAGGAGTGACTAACCTCTTCTTTGAGACCTCCCTTTCAGATGATGGGTGTGCGTTGTAGGTTGTGTGGATAGACTGGCCTCTCCTTTTAAATTTCTTTCTTAATTTAAGGTGTGTGCATAGTAGTGAGTGGAGAAGGACTGGTCTCTCCTTTCACACCTCTCTCTCAAATGACAGGTGTGTGTAGTAAAATGTGTGGATGTACTAGCCTCTCCTTTGAGACCTCCGTCTCAGATGACAGGTGTTCATTGTAGGGTGTGTGGATGGACTGGCCTCTCCTTCAATGCCTCTCTCTCAAATAATGGGTGTGCGTAGTAGTGAGAGGGGATGAACTACCCTCTCCTTCAAGACTTCTCTCTCTCAGATGGCAAGTGTGTAGTAGGGTGTAAATAGTGACTGACATCTCCTTTCAGACCTCTCTCTCAGATAACAGGTGTGCATAGTAGTTAGTGGGAAGGGACTGGTCTCTACTTTGAAACCTCTCTCGTGGATGACTAGTGTGTATAGGGTGTGTGGATGAACTAACATCTCTTTTGAGGCCTCTTTCTCAGATAACGGGTGTGCACAGTAGGGTGTATGGTCGGACTCTACTCTCATTTGAGACCTCTCTTGCAGATAACAGGTGTGTATAGTTTGGTGTGGGGAGAGACAGGCCTTTCCTTTTAGACGTCACTCTCATGACGGGAGTTTATAGTAGTGTGTGGAGAGGGAGTGACCTCACCTTTAACAATCTCAGTCCATCCATGCGACTTGCTACTCACAAAAGTCATCTGACAGAGAGGCCCCAAAGGAGAGGCTAGTCCCTCCACACACCCTACTATGCACACCTGTCATCTGTTAGAGAGATATGAAAGGAGAGGCCAGACACTCCCACATTCTACTAAATCTCACTATTTGAGCGATAGGTCCCAAAGGAGAGACTAGTCCATCCATACACCCTACTACGCACAATTGATTTCTGAGAGGAAGAGCTCAAAAATGAGGTTAATAAATTCACATATCCTACAACGCACACCTATCATCTGACAGAGAGGCCTGAAAGGGAGGCCAGCCCATCAATGCACCCTATTGAAGCACACCTGTTATCTGAAATAAAGGTCTGAAAGGAGAGGCCAGTCCCTCTCAACTCAATACTATACACACCCGTCATCTGAGAGAGCAGTCTGAAAGGAGAGGCCAGTCTCTCTCTCCACTCCCTACTACGCATACCTGTTATCTGCAAATGAAGTCTCAAAGGATAGGCTAGTCCATCCCAAGTCACTAATATGCACACCCTTCATCTGAGAGAGAGGTGTGAAAGGAGAGGCCATTCACTCCCCACTCACTACTATGCACACTCCTCATTTGAAAGAAAGCTCTCAAAGCAGAGGGCAGTCCATCAATACACCCTACAATGCACACCTGTCTTCTGAAATAGAGGTCTCAAATTAGAGGACACAACCACCAATGCACACCCGTCATTTGAGAGAGAGGTGGGAAAGGAGAGGACAGGGCCTCTCCATTCACTACTACATACACCAGTCATTTGAGAGAGAAGTCTCAAAGGAGAAGCAGTCCATCCACACACCCAACTATGCACACCCATCATCTGAGAGAGAGGTCTCAAGCGAGAGGAGAGTCCAACCATACACCCTACTATGCACGCCCATTATCTGAGAGAGAGGTCTCAAATGAGAAGTTAGTTCATTTACACACCCTACTATGCACACCCATCATCCGAGAGAGAAGTCTGAAAGAAGAGTCAAGTCCATTCACACACCCTACTATGAACACCTTTCATCTGAAAGAGAGGTCTCAAAGGAGAGGTAATCACTCCCCATACACCCTACAATGCACACCTATCATCTAAGAGAGAGGTCTCAAAAGAGAGGCAAGTTCATGCACACACCCTGCTATGCACATCACTCATGTGAGAGAGAGTAGATGATAGTCCATGCAGACACCCTCCTACTCACACCCGTCATCTGAGAGAGAGGTCCAAAAGGAGAGGTCATTCTATGCACCCACCCTCATATGCACACCGGTGATTTGAGAGAGAGTTGTGAAAGGAGTGGCCAGTCCCTCCCCACTCATTACTGCACACATCTATCTTTTCAGAGAGAGGTTTCAAAAGAGAGGCCAGTCTATCCACTCATCCTACTACACACACTCATCATATGAAAGAGAGGTCTCAAAAAAGAAGTGAGTCCCTTCCTGCACCCTACCGCGCACACAGGTCACCTGACAGAGATGTCACAAATAAATGTAAATGTAAATGTATGAAGCTTATATAGCGCATGACTTACCCTGGGGCATCTCCGCGCTTGCTTAGGGAACCCGTCCTGGTATTCCCCTGTGAGATAACCCTGGCAGGGTATCCACAAGGTGAAAGCCAGGCATCCCACCGCGAGGGGCCGATGTGGAGATTAAGCAAGCTATTGCCCACAGTCGCAGAGTGTGAACCCGTGAGTCGAGGAGGCACCGGGGCGAGAATTAACGAGTCCGTGGAATTATTGAGGCCAAGACCCGCCGAGGCGGGGAATTGAACCCTGGTCCAGGGCTGAACTCAAGCTCCAGGTCTGCCGCCTCTAACCCCTAAGCCACACTTCTCCACAAATAAGAGGCCAGTCCATCCATACACCCTACTATACACACCTGTCATCTGAGATAGAGGTCTCAAAGGAATGGCCGGTCCATCCGCACAATGTACTATGCACACCTGTCATTTCAGATGGAAGTCTCTAAGGAGAGGCCTGTCCCTCCCCATTCACTACAATGCACACTCTTCATCTTAAAGAGAGGCTCAAAGAAGAGACCAGTTGCACTCCATACACCCTACTATGAACACTTGTCATCTGTGAAAGAAGTGTGAAAGGAGAGGCCAGTCCATCTACACACCCTACTACCCACACCTGTCATCGGAGATAGAGGTCTCAAAGAAGAGGCCAGTCCATCCACACACCATACTATGCACACCTGTCATTTGAGAGAGATGTCACAAAGGAGAGGCCTGTCCTTCCGCATTCACTATTATGCACACTTGTCATCTGAGAACGAGGTCTCAAAGGAGAGACCAGTCCAATGCACACACCCTACTACACACATCTGTCAAGTGAGAGAAACGTCTCAAATGAGAGGCCAGTGCATGCACACAGCCTACTACGCACACCCATCAATTGAGCGAGAAATCTGAAAGGAGTAGCCAGTCCCTCTCCACTACTATGCACACGCATCACTTGAAAGAGAGGTATCAAAGGAGAGGCCAGTCGCTCCCCATCACCAGGGCCGGACTGGGAACCAAAACCGGCCCCGGCAAAGTGCTCGGCCGGCCTCCGGGGGGGTCTGAGCTCTTTGCGGGTCCGGTTTTTGGCCGATTTTGTTGCAGGGCCGATTTTGCAGCTATGTTGCATAAACAGCCCTGTAACAAAACCAGCCCCCAGGATCCCAAAAGCAACGGTCAGTCCGGGCCTGACATTCACCCTACTATGCACACCTGTCATCTAAGAAATGGTAGTGAAAGTGGAGGCCAGTCCATCTGCATACCCTACTATGCATTGCCCTCAACTGAGAGAGAGGTCTCAAAGGAGAGACCAGTTCATCCACACACCCTACTACATACACCCATCATCTGTGAGGAAGATCTGAAAGGAGAGGCCTGTCACTCACCAACACCCTACTACATGCACCCATTATCTGAGAGAGAGGTTTCAAAAGAGAGACTAGTCCATCCACACACCCTACTACTCACACCCATCATCTGAGAGAGAGGTCTGAAAGGAGAGTCTGTCCCCTGCTACACCCTACTACGCACACCTGCTATCTGAAAAATAAGTCTCAAAGGGGAGGCTAGACCATCCCCAGTCACTTCTACACACACCTGTAATTTGAGTGAGTGGTTTGAATGGAGATACCATTCCCTCCCCACCACTACTATTCGCACCCATCATTTGAGAGAGAGGTCTCAAAGGAGAGGCCGGTCCATCCACACACCCTACTACGCACACCTGTCATTCGAATAATAGGTATAAATGGAGAGGCCATTCCCTCCCCACTCACTACTATGCACACCCATCATTTGAGAGAGAGGTCTCAAAGGAGAGGCCAGTGCATCTACACACCCTACTGCGCACACCCGTCATTTGAGAGAGAGGTGTGGAAAGAAAGGCCAGCTCATCCTCACACCCACCTACGCACACCAGACATCTGAAGAAGAGGTGTCATAGGAGAGGCCAGTTCATTCACACACCCTACTTCACACACCAGTCATCTGAGAGATGTCTCAAAGAACAGGCAAGTCCATCCCCACTCACTACTACACACACCCATTCTTGGAGAGAGAGAGGTCTCAAACGGGATGTCAGTTCATCCACACACCCTACTACACACACCCATCATCTGAGAGAGAGGCCTGAAAGGACAGGCCAGTCCATGCGCACACCCTACTATGCACACCTGTCATCTTAGAGCGAGGTCTGAAAGGAGAGGTTAGTCCCCACCCATCATTATGGTGAGAGGTCACAGGAGAGAGGCCAATTTTGCAACATACACCCTACAATGCACATCCACCATTTGATAGAGTAGTCTGGAAGAAGTCAGTCCCTCCCCACACCCTACTACACACACACACACACCTGTCACCTGAGTGAGAGGTCTGAAATGAGAGGTCAGTCATTCACAGCCTACAGGCCAGTCCTTGCAGCCAAAACCCCTGCGTGAGGTTTCATTTAAACAAGGTAATTAATTACTACTTTACATTTAAAAAACTCTAGAAATTCACTGAAAAAAACTAAAGTTTAAAGTAACCTTATAGTTAGTTGTGATAAATAAGATCTGTTTTAAAAACCCTTAGAAATTCACTGAAAAAGAGCAAAGGTTAAAGTAATATTAAAGTGAGTGTCGGGTTTGATAAGAGTTAAAAGCTGTCCATAGTGGGGCATTTGTTTTTGAACTGGCATTCACTGTTTTGGCTTTCTCTGGACAGTTGTATACGTACTGAACACCGTAATCAATGAGGGTTTCTCATATATCTGTAGTTGATTGTTTTTGTGAACTATGCTACAGGGTCAATGTTTCATATAAAGCTTGTTTTCAACATCTAAGGGAGTTGGATCTGTGATGGCAGTAATAATGGTGGATATTCTCCCATTAGTACTTACTATCAGTCCTCTAATGCCATAGTAATTTATAGAGCACTAAGTGGGAATGTGAAGTTTGGATGATGTAATCAATTATGTGATTTGAGTTGTCATCAGTGATGTCCTAAATTTTGTCATAGAACACAGATGCTCAAAGTACGGCCCGGGGGCCACATGCAGCCCCTTGGTCAACAGCAGCACTGGGCTGCTGTTGACTCACCTCAGCACTAATAATAATAAAAAGATGCTAAAGAAACAGGCAGGCATTTATTTAAATGTTAATTTGAGTTAAAGAAAGGATGTAAGTAGGGAGTCTTGCACTGCTCAACTTTAAGACCATCTCAATTTTTAAAGGCATTTTGCAGCAAAAGAGTATAAATATAATAGTCTCTTCAAAATTCAAAAAGTCTATTAAATTAACATACAGAACCTTTTCACCTTAGTTTATCAGATTATATCAGTGCATTGTGAAGTATTCTTTTAAAAGTGATAGTTTTCACAAATACATTGATAAACATTAATTCTTCCCTCCACTCTGATAATAATGCCAGTGGGAAACAAAAGAGGCAAATCAGTTGTTATGTGCACTCTTTGGGTGACCTGGGTTTCTATTATAAACTACCAACATTATAGTTTATTAAATCAAACAAAGGAGAAGGTTTTGTACAGTGCACATCCCTAAATCATTTATTTCGAGGTCCTCTTATTCTTGGTAGTGAAGAAATAGGAATGACAGTGAAATAAAACAATTGCCTAGGATCACATAATTTGATAAAGTGTGGAAGCCAGGATTAACCCAGGTTTTCTGGTTTGACATTCTGCAATTGTGTTTTGCTTCCTCTATACCCACCTTACCGCCATCTCCCCCTGCCCAAACGCCACCCGGATGTCATCAATACGGCCCTTGGTCACATCACAGACCAAACTTATTGGCCCCTTGGAAAATGTTTGGGAGTACTCATGTCATAGAAGATGTTATGAAAACTGTCATATGTGAGGTCATAACCAGTGCATGCGGGGCGCAAGTTATAGTTATTGTTGCTAATTATAACTGCTGAATTCCTGTTTTTTTTTACTTCAAAACGTTCATGTTGTCGCTGAGAAATTCCCCTAGCTATAACTTTACTTGGACCTTTGCTTTTTTCAGTGTGTATCTGTGTGTGTGTGTGTGCATATTTGGGTGTGTGCGTGCGTGTGTGTGTGTGTAACATAAACTGTTAACGTTTATACTTCGGGGCATGGGTTTATTTGTTTGTTAGTCTGGTGAGGTTGCTGCTTTTCTGGGTAAGAATCCCATTGGACAGCACAAAAACATACCTGTCCTTTAAAGTTATGAAAGAGAAGTCTGAGGGGCATATTAGCAACAAATAGCGATATTTATCGCTAGCTATGCTATGCTTAGCGCATTTTTTTTTATCGCCGCCTATCGCCGGATATTATCGCAGAGATAACGTGCTATTAGCAACGTTTATCTCTAATGCGATAAAATATCCGGCGATAGCGGCTCAATGCGTGAATATCGCTGTAAATCCAGCGATATTCAGGCATTTACGCTAATGGGGACTTAACCTGAATATCCACCTCCCATTGGATACACAGGTTAAGTAGTGATCTGAGCAGGCTTTAGATTCTGGCGATAATCGTGTTTAGAGTGACTTTTTTTATTGCACAGCCTGCCTTGCTAATTGGCGATAGCTGTTTTAGCGACTGCTTTCAGTCGCTAACAGGTTGGGTACGCCCACTTTGCATGTCATTGGGGATAAATATCGCTGACATGCAAAGCGGGCCCCAAACCTGTAGCTAGCGCCTAAAAGCTGTCGCTAACTGCTGTTAGCGACAGCTTGCTAATAGGGCGATAAAATGATTGCCTCTTTAGCGGGAAAAAGTCCTGCTAAAGCGGCAATAGTGCCCTTGCTAATATGCCCCTTAGTTCACTAACATGCTCCTAAATACTACTCTGGCCAACACTGGCCAGTTTGTTGCAGCCTCCTAGTGCAGCTGTGTGATATTGTTTTCCTCTGTCTCTTTCTGTCTCTGTCTGCTGACTGTGGAGTCTCTCTTCAGGCTGTCTATTTTCATTCAGCATGCGTTTGCCCCTTTAAGGCTGATGCTTTGCTTCACGTGCATCTCTTGGTACCCATGTTGCAGTTCCACAGGGCTTAATTTGAGCCGGAGCTTGCCGGTGCTCAGCACCGGCACTTAATTATGGGGGCCGGGTCTATCACGCGGCATTAAGTGCACCTGTCCTCCTGCCTTAGAATGTGATTTTTTTTTAAGTCGTGACTCGTGCGTGTCACTGAGCACTGATGCTGCTGTGCTAGTACTGCTGTCAGTGTTTTAGTGCACGCTGCCTGCACCGTGGCAAACTTGTTGTCGACTCAGACTCACTGACCAGGTCTTCGTTCGATGATGTATGCAGTACTTACTGCTGGCGGCCACGGTGACGTCACGTGACGTGCCTGCTCCCAGTGATTTCTTACTCTTACTCTCTCTTCAAGAGTTCCCGGCCGCGGCGCGGATCAGGGCCCCAGTGGGCGGGACACACAGTTGAGTGTTGTGTTGTTGCAGGGGCCAGGGAACTGGGCAGGGCTTTGCTGTGGGGGTTGGGGCTGCACGTGCCAGAGGAAGCGATGCGTGCGCAGATTGCATGCATTTGAATGCACGCGCTTTTTCTCTGCCGGGCCCGCCCTAGCATACCCGCACCTCTCCCTGGCCTCGCCGAGTATCTAGGACTAGGTATTCGCCGCAGCCCGCAGGCCTTTCAAAGTTGCTGGACTCGGAGTTGGGAGCGCTCAGCAGGTGAGGGCGAGGCAGGGCCTGGCGCCCTTATGGTGAATTGGTGATTAATTTACTGGTGGTGGCCAGTCAGGGTTTTCCTGATCCTGATTGATCTGCAGTGCACCTGGACAAGATGGCCTGGGGGGGGAGGGGGCGGGCAGGCCGGCGCCGCCAACGGCCGAAATAATCCTCATGAGCTGCGCAGCCACAGGCAGGTGAGGCGAGAAGGGCAGGCAGGGCCTGCGGGCGGCGGGGGCCGCAGGCGCAGGATTCCTTTTTTTTTTTAATTATCATTGTTGATTGGTTATCTAATTTATCTTAGTTTTATCTATCATTATGGCCGAAATAATCCTCATGAGCTGCGTGCGCAGCCACAGGCAGGCAAGGCAGGGCAAGGGCAGGCAGGGCCGACGTTTTTTTAAAATGATCATTGTTGATATACACTGGTAAGTGTTAGATTACAATTTGAGCATTGTACAAAATTCGGACCAAGATACGATCTGAGTGTGTTACACGTGTTTCTATCGTTCGAGTTAGAAGCCAGAAATTCTTCCCTGCGTTTAATTTGTAAAAAAGTAAGTGTCCGGTGACAGGTCTCTGCTTTTGAGGCCGCTGCAGTTTGCACCACCCACTACCCCTGCATGCGCTGCCAATGAGAGTACCAGCCCAACTACTATCTATCAAACTCTTACAAGCGTGACAATTCAGATTATTCTAGACCCCCAAAGGTGCAAGAATGGTGCGGGCTGGCAGCAGGTATTAATAATTTTAAGGTAGATTGAAGTATTAAACACTTGTTTTTGTTGTGCTCATCACAAAGTTAGAGGAACAGCGCAGGTGTTGAAAGCTAAACTCCGGAGCAGAACACCAGAAACCACAGGCTCAAATGAAGCACTGGCACTATATAAGCAAGTATAAATAAGGGGGCAAGGGTATTGCCCACTGGAGTCGCAGAGGTGTGAATCTGCTTTAGATGAAACAGTAAACTTTAACTTGGACCCCCAGAAACAGTTAAAAAACCAGAGACATACATAGTCAGAAGAGTGAAAATACAGAGCTGGACGCTGAGTACAATTTATAATGTTGGTGCCGGCTTCTAAACTGGCATTGCAGGTGCCATCGTGTTTTCTCAATGTATATAGCACCGTAGTGATAGGGACACATATAAGCGTGTAATGCAGGCCACTGCGAAGAGAGGGGAGTGGTGGGGGCAAGCCTTTAGGAGGGCCCCATTCAGACCAAAGTCAATGAATCGCGGTGAGATATGGGAGACCGAATTGGTCATTGTGATTAGTTGTGATTGGTTGTCTTAGTTTTTTCTATCATTATCATTATCACATGAAGATTGGCCTGGGATAGGCGGCGGCGTAGGCCGGCGGCCGGCACCCGGCAGACATATCATGAATTAATTAACTAATAAATCTGCGCAGGTGAGGCCTGTCCTACAGATTTACTTTTTTATGTTCATGTCACGCTGCTTAAATGTTGTTTCTGAATGATGCCCTGGCTAGTTTGATCATCACGATGCACGATCATGTTTGTTGCCAGCAGTGTGCACTGGCTATTAGTTGCGCAGTTGCGGGCTGCCCGGAATCAGTACTACAGGATGCAGGCCCAGGGCAGGATTCACTTTCGTTTTCAGGGCAGGCCGGGCATGCTCATAAAATCTGTGGGGGTTGGGGCTGTGCCAGGCAAGCAGCGTGCGCAAATGTTCTGTTCTTACACATTAACATTTGCAAAGCAGGGCTGGGGTTTTCTGAACCAATTGATAATACGGTGTGAGGTGAGAGAGACACACAAACCAAGTACACACTGAAGGCAGAAACAATGATGGCGATAGCGCTGTTATATTGCAAGGTGTAGTGTAGTCAATGCATCAACTAGGGAGGGAGGGACACACTAGAATTGAGAGAAAGTGTCCTTTCAGTTTAAGCGATTTTGGTGCTAATAACCCCCATGACCTCCTCCAGTCCTGTCAATACAGGTCACAGGTGCCTTTTATAAGAGAGTAAGTGGACTCAGAGCCAGAATTGCCTGCTAAGGGCAGATGTATCATGAGATTACCTGGAAGAGCTGCAAGTCGCATAAGAGCTGCCCTCATCATCAAACATTAAGAGGAGTTGGTAAGGGGAAGTAATAGAGTTTGGGGTTAAAGAAGGGGAAGTAGTATAGTGTGATCTTGCTTGCAAAGAAACCAATGGCAATCCGTCACCTGAGCCGGCTCTGCACCAAGAAGTGATGTTGGCAGGCATATGAGATGTGCATGAGGGCATGGGAGCCTCAGCCCCCTGGCCAATTAACTTGTCAGGGGCTCGTCTTGCAATGACCCAGATGTAGAGCCACCTTCTTGTGCTACAGCAGGAATCATACAACTCCTTACCCACATAATAAAGAACCTTGAAACTAATTACCCTTGAAGCCAGCACAATTTTGCCACTGAGCTGGCCTTAAAAGAAAGGTACCTTAACGATCTCAGCAATATTTAAATGCACTTTCCCGTACTGTTACTGCAAGGAGAAAGAGACCGCAGTATCCTCAACACAATGTGGCACCAGCTCAGTAAGGCCAATGTATGCTGCCTATGCTGTCCTTTATATGCTCTCAGGCAGAAAGCATAAGGCAAAGCAGCTGGTGCCGAGTTCCTGGGCTCCAGTAATATTCGGGAAAATATTAAAATGTCAAGATAACTCTGGTGATTAATAGTCTACCTGGAGAGAGCCAGCCAGGAGCTTTGTCTAGGGGAAGCTGTGACTGCTTGAAAGGCAGGTAGTACAGGCCAGGGTTATATACCTGCTGCAAATAACGTTTACCATGCAGATCAAAAAGTGCATATAATGTAAAATAGATCAGTGTGTTACTGCTTCTGTTGGAAAGATCCTTTTGTTACTTGCAGTTTGTAAGTTAAAATGCTACCATAGAACAGCAAGCTATTAACTAGTCTGTCATCAAAGAGCTGCATGCAAACGGCAAGTTATATATTACAGCTATATGTTTTTTGGGCTAATCTTTCTTTATCCTAATCTTGCAAAAAGGGTCTAATGTGGGTAGAAATAACTTCTTATTGAAGAGAACCCCTAACAATGCTGGTATGTTTTGAATTCTGCATTTGCGCTTTTTCAGACTTTGAACTCCTAAACTATATTGCCTACAATGACAATCATGGATGACGTGACTCCTATACCTTGTAGTCCTGTCTGATGTAACATTCCCTCTATACTGAGTTACATACATAGGATTGTATTTATGCAATGTGTGAATGATGCAAAGTGCTCTGACACCTTACACTGGTATGAGAGGCGCTATTAAACTAAATTAATGTAAGAAACTGGGTACTCCGCTACATAATGCTTCCAAACAGGGCGTTACACGTCGGTGATTGTTCAACAACTTTGAGCAATGTTTTTAATTTTTAGGACACCAAGGTTTTGGTGAAAATGTACTGTATTTTGTTCCGGAGACAAAATATTTCTCTAGTGTAGCCTGCAACTAAACTGTAGTCCAAATTATCTAGAGGACTAAGTTATAATAACAAGCCCACTTGGTAATCATCTTTTTTCAATTGTTTCTCTAACAAAATACTCTAGTGTACTGAATAACCACATACCCCTTTGGTCACTGGAAGTGCCATGACTGACTAATTCAAGTACATTGCATGATGTTATTCACTTTCTCCGTTTAGAGTGTTTTAACAACATTTTGGTTTATTTTGGCACATAAGCTATGTAAAAGTTGTACCTTAGAACTCATAGACTGTTAAAAATGGCATACCCTACCCCAGTATTGTCCTTTCACCAAATCAGCACATACAGCACTGAAATTGTCCCTTTTCAATGCATTAGTGATTTTAGCTAATTTATTCCAAAATTGTGCTTTAAATGCACTTTTGAGTTAATCTTTTTCAAAATGTTCACAGGGCAAGGGAACCTCCTATCAAAACCTTACTATGAGGAAGGCTTCCTTGCTGAAATTCGGATCAGCCAGATATATATTACCTCTGACTTTTAGCAGAGCCAGTTGAAAATGTGGGTGGAGCTAATATAGTAAGTGGGTGGAGCCAGTGGATGAAGTGGGCGGAGCCAGAGAAAAGTAGGTGTGGCCTCTGACAAACATTTGAGCACCTGCACTTCATATTTTACAAATTAAGCACTGCAGTTCCATCCTTATTCTGTGTCTCCCTCCATCCTTTCACTGCGCCAGTCTCTCTTTCCTTTTGAGCTAACACACAGTTGCAGATTTTGTCTTCCTCTTCAAATCACTGCTTTTTTCTGAATGTGCCCATCTCTATTTTAACTTTCTTTTGCTTTAATGTATCCTCAACTTAATCACAGTACCTTTTGATTTCTGCTTTCATTCTTCATTTTTTTTGCCTGTCTTTATTCACTGAGCACTCACTTTAAGGCTATCGTCTGATCGAGCTACAGCTCCCATTTTTGCAGTCAAGGACTTTCTAAACTTTTCTGTCAACCAAAGTGAGCCTTGGACTTTATGTCAGCATTTACTACCTCATAATTTATGAATATGTGCTTTATCAGGAAACATTAAGAATGACAAAGTTCAAGGGTGGGCAAGTAAAAGCAAAGAATAATATAAAAGTTTTATTTGTTTTGTGTTTTTAGTCCCAGGGCCGTTTTCATCTGTGTCGCTCAAGACTGTAGTATACCTCAAACTAGTTTGTGTATAGGTAACAGCCATGGTGTGTTGAAGAAATGATCAGTTACATGTTTAATCACGGCCTTTTCGAGAGAAAATACTGCGTGCCATGCAGATGTTAGTGAATGGAAGTGTAGGAAAATATACATCAGATGTCAGAGTTGGGGTGGAGTACAGTCTCTTCATGAAAACCCTTATTCTGAAGTCACCAATTTCTCCTTTCTCATCACGTTTATCTCAAATGATCTTCACCCCCACTCCTTTGCTGGATGTTTCTGTGAACAGACATTTGTAAAACACAAGTGTGCAGATATGTGCCAGTAAATGTTCCTCCTGTGTCAAAAGTGCAAATGCCTTTAACATTTTGTTTAAAAGAAATATGTGGATTGGATAACTCACCCATTCTGAGCAATGATGATGTAACATGTATCAAGATGGGATTTGTCTGACTGCAATTTCATGGTGAATTCTTAAATACCTGTCAAAATTGTGATTGGTGAGAGTGTGGGGCCTTAACCGGAAGCCCCCTAACTCCTGCTCTCTAGTTAAGAAACATTGAGTAAAGGCTTAGGAAATTAGAATAATGCATTATTCAAAATATCAATTTCTAGCTTCCAAACGAAGCACTGCCAAGCCCAAACGCTGCCAGTGGGAAGAATGTGCAGAGTATTTCCTCACAGGCGTAAGGTGGGATGCAATGGCCACCCCCAAACTGTGCAATGGATGTGGCGGGCTTGCTTTTTTCCCCCTAATTTTAGTGAAAAATTAGAAATCATAATTAGTTTGCATCAATCTTGAAAACCTAAAAAAATGTGTTTTATGTTCTTTTTTTTTAACCAAGAGGGAAGGGGCGGTCACTCATTGTGATGTCAGTGGCACTGTTTTCTTTTAATTGAACAACTCATATTTTAAACCCAGTAGCCCCTTTACAGCTGATCTTTGACCCTAGGCGTACTTTGTACAATTAAACGATTTTTCTTGCCTTCCAGAAAACCAAAATGTGGATTCACCCTGTGTAGTTTCTCTTAATCAATGAGCACCCCCCCCCCCCCCCCCCCGCCCCTCCCCCCTACCTTGAATCTGGCATGAACCCCCAAGGCCATAAAGTGAATATAATGCACTTTAACAAGTTTTATGAATCACACTTATCCTTCAAGGGGATGCCCCCTCCAAATAAATATCCCATTATACGGACAATACTGAGGCGAAATGATTCTGGGTTTTCATAAACTATTTAAAGCGAGCTACAACTATTTCCTCTCATGATCTCCCTGAAATACATGTTTATTCAAACTCACTGCAGTTCAGTGGCATTTCCATTTTTGTTTTTAAAGGTTGTGGAGGAATCACCTGTTTCACGGAAACGCGGATTATATTTACCTTCTGCGCGTGCCGTATTCGCGCTTTTTTTTGCGCGATGCTCCGCGCAGTATTCGCGCATTTGCGCAGTGCACCTTCCAAGGGGTGCAGCACCTCCTCATGTGACATCAGTGCCCGTGGATTACTTTTTGGAAAGAATTCCACACACTCGTGCATTCATTCTGCAGCTCGAACCCTCCGTGCGCGAATACCTAGGCTAATCCTCGCGGGATTAATGCTGAAAGGTGGAGTCGAACGCTCATTAAAGGTTTTTTTTTTAAAGTCTGCTCCATGTCCTCGTGTAATCTGAAGAGTGTGTGAATAGTATGCGAGACATCTGTGATGGGATCAGTGTATTCTTAGAACGTGCACTGAACGCCTGACTGAATGGTTCGGGCTTTAAACCGCGCATCTTTTTGGAATGAGTGAGTGAATGAACCAGACACGAGCGCAGTACATAGCGCCTGGACACTCTCGCAGCTCCTCGCTGGCAGAGCCTGTAGATCCGCGCTCTCCAGTGTCAGACTGTCAGGAGATGGGAGGTCTGTCGAGAGAGTGACTGAAATGCACCCACTTATATCTAAACCTTTACTGTCAGGCGCATCACAGTATCTGCGCATCTGCCTCAGGACCAACGCTCCTCGCGCTCACACACAAGCACACATTCTGGGGACAGTCACAACATCGAGATGATGAAACCTGGGTACCCGGGTGCACTTTACAGAATTTCAGTCGCTTTTCACCAGATTCCAAGCGCATTTCTGATCTGACAAAAAATGTGCAATGTCTGTTTTGGGCTTATGTGAATGCCCCTAAGAGATGGGAGTTCACCTTTCCCTTCCTTTGGTGGTATTAATAATTGGGGGTTCTTTCAGTTGCACCTTTCACCCATGGGAATATACAGCTAATATAGGCTCAGGGTGGCCAGGCACTTAAGAGTGGAACACGTTATGTTATATATAAAATGAGTATAAAAGCGCCTTCTACAAAAGTGTGACTGCGCAGCGCTGTGAATATGAATGTCAGTGAAAGCAAGAAGCATCCTGTCATGTCTGATGGAATGGTTCTTTAGATCCTGACAGTTTAACTCAGATGTTTCTGCTGTACTCGCAGAAGAGACTGGCAATTATTTTAAGAAGGCAAAAAAACGCGTGTTTAGTCTGCAGAGCTGCGCCTTCTTTTCATGTCAGCGTGTAGCGCCGGTGCCCACCCAAACATCGATTCGGGGGCCATGTAGTCGCTTCTTCTCTGCGCCCGGTTATTAAATGGCAATATTATTAAGTTATTAACATATACAAAGTACACGCACCGGCTTTTCTGTTTTTGGATGTCGCAGAGGAACGTTTTGCACCTGGAAAGTCCTCATGATTATCACCAGATATTCACCTACAGTCAGGAGGAAAGTTGAACCCCAAGCACTCACCTTAAGGGGGCAAATTACAAGAACACTTCCGGATGAAATGTGTAGGAAAGGGTGATGCGGTCGGGGCAAAAGTTTCGAAGCAGAAACACTACATTCTTGACTCTAGCCTTTTTATTTTTAAACTGAAGGTTCAGCAGGTGAAGGGTATCCAATAAGGACCGTTACACAAAGTACTTTACCTGAGGTAAATAAATGCAAAGACAGCGGGTTGAGACATATATTTTTATACATATTTGGAAGTTAGGCGCACTTTTCAGAATACACTTGCAGCATTTATGCAGGCGCATAGACAATGTTATGTATACTTACATGTTAATTAGCACACATGATACAGGCGTTAATGTATGCCCAACGCCGGCTCGTTGTCGCCCAAAGAGGCGACCATCGGTTAAGAACACTTAAACTTCACACCGCCTCCCTTGGGAGGCAGGGTCAGGAGTGGTTAATCGTGTGCAGTCCTTGCTAAATTGCTGGGTTCCAGATGTTGAGAATGTCTTTTTTTTCTCCTATAAGATGCTACCTAACCGGATTGGGTTACGACAGAAGCGTCACCTTGGAAGCTTTTGACGGATGATTTAATTAACCATACATTAGGGCGCGTTTTTTTTTTTTTTTTGCAAAGAATGCCCCCACGATTTGCTCGCCCGACTCATCCATTTCGCTTGTCCCTGTTTCAAAAACTAATAGAAACCGCTCAGAAGAACCTGTGCTTACTAAAACAGTTCATTGTACGCTAGCATTCACTCATTCATTCTTCATCCATCATTAAGACGTTTGTATTCGGTACCCCGAACGGGGCCAGACATGTATCACTAAGGCGCAAGTTGTGTATATTATGGTAACGCAGTTCAGCTTTTGCACATCACTCCCAGTTTACCGGTATTTTTTTTCCAAACCCGGGTACCCGTCAAAAAAAAAAAATTACCCTTAGCTAAAAAGTCATCTCGCACTGCACTTCAAGGCGCTACGTGCACTCCAGCCTCGCGGATGTTGGTTGCTTCACCGGTGGCACTTTCTGTCGCCCGGGCATCTACGCCGACTTAATTCTGTGTAGAAGTGCGCACAGAGGCGTCTCGTGGCGGCGGCAGGGGGACTAAGACACGCAGGATGCTACAAAAAAATCCCCAGTAACTTTCAGTTCCTCTGGGCTCCCGAGCTGTGTGGCTGTTGTAAGCCAGCCTCAGCCTCCCATCCGAGAGGCTGGAGTGACGAGGATAATGATTCCAGGGACTTGATGGCTGGGGAGGGGAGTGCAGGAGAAGGGGGGAGGGAGGGGGAGGGCGAGGCAGGGGGATGGAGGAGCAGAGAGAGCGACGAGGTGGGAGGGGTGAGGTGGAAATTTCATTTCTCCCACTAAAGCGTTTGCTGAGACTTCAAGGTATAATCTATCCCAGACCCTTTCCCAGGGAGGCGAAACTTGGTGTGATCACGTTTCCCACACGATGCTCACGTTTGGTGCGCTCCAAACATCCCTCCCCACAAAGATAGGTGGCGTGTGTGGCGGGGTCTCTCCTCCCTGTGATAATACAGAGGAGAAAGAGAAAAAAATGTCATGAGGAGAGGCGTAACACGTCAGTCCGTCCCCAGGTCTGTGTTTCCTGGAGTGGCAGAGCGAGATCAGTCCTAACCTGCCCAGCAGGAGTAACGGTCCTCCAGCCTGCAACTCTTTCCACGCGCACAGCCGCTCCACCTTTCAGCCGCTCCACATTTCTTCCATGCTTTTGCGGATCCTTCATGCCTTTTTCTGCCCACTATTTCTTGCCACAACTCCAGCCACGACTTGACAGGTATGTTCTTCCATGTTTGTCCCAAGCAGGTATACATTTTAGAGGGTAGCTGTCGCTTAGGTCTGTGCCCCCCGCCTAGTGCGCACACACCGGTTTTGTTGTGTTTACACACAATTTTACCTAATACCTGTCCGCTCAGGTGAAATGTGTTATTAGACTTTATAGAGGTAAACTCGTATTTATCACGCCTAGATTCCATCTGTGGGGAGTTTATGTACAGCAAGTATTGCATTTTATCCAAATTTACCAAATATTGTGTTAATTTATATACACCTACCTGGTAATGGTGTCACACCACATGTAATGCACTTCGTATTTTCTAAGCAGTATTTTTCAGAAACACGTCCCTGGACGTATGTTTTTTTTTTAATTCCTAATTGTCGATTTGGGCCAGGTAGTAGTTGTTTTAGATGATTCGTAAATGTTGTTGTATTTTATTTCTCAGTTCGTGTATGTGTGTTGTGCCTGTGTCTGTGTGCATGTTAGTGAACGCCTCAGCCTATGCATGATAAGCAAAGAAGTGAAATTGTGAGCCTGTTTTTTGTTTGTTTTGAGAGTCACTTTCAGCATGGTCACAGTTGTGCTAAAAGTAGGCTTAACGTGTTGTTGAAGGTCAGGAATTAGGATAGGGGGCTTCCTAGCTCTGCAGAACTGGCAGTTTGAACTAGGCGTGTTTAGTGCAGGAGTGATGTCAAACTGCCCAGAAAGGGGTCGTCATGCTTTTGAAAATGTGTTTATCTGCCCATTTTCCTATCTCGTGCTCTCGAGATCCGGGTGATGCAGAGATTACTAGCGCCACACTCAAAAACATAAAAGTGCCGAAGATAAAGTTCGCAGTCTCCCCCCTCCACGGGCAGACCCTCACGTCCGCCTCGGAAAGAATGTCATTGGCGAGAGTGGTCCGTGGAAGGGTCCACACTGACTTACCTACCGCTCGCCCTGTGGTGTAACCGCATCTCTCGTTGGGCTGGTGCGTAAAGTTCAGCCACTCTAACGCGCCTCTTCCTGAAACTTTACACGCCCAGCGGTGTTGTCGAAGCGCTTCCAAGCCACAGTAAGGAAGAGCTGTCTTCCAGCTCGAGGGGGGCGCCCTTTTGACAAAATCTAGGCAAAGTGGTGTAGCGTTGGGGTGGGCGCTGTTAGGCAGAGCAGGGGTTAATTGTCTTTGTTTTACAGTTTGCATCTGTTGCCTCTTTTACAGCCCTCGCGTTTGAACCGATGCACAGAGCCCTTTAAAGCGACAGCATCTTCTGTCAAGAAAGGGTTAGGGTCTGAAGCCCAAGCGGCAATCAATTACCCCCACCCCTCCCCCCATCCCACGCTCCACACACCTAGGTACACAGAGACACGCTGTCGTGGGCATGGCACTTAAGAAGCAGCACTTAACATGGCACTGTGAGCAAAAGTGTGCTCGGCAAAACATTAGCAGATTAGTAGCCCAAATTCAGAAGGGGCAGGTTTTTTTGTGTGTGCCTGTCTTCTGTGCCTTGCAGGGCTGGGGGTGAGTGAGTGAATCCCTTTGTAAACATCACAAGTGGTGAGGGAAAGTCAAGGAGCCTTATAATTGCACTTTCATTTTATTGTTAAATGTGAATACTGCCTTTGGGTGTGGGTGTGTGTTTATGTGAGTGAGTGTGTGTGATAGTGAGTGTGTGATAGTGAGTGTGGTGTGTTGTTTGTGTGTGTATGTGAGTGTGTGTTTCTTTTGAGTGTGTGTATGTGAGTGATTGTGTGTGTTTGTGTGTTGTTTGTGTATATGAGTGATTGTGTGTGTGTTGAGTGTGTATATGTGAGTGAGTGAGTGTGTGTGTGTGTATGTGCGGTATGCTGCTGTCTCTGTGCGCGCACCACTGTCTCCCCGTGGCACACATCCCGTGCAGTCATGTGCTCGGGGGAGCCCGGGCTGCTAAGCGCTAGCCTTGGTTTGCAAACAAAGTTTGAGAGCGCTGCTCCCCGGGAGGAAGCGCCGGCCGGCCGAGCCGTGCCTGCAGCGTGCGCAGCGCAGGCTGCACATTCCCCCACAGCCTGGGTCATGGGATCTGAGTCACGGTGGAGATGTGGCTCCTGTCTCAGCACCAGCGACCCCCACACGGGCGCGGGGACCAGGGGCAGCGGCGCAGGGAGCTGGCGTCTGTGACTGTGGCTGTGAAATAAAGCTCTTGTGGGTGCCGCTTGGCGCCCTGTATTTGAATGGGAACCTGCCATGCCCATGTTGTTGCTGTGTTTGGTTGGTAGATAGAGTCTGCGTGCTGAGGCGGCTGCTGAATCAGGGAGCCGAGTCCATGCGAACTGCCATCTGATCCCCTCTTATCAATGAAGCAGCAGATCATGGCGGATGGCCCCAGGTGTAAGAGGCGAAAACAAGCCAATCCAAGGAGGAAAAACGGTAAGCATCGCCTCTCTGCGGCCGGCGGGCGTGGGGAGGGTTGCGGCGGGCCCGGGGGCACTTTGTGTGGGGGCAGCGGGGCTGGGGGCGGGCGGGGGGCACTGGGAGTCCTGGGGAGGCAGATCGGCGCAGGAGGAGCGGGTCCACGGTCCTGCACAGCCCCGAGCCCCGGGCTCCTCTCGGGGGCTCGCTGACACCCCGGGGCGGGGGCTGAAAGTTTGTTGCTGGGCTCCGGCTGCCAAGTCTAACGGTCCCTCCTGCACCGTTATTCGCCTTTCCCAGGGCTCCCGGTCGGCTGCGCGCTTAGAATAAAGTCCGGGCTGGGCTGCCTGGACCCCCCCACGTCCGTGTGCCCGAGGGGAGGGGTGGGGGTGGGGGACACATGGGGCAGAAGGGGTAGTTTCCACTGATTGAAAAAAAAAATGACTGTTAATCATGCCGGAAATGTGTGTAAGTGATGTGAAGACGCACACCCTGTCAGAAGCGGGAGAGACTCGAACATGCCCGGGACACTCGGGCTGAGCGGCCGCCCCCGGTGATCTGAGCTCCGGGGCTGCCCCCAGGGTGGCCCTGGAGCTGCCCCTCCACAGCCCCGGAGCCTTTGATCTCCGCTCAGCCCCACTTTTAGCAACTTTCCCACCGAGGAGCACACATGCGGGGCGGGGAGGACCCGGGCAGGGCTCTCCCACCCAAGGCAGCCTTTCATGTAGATAGTGCAGCGGGGCTGTGTGCCCTTCGTGCTGTGTGCAGGCGGGGTGTCCCCTGGTGGTGCTCGGCCGTATGAGGGAGTGTTGGAGCGAGCTGGCACCAGCCTGCTCGTCCCGTGTCAGGCGTTGCCCCTTTGTGGTGTCTTGCACAGTTGTTTTCTTGTCTTGCGAGAACAGCGGCTCTCTCGTGGGTGTGCCCGGAGGTCAGTGGGGGTCTGCCAGGCACCGTGTGCCCACTTTCCGCCGGTCAGTCTGCGAGGTGGTCCCTGCTCCGGGCACCCCTCCCCCGCCCTGCTGCTGTCTTTAGGACACACACATCTCACCCCGGGCTCAGCCGCGTCTCCCCGCCCGGCTCTTCTGTTGTTTTTATTAAATGTTGACAATCGATTTTCTGAAATCAATGTCCTTTGTGGGACTTCCTCCTTTCCTTCCAAGAACTGGAAACACACTGCAGACCAGCTGGGGAATACGCACAAGCCTCGAGCCCAGGACCCTCGGTTCCCTCCCTATGCAAAGCGAGATATTTCCAAGACAGAGTGAGATATGTGACGGAAGCGCCCCTATGCTCATTGTGAGTGTTTGTGCTTTCTTCTGATCTCTTCCCGTCTGACTCCCCGGATCAATAGGTGTCACTGACAGTCTGTGTACGTGTGTAACATATCACATGCGTTGTTGTTCGCCTTGTTTTCTTCGGCCAGCCCTGCACCCCGGCAGGGAAGAGCCCGAGTCCGAAGGTTGGGTGGGCCCAGAAGCAGTCACACATGTAATTAAATACCAGGAACGTCTCCTGGCCGCGTGCTGTACGCACAGCCCCTCTCCCACTGATGGCGCTGCACGCAGAGGGACGTGCGCGCACCAGGGCACAGATCACAGACCAGACACTAACTTTCTGGAGAGGGTGAACACTGGTGGGGGACCCGGGCACCCTTTACACGCCCACAGGACGCATTTCTCAAGGCAGTCCTTGCTTTAGGTCGTGGGCTGGTAAAGTAAGGCATGGGTTGTCAGAGGCGCGCGAGGTCCCTCCATGCCCTGACATTCTTGGCAAGTGCACCAACAAGCATTGCCCACTCTGGAGCTCAGAGGCTCAGGGGGCGTCTGCTGGGGACAATCCTAGAAACACGCCTGGGTGACACTGGCAGCAAAGGGGGGCACAGTTGTGGGGCACACAAAGTGCATTAAATGCGGAGAAAGAGTTCCTGAATATAGTGTAATGCCGGAAGGCCTGGCAGTGCTGGGCAGGACAGAGGGAAGCAGGCGTTCTTGGGGAAGGGCTGACCATAGTGATTTCTGTGGCAGGGGAGAGGGCGCCAGGCATGAATGCTGCCCCGGGGCCGGGTGTCAGGGGGTGGAGAGGGCCCGCAGTCAGGGCCGCCGTGACCGTGTGCACACAGACCCAGCCACGGGGGGAGAGGTGAGCCGGCGCGGCCAGGAATGCATGCGCTTGTCAGTAAGTTCGGTCAGATGATGCCGAGTCGCCTGACTAACTTTGTAACACTTTCTCTGCTCGCACAAAAGGGCGCCTTTCTCCCGGCCCATCCGGTGTCATGCCGGAGGCCCCTTCTGCCGCCAGAGGTGTCTTCTCTGGACACTGGCACATTCAGACTCGTGTTTAAAGTCCGTCGCTGGGCACTGAAGCCCTCTCACCGTCCTGTGGAAAGGACTCATGGGTGTGTGGGCAACGTCCGCTTCTCTGGTCGCACACAGATACACACCGTCCCCACCTCCTGTAGTGTTGCTGCAAGCCCCTGAAAGCGCACCGAGGCGGGCTTTTAAACTGTTTTACAATAGTTGCGGCTCTTTCCCAAAGTTAAATAAGTCTGGTTTGACATTTAAATCTTCACCTGCAGCAGGTTAGCGGCCGGGAAAAGAGGGGGAAGAAAGTACGCATTAAAAAAAAAGTTGGCGTCAAGTCAGGGGATAAGATAAAACCGTTATGCAGTTCATTACAACAAATATGACTTTAGCGTTGGTGATTCTCTGAAATTTCGGGTCTATGCGGCTATCCCATGGGATTTGTTGTGCAGGCGATGCATACCTCAGCCGACCCGTGCACACTGTCATGTCACCACTCCCAGGGCACACAGGGGAGCGTTCACACAAATAAAGTCTCTGGGGGTCGAGTGTCTCCCCCCGGCTGCAAGCGAGGACCCCAACCTCTATGTTAATATTGTGTCTTTTAGCACCACTGAACACCTCCACCAGATATCTGTTCACACTGTTACCCAAAAGGTAACTTCGAGCGCAAAGGGCACGCCGGCGTCGCAGCAGGGCAAGTTTTAACACACCGTGTCGAGACTTTCTATTTAATTTCTAACTCATCAAAGCTGTTTAAGGAGTTTATAAAACACAGCGCAATAACCCCCATTGCACACAGCCTAAGTGACTGACGTGTCGCGTGGCTGTGTCTCTTCTGCCCCAGTAAAGGGAACTTGCAGCCAGTTGTATAAAACCACATAAAAAAACACAACTTATGATGCAAATGCTTTCAGTGAGTAATGGAAAGGGGGGTGACATGTCACTGCTGCCGGCACCTAATGCGCGGAGAAAGGTGAACACAATACAAATGCGCAGGCCCCCAGCAGCCATCCAATATGTCCCCGAGCGCATCGGGCGGGAGAGGTGCTCAGTGACCCAGAAGGAAGCGAGCGGGGCGCTGCATTGACTGCCAGCGGTGGGAAGGGGCTGTTGTCCCTCCAAACTGTTTCTCTCTGGCCCCTGCGCGCCATTCAGCCGCCGTTAAAGGTGCACTGGGCCATTCGGACGGGGCCCCCCTTTGTCCGCGGCCCCATCACCATGGCTTCCCAAGGTAGCCCCGCGCGCACAGGTCGGCAGCTCCCCACACAATGGCCTGTCTGCTCCAATGTGTTCATTTACATGTTTAGAACGTCAATAGTGCCGGGTGTCCACTGTACCATTCAGGCCGCCTTTCCCACAGGGGGGGTCGGGGGTCTGGCAGGCACCTTTTTTTTTGTTCACTGCGCTTTACTTGCCTTCTTAAATTGTGGAAGAAAGGGTTGAAGGGCTTGACCCAGGCGCGAATATTTCACTATTGAAAATTCATACATCGAGATCAATAGATCAGTTTTTAAAGTCACAATGATGCTTTTTTTTTTGCAACGATTAAATTATCTATTATTTTTACTGTTGTAAGAATTGTTATCTTTATTTTTTATTATTTTTTTAAATGTTGCCGTCTGTATAGTTGGCTGCTTTGGCGCCGTTGAACAGAAATAAATAAATCTTGCTGTATCTAGTGACTTTTGTATATGTTTACATCTCTCTGTTTATGCCAACAGCATCTCCCTACCACTTGGAAAATCTATTGAAAGAATATTTAGACTGTGGGGAATATAAACTTAAAAAAAGTAAGATCACAAATTTCTTCATCCAGCAGTTTAAAAAATATATATAATATTCATTAGAATCATTAGAATTTCTTTGGCCATTTCATTTGAATGCGTAGCTGTTCCAAGTCATTTCCAATGATCTTTCAGTAGACCCATTCCTCATTTATCCACTTCTTAGGAGTTAAAAAGTATTCCATGTCTACTGCCTTGTTGGGTGGAGCTTGTTGTTTTGTGTATGTTCAGTATTTTCTTCATAGTGGTGATAAATAACTTTGTGGTGCTGAACCGTGATTGCACATCAGTGTTTGTGAACCTGTTTGTGGGTTGTGTGTGCATGCCTGTCCCTGAAATGCTTTTAAGATTTTACGGCTACGCCTAAGGGGGAAAGTAACGGTTCCCATTTTTCATCATTTTGCTCCATAATGTTTTATTTTCTGACACTGTTGTTGATGCATGTTGACCTGTGGTGTATAAAGGGGGGTGGGGGGTATTGGGGGGTGGGCAGAGACCCGCTTGTGGCTCGCACTGTTAAAAGGAGAAACTTTTTACCCATTTGTAGCACATTTTCCTGCCTGTTTGTGGAAAGATTGTTTGCCCAACAGGGAAGGCAGAGAGTAGCTGCACCGTTAGCTGAACCCCTGACATGGCGGTCTTTTGAATGCCTTAGGTATGATTTCACTTTCGCTCACATCAATGCTGACCTGAATGCCTTTCATATCTGATCCGCTGTGTCTCTCCCAGTAAACATCCCCTGAGGGGAGAACAAAGAAAGGAGCTCTTCTTCTCCTTAATCACAATTCAGCCCTTTCACCGCCGGCAGGCTACATTTGCATTCTGCAACAGAAAGCCAAGATGAAAAGAGGGAAAAAAGGGAGAGCGGGAAGCGGCGAAGGCAAAGGGTGGAGGCTGAGTAAAATAACTTAGGTGTTTGTGGCTGTTTGTTGGGCTTCCCTTAGTTACAAGCCTTATATAGCTCATGCTCTACCCAGCCTTGGCGCTTCTGACAGGCGGCTAGTGTTACAAGATGGCATGCCTGTACTATTCATGGCCACTCGCTCTAACACTTGAGGTAAAAAGTGTCAGAGGAGGATCAGATTCTACTGGGAGAAGTCTGTTATAGTGCGGGTCAGGTGTAGCCACTTTCAGCTCCTGACTCCTACCCGCTGCTATTATTTTGGTACCACCGCCCCGCCGCGCGACCACGACATTAGGGATGGGCCGCCTGACTTGTCGTTGCAACTCCTGAGCACTGGCCATGGATACACAATCCCTCTGGGACAGCTTTAGGATGCACCGAAGGGAGAGGCCCTTGGGCAGCCTCGCGCTTGGAGGTGCGCCATGCTTGTGAGTGAGCCCTCCTAAGCAGCATTTGGGAGGGAAATGGGGGACGCACCTCAGGATGGATAGCTGCGCAACCCAACAACCCCACACAGTTCCTTTGATTGGTTTCTGTCAATTCATTGCATTATCTGAAGGAAAGCTGCCAAGCCTCCCCTCTATTTTGTTTCTAAATATGGACTCTAAAAATGGTAGGGATTTAGGTTTATTCTTTCTTTTTAATGAGGGGTTTATTTATAAATGGATCATGCTTGCTGCAAAGTATTTAAGCCTTTTCAGGCTGACCTGTCACATTTTACTTTGTTCTTCCGCCTCCCTTTTGCAACATGTCGATGCCCAGCACACAGTTGTTGGTAGCGGGCTAACACTGGCTCAACAGATATCTTAACTAACTCCTCTTCCTGTACAGAATCCTCTTCCTACAAGATTGTAAATCTTCTGAAATTGTGCTTTAGATTTCAATGAATTTTGCAAAAGGTGAACTGAAAAAAGCAATCTGGCAGGGATTGCTGAACTGTATTTTCATAATATATTTCTTACTTAATGCTGACTTTGCTTGTTGAGAAACATGAACAAAACACATGACACAGATTCCTGCTTTTCCCAGACGATTTAGGAACTTTGGTACAAAAAGAGATTATCCTTACACCTTACACCCCGCTCCCCTTCTACCCCCATGACCCAAGCGAAGGAGGATTTAGACAGATTTACTTCAGTAAACACCTTTGGACACTTGGGGGGAATGCAGGAGTCTCTCTGCAAAAGGAGCCTTTTGTTGTGTGAGGTGCTGGGATAATACTTTACCAGGCAGCTGTGATATTAACCTATGCAGAAATGCTGGAAAACGGTTTAACTCTTTGTGTGCTATTCCCTCTCACTCAACAGATAAGATCCCCTTTGCAGGGAGCCTTCTTTTGAACATCTCAGACATGATTGTTCCTGTGGAATTTGCATAAAAATCAGTCACACGTTTTGATACCCACTCGCTTTCCATTCAGCCTCTATTGTAGTTGTTTGTTTTTTCACCCCCTGGGAACATTTCTGATCAGAACAGCAAACAACAATTAAAAAAGTGTTATTTCACATCGCGGAGAAAGGCTGTTCCGACAAGTTTCTAAAAATATGCGTTGTAAAGAGTGTCTTTAAAATGTTCTAGGTGTTATAGTTAAGGTTATGCTGCGTGGGGGGGCCCTGTTGAGCTTGTGATCGTTTCTATAACCCCCATAATGAGATCCCCTAGATTGTGAAACACATAAGACTATCAATTTTTGTCAGTCAACTTTGTGCTCTTCTCGCGGTACAGAACAGATGTAAATAAAACTAGTCAATGGTGATTGCTAGTAAAGTTCCTTAATTGTAATTGATAATACTGCTCGCTTGGTTGTGTTACGCCAGTACACAGCAAAGCAAAATCCCACCTGTGATTCCTTTTTATGACTGGGTGTTATTCTTTTGGGCATCGGAAATACTGTGGAAGTGGGAATTTTCGTTTGACATTTAATCCAATTTTTGGAGTTGTAAAGTTAAAGTGCAAATGTTACATCAAGCAAAAGCTTATGGAAAGTGAAGGCTATGAGACATGACAAAATGATCTGTGCTTGCTGTGTTGTTGTGCCAAGTGTCAAGCCGCAAGCTCCCTTTCTCGCTGCTTCCTAGTGATTTGCCAGCACAAGTCCACTTCCCCCCTATGTGATGCAGCAGTTTTGACGATGAGTTTTATATGTGAAGCCCCGACAGTAGGTCTGCTTGTCAGGCTGCCACTGCTACTATGATGTGTGGCTTGGACAGTGTCCGGCCACTCCCTTAAGAACATATGTGGTCTCGATGATGTCTCTCTTTGTGGCAAGGTGTTCAGAGGGGTACATGGATGATTGCAACAGGGAGCTCAATTTTCAAAACTCACATGTCACAGCAGTACTGTAGCTGCTCGTTCTTCTGGGAGGCTGGAAGAAAAACCTCACAGCAGCTCCGTTGAACTGTTAAGCCTCTTTAGCAGTCCGAATAATTGAACATGTGGTTGTCAAAAAAGTCACATATAAACCAGACATTGACAGTGACGTCTCTCTGGTCAAGCTAGATTCAGAAACTTTCATAGCCCAGACAGGTAGGTCCCTCTCCGCAAGCTTTCATTGGACCTCTGTGAAGCTAAACCTTGACTCTCTCTGTGCGTCTCCCTAGTTTCCCTTAGGAGTATTCATTTTTATGTAACACAAAGGATTGTATGATGTTGCAAGTTGTTTTTTAAAAAGATGCTCAGTATATCTTACTGATTTTGACAAATGGAGAGAAGCTCGTATCTGTAGTTTCACATTGATCCCCGCTCTGTATACCGCGCCTACATGTGTGCTGTCTGGTGTATTCTTGCTCAACCTTTATTATTTCATAATCCTCTGTTCACATGAGCAAGTAAGTTAGAACATTAGTGGCGCAATAGGGGGATTTAAAAGGTTCCCAAGCTTACTTTTGATTCTGAAGAATAGGACACAATATTCTTAGTTTATTGTATAGCCCACACTCATGAAATCATGTTGTGTTGTTTGTATAAATTCATGGGTCGAGTTTAGTTTACATGGAAGTGTTTAGATCGAGACTAATATAATTCAATATATAGCAGTACAAGTTTCCTCACTCTGCCTGCCTATGCGCCTCAAACTCCAACACAAGGTATGGAGGTCGATCAGTGAGTGTGGCATGGCTTGCATAGAGTTAAAGTTCAGTAAACGTGTCCCTTCTAGTTCTTTTATAGGTTGTGATTGTCCTTATTCTGGTAGCACTTGATGCATGTGTTTATATGTTGGCATTCTGATACATCTTAGTCTGTTCATAGGTTCATAGGGGATGCTTGACCTCTGGCTTGTAGTTTATGGTACAGTTCAAGGTCACTTTGAAGATGGAATGCTCATTTTGTGGAGCAGTTGGAGTGTTCACAACTCTGCCTGGGGGCTGAGTTTGCACCAGTACATACTGTGGCAGTGAACCTTACTGGTCACTCATAGCACACAATATCTTTGAAATAATTGCATGTGAGAAGACACAGACTGTCTGATAAAAATGTTATCACCTCCTTCAGCCTCCCCTTTGATAATCACCTGATACTTTTGTTTTTGAATTTGTTTCTGTTGTTTGTGCTTGGACACTTTGTCAGTGATATTTAGCAGGTATCTCCCAGGTTCCCAAATTACCTTCTAATGTAACAGTTCTAGACTCTAATCTTCATACACTCTTCATGTATTTCTAATATATAGTGATTATGTTCCATGCCATGCAAGATTTACAGTTCTGCAAACTATCTACTATAAACAGGTGCAGCAGAAGGTAGTGGGGGGCAAGTATAGATATATAGTAACCAGAGAACGTGACATTGTCATGGGTTGATATCAGCAATTTCAAGATACCGCCATTTGTAATGTTGTTTAACTGAATGGCCTTTAATCTACGAAACACGAGATCGGAAATTTAGACTTAAAAGAATGAGTTGAAATGGTACCCTGCATCAACAGCATGGTTGTTACTAACTGGGATCAACGAATGAGCAGTCTAAGGCAAACAGGTAGAGAAAGTAAAGGAAAATACATAGGATTTCTGGAAACTTTATATGGAGTGCAGCAACATGTAATATAACCTGTGTTTAAAGATTTGTCCCTAAATTCACTTGAAACCAACTGTTGAAATTCTGTGCTGAATCAGTTCCCTTTAGTATGTTCTGGAATTTGTTTTATTTTGCAATCAAATATTTATTTGGAAGGTTACGCTATCAAACAATATATTCAGTTTTTAACATTAAACGGTAAATCTAGAAAATGTATAACAAATAAGCTTAGGAGCGTTGAAGATGGAGCTTAGTGTAAGAAAGCAAACTTAAAACTGAGCCGAACAGACATCAAGGTCTTTCAGAATAATCTTCTCTGTAGTCTTGACTGGATTTTGCTCTGCAAAGCCATTTCTTCTAATCTATTGCTTGGGCCATTGTTAATCATACTTTAAAACTTTTCTCCTGAAAAGGAACTCTCGAGACAATGTTTCTAGATCTTGCTTGAGTTTCAAACCCCCAGCCCACAACAAGAAAAACAGTAGGCACAAAAGTTTGACTGTCCCTGTGATGGGAATGTGACGCACACTCTGGAATGCCCTTGCAGCCAACATGTCTGCTCAAAATATTCCTCCAGGCCCTTAAGTACACCCATTTTAACTTAATTGTCTCGGTCCCTGCCACTTTAATTCTTCTCATCACCTCATGCTCATTTAGCATCTTTAGTGCATCCTAAACATGTCCCCATATTTCAGTGTTAAGCAGTCATATTGAACTCCGTAACACCCTATCCTCAAAGGTATACAGGGACATTCAAAGCACAAGAATTTTGTGAGCAAAAGTGAAATGTGGAATTCAAGACACATGTTGGACAGACACTCAAAGACTACTTGAAGTTGTCCAATTCTCAAACAAAAATGGGATCTCAAGATTTGAGGGTGTGAGTGCAAGTGCCTGCTCATATCGCATCTCACTTTTGCATGCGACATTGGGAAGCAAAGGAAGGCATGCGTTATTCACTTACAGATTGCTTGTAGGCAAGAACCTCATTCTCAGAGGTGAGCGGGGATACAAAAGGTGTGTTATAGATTCATACTCACCAAGTGCTTCCATGTAACTCATTTTCAAGAGTGAAATGTGAAATCCAAAGCATGCAAGGGACAGATTGTCTATTAGTGCCAAGATCACAAAGATTTTGGGGTGAGAATGTATGACTTATTCCTGACTCTGTCCTAAATTTCCAAGTATAAGCCACACCTGGTCAAGGAGAAAGGCACTGTGAAGTATTTGCATGTTAGCTCCAAATGTGTAACAAAATCTAATGGCTTATAGGGAGCAGGCACTCACCAAGTGTCTATAAGTACCTAAGTGTCACATGAAATAGAGAACCCAAAACCTAAAGTACCAAAGCAAGTCGTCTAACAACAGAGTAATTCCGTCACCTAGTCTACAAATTAATTTTGTCAGGCTAATACCTCCTTGCCCCTTCTCGAGTTCTCGAGCTAGTGATAGTGTTTGGAATCCGTAATTAACATGAAATACATCTTTTATTATATTTTATTTATATTATATTTTTCTTTGGTAGAGTCAGTGCCTAGGGTTGTTGCACTGTGAGGCCACCAAGATTTTGTACTCAAACATTTCCTTGGGTGATACTAAAGATACGTTATCCACTTGCCCCAGCAGAACTATTACACACTGGATATAAGTTTAAATGAAGGGCCTAAAACTCTCAGTTTATTTTGCAAACAAGTACATGAAAATAATTCAGAATACTACTTTTTGTCATACCCCTCCAACAATAATGATAATGTTCAGTTCTCCGCTGCTTTGTGGCTGGGTTTGCCTATGTCAGTGTATCATGTACTGTACAGGACCTTGCCTGGTAGGTGAGTGGGACCATGGATTCGTGATGCAGTTGAGTGAAACTCGTGCTACATTTGACTGTTGTGGCTAATAGAAGCATTGGTTGCGAAGAATGGCTCAATAACACATTGGCAGATTAAGATCTCTTTTTATCTTTCGAATTCGTTGACATTTGTTGAGGAACTGTTTTACTTTTTGATATCTCTGATGTCACAGCCAGTATCTTTTTTGATTGTGTTTTTCTGTTTTAACGATAGTAGATGAAAAGCCTGCGTCTTATATTTAGTGCCCGTTACACCAAACCTTCCTTGCTCCATACCCCCCCAAAAACATGTTCTGCCTTTTCTCTGGTTTTTATTTACGCGTATTTCTGTTCAAATGTGCTTTGCAAACTGTCAGACCTTGAGAGACAGGGGCTCTGACTTCCAAGTCCCAGGTTGCTTGAAAAGGACTATTTACATTACAGTGTGATGTCACAGGGTCGGAAACAGTGTTGACCACAAAAAGACATCTGCCAAGTGCCCGCCCCCCTCAAACAATACCCCCCTTTCCCCTCTGCTTGGAAAGGAGGAGGCCCTGAAAGAATTTTAATGACTTTGGTTGTGAGCGTTTAAAATTGTCGTAGGCCGCACTGCTGCCTGTGCACAATTATGTGTCAGCTGCAGTCTGCAGTGCAACATTCAGAGGGGCTGTTGACGACTGTTAGCTTTTCAGATAAACCCCATTATAATGCAGGGCCCACTGTTTCAAAACAGCTTCTGTACATAAACACAGCAATTTGATATAATACAGCACTTGCTCGGGAAGGGGGTTGTAAATGCTCTCGTGTTCAAATTGATGAGCAAAGGTCATCAATTAACACAGGAAATGCTAATAAATCCTGGCCTAGGTAATCCACATTTATGCCAACGCTAAAAGTCTAATGAGAACATTGTCTTCTGTCGAGCATGTAAAGATGTCAAATTTCTTTTGAAGATTTTTGAGAAATTGCAAGCATTGTACTTACCTAGCATCCTCTTTGAACCTGTTTGAAATGTATTTTCTTTTCTTGAAAGAAACCAGTGTTTTAAAAGCCACTATCTCATTTCAGCTGGGTTTTAGAGTGCAATAGGCACCACATAAATTAAATTACAATTATACCTTCTCCACTGGCATTCATTAACCAGATCTATTATTGTTTTTATCGGTGCATGTGTATTTGTGGACTAAAACATTTCCTCTGCTTTTCCCTTTGAATGCCAGGGGAATATTCTAGAACCTTCTCTGTCCTAGTCTTTGCAAGTCTTACACTTCTGATGAAGCGGCAGCATTTCAAAGCGTTTTTTTTCCCTCCAAGTGCTAGTTTCTAAAAGCAAAGTTTGAAGCAGCCCCAAACACTTGCAAATGTGTGGAGTTTTACACTTAGGTAGCAGAAAAGTGTGAGGTAACCCTGGCCCCCGAAGCCCGGACCACAAATGATACGTGTCAGTGGGTTCTTTGATAGGGCTTCTCGCCACGGTGTTTTTGTGCTGTCAAACTGCAGTGTCGAACAAACACCTCCTCTGGGACAGAGTGATAAATGCACAGACAGGCCGGCTTCAGCCAGTCTCAGCAATCTCCCACAAGCACCACCCTCGCCTCCCCCCTCCTACCTGAGACAGACGTTTATGCAGAACCACCCAGGGATTTCAACACTGTCAGCTCTGAGTAATTATTGATACTCCCTAAATGTGAGGAAACAGGATGACAAAACTGCGCAGTTTAGGCAGAGAGCAGCTCGTGCTGCCTTTCGGGCTCGCGAACTATTCTTAAGAACTGTTGCCAGCCTGCTCACTTGTTCGTATTGTCTTGCTTAATGCTTTCAAGACGTCGTTTTTCCCCCCCTACTCACTACCGCTAGCTTTTGTGTTTTTTCAAAATGGTTAAGGACTGCACGCCCTATGATTTAACCTTTTTAAACAGTATCTCCCGCGGAAATCTCTTCTGATTAACCTTGCTGCATCCTGACGATCATCGGGCGCGTGTTTTTGTTTCCGAATATTGATAAATCATTTTATTGCCTTTCCCCCCCGCCCTAGTGTGGCGAAACAGCGACTCCGACTGCAATGTTGCTTTTGCGCTTCGTGTTTTAGTGGCCGTCTTCGCGTGCGAGGTACTGTAACACTTATCTCAAGACGGCAAGAAAAGAGTAGCCCCTGGTAATTAAAGTAATGAAATATTCATTTACTCTACCTTTCCAGTAGTCTCACAAATTAGGCTGCTGCATTTAATGCCTGCATCGCCTCTTTTTATTCTAATGGCTGTGCTTCGCGTCTGCAATTAGGGCTAATTCTGACAGTTACCATTTCTGAGGGGTGGTAAACAGAGAGCAGGATGTGCCGCGGTGGCGTTACACGTGAAAAGCCCTTGTCTCTTTAACCTTGTTGGGTTTTTTCCTCGCAGAGGTTACCTTTTCCCAATGGTGCAAAATCGACTTGACATAACTGTTCATCAGTTTCAGGGTTTTCCCTGGAGGTATTTGCATCAAATCAGCCCAGTCAAGCTTCAAGTTGAAATTGGCAGGCCAGAAACTGACAGGGCAGGGGCAGGGAAAGAGACAGCTAAAGTGCAGCCACAAACCGACAGCAGCAGAGCGAAAGACAGAATGTCCCGGCTTTTTCACGGTGGTGGAGGGCCAGGCCTTTACCATAAACGCTTCCGGTCTGAGCGGAGCAGGGTGCATGCAGCCAATGCCAGTATGTCCAGCAGCCCTCTCAGCGCTGAGACCAGAGACAGTCAGACTCTGTGTCATTCTGATTGGATGATTGAAGGAGATGGGCTTGGGCAGTCACTTTAGCTCATTTTGACATATTTGGTACCCACCCTTGAACTTCCTTGTGCAATAAGTAATGCAAAGGGTGAAATCGTCTTGAACTGGGCCCATGCTATCGATACCCAAGTTTTCCTCCTTCCCTGTGATTCTCATAAGAGGAAAACTGTAATATTGTTAATTGAATTCCTATGCACATTTGCTTTGTACAGCTCAGGTGGTAAGTTTACTGTAAATTAAATTTTTTTGCCAGCTAGAAAGCAAGAGCCTTTTCCCAGAAAAGCTAATTAAACGTGAGCTAAAACAAACATTCCCTTGAATAAGTTGCAGAATTTACCCCATTGTTTGTTTTATGATATCCTGGAACTCCCTGCTCAAAAATGCACATGTAGAACAATATGCTAGCAGAGGAAATCTGTGACACTGTTTGATCGCGCACTTTGCGAATAATGTCGCTGTTGCGCTGTACAAGTGAAGCATTAATCGAAAGTGTGGCATGAAAGCAAAAAGACCCAAGCAACTGGTACGTAACGTCTCTGGATTTAAGATGTGCTTTCCTAGTCACCGCGCAACAACCCCCCCTGCCCCCCCTGTGCTGCCATCCTTCCCTGCAATTTTTCCCGCCACCCCGCTCTACCACCACCGCCTTTCCGACGATGCTCATCCTAAATTGAGCTTTTCTGTTTGGTATTTCATAAATAGTTAAAAATCCTGCTCACTTTCTACTGGGCTGATGGTAAAGACATTTTTTTTTTAGCTCTGCGCCAGGCAGCAATTGGCTGATCTGTTGATGCCCATTCGACAGGCACTGTTGAGCTAAAGTGGTGTGACGGCACAGTTTTGTTAAGCTGCGAACAAAGGGCTGGAGATGCCGAGCTGGCATCATCCATGTGCACATTGGCCCTGTCACAGTTTTCCTTGATTTAATGCTCTGCTTATTCCTAGATATTAGAACAGAAGTTCCACAGAAAAGGCCCCCATAGGTTATTTAGCAACCTTTCTACAGCAACCATACTTCAACACAAAATCATACGTTTGACCCTCTCTCAGATCCAGACATTAAACATAAACAACCTAATCCGCGAAACAGCTGATCACCCCATTCCCTGATCCATTGCATTTTGAAACAGAAGACCCAGTGTACAGCAGAACATGTCTTATTAGGGCGAAGGAATTATTTTCCTTTGATCAGACACTAAAAATCACTATTTCAGTGCTAGATTTCCGTAAAAGCTTGGAAGAAAAGGATGCTTTGTGAGTCAGTTTTTGGATCGAAGGTAGACTTTTGTAAAGGCAAGGATTAGTGGCACAGTAAGCAGTCTGTCATAAAAGAAGCCTCTCACAGACCTGGAGTCATGTGGCTGAAACAGATAACTAAATGAAGCAATTTTATGGCGACCTCAAGACACATTAACAGAAAGTGAAGGAAGGAGAACAGTGATAAAAACCCTGAACACAAGGCCACAAATTCGCGTTTATCAGCTCCTTTAGGGAAACCCTGACAGTTTGGCGGAACTTTGAGATGAGAAAGTTTCCCTGCAGAGGCATTAGGGTTCGTTTTCAAACTTTCTATGTACTTTTAAGGTTGACTGCAAGAGTTTGCTTGGAGATTAGTTAGCTGGACTACATTGCGTAGGTAGTCACGGGTAGCAGCTCGTCGCTAAAAAGAATGCTTACTTGGTCAGGGTAAGAAGATAGAGGGAGCGATCAATTGCTGAAGCTGTAGTTCAGGTATTTTCTTTCTTTTTTTTCTTATAGAAAAAACACAGCTTGTCCTATCACTGCACCAACCGGTCGCCTCAGCCCCTTGACTGCCATGTTTTTGTTCTGGATCAAAGACTGTACGCATGTCTAGCCCTTTTTGAGCACTCTTGCTTAGCCCGTATTTGCCACTCAACTTCTTCATAGGTTGTGTGGCTCATTCATAAAAAGTGTCTTTTAGAGCACCGTTACATGTGGCAAGCCATGCTCTGATGACTTAAGTGTCATATGCAAATAGGTTAGACCTAAGCTTGAATAGAAGGGTGATCATTGCCGCATGTAAGTGAACACAGCATTCTTCCAGAAGGGACTGTTGCACTAATCTCAATACTTTGGCCACTTTCTTCAGTCTCCTTTTTGTGTTTAACCACATGCGTGCAGCGGCTTTTTTCGCGCTGTGCGGCTTTTTTCAAAAAGCCGCGTTACATGACGAGCTGAGCTCGTCATGAGCATTCGAGCCTCACAACTCATGACGAGCTCAGCTCGTCATGAGCACGGAAGGGGCTAACCAAATTGAGATAACACAAATGATCTGGAAGTGAGAAGTGCCAGATATTTGACTGTATCTTTAAAATTCTATCTTCAGTCCTGTACTTCAGATTATATTTTGGGCCAGCATATATACATGGCCTTGATGCTCACTTATTAGACAAATATTAGTGTGTGGGCGGAGCAACATTATATAGCCCAGCCAGTTAAAGTATGTTCCCCAATGCTTTGTGGTGGCTTTTGACACAATATATTTATCATTGGTTCACATTAAGCTGTGGTGTGGGATGTCAAGACTCCAGTGATGATCCAAAGCACAGAAGAAGGGCCATAACGAATTGCACTTTTCACTTCAATGATTTCAAAATCTTTACCATTCTTGTAACAAAGTTGCAATAATTTATCGCTCAATTGTTAATCAATAAATGACACGGACCTCCCTCTAATTAATAAGTGATAGTGGCTATGAATTGCAGACCTTTGTATTCCTAGGACCATCCCAGACAGAAAAAATAAAATAAACATATATATATATATATGTAGAGAGAGAGAGGGAGAGATAGATAGATGTATGAGTCACAGACAGTGTCAAAATATTTCCTCCTCTTTAGGTCTGAGTTTTAACAGCACAGATGTAAATAGACTTATTGCTATCAATGCATCATTTTATCAAATTACTTTCTTCAACCAGCCTCTTTCAACCACTGGTTTGAGACTTTGTCAGCCACACCTTTGATCAGTCCAGTAGAGTATTCTTCTGTCATCTAATGCTATTGGCTGCTTTGGTGTATTCTTTGTCTGGCACTCAAGGGCTTTCTTTCAACTACGTGAGGGACTACTTTATAACTATAGTCCCCACCGTCTCCTCCTGATGGCTCCCACCTCTCTGTCTTGTTATAATGTGTTAACACTAGACAGCCTAACCACAATTAACCAAGAGCTATCGTCCTGGCCAATGCTTCCTTTGGAAAGCATCTACTAAGAAGATAGTTTGTCAAGAATGCACTTGGAGCAAAACGTCACCTCTCTGATATTGAGAAACCATAAAAGGTCAGTATCCTTTAGTGGCTTTCTCCAACTTTTACATCAGCAGGAAAACATCAAATTACTTTATAGACTAATATAAACTATTTCAGAATAGACATAGATAGACAATCTCATTCCTTATGGTATTTGATGGGAGACATTAAACTAGGGTTAAAAAAAATACTCATTCCTTGTTCAGTCCAACTTCTTAAAATTGAAGATGCCTAGCCAGGCTATGAAATCCGGGACCAAATTGTGTTAATATCCAATTCACAAATCCGTCTTCCAAAATAATTCCCCTGCAAAAAAGCCCCAAAGCTACAAAGCAGTTTCACTCAGCTCTAAATTCACATCTTTGGGTTTAAAACCAAGGCTTCTGCTGAAGCTCAGGTTCTGCAAATCTTCTGATGGCTATCTTCACCCATCCAACCCCTCTTACGCCCACCCGGAGAGGTGCATTGAATACTTGGCACCAAGAAGTTTTTAGGGTACAAGGACACGCAGTGATCAGAATGAGAAAGTGAAAGCCAGCACCCACTGTACCGTCTGGCATCATTAATAATGCGATAACCCCCAGGGTTGCATGACAGACAAAAGTAAAAATACTTGCAGGAAGGTGTATTCCCTGCACAGAATGACTGCATGGTAGGTACTCTGGAGTTAAACATAGTCTATCATACAGTGAATATTGCACTGGAGTGATGGTTAACTAACTATAACTCAATTGTTTAATATAGGACACCTTTTGCCATTGACTGTTGCTCCCTTAACCATCTGACCACCATGCAAATCTATTGCCAGTTCAATGTATTGATCTGAGAATGGTGAATTGTTCAGTTGACCCACTGGGGTACAGATCTGTGACCAGTTGTTAGAGCACAGTTGGCTGCTGGAGTTGCTTTAACTCAATGAACTGCTCATGTGGTTTTTTCATGCTGGAAACACTGTACAGTTAAATGCTGTCTGATTTTGTTTATGATTTGAGGGAGGAAAACGGACTTTTTTTATAAAAACGGAGGCATCGCAGGTTGGGCCATTTTTATGTGGCAACGGTATTGCTATAGTCACTATCGGCTCCGCGAGGGAGTGCTGCGGGGTGGTGGGGCGGGGGTAGTTAACTACGGCATACGGCCGAACGGCGATGCAGCGCGCACAATGTAATTTGTTTTATTTAATTCTTTACTTACCTCCGTTTGGCCGTATGCCGTAGTTTACTACCCCCCACCCTGCTCCTCCCCTGCCCCGCTTCACCGCCCACAGCACTCTCTTGAGGAGTCACCACTGGCTATAGTTCTAGTTTAATAAAGGTTTTTTACTTATCCTAGATGTTTATATAGATCCATGCTGTCACTGTAATGTTCATGCCTGAGAATCATCGTGAAATTGTATGATCAAGCAAATTATCTTTGGCAGCAACTCAACAAATTGTTAAATATCCTCCAAAAAGATCGTATTCACAAGGTTGAATATGGTATTGGTCATGATTGTTTTGTCACGAAAAAGCAAAAATAAATAGGGCCTTATTATGAGTTTGGCAGTTCTGTGGACCACCGTATTGGCAGGGTGATCTGAGCATGGTGAGCTCGGCAGTGCGACTGGCATAGTACGAGTTGGGCGGATCGGCTTTACGAGGACCACTGTTGGATTGCAGAAACCACCAGCAGACCATCGACCACCAGGTCCACCAGGTTCACAGTCGGGGAAAGGCAGCTGCTACATGGCGGTACAAGGGAGCTGCCCAGCCATCCATATTATGAGTTGCCTGTTCCACCAGTGGACCTCAGTGGTTCTACCGCCTGCTTCAAGGTGGCAGTGCAATGGACTTGGTGTGCATACTCACCCCTTTCATCTTCATCCAGACAGATTCTGAAGTGGATCCTTTATTCCATGTCCCCATTCACAGTAGGGTGTTCAGGCAGAGGAATAGGACCCTGTCTGCGACAATCTACACGCAATTCCTTTTCAAACCATATACCCATTGTGAGGACTGCCCACATTTGGGCAGAACGCCGGTAATAGGTGTATGGTATTTTTCCACATATATCATGCATATGTGTGCATCCAACACATCTGAAGTTGAAATGCACACTGGCGTCGATATATTTGGGAAAATTATTCACCATCACTGCAAGATCCCCACCTGCATACCGCCAGCCTCGCGGTCAACTCATAATCTGGCGGTCTTTGGATCGCCAGCGCCGTGGGCTGCTGGCGCGGGTAGACGCAGTCCTTGGCGGTCAGTCTACCAAACTCGTAATAAGGCCCTAAGTATATTATCATATTTGTGAATGAATAGCCATGATATGAAAGTTCCTGCAGTTCTAAAATTTGCTTGCGTTTGCAGACTTTTGGTGTTTGACCACAATAATGTAGTCAATACCAAAACTTGCTGTAGCTTGTAAAGAGAGTCGTACTGAAATCCAATAGAATAGAGTGGGCTTTATGTTCGCATCTGAGAAATATAGAGCTCTCACTAACCCTTAACCACATGGAAATGTCTTCCGAAAAGCTCCACTATATACTATGGTAAATTTCAGAACCTGCTATGATTTGTACAAAACCCTCTACACAGACCTAGAGAAAAAATGTGTATGTGATTTTTGTAGCATTATGGTACTAGAAAATGTATACTGTCACCTTAATCGTACCTAATGCTAAGCAATACCACGCAGCTCGGGCACAGCAGTAATCTGTGAGTTAGCAATATCAATCAATTTGCACAAAAAAATGATGTCGCTCATCCCCAGACTGGTTTTCCAGAAACAATTAGTAAATTACAATAGGAAAAAAATGTACAGTTACTGCATTTGTGTGCTGTGTTACGATCAACATACCAGGGAAACAAAACAACTTAATGCAGAAAAATCATCATTCATCTACATTATAATTGCTTCTTTTTCACATCTACGGGGCGGTTAATTAAAATTGTGATTAAATGCGGTCGCGCTGCCTAAGATGTCTTGCCCAAAACAGGTGGTACGGAATTTAAAATAAAAAAATGTAATTAGCATTGGAAATTGAGAAATTGCCTGTAAGAATCAGTGTTAATTTCAGTCAGTGATGAGGTAATTTATAAATGAATGCAGTGGAGGCTGTGCACATGCACAGTGGCCTTCCTTCCATTCCTTTGCATCTCAGCAAGCAGGTGAACATGTTTTCAAAATATTGAAGTAATTTAAAAATCAATCCGTGCATTCTGAATCTTTTTCCTAATGAACTACAAGTAGGGAGAACAGTCTAGATGGCAAAATATTCACGAAAAAATATTTTTTAACGTGCATTTTTGCATACACTGTCAGTAGGTGGAGCCTGTGGCATGAACAAGTGCCGATATTTACATTACAAAAAAGCAATGTTACCATTACATAGTGATTTTTCACAAGAAGAAGAGTCACAAGCACTTTACAACATGTTATTCGAGAATCCGTACTCATTTTATCTCTGTGATTGATGATCGACAGAATCCATTTTTTCTGCATTAGAACATGACCTATGATCTTATGCATATATGCATCTTGTGTATTAGCTTTTTACCTCAGTTCACAGCAGGGCAAATATGTTTCTGAAACGATTGGCAATTGAATCTCTTTCTTAAAGTGTTGACCGTTCCATATTAGCATAACTTGTGTTCGATTTATTAGACCCTAGGCTAAACTTTTCAATGTAGGAGCAAAAATGTTATGTTTGTAACTTTTTTTTATGCAGCTGAAGTGCTCTAACTTCAGTGTAGTGAGAGTGGCCTTTTTGATAGAGGAGCTGATTTCCCTTCACACCATACTATTTATTCTGCATCATGTCTTATTATGCAAGTAGGGCAAAAGTTACTCTTAGAAGTTTGAAATATAACCCAAGATAGGATTTTGAACTCGCCCAGCCAGCCACATACGAGAAAAAAATACCCTCTTCAAAGTGAAAGAGGGTATCTTTTTTTTCTCGTATGCCATTTACTTATCTAGAATACTTTACAAAAAAAATAGTAAATAATATTCGTATCTATTTATTGCTTCACAAATTAATAGAAACAGTGCTAATATCTTTATATGTATTATCTTTGTCAAAGACCTATTGTGGACAATTCCAATACCTACAGGGGTCTTTGGGTCAGCCCTTTGGTTACCATTGGAATTACAATTGGTGGGTTTCATTGTTCATCTCATTTGCTTGAATCTTATTCCACAGCTTTACTTCTTAATTTTGTGTTTGTCCATCCCCTAGGGCAACACTTTTAACCTTTTTACCATCCTTTTGAATGGATGATTTGTATTCTTCCACTGCTTACATTCAGGGAACACCTTTTTTATTTTACCTTTCACGCACCTTATGAGTGCAGTTGTTATCTTCTTCTCTCCCCATGTGCTCTTTTCCCACTCATATGCCCACCTTTCCATGTTATCCAAGCTCATTTGTTGAGCCTCTGCTATCCAAGCTGCGCTTTTATGTCATTTTTAAAATTGAATCTCCCAGTTGCTGACCCCACCTTGTTCCCAGTTCATGTTGCTGCTTTGCAGCATTTATTTTTCCTCACATGTCTGCACCATTGTTACTTGCCCACCTATCAGCATTGTATCTTTTTTTTACGCTTTCAAAGACCCATTAGCCTCAATATGCTCCTTGGTAGCTCCTTTTGAAAAAATAATGTTTCACTCACAGTTCCCTCATTGGTTTTTTACTATTCCAATATTTGTTGAACGCCATCATGGAATGGTAAAAAAAAATATGGTGGCTTCATCATGTTGTAGATGATGGCGCGACCAAGGATAGCGCTAAATGTACTATCATAAGTGAAAATGTTGAAGCAGTTTTGTATGTGCAAAAACTTTACTAAAAAATGTGCATGTCATGTAAGAAGCGAGAATGAAGATGGAGAAGGCATAGATTATTATTATAATTATTATTAATGTACTATGCAAGCTCCAATCTAGATAAGTTAGAATTCTGAAAAGCACCCAAAACATATCAAATCAAACATAATTTGTCATGTTCCTATCGTTGAAATGAGAGAGGATAAATAGAAACTAATTGAATCTTTAGTTAATGTTCATGGAGTCGTTTGTGGTAGTGTCTTCTAACTGGTATATAGCTGGAAACGTGATCCGTCCGTAATTTTTGCATCATATCAATCTGAATCAATACGTATCTCATATAGCCTGGACAATGGCGCCAATTCACACAATCATTCATGTGTATGCGAAGTAGTGCTCCAATAGTACTACTTCAGGTACTTTTAGATGATTTTTCGAATTCAACTCAAAATATTAAAATTATAAATTGGTAGTAATATTTTATAATTAATACAAATAGAAAGGACTGTGCTCTCTTTGCACTTTTAATAATAGGAAGTTGACATTTTGGGAACAATTCTCAAAGACATTTGTCATTCTTCCTTCTTCATGTTTTTGCTCTTTCTGATCCTCGTTGTTCAAATTTTAAAGCTTCTGTGTATTTTCGCTCCATTTACTTTTCCTACCTGTAAATCTACCTTTTATTCTGTCACTTACCTTTCTCTTTTCTCTATTCTTTTATTCCTTTGTTTCTATGCTCCTCTATTTCTTGTTTCATTACCTTTCATGTTGGATTTAAATGTTCGCCTTTTTTACTCAATGTCCTTTATTTAGTTTCCTTTACTTCTACTTTTCTTTTCAAAATCCGTCCTCCCCTAAATGTTTGTCATGTAAATACCTTTCTTCTCTTGTTTATTCTTTACATAACTCTCAGTATTTTACCTATATATGGCTACAATGACACCTTATAAACAGCTGCAGATGTGTGCTGTCAAAGACCTATTGCTTATAACACATTAAAATATATATTTATAGTGGGCTGTGGATAAGTCCCTTACTCTTTTTTTGGATGATCTCCTTGTCTCTTTCCCTGCATCTTTCTGAAGGGCTTTTTCTTCCTATTCTTTGCTTGTATTGCTCCTGGAACATTTCTTCTTAACCATGTTGTGATTTGACGACATGTATCCTTCCACGGCTTGCATTCAGGGACCTACATTTTTCTTTTTCTTTTAGTACTCCGTGGGAGTGCATGTGGTTCCTTGCTCTCTTTTCCTCTTTCATGTGTGCTCTGTCCCCTTACTACCCCTCCTCGCACCGCTATGATATAAATGTTGCTCTCCGGCCCTCAGTTCATTCATTGTTTCTCCAACCCTTCTCTGTCTAGCTTGCTTTTTTAATCAACTTTCCTCTCTATTACCCCCAGGCAACCCCTTGCTCATCGGCAGGATTTCATTGCTTCCCCCATTCAACTTTGCTGCTCACCTGTCCATCTCTCTTTTTTTTTAAAATATGTAAAAAAATTACATTTTCCACTTTTTAGCAGGGGCAGCAGCTTCAGTTTACTACAGGTCTCTCCATGATCATGTTTAACATCTTGGAGTGGTAAATTAAAAACAATAATAAGCCACTTCCTCGTGCTGAAGTTTTCTTTTTTTCCTTTTGTTGAAGATGAACAGCATTGGTAAAAAGCATTGCAAAGCCAAGAGGTCTAGGTTGACAAAACTACAAGACGAGCCCTATTGGCTTTGCCATTGCTTCCATTTCTTGCTTTTATTTTTTTAGGTCTTGCCTCAGACAGCTCATGCACTGTGTGTTGTGAGGCATTTTGTTACCTTTGAGAGAGCTTAGAGCCTGCCCTTTACATACCACTGGTTGGTTTAATTCTCGCTCTCATTTGCCTGGTTCTAAATCGGTAGAGCGTGGGGCTTCACTTTCTCATTTTAGGTTTGTCTCTTCCCAGGAGCATGGACCCATTACTTGTTTCCTTTCAATTATCCTTTTCACTTGCTCATTTTTTTTTCTTTATGTGTAAGCACTCCTTGACAGCGTGTGTGCTTTCCTGCTCTTCCTTGTGTACCTCTCCCCCTCCGTCATGCTCGCTGCCCATTAGCTTCCCGATACTCATGTCTTTATCCCACCCACATGTTGCTTTTTCTGTCTGTTTGCTTCTCCACAGACATCCATGTTGCTCTCTCTATCTTTCATTCATTTGCTCCTCCTGTTCCTCTCGCAGTCCATTTGCTCCATCCTGTATTCTTTCCTTGCACCTTATGTGTTGCTTTCCCCACCCCGTCTGCCTGTTGCTTCCCCCTGTGTGATGCTTTTCCTACCTCGGTGTTAGGCGCTTACATGCTTGCACCATAGTGCACTTGCCTACATAAAGAAGTGGCTGGCCCATGGCTTTTTTGATCCTTTTTAACCCCTTCGATGCTCATGACGAGCTGAGCTCGTCATGAGGCACGGTGCTCGTGTGCTCATGACGAACTCAGCTCGTCATGACCACACCCACTAACATTAGGACCCAGCACCGGGGGTAAATCTGCACCGCACACAAGGTGTTAAAGGCCATGCTGTACAGCATTGGGTATGCGTTACAACATGGCGAGAACCACTGGCAAAACCAATAGACCCAAAAGCGAGATTTTTTGGCTTTCCCAATGCTTGTTTTTCTGCTCTTCCTGCCCCCCTGCCCGCAACTCACTTAGTCTGCATCTGACGTCTAAAAACATTTTATTGCTCATGACACTCCACCCAACTTGCAGTCTCTCTCTCTGACTTGCTCCCCCACCACACACACCACCATTGCCCACTGTCAGTGTCCCCCTCTACACAAATGTCCCATCTTTGGACTTTTTTCCTCATTCTCTTCTCATAAGACTCCCAAATGCGTGACTTCAGCAGATCAAGAATAGATGAAACACCCGCACTTGCAACAAAATTAAAACACAAAATGTGTCCTTCACCTGTGCATTTTGGGATTTATCACCAGATCAAGGTTACCACAAGTCTCTCTCCATTTTGTGTCATGATGATAAGCATGCTTGAGAGTCTGTACAAAAGAATATGCATAGTTTGTAAGGTTTTGAGCAAAGAACCGAAGTGATGAACCTGAATATCAGGGGAATGCTCTGTTTGTTTACCCGTGGATAATGCACGCTTGTCCGCCTGGGAACTGCAGCAAATGGAAAGACGTATGCATGGATTTCACAGGTAACAGGATTACGTGGGCACGTAATTGATCCATTTGGGGAAAAAAATGACACTGCTCTAAGGATTCCTGGGCTTCAGAGATGGAGTTTTATGAAAAAGGCATTTGTAAATTCAAAGGAATCAATATGTCAATTTTATTACATCTTAGAGACAGCTGGGTTTAAAGGGAAGGCAACCCCATTTTCAAACGGATGCATCTATTCATTTATTTTTATCTTTAAAGGGTTATATTACTAAATTTACAGGAAGTTTTCCATACAGCGCTACCTTCAAATAGAAATGCTGTTATGCTTTCTGTTATGCTTCTAAAGCAACAAAAAATTGTCATGCCATTTTTATCAAAGGTGCTTTTCCATTGATTCCTCTGCTTTTCAGAACTTCACAATAAATGCATTTATGGACGAACCAAACCTTTTGTGCCATGATCAAGATAATGTTTGCCAGCGATATTACACCCCTCATTGCAGTGCATACTTTGTTAAAATGTTTGTTTTCTTGAATAGCTCTGTGAGTTATTTGTGATGCTAGATTTTAGATCATCACATGATTTCCCCATCATAAAGAGGATAGGTGAGAAGCTGAAATGTTTGCATTTTTTTTGGCTTCAGAATATTTACCTGTAATACGAATATTTGTTTACATAATGCACTGATCAACTGATGTGTACTTGGCTGGCCCAATTCACAACAAACATAATCAAAGCCAATAGGGCACACTTCTTTTATACTGACGCCAACCTATTACCTTAATTAAAAAAATCAAGATGACCTTGCTGCGTGTGGGTATCTGCATGCTGTCCATCTTTAATGTATTTCCTTGATTCCACATTGCCCAATGACAATATTTGCTCTGCCACCGCTTGTGAAGCCATTCATTGAGCATTGGCAAATCCAAGTGATGGAAGCAGACAGTAGCAGGCAGCAGTGGACAGCAGTGGATGCGGGGTCATGCCCATCTCTGGAAGGTGAGGGAGGATGACAAAGTTAGGGAGGGTGACAGAATGTTCTGGGTCATCGTGGAACGGTTATTAGGGGGGACTTTTTAAAGACCATGTCCACTTTTATGAAATGACATGGCTTAAAACACAGCCCATTCAGCCAGCCGGAACTCACACAAAATGCCAAAAACCTAAGACTGAAAAGAGCTCACTTTAAGTTCACTCTCTTTTTTGTATAAATGTATATCAATGTAGTACTATATTGGCAAGGCCGCTGGAATTATGTGATTCTGCGGCTGAGTCTTTTTTCAGCATTATTATGGATTTGACGCATTTCCAACATAATCAGTCCTGTAATGCATAATCTGCAAATGTTAACAAAATTAAAAAAAAACTGTTTCTAATGCAAATGGATCAAAAGTTAATAACAACTTAGTGAGTTGTACGTGCACAGTATTAAACATTGGTTATCTGGTCATCTTTCCGTTGCTTTTTCCGTATTTGGTTGTTAAACTGGCACTAATGAGGTGAACTCCTAATCACCTATGCTCAACAATCTTAAGCAGCTATGCTTAACAATCTTTTCAGTGTATTCTAATAGCAACAATTATCCAGCATGTGTTACAATAGGTAGCAAAAGCACATTTCCTTCCACAATTCTTATCACCTTTAATTGTTCGCTTGTGGTCTTTCTCTCAAATGCCACCATAAGGGTCTGATACATTTACAAAAATGTATTTGCAAAGATGGACTGCAGATTCGGATAACCAAAAGTGCATCTAGATTCTTTCACTAAGAGATTATACAATGTTTTGTTCATTCAAGACCATGGCCCACATTTTTAAATGATCAGTATCTCTGTTGAACTCCATAGGTGATGTGGTGATAACAGAGGTATCTGAAAAGAAGGGTGACGGTTGTTATGCCTTTCATGTTTTTATCTTTTTTTATTCCAAGACACACCTTTTTTGTGTTTCATGTAAATCACCCCACCTCACATTAACATTTCCTGACACCAACAGAACTTTGAAGATTTACTCATGTGATGGAGAAACATTACAATGAAGTTAATGGTTATCTATTTGAGATCACTAACATCATATGCCTCTTGTAGTCTCCACATTTTGCAAATGACTCCAGGTGAACGCGATAGTCCCTCTCAGCTGCCAACCATTTTCTGATGTGGCAGGTTCAGTGATCTACCAGGGAACTGTCTTTGATGCCACCCCCTGTATTCTACCTCTTTGCAATCTTTTTAATTCAAAGAAGGTGGGTGGCAGAAAGTGCTGCAGTGAAGACCTTTCTACAGGACTATCATACTGTCAATCTGAAGCAAATTTGCATTTGGATCTACCAACAAGGATTTATTTAAGCCAATTGTAGCTCCCTGGCATCCCTTTGTGGCAAATGGTGGCCATGCCATAAGATAGCTTCCCGCATTGCTCTGAAGGTAGCTAGCACTATATCCTACGATATGTATATTTTGGTGATGCACATGTGACAGATCAGCATAAAAGATTTATTGTGCTTCACACAAATAAGCTACAACTTGATATAACATAGAAACAACACAGAGTGGCCAGGTGTCAAAATATAGTAAATAAAATATTGCCTGACAGAAAAAAGGGGCTCCAAATATTCGTTTATAAAAATATCACCCATTGGAGTTAATAATAGAAAATCTACACCCAATGGGACAATATTTTTTAAACCATTTTTAGGACATGATTTCTCTGTTACACTCTATTTTAGGTAAATGATGTTCTGACATACAACCCACAGAATGCCTTGAAAAAGGGATGCTCCATTTCAATAACATCATTCAAAAGTTGTCTGAAAAGGTTTGCAAGTAATTTTTTACCTTTTCAGAGTACAATAAGGACAAAGTAGTGTATAAAGGCAGTTCCTTTGTGAATTCCTTGTCCATGTTAGAGGTAGCTCTACCCACCAAGATACAAATTATTAGTGGGTTGCGTATGCTCAGGCAATTGTGACTGAAGTGTCACTATAAGGAAAATGCGATTTGCTTTTGAAATACCCAAGCATGTTAAGGGCTAGATAAAGTCAAATGTAATGACATAGCTCTGCTTCAAATCATGAATGGAACCTGGTCTAGATTTAGGTACTGTATAGACAAAGTAAAAGCATAGTGTGATTAGTATATTTACTAATTTACCATTATTCACGGAGCAGTTTCAAACTCTCAGACAGATAAGACTTAACCTGCAGATTTCTCTGAGCAATAAGTCTTAATGTTCTTACAATGTTCTACTATGACAAAGAAGTGTACCTATAATCTCATGCAAGTAGCTGTAGCTTTTTTATTTGATGTTTGGTGTGGACATGCACCGACTTACTTAAAGAAGAAGTAGCCTACACGTGGAACTAGATGATGAATTCCCTGTTTTTCATTACACATCACCTGCTTGTGGTGAGATTTGAGTTCTAAGCTAACTGTCCTGCATCTTAGATTTCATAATGTCAGAGTTGCTACATTACACCCTCTCCAAAATCTATATAAGAGGGAGTGTGATTTTAAGCATATCATCTGCTTGTTGTCCGTACCATGTTGAGTAAACTTTAAAAATGTTCAATTTCATTCTCCCACTCAACAGTAGCGTAGCACGTACAATAGTGGAGGATTCCAGTCTAGTAAATAGGAGGCTGAAGAGGATGAGAGATACAAGAAATCAAAAAAGGATTAACTTTTTCTGTTGTGTAGCAACCTCTGTAGAGTGTGTCCAAGAGAAGCATGTTTGAGCTCCTAGTCATGACTGAACTTCTTTGTCAATGAGAATTGAAACTGAGATGTTATGAACGTATTGATCAAGGGGGGAATTCAAATGAACTGAAGTGTAACCATAATTCCCCAACTTCAGTACTTCTTTCAGCCTTTGACTGTCGATAACATTCTTTGCTGGGCCAAAATCTCATTGATGGGATGACAGGGAAAAATGTATTTCAATGAGAAAGACGGAGCTGGGAATGAGAGGGATACAGACATATATTTTGAGACCCTTAACTCGTTTTAAGGGCCCTTTGAACGCCTACAAACGTTAAGAACAGATGTTCTAAAAGGTGTTTCGAACAGTTAGAAGGAAAAATTAGCATTTTTGCCATTCAAGTAAATTCATACACATCAGCAGTGTATCCTATGTACCCAAATACCCTTATCATTTTATTTCATAATTGTATATACATAGGAGTTTGAATGAAATATTCTCCCTGTTGCAATAATTTCGCCATCTTGGGAGGGGTCTGCCAGTATTTCCAGCTCGAACATTTAGGGTGAACGGAAAGGGGCTGCAAACGGTAGTAGCTCTTTTGTTTTCATTTGGGAGCCGGTGCTGTGTCATTTCCGTGCACGAGGTTTGGTGGCACCGGGTGTAAATGATTCCAATTTGCTGTTGTTGATATTTCCCTTTTGTGTTCTGCTTGCTGACTGACATCTGCTATCATGCTAAGCAGGTGTTCCTGTGTAAACGAACGTGCCCTGTTTGTGTTTCGCCATCCTCGCTACTGCGCACCCAAATGAGCAGCGTGATTAAGAATCCTGTAAATTTTTGAAAGGAAACGGATGGCTACCCTACTAGAACATAATTACACCGTTCCAACATCCGCAGTTCACTGCTGCAGCCGTCTTGGAGAACAGCAGAAATTAATAATATATAATAGCATCACTCCTGTAATTTATAAATGAAATAAAGTATTGAGGAGTTTCTGCTGATGTGCATTTTCATGTTGATCCTTAAAGAGGAAGTATAGATTCTAATTTTACAGACGAGTATCATGGTTAGAAGTATGTCACCAGTTAGTAGTAAAATGGCGAAGGCTTGTGGAGAAGCTGTTGTTCTTGTGTACAATTGGTAATATCTTTACTCACTTCATCTTAAATATCAAAGACGTTGCACTGAAAGGTGCACACACGTATTTTTCTATCACAAGCACTATGCATTTAAGTTATAGATTTTGAATGGCAAATCGATAGAGATATTTGGTTTCACCAAATTTGGCTTTGAGAGAGATCTTGCTGCAGAAGCCGCAAAAAAGGAGGTTAGGGCGTATGCAGTTATTTTGGTGGGAGATGAACACACTGTTCTGTTTTACTAACTTCTCATAAACCATAGGATTATAGTCCATTGATGAAGTGTAGGAATTGTGAATAGGAGTAAGTTTGAGGAAGTGTTCCCACTGCGCCTCTGTTTACATTCAACTATTATATAAGTAATGCATTAGAGCATGTTGAATTCCTAATATGTCATATTACAGCAGCGGTCGGTACATGTATGTCCGGTGGGGCCGACAGACGACGGAATAGCGAAAATTAAATTAATAATTAAATCATATTCTGTCATCTGTCACCGCCCGCCCCGCCCCGCCGCACCATGCTTACCTGCACCGACCGCCGCTGTCATATTAACACATTTTCATCAAGAAAGCCCGGGTGTCTGGCATAAGTATTTAATTCTATGTCTACTTCGTATTTCTCTCCTAAAGCAATTAGTCTGTAAAGATATTTGTCACAGAAAAGAGTATTATTGGTGATCAACCACAAAAGGAACTTACACAATGCTCTGCCACCTTTGTAAGGAAAATGTAATAACTGACAAATAAAGAGGGGTGAATTGTAATGTAAATTACTTACCATTTGTCTTTAAATCTGTATGTAAAATAGGAATTAATGGCAGGACAGTTGTTTATGGTGAATATGGCAATATTGGAATATATATGATCTCAGCGTACATTCATAAAGGAGAAAAGTATTGAGAAACTGCTCCTTGTATGACTCAGTCTGACAGTAGGAAAAGCCAGTGTGTGCAGTGAGTTCATGTCCTTTCTTTGTGTTTCACTCACACTGTTTCTAGACATACAGGGTTTTCAGTGCTTAAGTTGACCCCTGGTTTCCAGTGCTCAGCACCTGCACTTAATTGCCCACACCGGCGCTTACGACAGCTGCCACATGGTGGCTCTGTTTGTATAATTTAAAGATGAGCAGAAAAGAAATTATTTATAAATTCAGTATGCATTAAAAACAACTAATTTTGCCGCCCAAGCTATTTTTATAGCTTTGGGGCAGGAATAGGCTAAATTGTAACACTTGTAGCAATGCGCTGGTTAGTAGTTGTGTAGGTACTTATGCAAATATATTGATGAATTAAAGATCAGGAGTTTTTGCAAATGAGTACTTCTTTCTCCTTTTGAGTTTGCTGCTATATTTAGTTTCTTACAAAAGTATAGAATATTTACATTTCCATGTTTGCTATCACCTTTTGCTTGTCCTAATATTCCCAATAAATCTCTCTGACAAATGATAGTCACTTTTAAAGTTGTCCTTTTCTGATAACTCGCCCTTAGTTGTAGGTTAAAACTTCACCAGAGAAGAAGCTGGTCTCATCAAAGGTGTACCTAAGGCAAAGAAAAATGTGCATTTGTCTTGAAAAACGTGACATTTTAAGAGAAGGAGATTCTATGAAGATGAAGTAAAATGAAATAAATGCTATTTGGATAGAAATGCACTTGAAGTTCAGGTTTTAAAGAAGTATTACAGATGTGTTTGTTATGGAATAGAATGGGTTTCAGTTTTCTTTACTGACATCTCATCTTTTCCTTTTTTCAGCCAGCAGGCTAAGATACTCTGGTTTGGTTTGTGTATAGAAGTTTGTTTTCCAGTGTTTTGCATGTTTTGCGTTTTTCCAATCAAAGGCTCTCCTCTCTGTAAACAAGTGTAAGTTTACAGAGGCAGCTCGGCTTACATTCTTTCCTTGTAATCAGAAGTGAAAATTATACCATCCTTTTTGGATCCATGATAATTATAGTAGGCATTTCACTATAAAAGAATTTTCTCTTTTTCACTTGTTGGATTAAAGCAGTCTTACTTTGAGTTTTGTGTATTATTATATTTATGATCACTTCCATAATTATTTTTGGTTAGATTTGATTTTGTGATCAAGATTGTGTTCAAGGTTAAGTAAGATGCTCACATTACTGGGAATGGATTACATCATTGTCTCGATGCAACTGTTTAACTAGATAGCAGATTATCCTTAAGAAGTGAAAAGTGATACAGTTGTCTCTTGTTCTCAAGTTAGGTTGACTTATGATTTACTTTCTCGAATTCTTTTGGTTTGACCCCTTCAATATTTTGACAGCCTTTTCTAAAAAAAATGTGAATGATTGACGAAATTCATCACTTTTCATACAAATAGTGATGGCAAAAAGAGAATTACCAAAGTAGTTTACTATTTAAAATTACATTTCTCTTTCGAGATACGATGTAGTCTTTACGTTTTACATTTAAAATATTCACCTCACAATTCTGTTCTCTCAAAGCACTTCAATTATATCAAAATGGCAAGCCTCAAAACATTAGCATATATGTCTTTGATTGTGGTACACTTGTGTGAGATCTCTGTCATTGGCTAACAAAGAGGTTTAAAGTGACAACCCCTTGAGGCTGTTTCTCTTGGAATCGATGGGGCCGAATGGCATTTCCACATTAAAAATTAGGTTGTGATATGCTTTGCTGGTTAGTTGCATATTGTTTTATGACTAGTTATGTTCACTGCATAGTGCTGAAGGAGGATCCCTTTATGAAGTGCAGCAGGGGACAGTGAAAAGCATTGGCTTCTAAATTGGCTTCTAAGTTGGATACATCGTTTCTACTATGTAGGATTGATGCGTTCATTGTCTTTGAACATTACTTGTGAAAGTTTTATTCTATTTGTTTTTCTTGCTCAATAGTTATCAATCATTATACAGGAAATGTCAAATAATGTACAGCTTTAAAACAGTCATACCTATGCACAGCATTAGCATATCGCCCCTTACCCTTCTCATCTAGGTACTATGTTCTAATTACAAAGTAGATTTTAAGTTTTCCAGACATATCATTTTTTAGCAATGGCAAATGATATTGTTATATGGAAAAATCAATTCATTATTCTATGGACCTTTGTGAAATAGTGATGAAAGAAAATTGAAAAGGTACTGGGGCAGATTTATTAAGATTTTTCTGATCTGGGGTTGTGAACATCATACATGCATGCTATATTTGGCCATTTGTTTTGGCCATGCTCCTCATCTCAAAATGTGTGCCTGTTGCCAGGGGAGCATTGCAAGCCCATATCTCAGAGCATCCAACATCCCCAGAAGGACATGCAGAAATGTCCCCTGGTTCTTCCTGTGTCTCCCATGGGAGCAGCTAACTATCCATCCCTGTCAGAAGTAACAAAGCAGAGAAGGGATAGAAATACCCCATGCTTGTACCTCAGGCCCCATATTCTGCTAAATGTAAGAACGCATGAGCGGTGTGCCACTCACATTTATTACCCCATCCAGCTAATGGTACCCATGTAATTTACAGATGTCACTTGTATGAGTCCTTTCAGGAAAGCATTGTCAAAGATGTTACAGTGGGTGAAGGTCTCGCCCTGTTCTACACTAGCAGGGCTAATGGATGCTAGTGTGTATGCATCGACTGTGTAAGTATTCATATATAGCTGACTTAAACTCGCAAGTGCTTGCGGCCTGGCCATCAGCCAGCCTACAGGTTCTGATAGTGAAACGTAACATGTGGGCTGCATTGCTAAATTTCGACCATATTTTCAAGAATCATCCCCATTATGTCAGTAGAGTGAGAGAGTAAGTGAAGCAGTTTTAGAGTGCTTTGAAAAGGATCCAAGGCACTGACTTGTTTGGTCCATACATACCTGACCCTCAGATTTTCTCCAAGTTAATAGGGCCTAGCTGGTTGAGACTTCCTCATGTATTGTCATCTATTCCTTGAACCCCTGTGGTATTCCTACCTCTTCCAATCCCATATTTGTATTTTATATAACAATGTATAGTAGTTTTAAAGGTGATGACGCAGCTACCTTTTACATGTCCACTATAGTATTCTTGTTGTTACTTCAGATGCTTTGTTTTATTATAGTATTAAGTCAAACACTTGTACATACGGTGCACTCTTGAAATTTAATTTTGGGGTCATCAGTGTCCTCATCATTAACACCTTCGACGCTTATGACGAGCTCAGCTCGTCATGAGGCACAGTGGAGCTGTGCTCACGATGAGCTGAGCTTGTCATAACTGCCGTGGAATGCCCACACGCGGCTAATTCCCCTCCTGTGCGGGCATTCTACAGGAGTGGGCGGAGTCATGACGAGCTCAGCTCGTCATGAGTACAGCTCAACTGTGCAGCATGACGAGCTGGGCTCATCACGAGCACCACGGTGCCACGCGTGACCCCTCCCCCCACACCCCGGGGGAATTAGCACCGCGTGGAAGGGGTTAACACTTGTGCCCCCCCTTTCAACCTAATTCATTCCAGTACAGCACTATTATCCCCAGGGCAAGCATTATGCCCCCCTTGGCAGGTATTGTTTAGTAAGCAGAAAAGGTAGAGCTCTATCAGATCCCGCTCTGCTTATGCTTTTTTGGTGTAAATCATAGTGGTGTAACAAAACTTAAGGGGGGTGCTGCAAGCTACATGGAGGGGCCCCCTCCAGACTCAATCAGGAGCTATCAGGCCAGGATACTGTCTGGAGGGGCTCCCTAGAGCTTGCCCCCCCACGCACCGCCAGGCTACAGGGTCCTATGTTCCACCACTGTTGAGAGTACGAAGAGGACTACCATGGCAATAGTGGATCCAGTGAGTTGCATGGCACAGAAGCTCCAGCTGCTTCACGTAAGGGATGGTTGTCTGCTCCTCTTCTGTTTTATCATGCAGACTGTGAAAGACGAAACCAATAGCTAAGGAAGTCAATTGAGGGTAAGGAAGCAGCATCAGGCACAGTGAACAAACTCCCTAGCATAATAACACCACCAATGCATTTTGGGCAGGACTAACGCTTTTTGTGCAACACTGCTGGCCTACACGAAGAGTGTTATTATTTGCAACAACCTAGAATATATGAGAAGCTAACAGATCTAGAGAAATGAGAGATGAGAGGTTTAGTATACCTCCTCCTCATCAATAAAACATCCCTGAGCTCCTCCCTCTCAGAGAGGGGCTTGTATCCCACACTAAGGCTAGGTTTGTAGTGCGAGGTGGCCCCTATGATGAAGCATGCCACCTAAGTGTGGGTGAGGGGGATTGTCCCAATAAAGGGACATTCTAGCACTCCAATATCTAATTAGAACCAGGGGCCTATTATTATGTTTTGCCATGATAATAGTGGGGAATTGGCTCCCTGTTGGTCTTTAAATTTCCTCCGGTCCTCCTGTTGTGTAATATATAGGATGGATCAAACCACACATAATATGGCACAGTTTGATGTTTGTGTGCTGACATTTCAGAAGGACACTAGTTTGCATATGGACAGTCATATTAATTACATCTCTTAGTGCACAATTTTAAACTGGTGTTTTTTTCTTGGTACAGGATTTCTGAAATAATTTTTCCTGATTGCACTTAATTTATCAGACAGGTGTTTGTTCTCTAATGTCACCGTTGTGTGATTTGCATTTGAAGATTTTACTGGGTGCACCGATTTTCTGTTGAAATGCATACAAATATTTACTTCAGGAGGCAAGCAGGCACTGTGGCAAGCACTGGGTATAAGATTGCTGCAAATGGTACAGAGCTGAATGCAAAAACAGTAGCTTTTAGGTTAATGTATGTATAAAATGCTTCTTATAGGGCAGTATTGTTAGAAAATGTCACCTGAGCAGATGTTAGAATCTTCTTTCCCCAAACAAAAGAAAAGGCTTGTCACATGGTGTATGCTTTGCACTGCTTTGTTTATGGTTCAGAGGCCCAGTGGTGTATTCCTGATTTGTGCTGCGTACTATAATCCCTGTTTTACTATTTCATGCTAAGATGTGTAGCTTCTTCTTGTTTTTCTTCAGGACGTACTTAGGCCCTGATTCTCAAATGAGGCTTGTTGCACACTGGTGTGTGACTAGCATGTGACCAACCAACATAAGCCCTACCCCCTTTAATGAAAAGGGGCTTTGTGTGTTCTGAGAGGGCTAAAAAGTGAGTTTGAAGAGATGCACTTCCTGTCCCTGTGCGAAAACCAAATTATTATGCCCCAAATTGACAAATCAACACTTAAATGCTCAAATTGCCTCATTTATAACTTCAAAACCAAGTCTCTGATTCACAGAAATTAAATGTGCAAATAGATTTGCTCTTAGGTACAATTATATCCATATGATCAAATCTGTACTTCTGAGTTAAATTCACATTGTGGGCATTTCAGGATAGAGCGCTTGCAAAAGCAGACGAACATCCTTCAAATTTGGAGATTCTCAAACCTTTTGCAAGTAGTTCTGCCCTGCTAAAAACAGCCACAGATTGCCTTCTATCAAATGCAGATGTAATTTCAGTTTCATGGTGTGAAAAGGACTTAAAGACTCCAAAATAGACATTGCCAAACTTTCGAAACATTATCAAAAAATCATAAAATATCAAGGTCTAAATAGATGCAGTCATACAATAATAAATATGCAACTGGTTCAGATATTTTTTCAAAGGCTAACAAGCAAATTTCTTCTAACGTCTAACTAATCTTGTCTTGAAGCATGCTTAAAATCTACTTTATCTATAAATAACAATTTCTTCTAATGTCTGCCTTCATATTTTAGTCCTCTTAAAAAAAAGTTTGAGTAGTAAATGAACCAATATGTTAATACAGTGGCATAATGAAACTTGAGGGGACCCCATGCAAAGTACATTGAGGGGCCCCCTTCCGGACTTACTCAGGAGCTCTCAGGCCAGGGTACTGTGGGGGCCTTTGTTACCCCACTGGTAGAAGAAAAACATCTGAGAAGTAAGGGTCCTTCATAAATCTCACAGTCCAGAAATCACGCCATATTTTTGAGAGTATCATACTGACCAATATGGTGTGACCAGCATTGGTGCAGCCATTCAGTCCAGTCCTGTCCATTGTGAAAGAGTGGCTCTTTCGGACAGTTAGGGAGCAGAACTCCTCTAGGACAGAACACATAGCTAGATCTGGCATGTCAACTATTGACTCACAGTGATAAGATGACTCGGTTGCCATTTACCAGATGGTCTTTCATCAAATAATTTCAAATCTGTGTTTCAAAGTGCTTCTTGACTAATGAATATGGTGAATGGTGGTGAACTAATGACTCACAAAAATATTGGGATTTTATGTAGTGCCGATTGCTACGGGTTTTCAGACAACACGTAGCTGCTAACCAACACTCTTCTGTTTCTGTTAGCCTTTTCCAGATGCATTAACTGCTGGATGGACCATGCTGAGATTAAAATCTATGATCTGCAGATTACAGACAGTCCTCAGCTCCAAGTATTTAACTCACTGAGCTTTACTACCACTGATCAACAAAATGACCAATGCATAACATTCTGTCTGTGGTACTGTGTACCGCTCACTGAATGCATAGCAGAACTCCCCTCTTCTATTTACGGTGACTGCTTAGAGCAGGCAGCGTAATGCAAATTAATAGTTTAGTGAGTAGTTATTCCTCGAAGAGTGGAAAATGCCAGAAAGATTTATCAACTAGGTTACCAGGAATGTTGAAGAAAAGGGACAGATCTTCAGTAACAAAACTAGCAACATGAATAAAAGAAACTAAGCTAGGACACAGCAGCAAAATAAATGTGGTTGTTCTGAATTTGTTGTTTATTGAGATCATGTGCGGCAGCACGTATGTTAGTGGCTCTACCAAGATCACAGTCGGTGGCACATGTGCTCCCCAAGCTGCCCATTGATGAACGTATTCAGTTTAAGGTGCTGTGCATCTCTCATAAAATTCTGATGCACCAAGCCCCCATTGGGTTATCTGGCTTATTGAAGCCCTATATGCCCAGGCGTGCTCTGAGATCCGCCAACCATAGGCTTGTCTGTGTCACTCGAGTAAGGAGAGCGAGGGCTGGGGGCCGTTCGTTCGGCCTCTTGGCGGCCAAACTCTGGAATACTCTCCCAGCGCACATTCGAGACATCCCTAATCTTTTTACGTTTTGTAAGTCTCTAAAAACCTGGCTGTTTCCCACTATCTGATGTTTAGACGCTTATGGGTCTCTCTATTCCTTCCTTGGTTTCTGGTTGAGCTGGGACGCCTCGTCGCTGAGGCAGCCATGCACATTACAAATCCTTTATAAATAAATAAATAAATGTTCAGCTTGCATATTGTCAGCACAGAAAGTTCTTTCCTCTTATGTTTTTCCTAACGTCTAGGCTTGTGATGAATTTGCACTCAGGTTAGTCATTGGGTCTAGTCAGCTTGGCAATGGCTTTCCTCCTCAGCATTTGGGGAATGAGGTGGAGATAGCAACACTATGCAGATTCAGTAATCTCACCATTCTAAACTCAAGAAACTATGTGTATGGCCGCTGGTCAGACAATGTATGGATTCTAGAGCAGCCGTAGGTTAAGGAGGTTGCACCTGTGCAACCGGTAAAGAAACCCCACTGCAACAAACAAATGAACAGAAAAGAAATGCAGGTTGGGTTTCAAATAACTGCAGGTCTCTCACAGGCCTGAGTAAAATCATTACTTTTATGTTTATTGTGAATCAACTTACAAATTGGGTGCAAACTATGCATAGCCTGCCTTTTTATGACTCTGGTACAGGGAAAGCCATTTCACCAAAATCACCATTATCTGTGATATAATTAGAAATGCACTCAGAAAAGAAGCCATACCTCCACATGTGTGTTAAACGTGGATCTCCCAAACACAATCTGGTTTGTGTTTCACTACATTCTTGGATGCCCAATGACCAACTTGTAGAAGAAATGGGGCAAACACTGCATGTCTTGAGTGCCCATCTTGTAACCCCAAACAGTGAAATATCTGGGTGATATCAGGATGCATTTGAAAGACAACCGATGTTTGCAAGCTTTGAAAAATTGCGCTAAAAGTTTTGGCAGTTTTCCAATCCATACCACGAGCGGTGAAATTTATGCACACAGTAAATTCCCCCCTTTTAAGTGCATTTTTTCATTGTTACATGGCTTTTAATAAGATAAGACAAACATTTGAAGTATAAGCAGGTATCCTTCTTGAGAGCTATTAAATAGCAACATTAGCCCCAGTACCTATATTTTGTTTTTTTAATTTTATATATTTTGGGCATGAACACTGAACACATGTATAAACTGTAGATGTTTTTCCAACCTTACTAAAAAGAAGCAAAAGCTATTATTTTCTTAATTCCCTCAGTTCACAGTGTGTAATTCTGGAATGACATGATATGATTTGCACATTATTGAGAATACAACAAAGCTACTCGCAGGACGATTTGCTGAATCAAGAGGGTGATTGTGTCTGGTGCCAGTCAGTCGCAATTAGGCCCAGCATCATGGAGGCCCAGAGCCTGTGCATCGTCTTGGGCAAGCTCCATAGAAATCAGCTCACCTGAAACTAATTGTCACAACAGAGACCTTATGCAAATGAGCCCTGGGGTTAGCGTGGGAAAAGGAAAACTGTCTCAAAGATAGGTGACCCACTGAGCAGGGGGTCCGTTGCTGGGGAGATCTTTGTTCAGTAAGTTTTAAAAAAAATCTCATTGTTGAAAATCCTAGAAACCTAGCTTATACTGACAGAAAGAAAGCGTGGCAAGCACACTCATCTGGGAGTCTTACAAAAAGGGAAACCAGCTCTCGCCCATACATTAAATTGGATTTTTAGTCCTCTGTAGGACTGAAAAAGGCGAATCATGTGCCAAAGTGACCGATCAAAAATAGTGTAAAGGTTTAACCAACTTCTGAACATGACTGATTGCTCTCAGAAGTATGCATACAATCCTTTATCTACTTCAACTTTTATTATTTGATAGAATTCTTTCATTGGACAAGCCTCAACTTTTGATATTTAATTATCTACCTCAACTTGTATTATTTGATAGAATTCTTTCAATGGACAAGCCTCAACTTTTGATACTTCATTATCTACCTCAACTTTAATTATTTGATAGAAGTCTTTTAATGGAGAGGCCTCAACTGTTGACACTTAAAGCAAACCGGATTCCTTTGGCGCCTTTTTGTTACAATTCCAAAAGGTGCCTGCACAATTTTCTTCCGAACTACTAGCACTATAAGACAAAATCAGTGTATATTTTACTCACCTCCCTAGCCACAGACTCCTGGTTTTTAACGATGTACTCGCCACAGAGTAAAATGGGTTAATGTGCTAATTAGGGGTGCCAAAACCCACATTTGATTAGAATGCGTTATTCCTTAAAAGTATAATTTGTTTGGATATCTGCAGCCAATGTTTCTTCATTTGCTCATAAGAAATGAGTCGACAAATAGGGCCAAAAAGAAATGATTTGATTTCTTTGGTAATGCACAAATGTGCAAGATTAGAGTGGACGCCATCTTGTCACTGTGTTGCCTATAAAATATGATCTCACTTACCCACCGTGCACCCAGGGGCCCAGACGGGATCTAGGAGAGTGGATATCCTGTTACATGGACAGCAGGGTTGGAAATCTGCTTCGGACGGAGGTCTTCCACACCCTCTTAGCAGACGACACACAGATGACAGGCTGAATACTGACCTCTTCTGGAGTTCTTAGAGCAACATGAGGTAGTGATCAATAGGGCTGCTCCTTACACTGCTGTTGCAGGTGTTAGTTTCTCTCCATGATTAGGTAAGTAAAGATGAGCGCAGTATGGAATCCTTTTGACCAGATCTGAATGGGGGCATCTGTTCATTTTGCTTAAGGGAATCTTTTCATAAGTGCTGCTATTCTACTTACACAGCGATTCTCGTTTTGATCTACAAAGTTCACAGAGCGTCGAGAATTATGCCTTTGACTAAGAAAACGTGTGCACAATAATAGTTCAAACTGCACTGCCAATGGCCAGAAAATTAAAATTCTAATTTGAATATTCGTTTTTTTCAAGTAGCAGCCTGTTTTTTTCGGTTAAGGGGAGATGTTTTTTTTCTGACGAGATTTTTCAAATGTTTGTTTCTAGTTCCTAAAAAACATTGCTATTTTTAATTTCAAGGTAATGCAGTCCAATAGTTAACTTTTTATTTTATCTCTTTCTTCTCTTTCCCTCTGTCTGAAATAATTTCCGCAAATAGAATACATTTCACAGTGGGTAAGAAGTGCTCAGCTTTCACTCATCAAACTTTAATCGCAACTGCATTTTAGTTTTTGAATAAAGAACACTTAAAAAATTTAGATGCAAATTATTTTGCATTATTCATGCCCTAAGTGTCCTTGTAGATTTAAACACTTCTGAGGCCACCTTGATTCAAGTAATTACCTAGACCCTCACTGCTCCATCATGAATAAGGTATTTTGTACAAGTAAAGTATGCATCCGATGAGCTTTTAAAGTGGCTTTACACTGAACTTGTGTATTGCTTCATGTGCATGAGTGATTCGAACATGCGTCGCAATCTGTCTCAGGTGGGGATTCCTGGCAGAGCATCCAAGAGTGACAGAATGAAGCCCAGAGTCTTGTAACATTCATTCTTTTTCCAATGCCTTCTCTTAAAATTTGATTGATTTGCTTTTTTGATTCTTGTTATGCATTTTCAAAAAAACACAAATCATTGATCCAAAAAAATGGCTGTGGTTATATGTTATTCCTCAGCGACCATGGCTGCCTCAAGGTGCTCACTTTAGGGTCTTTCAAAGCTCGCGCACATATGGCATTAATAGAACTAATAGAAGTCTTTTTGTGGTGCATCTGTCTCCCCATCTGTCTTTCCAAATTTCTTTAAATAAGAGAGTGGTGTGCCACCTGAACAGTTTTTCAGACAATATGATTAAGGTAGCTGCAAAGAGAACAATTCAATATGCCTATTAGCATGATGAAAATTCAATTACATGCTGAGTATAAGTCACGAAAGAAACTGAAAAAGGTAAGACGCTAAATGGTATTAGCTACAGTAACTGTCAGACGGCACACATCCGTATGAAGGAAACTGTGCATTGTTCTTTTGACAGAAATTTCAAAGAGCATATTATAAATCTATAAAGAGAGACTGTAAACTGAGCCATGTAAATAGAAGCAATGTCTCAGGAAAGGGCACATTCTACATTTTTTACTTGTACATCGTATTTGTGATCACTAGATGAAGAACTTCACCATCTACAAAGTTGGGATCTTCTGACATCCTTCCCACTAGAGGATAGTCTTACCTATATTGATCTGCTCGGTTGAGGAATATCTAGCTGCCAATCATGCATATTGCAGAATGTCTATGTAATTTGAGGTTTAATTTTGCAGCTCTAAGAAAGTTGTGCATCTGATGCTTCTACAAAATAAAGTGAATTGAATGTTCAATATATTGAAATTTAAAGGTGATAGAGTCCCTTTTCTATCTTGTAGGGGTAATACTCTCCTGCTTTGTGTTTACTGGTCTAAGTATTTAATCCATTAGAGACAAAATCCATTACAGACACCCTTTCTGGTGTGTTTTCAAAGAGGAGACTACTTTGCAAACTCTCTCTTGCACTGTCTTTAAGTTGGAAATTTGCATGAGATGGTGGTTGAGAACTTTAATGTCTTAGGCTGTTGCTAAAGGATAGGATTGTTACCACTGGATTTGGGCGCGCAATGCAGGGGCAGCCATTTTGCTTGGGCTTCTGCCCACACACTTTGAACAGAATTTCTGACTTTGTCGGCTGCTATCAATGGTATTTTTTTCTGCTATTGGTGTCTTGAAGCTCAATGTGTCCAGTCTGTATTAAAGAAACTCTTTGAGTACGCAATTGGCCTAAATCTCTTTAGTAAATACTTACCCTTTTGTTCAACATTGTGGCTTACTGAAGACTATCAACTATTGAGAGAAGAGCATGCATTCGCTATCTGAGAAAAGAGCAATTTATTCGTATAACTGAGAAAAGGGCAATTTATTTGTATAACTGAGAAAAGAACAATTTATTTAAATAAAAGCAAGAATTGTAGTCATCTTTCTATTCTTTAGGCAAGGCTGGTTTGTATTCTACTTGAAACTAAATCTGGAAACTGAGGCATTGTGAGAGTTCAGTTATTGTTATGGCCTAGAAATGTGCAACTGGGTCATAGCATGTGTGGTACCGGAGAGTATTAATACACCATGACAAAACTGTTCTGGAGTTCTGCTACCTGAGGTCAGTAGATTTCTGAGTATGAACCAATTGAGAATGCATATAATGTGAACTACTGTTAATGAGTTCGCCGTGTGTCCTTTGTAAACTCCCTGGGAAATATTGTTTGAGTTATAAATATAGATTAGTTGAGCATAGCTAATACCCTCTTGAACTTACCTTGGTCACCTACTGTAGTGTTAAAACTTAGCATGAACTTCCTGATCTTTTGCTTTTGTCTGCAACATTAAGATTTCAACAGAATAGAATATTGCAGGCTTTAGAAAAAGATGTTGGCCCTGGCACTTGATCATTTTTACTACATGTAGCTGTATAATTAATATTTAAACATTCTAATAATGTGGTTTGCTTTGTGTGCACTTTTCTGCATCACTACAATATATTTTATTCTGAACCTTTTATTCTGAACAATTCTTGCTTGTAAGGCACTGACTGCTTTTTCCTCAGAGAAATGAAAACAAAAAGCTACCGGAAATGTACCATAACGAAGAAATATGTACTGTTTCAATATCTAGAGAACAATGTATTGTCAAAGTCAAATCGCTTCTAGAGACAGTACATATATAATGTCCAGATACTTTTATTTTGGTTGCTCAGCATGATTAACAAATGCAGAAAGTGAGTGAGAAGCACTTATATTTTTATTTTACAACCACCTTCTCTTAAACAAGCATTGACAAAAGCCAATAGGGTTGGCATTGTAAGTTGTGTGATATCTTTCGGTTTCTTTTTTTAAAAACACATGCAAAAGATTTGGAAAGTGTGCAAGTAATAAAAAGTAGAACTCCTGCCATCTTAAGTTGGCATTCATATAAATAAATAAATAAATAAAAATCGCACATTGCACAAACAAATAAATAAAAACATGAAATGATAACAGAAGTTAAAGCAGACTTTCTACGATGGGGTGCACAGGTACAGTCACTCACCAGACTTATTGCCCCATTGCTATAGGTCGTGTGGGGCGGAAACGAAATAGAAATGGCGCTTGATTAGATCAAATGGTTCAAAAGAGCTTTTATGGAAAACATAAGACTGTCTCGACAATTGAAGAGGTCTTTAGGCCAGACCCAAAAATGATAATATTTAAAAATACAAAAGCCCTCTAAAAACGCATATGATCACACCTACACCTCTGTCTGAAATGCACGTATACAAGTCCATTAAAGGCAGGAAAGAAATGGAAACTGAATCGTTTTCATGGGAACTTTGTGGGAAGACTTGGTTTAGCTTTGCAGGTTATTTGAATACCGAGGCCAGTAAAAGGTTGCAAAAGAAGCGAATAAAGTTGGGGAAAGGGAAAGAAGGATTCAGTTTATTTACATTTGAAACTTCCCCTTCCGTGGGGGGCCTCGGAGCTGTATGTGGTAGGCAACAGTTGTTTCAGGTGCTGAATCCTTTTGCTATGTGTTAAGGTGTCCTAACAGTGTTATCATTCTTATTTCTATTATATTTTGCTATTCTGTCGTTGACCATCTTGGGGAGCATGGAAGGCCCTGTGAAATATTTCTAGGCATTTGGTAACACACAAAGGCCTAGAACCGTCAAGAAAAGGTGTCACTGTGCAAAATGGTGTTCATTTTGAAGATTTGAGGGCTGTGTACTTGACATTTCAGAAAGTGATTTTATTTTAGCTATGTTCCTCGTCACAGTGGAGGACAGTTAAGCACGTGCACACACTCACGCGCACACCTTCGCCACAAGTTGTAGTGACTATTTTAAACCTGCTGTTGAGGTGGAGCGGAAGAGATAAGCGCTCTTGACGTCATCTCACTTGCATACTTCACACATGAAGAGGTCGAGGATCAAAAGCTTATGTTAAAAATGTTTGGCCGAGCCTCTCTTTACATATTGAAAAGATGCAGAGAAATTGTTGAAAATGACATTGTTTTTAGGAACTGGATTTCTTTTTAAACATAGGCCAATGAAACATTATGCGCAAAAAGACAAAATGTGTGTTTTGCTCTTAAGGAAATTATGGTTTGTGGGAACAATGTAAAGATTTCATTGTGGTATACAAATTATGGGACATTTGGGTGGAATGTCCTGGAACTGAAGGGTCTTCTTGTGAAAAACTATTTGTCTTGAAATTACTCTGGTGTTTAATTGTCCTATTTGGGAGATGGGGCGGGAAAAATATGTTACATGCTCTGATCACCTGAAAGTTAAATGGACGTTGGAAATACTGTTTCCAGCATGACCAGTGCCTCCATCTGTGCTTGTTCAACTTATGTAAAAATAGCAGACATTTTAAAAGGTCTTCCCCTGTTCTAATGGAGGATAGGTTGCTGTTTGTGGTTCACCTCATCTGTATTCTATAATAATGATTGTGTGCCTTCCATGTGACGGCCATACACTCCTTCAGTCGGTGGATGTGTCTTACTCACATATGTCTCTCTATGTGCTAGAACTTTTACCAATGGTTTAGAACACAAAACGTGCACCTACATTTAAATCGTAATGGTCAGGGCAGGAGGTCCTAGTCTCGCAAGCTCAGTAGGCACTATACGTGTCCATAGCTTGGAGTTATGCAATCAGAAACCAATTGACCCAGGCTTAGCAGTGAAACTTGAGAAGAGTTATAACAAGTAGGAAAGAGTTTCAACAGTTTCGTGTCTCTGCAGGAGATTGTGTTAAACAATATCATGCTGGGTGGTGCAAGGCTGTTCTGGGGGGATGGGAACCTGAAAACACTCCTGTGGCCTCTCTATCGGCTCTCAGAACTCCTGAAGGTCAAACATCTGATGTTTAGTGCAGACTAACATTCCCTAATTCTTTAATGCTGTTAACAAATGCTGTCTACATGAGTCTGAAAGGGCCTTTTAGTATCAATGAGAGGTTTCTCATGCTCGTCATGGAAGGCCTGCTCTTCACCAAGCACTGCCTGTGTCTGTAGTTACCAACGTAAGGTCACTTGAACAAGTCTCTTGAACAGGTTCCTGGTCCGCAACAAACTCACCAATTGTTTTGTGTTGCATTTATTGGCCTAGCTTGCATCAAAAATAGGCACTAATAAAATGGCTTAAAATGGCCCTGTGGTTTGTTTAAACATGCTGTCGAGATGGTAGACTGTGTTGTGAACTTACAAATATTTGGCGACTGGCCGGGTCCTAGCAGGCACCGGGCATTTCCCTGGTGGGCCGGAAGAGTGGGGGCAGGATTTGGACCAGTGGGGGCTGTTTTTCGTACAGGGGGCCGGTTTTTCAGCAGTGCTGCATAATCGGCCCCCTGTACCAAAAGCAGCAGCAGTGGTCGCCACCAGCCCCCACCAGCCCCCTCCCACCCCACGGCCGGTCAGACCTAATTGCCAGGGCCAGTTTGCACTCCCAGTCAGGCCCTGCTTTTGCCTGTTTTGTAAATTGTGTCGGCAAGTTAGCCAATAGGATTTATGAGAGGCTAAATGCAGCACTTCCATTAAAATCAAGTTTTCACCAACTTGATCTCGAGTGTACCATCTTTCACCTACGTGCTTAAATAACCATGTTGCACAAATGGAGAAAATATATATATATATATATATATATATATATATATATATATATATATATATATATATATATATATATATATATATATATATATATATATATATATATATATATATATATATATATATATATATATATATCTTTAAAATATATATATAGATATATAACTTTGCACGTGATTTTAAGGAGTTTTATATGAAGCAAACCTGACTGCTGAGTTCAGTATTTCTTTTGACAGACCAGCTGTCATCTTTTCATCAAGGTACCCAGAGATGTTGTTTTGCTTCCACGATTCATTGTGATCTGTGTCACTAAAATGAAGGCGGAGAGTTGGTGCCGTGCCCATGTCTGAGTTCTGGCGCTCATCAGAGGTAGATAAGGCAGCCCAGGGTCCAGTCACCTCTCCAGCCGCAGGAGCCTGGAATGGCCGCAATGCGCTTCTATTTTTGTCTCACCTATGCGCCGCCATCCATCTGGTCTTAATCAATCAGTCTCATCCCAGAGCTTTGCTGCTCTCCCAGCTGAAATAATACACTTCCTCGTCACGATTCCGCCTGTAGGAAGGCCGCAGCTCGTGAGCCCCCATCCCGGCGCATTAACCCAGCCCATGGGTCTGTATACAAAGCCGGAAGTGGGAAGAAACAAGCGAGACCACCACTTCAGCACAATACACAGCTTAAAGGGCGGCACTGCTTTTTTTCAAATACCTGCACATAAATGTCTTTTCGGGGATTGTTCTGATTTTTATATAGCTGGATGATCATGAGCCCGCAATCATTAATGCTCTGTAAAACTTAAAGCGAAAGTCCAGTCCTCCACTAATAAAATAGCATTTTTGTGGGTGAGCGTTTGTGGGTTGTGTTACTTATTTTAGGAGTTTCACAGAGTACTCTGTGTACACTGGAAGCCACTTCAGAGGGCTGATGGTCACTGGTGTGGCAGGGAGAGACCCCATCACGTGTTAGCTGCAACTTCCTGTTTGTTAATTTTCTGTTGGGATAGGCCCGCCGTTGAGAGTGCGCCCTAGAAACTGAACATATTTCTGTATGCAACAATTTACTTTAATGTACTGAGCAATAAGGGGCATATTTACAGTCCCCTATCGCCACTATAGCATGACTTTTTTTATGCTCCTCTGGTGTAGTGCCAGTTCCCATATTTACAAGGTGGCGCTAAGCCACTTAAAGTGGCTTTGCCAACTTGTAAATATGCCCCTTCTCTCCCCCCCCCGCGGATTTCTGTGGCAAATTGGAGTGCAATGGATGTTATTGTGGGCATTCCACCGCAACACCCTTTGCTTTTTTGAATGATTGTTTATGTGCAGGAAGGGACACCTTCCTGCACATAAACAATCATTCATGGTGATTTTCTCTTTTTCTTTGTGTGCTGCAGAATTCAGCACACATGGAAAGAGCAAAAACAAGGAGAAATAAATAATTTCTCCTCATATTGGCATTCTAACACCTGGTAATCCTTGGCATTAGAATGGCACTGTTTTTGGCGCTGCCTCATCCTTGTAAATATGGGGCAAAGACAAAAAGCAAAGGGTGTTACGGTGGAATGCCCACAACAACAAGGTGTCCCTTCCTGCACATAAACAATCGCCCCTGCAGCGCAGGCACCCTTACAACATGGCGACAGGGTGCCTGAGCTTGCGCTTGGCAGCTTTTTTTGCACCAGCGCTTAAAAAAACAAAAGAGTGTGTCTTATTGTTGTGAATATGGAGCATCCTTGTGTTTTGAAAATGTCAGAGCGCAGCGCTGCTGATTTCGGCGCAACTCAGCGCGTCCAATTTTTTTGTAAATATGCCGGTAAAAGACTGAGCAATATGGCATGCATTTATTTAACTGCTCAAAGAGGAGAGTGTTTTTATGATACAGTCGAAAAACGGCTTCCCCACCCTGGATAGAGAATGTTCTTTATCTGTTGGTACATTTTTGGTACCATTATCCCAAAATATCCTCTTTGTTAAAATAAAACATCAAGTACAGCATATGTAAACTCCGACCTAAGCATGCCTTGGTGCCTTTTATTTTGTTTTCTTATTGAGGCATTCTGGATCTGAAAGAGAGTATTTGTCAGCTAAAGCCTCTCAAATGTTCTTTTGCCTCTGAAAAGTTCAGTTGTCCCACCTGTGGGAGTATGTCATTTTATCACCTTGCTGTCTTATAGAAAATAGACTTGTTTTTTTGTGCCTGTCCGGCTAAACAGGTAAGCTAGATCACAGAGAGTTTCTTCCGGGAGCAGAGCGGACACCATTTTCGTTGCAACAATAACTTGCATAGCTTGGTTATGATACCAGAGGTAGGGTTTATAAAACAAATATTTAAAAGAGTACAGATGGAAACAAGTTGGACACCCAACTCCTTTACTTGGAAAGGCATAGCGTAGAAAGTGTTGCTCGACTAGCAGTGAAGTCGCAAGTATTCTAAACAGTGGCATCTATTTATTTAGATTGGAGGCTAGGAGAGGCAACAAATGAAAACTCAAAATTGCTAATAATTTACATTTCAGTGGAAATTTCCCGCATGCTGTTAAGATACCTCCAAGACCTGACACAGCGAGCACAAATAGTTTACATTCTCCAAGCTGAGAGAACTCGACGCGCCTCAAAGAAAGGAGGCGGCTTGCGAGGTGGCAGATATGAAAGGCTGCACTTTTACACTTTTCTCCCTGCATGTATTAATTTGGGATGGCTCTTTACAGGCATTCATGTTGATGACCTCTCTATTCATCAGGTGTTCCTTGCAGAGAATCTACTGAGCCTACTTCGCAACCTAGGAGGTAGGGGGGACAAATAGGGATTTCTATTCAGCGAGCGGGCCCCATTACTTTCCCCAGCAGCTTATGCAAAAAGGTTTGTGGGGGAGGAAAAGGGTCTAAAGCAGAAAGAGGAGTGTGCATAACAATAACTACCTCTGTCCCTTGTGTTGTGTTCTTTTCATGTCAGGGAACCTTTTGGCTGGGCTGCCTGGGTAACTGCCCTGGAAGGTTGGAATATCCCTTGTTGAAGGAAGTTAGTGATTGAGGGCCTTCTGACACAACCTTTTGTTGTGCTGAGGTGTTTGATCCTCTCTCCCTTTCTCCTAAAACCAATCCCATCCCTTAAAGTTGGATAACCAGCAGTTCTGTTCCTCACTTGTCAGCGTTGGGAAAGTTACTGTGGGGGGGTTGCAGGAGTTTAACCCCTGAACCCCCTGCCTGTGCAGAAAGACATTTGTCAATTTCCTTCGTCTCTGCCTTGGGCTGGCAGGTAAAATGTATTTACCGATAAAAAAAGAACACAACAGTAACTAGTGTAATTTCAAACCTCTTTTATATTTGTGGCAGTGGAGTTTTAACAACGTCCGGCTACATTACACAACGTGTAATTGTTTATTGCCCGCTGAAACTGAAAGACAAAAGCAGGCCTAATACCCATTTGCATAACAAGATCTGGCATTTGCAATAGGTAAATGCCGGGCCAGTGGGGATGTCCTTAAAACAGTGTTGTATAGCGTGATGGGGACAAAAGGACCTCATTACAGTGGAAACTACAGAGGCCCACTGGCTTGTGTGTCAATGCTGCAATATATTCCTGAAGGTGGAACAAAACCTAAGCAGCAAAAGAGAAAAGCCGCTTAAAGGGACTGGTCAAAACCGAGCAACTTCTAGCTCCTAGAACAGTGAAGTGCAATCTACCCATAATAATGGCGCTGCTCGGTGCAGACGGGGTTAATAACCTAACATCATTCATGTAGTGTTTTTTGAAAATTGAATTTTACTGCTACAAAGTAAATGTAACAGCCCTCTGGAGACAGTATCACAGGCACTTTATTGTTTGCTAAGCTGATGTCATCTTTCTACCGGCTGACTTTAAAACAAAGGCTGAACATTTATTACAAATATCACTGTGTGAAAGGAAATCTACTGAAATATTGTTTAGAAGGTGAACTGATAAAATAAACTACAATTACTTTGCCACGATCATCTGGGTTTACACAATGTAGCATTTGATGGCATTTGGAGGCTGCTGTTGCAATGCAGGAAGAATGCTTTGCTTGTCCGTTTTTAACACTATCCACCTTTTACGTTATATGTGCATTTAAATACTGTTGCAGAATTTTGCATGCAATCTTAAACTGGAAAAAAAGGAGGCGATATAAGGTTTAACATATTTCAGATTAGATTTTGGGAGTTGTGTACGCTGAAAAAACATAGCATAAATCCTGCCTAGCAGTGGTTTCTGTGACTTGAAGTAATCGGTGAAAAAATAAGTCTATTTAGCACATAAAATATGAAGATTGCGGTGGGAATTTGGCTTCTAGTAGTAACGCCAGAAAATCACAAATTTCCCTTAAATGTGCCTCAGGTTTACTGAGCCGGTTTTTAGGTTGATTCCGATGACTCAGTGTGTTGTGTTACTTGATAGGATGCCTATGTATTGTCGCAAGCAGCTGCTTGCAGATGACATATAGTTTGTTTGTTTTCAAGCATCAGCCTCAGAGTTCTCAAAATACATCAGTGCAGTTTTCCCTTATTTACAAATAGCTGGCATGTGTCGATTCCTATGCGGCTCGTCGGATTTTTTGTCAAAATGTAAATTCAGACATGGGGGTTTGTTTTCAATGATGACTCATTCCACTTCCTGAGTAAGAGACCGTACTGGTAAGGTGGTAGACCGGTATATTTGAATACAGCAATTATTACACGGAACACAGTACGCGTGTACCATTGAAGCCTCTGCATCAGTGGTCATGTTAGAGATTGAATTGAGAGTGTTGGGTTTGCTGAGCCCACACTTGTATTGAGATCAGAGTCAATTCTTTATTTCCCTTCCTTCCAAGTGGAACTGAGATCATGCGGTTATGTTCAAGTGAAACTGAAAGGTAGGGTGCATGTTAGCCCGCTAGTCATCCGCGCTATCCCCCCAAACTATCAGTGGCTTAGGGGATGGGAGATCCTCTCTCCTGCTCATCACAAGGTGGGTTGGGTTGAAGCTCTGTTAAAAGATGTATTGACTGCCCTCAAAATCCACGGATTCCCAGAAGGAAAATTAGATTATACCAAGCCCCTCTGGCAAAAAGCGAATTTCCCAGCTCCAAGCAGCCCTGGCCCGTGTAGGTAAGGGCGGTGGGAAGCTTGGGGCCAGGTGGGGGGAGACTTCGACAGACGACAATGAGAGAAAATTAAAGAAATAAATAATTTTCCCTTGTGTCAGTCTGTCGAATCGCCCCGTCCACCGCCCCACCGCTCTTACCTGCATGGGTCGCGGCTGACTCCAAGTAGTTTGAAACTCAGATATAAAGCGTATTGTGGGACTCAAGAAACATGATACATCTTGTCGAAGATGGATTCTACCACTTGTTGAAAATGGAGGAACCTATTGCCATCAGCTGCCTCTGCTTGGTCCACAAGTGGTACTATAAATAAGCAGACCCCTTCATACCTTCAGGACAAATATACCTTCCATGGACAATGAGATCCCTTCACTCTTCCAGCATACATCTTCTCTTGCCTCATAAAAGTCTACTTTCCATCCTTTGAAGGTGCAACTAACCGCATCTGGTCTGTAATATCTAGAACCAAATACCATCAGATAGTGAAAATGCACCCGTTCGATAAATCATGGATCCAGAATCCTCCTGCAATTGCCTGCAAGGCAACAACACTCCAGTGCTTAGAGACGTCTCACGCATGGCTTCGCTACGTATTCATTATGTAATTAATTACTGCGCTCATTCATGATATCAAGTCTGAAAGTCACCTTCTGGTGATTTGGAAAAGAGTAGCTGTGCACTCTCCGCAATCATGGTCAGAAAACATTTCACAGTGTTTTTTAATCAGTTAAAAATTCAAGGTATGATGAAAAAATACAGAATTACATGAGCAGACACAGTCATTCTCAACCTAGGCTTTTGAGACTATTTACCATTCCTCAGCTTCAAGCAATATTATTTTCTCTTGCAATGATCGGTGATCATTTATAAAACACCATAATGCGTAATGGCTTGGGTAAGTTACAATGCATATCAATAATAAAAAAAAAAGATTACTGTAATTTCAGGAACCAAGCAAGAAGTGTGGCCCTTTTGATGCCATTGAAATAATTGATTCTGTGCACGGAAACAGAGGTATATGTTTAATTAGCTGTGCTGGTATCAGGGCCATTTTCAACATCACCAGAGAAACATAAACTCTTCCCTATGTCAGTCTTGTGGAGAGGGACTGAGAAACTGGCAATTTCTTCAGCTGCATTAATTGTCGCTCTGCGGGAAAATATACAATTAGACCCAGTTCTAGGGCCTGCGCACCTGCAGCGGATCCTACAGTATAGGGCCAGCTTGCATTGCTTGCTGGTGCCAGTTTATGGCTCAGAAAGAGCTGCAGAAACATGCAATGTGGTTTCTGACTATAGAAAACTGGCCTTTATGCTGCCATACAGCTGAGTACATCATTGCCACACTGCTCCCATTATTGACTGGTATCTACCTTCTGAACTTCTCTGTTGGAATGTTTTATTGTTTTAATTGAACAGTAGTTCACATTATTTTTTAAATTCGTCTATTATGCAATGTTTTATTCGACATAGCTATGTATTATCTGGTTGCAGTTGCTATAATAGAAAGTCAGTGTATTATAACATTGAAATTAGGTTAAATTGCTACTTTCAAAAGCATGGTTAAGCTCTGGATGTTTGTGTGTTGTGTGTGTGAGTGTATGTGTATGCTGTGTGTGTGTGTTGTGGGAACGTGTGTGTGTTTGTTGTGTGTGTGAGTGTGTGTGTTGTGTGTGCATGCATGCGTTTGCATATACATGTACACATGCACGTCAGTCGATGAGGCTCAGACGTGACAGCTGAGACAGTCATATTGGAAGTACTTTTGAATGCTAATAACACTGGAGCTGTTTTTTGAACCAACAGGACATTTACAAAACAAATTTACATGTAGAAAAAAAATGCGTATCCTTTTTTTTTATTTTCTTCAGTTTGGCATGAAGGAGAAATAGGAGATAGTTCTTAATCCACATTCAAACTCTCATGGTAACTTGTGCTCATACTACAGCAAAAGCTCTTTAAGTGAGAGCAAACTTAGCTTGTGAATAGACCGAGATCCAGATTTTACTCCTTTTGCATGGTCTGGGGCAGTTCTTTCTAGGACTTTTTGAGAACATTTGAAAGCAAAACAAAGCTCTTTCTGGGCTTCTGGGAACATGAAATGGACCAATACGTTAAAATATTAAACTGATCTTGAAATCTGCCTGGCTGAGATAATTTATTCACACTGGTCAAAAAATTGACTCCAACCCTTAATGAATCAGAGGTGCATTCCACAAGGCTGCAAAATGCAATATTGTTTCAGAAAAAGAGTCAAAAATTAAGGAGTGAATTTATGACTTGTGTCCATCTCGGGAGCAAGTGTACATATTTAGATGACTTTATACTTATGCTAGGGAGTAGTGAACACTGCTCTCTGGACATTTAGCTACAGAATACTGGGCGCAGGATGTAGCTGAAGGCCAAGTCCGCTGACGAGTACACGTTGGACTCTCAAAGCAGGGATACTCGGCACCCTGCCCATCAGGTACTATGGATGGAACACAGGGCATGGCTGATTGCCCCGCTCACTGACCAGCATATGCTGGTTACAGCCGTAGGTCATTTGTAACGAAAGGTTAGGGATTGGACACTGACAGGCCTGCTGAAAGAGGTCATTGGCTTCAGGGCAGGGCCTAATGAGCAATGCAAGACTGTGCCCAGTGTCTACTGTAGGCAGGGATACAGGGCACAGTGGCAGTTATTGCTTGCTACCCACTTGGCACTGTGGCAGAAAGTGGCTAGTGGTATTGGTGTTAGATGATACTGGGCAAAGGGTGTGGCCTATCATTCTAAGAGTGTGTCTCAAAAATCGTCAATTTTGTGAAGCAGGCTCTAAAAAAGAAAAGTGGGGAGTAACCCACATAGTAACACCCTAAGCATTTAATGATATCAAGGATGTTTGGCACTAATCGCGCCGGACTGGGAATCAAACCAGCCCTGGTAATTAAGTCGGACCAGTATTTGTGGGGGTAGAGACACTGCTGCTGCTTTTGGCACATGGGGCCTATATTGCAGCATTGCTGTAAAACCGCCCCCCTGTACCAAAATCGGCCCCCACTGGTCCAAAACCAAACCCCACCCTTCCAGCCCACCAGGAAAATACCCGGTGCCCGCTTCGGCCGGTCTGGCCCTGCCGCCAACCTTGAAGGCTCCTGACTACACAGGGAGATAACATCTTTCTAACACCAGCACAAAGAACAGTGAGATGTCTCCTTTCTGACAGCAATATAAAGAGCAGGATTGAACTCCTATATTGCATACATCAACTGCCTAGGTAGTATTGTTCTGTGCATAAGAACATATCTGACTTGCAAAATCTTTCCCGAATGCTGCAGGTTTTTTAAGGCAGTTTGTGAATCTATGTTGTTGTGCAATTAATTGCTGGTCTGTCTGTGTAAAATTCGAGGCAGGAGACAGTGGCAACTGAAGTATGTACATATTATTTTTTACCCAAGACGTTCGTCGTTATCTTATCCACAGCTTACCTTTATTATAGGTAATTACAGTATTAACTCAGTAAATGTAAATTGATACTTGTATAGCACACTACTCACCCGCAAGGGTCTCAAGGCGCTTGTACGAATACCGCTGTGGAACCCATCCTGGCTTTCCCTGTGAGGCACCACTCCTGGGCACCCCCAAGGTGGAGGCCAGGCATCCTTAGCGTTGTGGGGGCCGTTGTGGAGATTAAGCAAGCTATTGCCCAGAGTTTGAGCCCAAATCCCGCCGAGGCGGGGAATTGAACCCTGGTCCTGGGCTAGACATCTCATTTTGAAAAGAAGGGGACCCCTATCTATAAAAGAAGGATACACTTGCTATACATAGGGAAACTAAACTATTTGGTAAAGGTCTATAGTCAAGTGACAACACAAATATAATGAGCTACAAATAATATAATAACCAACATATAGTAATAGATGAACTCACCACTCACAAGATGATAGATGTTCTAATATTATAATATTGCATTATCACGTGTTTTGTTATGTTTGTCTTTCAATGGATTTTAATATTTATACATTATTAAGAATTTGATGTAAAATATATATCTGTTTAAAATGAATACATTCCAAAAAAATCAAAAAAATGAAAACATTAATTCTTAGGCTAAAATAAATTTATACAAATAGAACATCTATCATCTTGTGAGTGGTGAGTTCATCTATTACTATATGTTGGTTATTATATTATTTGTAGCTCATTATATTTGTGTTGTCACTTGACTATAGACCTTTACCAAATACCTGGGCTAGACCTCTGCATCAGAGTCTGCCGCTCTAATCATTGAGCCACACTTCTCCACTAAGTAAGGATGACATGCTTAAAAATAAGGTATGAAATTCAAATGTAAAAAGTGCAGCAAACCTCCACTCTGAACCCTTGTCTTCTCTAATGAACTCTTAGCAGTTTTCCACTGCTCCTCACAAGTGCACACACAGTATCCATTTGAACATACTTCCACAGTAACCCCTCGCAGGGGTGATATCCACTGTGCAATGCGTTTGAAGTGTAGCATGCATTGTTAGCCCGATTGTTCGTTTGTGATTTCATCAGTTAAAGCAAGGCCAGTGACTTCAAACTTGAATTTCTGTTCTGTTTTTAGATCTGACGCAGAGACAGCGTTAGCTTTCTTGCAAACCTCATATAATAAAGCATCATAACATTAGATACAGCTGTGCATACACAGAGGGGATTAGGTCAGTCCTCTTCGTGCATCGGCATGTTTAGCCATCATTCAAATTTTGTTATGTTATCCTGTATGGATTTGTAGAGCACAGTAAACACCCAAGAGGGTATCCAAATGCTTGGGCAGGGGTGTAGGTTTATGGTTTCCTTTGTGCTTACACAAAGAGCCAGGTCTTCTGGTTCTTGCAGTGAGAGAGAGTCTCTGATGTGTTGCAGGAGGTCATTCCATGTCTGAATGAGCGGCCTCTAGCTTTGCATTTGCGGATGTGGGGAATGTGTGTGAGTGAGAGTGAGGCAGAGTTTAGGGCATTGTATGTGTGCATGCGAAGTTTGAATTGGCTGCACTTGTGAATGGAGGGACACTGAAGCTTCCTGGAGTGGGGTATGATATGGGTGCCAGGTGGGAGGACAAGTATGCACCTTGCAGCGGTGTTCTGGATTGTGTGAAGTCTGTGTAGGAGTTGCTTAGAGATTATGGCATAGAGGATTTTTCTTAGCTCAACCTCTGATGATGAGTCCATGCAAGATGGTTTGTCTTGTGTTCTTAGGCAACCATTTGAAGATGTTTTTGTAGCATGCATAGGATGTGGAAGCATGGAGTGCACACTATGTTGACTTGAGTTGTCCTATTGAGCATTCATCTAGGATGATCCCTAGATATCTTGTGTCATCGATGAGTGTGGGTGTTGCTCCTAGCTCTGATGGCCACCAGGTGAAGTCCCATGGGGGGGTCTTGTTGCCGAAGGCCAGTACTTCCGTCTTGTCCGAGTTGAGCTGTTGGCAGTTGGTTCACATCCAGTCTGCTACCATGGTCATGCATTCAACTCACAACAGCACATGAGCATGGGGCAATTGCTCAGCCCACTTCACCCACTGACACATTTGCAGTGTGAGTTACAGCATTTTGACTGATCTTAGTTAATTTACCTAAATATATGTGAACTTTAGTCCCTGAGTTGGAGGGCCAATACTTTTTATTTCCTTTCATTATCCTTTTTTAATCATATCTATGTGTTTAAATTGTATCTTTAAGTCACAGTAAGCCAAAGTCCATGGAATGTTTTTGGTTGTGCCAATAAAAATGATGTTTTCCTGTGATGTGCATTCAACCAACAAACTGTTTCTCTACCTTTTGTAAATACATCTGCCTGCTTGGAGGTACCCATACTGTACTCTTGACCTTACATGAGACAATGGTGTTTTTTTTTTATTTCACATTTTCTCTTGAACCAATTGTCTGCTAAATTTAGACAATGGCAAGCTTTCTTTTTTCCTTTCTTGTTCACTTTTTGGCATTTGCTTGCAATAAGAAATAATTAGTCTGCCTTCAATGCACCAAAGCATATAGGTACTGCCATTCACAAATTAATTTTATATGCATTACATACACAAATACTGCTCATCATTTTACACATTGTCCTCGTGCCTTTAAACAATCAACTGCAAAGCCAATTAGTCTGCCTTCAATGTGCCAAAGCAAATAGGTACTCCCATTTACACATTCTTTTTACATCCATCGCATGAACAAATACTGTTTACCATATTAGAGCTTGTCCTATTGTCTTTGACTGTGCTTGGAAATATAGCAAAATTGATTACTTTCTGCATATAATGCTTATAGGAGATAAGTGAAAACAATGCATTGACTGAGTACACTTTTCAGATGTAAACTAGCCCTTCATGCATGCGAAAGCATTACATGTAGTGAAAAATGATACACCAAATAGCCAATTGCATAATGTGAGAGAGTAATATCCCTGTGGTCAGAGCCACAGCCCACTTTATATATATTTAAAACATTGGTAACACTGGCCCTAAAACAGCATGTCTAGCCAGACCTAGTGAAAACAAACTAATTATTGCACAAGGCCAGATCTAGTGGCTTTGCCACTGCTTGTTGTACTTTGTAGCATTAAATGACCAGCAGTCCTTGCTTACTGGCAACTAATATTTAGCACCAATTAAAAATACTACAAAAGAATCATCTCATGTGGGTTTTCATAGAGCAGAAAATGCAAAGAGGGAGGGCAGTGCAAGTAAGACATTACAGTAAGAAGTATTTATAGAGAGGGAGTTCTATGCACACCAGTACAAACCCATAGATAGGCAAAAGAAAACATAGGGTGGGGATGCAATGGGAAAACTGGAGAATAGATAGATGGGTGAATGGGTAGGTTGTGTAAATATAGAGGTTGAGAGAGACATAGAGGGAAAGAGGGACTAGGCACTGTGCAATGTGTAGAGGCAAAGAGGGACCAGGCACTGTGCAATGCGTTTGAAGTGTAGCATACATTGTTAGCCAGATTGTCCATTTGTGATTGTGATAGAGAGGGTTTATATAAAGATGTATGAACGGGAGCCTGGGTTTTCATAGTGAGGAAGTGCTCGAAACCAGTGCTTAATTTGAGCCAGTGGTTTCTGGTGCTCAGCACCGGCACTTTCCAGGAACACCAGTTAAGGACACATTCATTAACAGGGAGATTAAGGGATTTGGTCAGAATCACAGGATGTTGCGGCAACGCCAAGACTCAAACCTGGCTTCACAGCTCCGAAGTCGGCAGCTCTGACCATTACACCACATCCTCTCCCGACTTTAATATTTAGCACTAGGTTCTGTTTTAGGCGGCCCTAATAGGAGAAATGGGCTGGTGCAAGGTGCCTCCTGACGAGAGCCCCGGCACTTATTTATTTAATTTTTAAATTAACCATTGTTTGAAACAATGTCTGAATTGCAATCTTACCACAAATGCATCGGTAGTTTGAGGAGGGAGGAAAGCGAGAAACAGGGTGAAAGAGAAATATGCAAAAAACGTACGAGAAAAACCCCCAGAGAGTCCATGGGTGGTGTAACTGAGTGCGAGAGGTGCTTTAATTGATGTTGAATTGTTATTTTGCCATAATGTATTGTGGTGCCAGTACAGAAAATCATGTAAGCCATATTTTGCACACACGCACCGTCTGATCTTTGACAGCGAGTGTTAAATGTTTGATTACACACTTAGCGAAGATCTCATCCCGCTCCAGTCATTAATTTATTAACCAATGGTCTCAAATAATGTAAGGCCATGAAAGACTTAAAAAAATAATTCACGAACAGCAGAGGGAATAACTGTCTTCCAGCTAAACTCAATAATCTGGCATTTTGATAGTTAACAGACTTTCCCCCCCTCAGGGAGAAACACTGTATTTTGCTATCTGACATGTTGTCATATATAAAGAAATCAATTGGTAATTAAATGATGCACCTTGTGAAGATGACAAAAGGCATTTGGTTGCAAAAAGAGAACTGGGTTGTGAGGGGTTTGTAATGAAGGCCTAATGACTATTCATAAGAGATTTTCAGTCCGTTGATCCACTTGACTGGAAAGTTCTGCCCTGGAGAGTCAGTGCTGTCAGTTTCTCTCACCTCACAGAGCCGCCGCGATCGACGGTGTGGAGTCTGAGCGAGAAATTATCTAGTTGTTGCTCCGGGCTTCTCTTAGGTCACATGCAGAAGGCACACATCTGGCTTCCTGTAGGTGCAACCTCGGGACATAAACTTTGACTAATTTCTTTTAAAGTATAAATATGTATAGCTGACACTGAATTAGCTACCTTTTATTCATATTTCCCAACATTCTGTAGTGCGTCCCTCGTTGTAAGGTAGAGTTATCTTTTGAATTTTTAATTGCTGCTTGTAATTATATATGTCGTGTGGTTCACAATTAAGTGAAATTTCGCTTTCCGATTGAAAGCGTTTTTGTTGCGAATAAATAATGAACAGAGGCAATTTATTTTTTCTGCTACCATAGAAATATACATATGAAAAATGCACTTCTGTGGCTTGCATTAAGAGATTACGTATTCGATTCTCATTGCATGGACACCTCGGAGCACGATAACTTTGATGGCAGCAATGGTCCGAGCTATCACCATACCAGTCAATTATAACTAAACCAAAACAAGCTCGTTTGCCACTGGAAACAAATCTCCATGTTTCGCAGGATATATATCTTGCAAGATATACAGGCGCTTTTCACGAAACCTCAATCACGAGGAAAGAGGAAACCTCTGAATACAAACCCAATGAAAATAACTAACGTTTAGGAATGTAATGACTTTTTAATGGAAAAACTATGTCCGCATGCACTTAAATCACATGTCTGCTGTGCTGCATTCTCTTGGCCAAATAATATCATGGTGGATGAGATATTTTTCAAATGAGTTTACATATGATGTAAGCTTCAATTTCCAGGAGTAGCACACACGTGGGCATAAAATAAAATAAAAAATGTAAGCAGCACCTGAAAAATAAAAAAGTGGAGAGATTTTCTTAAGCACTTAGTGCCTCACTTACAAGCCCCTTGTGCAGCAGCTATATCGCTTTTGCAGTCAGTGCACCACACTAAGCCATATATGCAAACTGACGCATTGGGTCCAATGCGTCCGTTTTAGAGCCCTGCATCACCTTAGGCCTGTGCCAGGTATAATGTATGCAGGGTCGCTGTTCCCACGCAATAAAAATGCCACATAGAACTGGAGCAGTGAAATTTACATATTTCACTGCGTCACTCTGCGACTTCACTGCGTCAAAATCCTTATGCCTGCTCAGACCAGCCACAAGGAATGATGCAGGGCTTTTACAACGGGACTTGCCTATGTGTTCTGGTGCGTTGCTGAAGTTGCACCAGTTTTACGGCCCACTCGAACAATGCGTCACTTTTGCGCCAACAAAAGTGTCAGAATTTCAGACGCATTTGTTAATCCTTGAGCCACGGACCCCTGTATTGTGAATACAGCACATTCATGGTGTCACAAGGACATTTGGCGCCGGCGCAAGGAAACTGATGCATCAATGCTGATGTGTCAATTTCTTATAAATGAGGCCCTTAACATCAGGAAAGTTTGCAGCCAGTCAGGAACTCTGCTTCCTGCTCAATGAGAAAGGACCTCGTTGTGACACCAACGCAGTAACAGAATTAAAGTTCTGAGCAATATATCAAGCATTACACCGACATATTTGTGACAACGGGCTGGTATGTTTTCTGTGCACAAGAGCATTATTTTTAGATGGCTTGGGAAGCTGTGTTCCTGTGCTTTTCAGTCAGGGTAAAGGAGACAGTGGCAATTGAGTTATGTACATATTTGCTTTGCAGCCCTGGCATTCCACCTTATCTTATCCAACAGCTCACCTTTATCATAGGTAAACACCTTTATCACGTCGTTAAGGTTATGTCATGGGCACTTAAGAACAGTGTTGGTGGAAGCAGAGGAAACAGTTACATTCTTCCAAGCCGACAGGCTCCATGAAAATATGGCACACGTCGCAGGTTTCATTGTGTCAATAATGGAACAGCGAGGTAAATCAATACATTAAGCAAATCTGATAAGGTTCACTGGTGTTTTGACTTGTGTCTTATGGATACTGAAATGTGTTTGTTTATTTTCTGGAGTCAAGAAAGCAGAATACCCAATGAGAAAATTGCGAAAACAAATGTGCCTTTTAATGTACATTGATTATTTGCTTAGTTCACGTAGCGAATACAGATTACTTATTTCACCCTTTTGTAGGTGGCTTAACAAGTACGTGTGATGTTGAAAATATTAAAAGGCATACAGGATTCCTGCAGGGACATGGTTTTGCCTCGGTAAATGCAGGCTTCAGTGTAAATAGAAAGAGGTAATGCTGAAAATACATGCTTCTTTTTAAGTGTGTGTGTGTGTGAGAGAGAGATAGAGAGAGAGAGAGAGAGAGAGAGAGAGAGAGAGAGAGAGAGAGAGAGAAGGAGAGAGAGAGAGAGAGAGAGGGCGAGAGAGAGAGAGAGAGAGAGAGAGGTGTTCAAATTAGTTGAAATTATCCCACAACCAAAAGAGTCTGACTCTAACCATTCATGTTTGATCCATAAGTTGGGTTCATACCTGCTTCATTTGTCGAAGATTTTGAGAATTCCCTATAAATCAGGAACTTTTCTGAATTCAACCAGAATTTTTGTCTGCATTAACTTAATGTCAGAGATAATTCGAAGGAGGAATGTCTAGGGCCCATTGCAACTAGATGTCAGTGAATTCTGTCATCATAGACTAGAAACACTGCTGCCAGTAAGTGGGGTACTCATTTCTTTTATTAGCAGCTCAGCTGAGTTCCTGGGTGACCTGAGCAGGGTGCTACTTCCAAGTGTGTCTTAGTAAGAGATCTGTCCTGACCCAGTCACTCAATACACACTAGAGGATCTCTCCTGACTGACTATGGAAATCACATTTATGCCCTTAGCAGCAAACTGTGCAAAGTATGTTTTGGTGTGGTTTGTGTTTGTACATATATGGAAGAACACAGATCTTAACCTCATGCGTGCGGTGCAGATTTACCCCCAGTGCTGGGCCCTAATGTAAATGGGTGTGGTCATGACGGAACGGTTCCGTCATGAGCACAGCACCACCGATGCTCATGACGGAACTGTTCCGTCATGAGCATCGAAAGTGTTAACCTGAGGGCCCACAATGAGGCACCAAGGACAGATATGAGCTTGGTGGAAGAAACCATACATATTGCAGCTAATTTGCTTTCTAAATATTCATGAACATATTTGCAAGCAATCTTCTTTCTGCAGAATTCTATCATATTTTTGCACATTTCCAAAGTTTGCACTTGTCAGTGTGACATTGCTGCGAGTTTCCTATCTTTAACATCGGTTGTGGCTGGCTGGGAACAAGAGTGAAAGGGCAGTTGGCTGGATGTGTCTAAGTTCTGGTCCTAGAAAAACCACATAACGGAAACAGCTCTGGTGTCTGCCCCGGACTGTCTTAGGCAGCTAGTGGATGAAGGGCAGGGTGCAGCTTTTATCCTGGTGGATCTATGCACTGCCTTGACACCATCCCTGCTGATTGAACGCTTACAGGAATGGGCATTAAAGATGGGGCTCTGAAACTACTGTCCTCTTACATAAGAATAGTTCCCAGAAATGCGTTCTCCCTGCCATGTGCGGTGCTGTAGGTCTCATCTTTGAGCCCTATGCTTTTTAAACCCTAAGTCTTCCCACTTGCTAGGATCAACCGCTCCTGTGGGCTACAAGCGGTCTCGTCAGCTGACGACACTGAGATCACTGTGTCAATCCCTAAGAACACAGCAGTGACAGCAGCTAACTTCCACCATTGTAATACAGCAGTAGCAATGTGGATGGAAGAAAACTACCTTAAGTCTAATGGGGAGACAACTGAGGTGTTGTTCTTTGGAACTCAAACCTCCATTTGGAACAATAACTGGTGGGCGGACACACTAGGCATGTTACCGGCTCCAGCATAGAACGCAAAGAATCAAGGAGTGGTTCTGGACAGGGAGCTCTCACTGGACTAGCAGGCCAACCATACAACCTCAACTTGTTTCTGTCTTATCAAAATGCTGTAGAAAATCTTTCTTTTTTTACCCCCCTCTCAGCATAAAAACAAGTTGCCCTGACGTTGGTTATTTCAAGAATTGACTATTGCAACACGCTTTATTTGGATACTAAGAACAGCACCCAAGCCAAGATGCAATTATTGCAGAACGCGTAGGCGAGGCTTACCTTGGACATTCCAAAAATGCAGCCAATGTCCAAGGGACTATTTGATCTGCATTGGATCCCTATAACAAAGTGCATTACGTTCAAAGCCCTCTGCATAGTACACAAGGCCCTTTATGAGGCCAGGTCAGATGGAATAAAGGCAGTATTTCCCAGGTACATACCTGGAAAAGATCTTCGCTCAGCCCATCTTAATCTGGTTACAGTGCTGAAGAAGAGGTGGGGAGGCAGAGCTTTCTCAGATGTGGCTTCTAGACTGTGGAACTCGCTTCCTAACAATCTGACTGGTATCAATCTGCATGCTCCCACTAAAAAAGCTTTAAAGCCTTTGTTGCTCACCTTTTATGGAGCTCTCTCAGCAATTTTGCAACTCTGTTACTCTGCTGTTCGGCTCAATCTGGCTACTGAGACATTAGCGTCTTTACCCACTCGGGCTTTTGCTGCGCTCTATATATTGAGTTCTACATTCGGTTCATTCAGCTCAAGCATTAGAATGGTGTCAAAGGGAATTTCAAACACAATCGAAATGAAATAGTGTAGAATGGATTGCGGGTAAATGTGGATAGGCAGGGTAAGAACCACCTTCATATAAACTTACAATAGAGTACTCACTTATGGTTTCAACTTTTAGAATCCAGGGGTGCACATTTGAAGTGTGACAACTCAAATACATGAGATAATCCTTCCCAAACATTTGGAAGTAGACTTTAGTTGTTTAAAGTTTTGTTGGAGAAGCAAAAAGTTCACCATGTCACTTTGGAGAAAGGGAACTAGAATGGCTGTTAGGCATCTCGCTATCCAGAGAGGTTCCAATGCACCTAAGGTTAACATTGGGCTTTGGCATCTTCCTTCCCAGTCAAAATTTCTAAGTATAAATCTGCTTCCAATTATTTTGATAAATTTAATATAATAAGTGACAGCAACATTTATTTAAACCGGTACTGGACCCCCCTATTTAAATCTCTTTAACATAATGACAACAAATGGTTACCAGTGTGGTGCCTGCTGTTTACTACTTTGGCTATTAGTCTCTTGGGACTGGTTTTTAATGCATACATGCCAAAAACATTTAGCAGGAAAGTGGGAGTTAAAAAAAAATATATAGCGGGGAGAGTGGATTTAAGCAGAAGCAATCTGCATCAATTGGGTCTACCGGTATGTATGGTGACAGACCATCAACATTTCTTTTTTGACAGTTTAATAACATTCCAAACTCTGTGTTGGTTTTCCCTATGTAAAACAGCCAAAAATAAAATGTCGAGGCCTGTCACATGCTCTAATCTACCCCTCCAAGAATTAACAACACAGCGTTAACCCATGATGTCAGAGGTAATTCTTGGAGGGTGGTTTGGAGCATGCGTGACAGGCATAAACATTTTATTTTTTGCAGGATTCAAAACTCCAATTCAGGTTTCTGCATGCAGGAATCGGGGATGCGGAAGACTAGTCTTGAAATTGGCAGTCTCCCACCTGAATCAGGGAGGTTGGCATGTATGTTAATGTAAAAACTAAAGGGCTTATTTACATAGCTCTTGCGCCGCTGGTGCGTCATTTTTCATATGGAAAAAAATGACGCACCGGTGGTGCAAAGGGCTTGTGAATAAATCCCTAATGGCCTAATTTATGAAAAGTGTTGTATCATTGCAGTGAAACAGCGATGCAACACTTTCCAGTGTGCCCTACTTTTGACACCATGGATGGGACATATTTACTGTATGATGCTCTATGTCGCAAGGATTTACAGATATGTCAGTTATCCTGACTTATCTGTAGAGCAAAATTGGTGCATTACTAGAATGTGTCTGAAAAAAGGCGCAACTCCAGCAATGTGTCATTTCACAATCATTTCACATGGGGCACTGTATTACCCTTTATGCCTGCTTTAAGCAGGCATAAGGATTTGACACACTGACGTTGTAGAAGTGTAGTAGTGAAATCTCATAGATTTCGCTGCGACACTTCTGCGAGCATTTTCTGCGCCAGATCACCCACTCTGCATACATTATACCTGTCGCAGGTGTAAGGTAGCGCAGGGGTTTACAAAGTGACGCATCTGCCTAAATTCATCCCTTTGTAAATATAGTGCAGCATGACGCATTATTTACGCTGTTTTGCGGCGTCACAAAAAGTGGTGCAACGGCGGCGTAAGGCCCTCATAAATAAGGCCCTAAGTGTTAAGAATGTCCAAGCAGGCATGGCTATGGACTCTGCCTTGGAAAATAAAAAGACAGTAAATTGCATTTGTTTACTGTGAAAGACACAACATTAACGTTTACATCTTGAATACTCTTTCCTCTCTTACCGAAATCTCTTTCTGTTCGTACGTGAAATTGTTATATGTCATCTTTATAAGACATATCTGTTTTGAAAACAGCGGCTATTATGCAGTACTTCCATAAACCTATTTTAGCTCTGGCAGGTCCTGTTGGAATTAATGGGGCTTGACAGTTCTTCAGTTAAACATTATGCATTAAGGTCACTTTCCTTTAAATTATCTATTGTATGCCAGCTGTTCACAAGTGCAACAGTCTTACTGTCTTTTCAGTGCCAGGAAACTGTTAGCTTTCCCAGCACATCAAGCGGCTCTTCCCCGCTAAGAGGAGATAGATGTCGGAGTAAGTAACATTTTCAACTAGTCTTAGATTTGAAATCATTTCTTCGTCCTGGAAAATTCGTGAATTGTTCGAGGTGCTCGCTCCACTTGAGGTATATCATCATTGCTATGTACTGGCCCGCTCTCTGCTATTTTTACCTTACTGAGTGGTGCAGTTTTGAGTGACAGTGAGTGGTACTTCCGCGCCCTAAGCACTGTCAGAGGAAACGTCAGTTGATAAAACTCCTTGTCGTTTTGTTTTGGGGTGGAGGGTGTGTGGCGGTCATAGTGAAGGGCCTTGGCACTCTTGTGAAAAGAAAACTCAGGGATAGCTTTCAGAATACTCTTAAGTCGAGAATTTGTTTTCAAAAGTACATCTTCATGAGTAAAAGTGAGCAGATGGTTTTATGAGACAATAACTCTTCCATTTTAAACTCTGACAGTAAAACACACCTTGAATCCGCTTTAAAAAATAGTACCTTTGTTATTCATAATGGACAGAAATTCTAATTTCTGTGGCCATTGGTTCATTAATAAATGCCCTAAGCAAGTTTATCACGCATTAGGCCCCAGAGGACTTTCTTCACATGTGCAGATTAAGCAGGTAGCTGCTTTTCGAAAAATGAATCAACATATTGTACAACTAGACATCACAGACTGCTTTCTATAAATATAGAGACAATAATGTATTATCACATTGCCCGTAACCCTTAAACTATTAGATAAAAGAAAACTGTGTGAGTTGTTTGTTAAGAGCATTGCTGCTTTAGATTAACGCCTCACATTCACTGTCCACACATGATATAGCACAGAGGGTAAAAAAACTTTGAAGCAGAATTTTTTTTTAGCACATTTGTGTGCATTTTCGACATGATTACTGTTTCTGTGAACGAGGCAACTTATTAATTGATGATGTTATCGTCCAATGTAGAGAACAGGTGTGCTGATAGAATATATGCTTACATGGTTATTTTTAGCCATGGATATAAGCTGAGGAATCTACCAAATGACAAGTGCTAAAATTGGTGAAAAGGGTATGCTGCAATGTATGCCTTCTTGTCGGCTTCTATTTTGCCTGGTGAGTGTCCAGCACCATGTGACATGGGACATGTCTCCTTTTTTATGATAGTGGGGGGGGGGGGCGAGCTTAATTGGCCATTACATTTCCAATAAAGGATCTTAAGTCAGATGCCATTAGGGTTTTTATTGAGCATCAAATAATGTTGCATAGATGTTTTTCTAGGTCACTTGTAAATTAATACATCAACGCAGCAAACTATTGTGTTTGGCATTTTTTCCAGTACCAAAGGTGTGCTTGCACATGCATGAACTCTTCTGTTTAGGTAGAGTAGGAAGAAGAGTGTCCCATTAAAGGATTCTGATAATGTATTTGCACTGCCACTTCTTAATATCTGTCTTGAAGGCTATTCCTGTGTAGTCCTTTGAGACATGGTTGCTCTGTGTGACCCTACCCTACTTAAGAATCCCACAGCTGTTGTTGCAGGATAAACTGGGTGGATTTGTTCTCCCCATGTCCTGCCATCTGCAATATAGTGTTTATTGCATTGGTAATCAAGTGGTTTCTGCATAACTTCAGCAAAATAAGTAAAAGACACCATTTGTTACATTCAGTCATATCTCCCATGAACAGCATGACACTTGCAGTCAATTGACTAGCATGCTGTGTGTTGTAATGCTTGTCATTTATCACAATATTGTAGCATAATGAGTGGACTAGTTGCCAAAATATATTGTAGAACATAATAATATTGTGATCTATTTGCGTTCATTATATGAGCTTGTAGTTGTTCATCAAATAATTTTATCTGAGTTTGGACATACTTTGTTTTCTCATGATCTGCATGTGCAAACGTGTCTATTCGTTTGTGACCAAGTTAACATGTGCAGACATCTCTATGTGGCTCATTTGCTTTGAAGAAGTGGAGAAGCGTGGCTCAATGATTAGAGCGGCAGACCCTGATGCTGAGGTCTGGTCCGGGACTAGGGTTCAATTCCCGCCTTTGCGGCTCTTGGACTCAATCTTCCCGGGCCTGATAATGCCTGGCTTACCTTGGGGGTGCCCAGGAGTGGACATCTCACAGGAAAGCCAGGAAGGGTTCCACAGCGGTATGAATACAGCGCTACGAGACCTCTGGGTAGAAGGCACTATATAAATACAAACACATTTACATTTACATTTTAAAATTCAACAGCATGTTTTCTGTTGCCATCATCGAAGAATAGCTCTAAAGTTCAGTGCCACTGCTGATTTGGGTGGATACACTTTGTGAGCGTTTTGTTTTATTATCAGATATTTGTAGACGGTTTAAGCCATTGTTTAACCACCAAAATTGCTTCGTAGGTACTTCGTGGCATGAGGCCCCGCCCCTCCTTACACTGTGAGTTTGTTCTTGAAGTTGGTAGTTATGGGATATAACGCATGAAATTAGACAGACTATATATCGGTCACGTTTTTCACAGAGTAACCATCTGCCAACCTCTAAAGAAGGCCCTAAGTCTTTGTCTACTTTTAATTTAAGAGGAACTGCTTTTATTGATTCAGCTGCCTTAGCTGCCCTGTTTGAACGCACCTTCTCCATCCTGGCATGCGTTTATAGCTCTCTAATAATTATTGGGCGCAATGGTGTGTCTCTTTTCCCATTTTACCTGCTGTTCGGGTGCACTTGCCTGTACCTTAGAAAGAAGATTTTTTCCATTTTAATGCCTACAGTTGTTTGCATTGTCATGTGTATAAAATGAAAGATAATCATATACCCTTCTAACGCCTGTTTGTGATTTTTAACGTGTCTTTTTTGTTCATTGGTACTAAAGCTGGCCTTTAGTTCCAACTCTATTAAAATGGATATTCAACCATTAGGCGGTGCACGCGGACTAGCAGGCATAGGGACCTGGTCATGTCCAGTTTTTGACAGTGTTATATGTACCATGTGTAGTGCAGCACATTAATGCTGTGCTACTCTGGTGTGTTCATTGGGGAATTTCTTGAAGATCTTTACAGACTCGAGAAAACAGGGTCCAAGGTCACAGGGTTCTGTAGAGGGGATCTTGACAAGTAACTGGGTTAGATCTGTCAGTGTGGTGACAGAAAAGGAACTTTTTCAGCACTTTTCAGTCAAATTATTTTTGCCATTTTTCAGGCCTTTCCCACAACAGGAGAGGTGGCCAGTTTTACAAACAATTGATGTTCTAGCGCTAACCAAACCTGATACATCTGAAATTATCTACATTTTCCCATCATTATCAGAAATACTGGAGACGTTGACACATTGGGTACTTTTTCGTGTTTTAGCTTCAGTGTCTTTTGTTAGGAGTCTGGAAGCAGTGACACACAACGCTTCTGTTTTCGTGCAGTAGGCCTGCAAACCCCAGTCAACAGAACACAGTTCTCAATTGTTCCTGTACTGAGTGGGTGGATTGAAGCTGGGACTGTAGCCTTGTCCAGTTGTAGATATAATAAAGATGGCAATGATGCAATGAAACTGCCATCCGGACAACTCCGTGGGAGGAACAGTGCAGCTCTCTCTCGCCGTCTCTCTACTGTATGGTCTGCAATTGCTACTTTAGCGCAAGGGAGTGGTGATGCGCACTATCACTACATCTGTTAAACCTAAAAATAGGGCCAAAATATTACGTGGGTAAGTCCATCCTTCTATTTATTTGTATTACTTTGGAATAGTTCTAAGCTTGCATACTCCAGGTACACTCTGAGTGCTTGCCTCACTCATTATAACTTTTAATTAAGTTATATGCGATTCGCATTGGTATTTCAGTACAAAGCTATATGCATTCCTCGCTGCAATTTTGCAAGGATCTTTAGGAGAAAAAAGAAAAGTGTGACATTGGGAATGAATTTAGTAAACTTCTTTATAAATAACTATTTCAGTACCTGTGTTTGTAGGTGCATTGTAAACACAAAGTTGAGTAACTGGTTATGTCTCTGGGGTTGAAAAACAGACAGGTTCATTACATTTGTGAAAAAAATAAGTGATCTCCTCACTTGCACTATGCATTGCCACTGCCAGCACTGCGAATTATAGTAACAACACAACTACTAACCTTCACACTCCTACAAGTGTGACAATTAGTTCAGGCTCCCAAAGCTATAAGAATGGCGTGGGCTGCAGTAAATTGTCGTCTTTAATTAATATTGAATTAATAATTAGCTGTAGTTGTGGTCATCTCTAAATTAGCCAGACAGCACCACCTTGTGGAGAACTGTCACAAGTGTTGGTGTTGACAAAGAATTCCCAGTGCTGAGCACCGGAAACCACTGGCTCAAATTAAGCACTGGTACTGTAAAAGACAGAGCATACGTGCTCCAGTTATTTAAAGATTTTTTAGATTTTTTATAAAATAGCTGTAAGTCATGTATCAATTCAATGTTTGGTGGGACACAACAATTTTTTTCTCCAAATTCAGATACAATATATTGTAGTACATTTGTTATACTTGAAATCCTAACATTATTCTCGTTCTTGTTAAAAAGCATGTCATGGCTTGATCATAAATTACAGTTTTGATGCAGAAAGTTTCATAGAGGTGTTCTTTACAAATATGTATATGTTATACTAGATTCTAGGATTTGTAGATTTAACCATTGGTTGAACTAATAAGCATATTTATTAGTATGTATCATAATATGGTTACTTTGCTTCTACTGACAGCAACACGTTAAGCTGTGAGCACAGATACTGCAGTACCTTAACATAGATTGCTTCATACTCTTTTACTTCGAAGGCATGTCACTGACGTACGATATTAATAGAACAGTTGAATTTCAACTGTGGAATTATTGAGACTATGTTACCAGGTGGAGACTGGATTAGAGAGGCCCTGAAATAAGCATTGTGTGTGCAAAAGAACTGTAGTAAGATGAGACTTCTTTAGAAAACATTTTTAATGCAGAAGATAATAGTAATGGATGATCTGCGATAACAATCAAATTATATATCAAGTTCATTCTAGTCACACCTTTGATAATAATTATGGCCAATGATATGAATTGTAATTCGGTTGTAGAGACCAATAAACCAAGATAGACGCACGCATTTTATCATCTAGAGAGATTATTCGTTTATTCAATCTCCTTTTATCACAGACCATAGTTTGCTTGTTTAATTTGATCTACTTGTAGGGGCATTATAAAAATGGTGTATGCTCATATACATACCAACATTACAGAGACACTGGTTTCTAACTCTGTCCCATCACTACCAGCCTTTGGTAGCTCAATGGGTACTAGGCAGGGAGGTCAACCCCATTCATAAAGATACCTTTGTTTACTCTTTAATGCTGTCTGCTGCCATTGGCACAGAGAGACTGCACTGCTTAGTATGTGGCACAAGCATTCCTTTATATGTAGTACTATTACAGAGAATTCCTTTGTGTCGCGTACCAACTGCATGCTTTGGGATACTATATTGATATCAAGCAAACATCAGGAGAGCCTGTTGTGTGTGAAAATGCATAAACAACATGCATTACAGCCTTTTGTAAGGTGCTGTTTTTTTTTTTTAATGAGCTAATATAGCAAGCTTGAATGTTTCATTTGTTTGCCTTGATAACATTTGTTTTATGAAACCGAGATTGAAAAAAGTAAAAAAAAAAAGTAGAAGGAAACTGATGAGAGGGTCTGACAAACAGACCTATTGCTAAGAATATAGACAGAGCCTGCTTTTGATCTGCCCCGCTTAACCATTGTCTTTCTTTGACCAGCCAATTTCACCCACTTGAGACTCTATCAAACGATTCATGGTTTAGCCCAGCGGAGTATTAATACTGGCCATTTGGGTGCATCCTTCCTCCTCCACTTGAGTGCATTGAACTACATGGGGGATTACTTTATGACTAATGCCCTCTCTGATACTGCTAGCTACCTCCTGGATATCTCGCTCTAATATGTCACTTTGTCTGGTTAGCAGATTAAACCCACATTTGTTGTCTTTGTACTGGCGGATTCATGTTTTACCCTGGAACAGGTGATAGAAAGCTAGAAACCCCCGCTTTATATATATATATAAATACCATATTACAACTGTAGTGACCTAAAAGCACATTTTCTGTTAAACTGAACTATTTTTCTGTGATTTCCCTGCGCAGTTCCACCAACTTTGTTACTTTTTTATACTCTTGCACCCGATAATGTTTCGCTCCATATGATATAGAACTGGAATTGCAGGTGACATTGTTTTGTGGGTCTTAGTAGTTGCATAAAAAGTGGCGGGCCAGGGTATGTTTTTAACTATGCAGAACTATTGGACCATGCAGCACAATTCCATGTAGGGAAAAGAGTGGTGGCTGCCAAGCCCATGATAGGACGGGGTGGGGGCCACTGTGACCTCATGGCCAGTGGCGGATTGTCCACGCTACCAAGGGTTTATGCCCACAGAACCAGCTGAGGTGCTCTAAACCCAGCACTTCCCCTAACTTGAAATAATTCCAGGGGAACCTCAAGATTAGTGGGGCAGGACTCCCACTTATTTACAGCAGTGCTTCTACTCCACTAACGGCAAAGGGCCATCTCTTATTCTTGTACCCCGTGCGTGTTGCCTCATCTTTATTTCTAAGCCTTGTCACTTTTGGCCCCTCTTATTTACGTTGGCCAGTTTTTGCAAACAATTAGTGGATCTTGTTAATTAAAGTTCGCATCTCTTTCTTTTTTTTTACAAACTTTATTGGATTTTTCGAAGACATACATAGTGCCATCATTTAATGCATACCTTCAGACCATCATGTGTTAAGCAT